>NC_132983.1:5504000-6209500 GCF_047496725.1 Anoplolepis gracilipes
CGCGGTTGTGAACACACGTCACGTTTTTTTCTCTCATCCACGTTCTCCCGACGGGGGCGGGAGGAGAAGGAGGAGGAGGAGGAGGGGAGCGGACGCGACGCGACGCCACGCGTCGCGGTGTCCGGTCGCGAAAGGAAGAGGTGAAGATTGCCAAGCAGAAGAGAAGAGAAGAGAAGAGACGGCTGCTACTGCTGCTGATAAACATGTTACGTTCGCGCGAAAGGAGTTCGTACGAGGTGCGTCAACCGAAATCCCGAGCTGTCGTAGCTGTCAAATAAGTCGGCGCGCGTGGCACGAAGATGGCCTCGTCCACGAGGAGATCCTGGAAGCTCCGTAAGATCGTCGTCCACAGGGAAACCAACGTCCCTGACGCGTCCTCCAACGTCCACCTACGCCTTGTGGGAAACCCGCTCTTCTCAGTCTCTCCGTGGATCAACTCTGTCTCTGTTTATACAATCTCAGCTAACCACTGTTCCTCGCGGTTTCTTCCAATTATGGTTATAACCGACTCGTCAAGGATTTGACCCACAGCGAGAATGAGAAGGTCGTTTCTTCGCACAGAGGCAGGAGTCGAAACGCTAAATTATAGCGTTGTTTAATTCCCTGTGAACAAAAATTTATTTTCACCAATGATGGATAATTTTTATTTATTTATTTAATTTTTTTTTTTTTTTTTTAATTAGTCGAGAAAATTTGACCTTGCTTTTTTTTTTTTTTTTTTTTATAATTTAGAGGATATTAAAATAACTAAAAATGACTAACTACTATTAGTGAAAATAAATTAGAGAATTGTTATTTTTAATATTTTCATCGTGGATTCGTAAATAAACAGTGCTTGTTTATATGATTTGTTTTAAGTGATATTTTCTAGTTATCATAATTTGCTTGTCAATGATTTATTATATAATAAGAGTGAGAAATTATTTGTCGGATGAATAAAACAGAAGTGTTGATACTAAATTAGCATAAACAGAGAACTTTCATAAACCAATTTGATAAAAAAGAAATAATTTATATATTAAATAAAATAAATAAACTAGTTTTCTTTAACTGATATTATAAGAAGGATATTATATAAGCATATTTTTATATATTATATATAAATTTATACTTATTCATGAAAATAGAACTATATCTCTAATTTTTATCACGCTTCTATTATGTTAATATAAATATTAGCATACATATATGTATATTATCAAGAAGAGCTGTATGTTTTTCTTTTTCTTGCACAGAGGAATTTGTCGCCCACACGCCAAATGTCAATTGCTTGGCGTTAGGCCACAAATCTGGTCGTGTCTTGGTAACTGGCGGTGATGATAAGAAGGTAAACTTATGGGCCGTTGGAAAGCAGAACTGTATTATGGTAATTATCGCATAATCAATTTGTTATCATTACCAAATCCATTGAAAAACTTGCCGATATGTTTTAATCCAAATACATGAAACATTGTACAATAATGTTAATAATTTAATTTTTGTTTCTTTTTTTTTTATTTTCTTAGAGCCTGAGTGGCCATACCACTCCCATTGAATGTGTACGCTTTGGCCAGACAGAAGATCTGGTATGCGCTGGTTCACAGACAGGTGCGTTGAAGATTTGGGACCTGGAGCATGCCAAATTAGCACGCACACTAACAGGACACAAATCCGGAATACGTTGCATGGACTTCCATCCTTACGGGGAACTGCTCGCTTCCGGGAGTTTGGACACGGCGATTAAATTATGGGACATTCGTAGAAAAGGCTGTATCTTTACATACAAGGGACACAATAGGACCGTGAATAGCTTAAAGTTTAGTCCTGATGGACAGTGGATTGCCAGTGCTGGAGAAGAAGGAATGGTTAAGGTAAATTAAATTCTATCTTTTTGTACATACACGTATATACGTAATGTAAAATTATGTGTGAAAATGATGACGCTGACATTATTTTCCGATTAGCTGTGGGACCTAAAGGCTGGTAGACAACTAAGGGAATTTTCAGAACACAGAGGGCCGGCCACAACCGTTGAATTTCATCCGCACGAATTCCTATTAGCTAGCGGTAGCGCCGACAGAACGGTACACTTCTGGGATTTGGAGTCATTTCAACTCGTATCTTCCACAGAACAGAGTTCTTCGGCCATACGGTAAGCTGCAATAGTAATAATAATAATAATAATAATAATAATAATCTTACAACATAACGACTTGACGTTCATGCTAATTTTTTTATCACGATGTTATAGGTGCCTGTACTTTAGTCAAGGTGGTGAATGCCTGTTCGTTGGTAGTCATGACGTTTTAAAAGTTTATGGCTGGGAACCAAGCAGAACGTTGGACACGATACCTACCGGTTGGGGAAAGGTCCAAGACATAGCCATTGCTCAAAATCAATTGGTACGACGAGATACATCAAACAAACTATCCTTGTACGTGCAGTGTCGTTTTTATTGAGATATAACATTGTTTCAGATCGGCGCGAGTTTCCATACGGCAAACGTCACATTATACGTGTGCGACTTGAAGAAAGTTGCGCCACTAGGAGGAATATCTGCCGTCAGTTCGCCGTTCAGTCATGGAAATTCCCTGAGGAAGAGCTTCTCCAGGGAACGACCGATCGGATTGAAGAAGCACACGTACGTTTTGCAAAGATTCGATTTTAACGTTACATTCGGCAAATTTAGTTCGTTACAATATACATTTTTACATTTCGCTTACAGACTGGACGTACGAACGATAGAAGAAGCGGATAAATCCGGTACAGATCCGGAGGATGAGGCGACCTACGCAGACATACCTAGCGTGACCGAATACAGAGACATTTTCCAGCCGAGTAGGGCGTGTAAGTGGTTCGTTATATCCGTCTTGTAATGTCTCATTGTTCATTGAGTCTGCGACAAAAATATCCCTCTCCTAGTCTAACGTCTAATCTAATACTTCGTGATCAACTAGCGGATATACGACTAATAAACACACTAAATACACAGAGTGTCTCACATACACACACAGACGTATCGTCTAAACGTGAATGCAGTGTTGCATAGTTTGTGAATGAGCATGCCGCGCATGATATGTTTCAGTGTCTCGCACACCACCTCCTGAATTCTCCGAGGCTTCCCAGGAGCCTCATGATATAGGTGAGTTTTGTGCAATAACCTTCGCATGGATTACTAAACTGCTATATAATTCCTGACAGAATAAGTATAAATTTTACTATGACAATATTTGAATACTTTTATAAATATTTAAATATTAATATAACGTCAGAAAGATTCAATTTATTTAAAGATTGAAGAAAAATTCGACTGCTGTTTTTTAAAAATGTGAAAAAATTTTCAATTGAAAACAGGAAGACTGTTCAGTTTGCTAAGGTTTAAGCTTTAAACTTGCTTATATTTAGTGTGTGATATTACTTTACCTCTATAAAATCTCCAAATTTCTTAAAAAAGAGAATTTAAAGAGAGTAAGTTAGCATCGATATTGTTGATTTATTTTAGATCCGACGCAGCCACAGATATTACAAAATCTCTCTACCTCAATGTCGAACCTGAGCATAATAGAATGCGAGGAAGTGCCGCCGGTATCATTACCTTCCTCGCCACCTCCTCCAGCGCCCACGTTGTCTCTGATGAAGCCGGTGCCGGTACCGGTACGCGTTCAGCCAATCAAGTCGTCGCCGCCAATTCAGAGGAACCCGATCACATCCACGAGCCAGATCAGGGCGAACTTACAGGCAAACAATAGTTTAAATCAACGAGCCTCCAAGAATTTCGCGTCCATACCACCGTTGAGGCAGAACATCACACCGCTTCCGGGCAAAAGGGTAAACACCACCGATCAAGCGGTGCCGGCGCCACCCTTAGGACCGCAAAGATCGAACTCGACCCTGACGCCGCGTGTCGCGCCGATGGCCGCGGTGATTCCCGTGATGGACGACGGCAAGCTGAAGAATAGAGTACCTAGTCCGGATTCTCCGAAGTATTACCTGAAGAGGCAGAGCAGCAGGGACGGAGAGCAGCAGGGATATGAAAGCGATTATCCTGTACAGTAAGTGTCTCTTCGATATTAACATAGAAAATTACAATATTTAAAAAAATAGAATATTTATTATTAAATAATAGAATGTATTTTCGCATAAAAATGAATGACGATCCTTTTATATATTTTGGCCACGTAATAATAATGTTTCTTTAGAGTCTAAAATTTTTAGAAGAAATTTTTTTAGTGTTACAGAATATATATCTTTATGAATGTAAAAATTAATTGTAATAGACAAAAGCATTTATAACATTTTGTACCGCTTACCTTCTAAATAATTTTTTTTTTTTTACAGAATTAATAATATAAGGCACAGTCCATCCGATCCCGCGTTGAACAGGCCCAACACCGCGCAATCGAGGTCGACGTCGCTCAATCGAAATTTTACTACCTCAACCATGCTGTCGGCGCGTACCGTCTCCACGACCACGTCGTTGTCCACGAGGAAGCCACCTAATAAGGCGCAGATTCCGCCGAATCCCAAGGTCGACGTGCGCGTCTCACAAATAAGAAACAACGTCGAAGAAATGGATAAGGAGGAACTAGTGCCGATGAGTGCTGACAAGCCTTACGGCTTGGACGTGGAAAATTTTCTACCGGTAAATTTTCTCTTAAAAAAAAAAATATTTGAATCCTTCTGTAAATATTAATACAACATATTAAGATTATTAAACATATTAAAGGAGATTCGTAAAACTTGAAAGAATTTTAATTTAATTTTAATAAGAAATTTAATATAGAAATATAATAGAAGAGAGAAATCATTCAATTTGCCAAATTTTACTTTTGTTTTTTTACTGTGATATTTAACATAAGGCACAGTTTTTTTTTATTAATTAACTTCAAATTAATTATATATCTACAAATATTTATTTATTTTATTTTTAAAGTAATGTTGAGAGATGTTTTTAAGTTCTTATGCGAAAAAAATATTTGTTTTACAGCACAGTTACACCGGTTCCACATCGTTAGGTTATTCTCAAATGGGTGTGCTGACGGAAATGTCGGAGGCTGAAGTGTTAAACAGCATGATGCGCAGTCATGACTCGATGATGGCAGTACTTAAAAGTCGGCATCGCTCGTTACAAATCATATATTCCCTTTGGCATAACAAAGACCTCAAGGTAGTCATTTATCTAATTCATGCATGAATTGAGAGATACAATTGTATGAAAATTATAATGTTATGTGTTAATTTCAGGCCGCGATGGAATCTGCGGTCGCGATGAATGATTTAGCAATCATCGTGGATCTCTTGGGTATTCTCACATTAAAACCGTACGTAAGCTTTATCCATTCAATGATTTCAATTTAATGGGAAAATTTTTTTCATTGCCAGGTGTATATATTTTCTTTTTGCTCACAGAACGATGTGGAACTTGGATCTATGCAATTGTTTATTGGGTCCCATCAGCGATCTCCTTCAAAGTAAATACGAAATGTGAGTACGAAATCATATTTTGCCTTGCGTTTCTTTTTCATTTACATTTTTGTATATATATATATATATTTTTTTTTTTTTTATTTATAATTTTTAAGAAATATTGTATATCGCACAAAGTATTTGTTCTCCTCGGAATACGACTTTCAAGCTCGCCGTATTTCCAAGTCGATTTGTTTTACTATTATGCTTGCGTCAGATAATTATATATTCGTCAGATAATTCGCATTCGATTTGCTGTATTACGCATGTATATTTAAGGATGACACAGTGAATATTCATCGTTTTTCGCTTTGCTCATCTCTATTATCGTCTAAGATTACTTCATCTTCAACGGTGAAACGCACACGCGCGGTATTGTATTGGAAAATCGAGACCCCCCTTTTCGAAAGGGGTTAGTGCGCTCTTCTCTTCATCCCCGCGTTCGAACAGAGTACCACACAGTATGGGAATGGCTAATTTGCCGAAGCAGGGAAATCTGAGGCGAACGTTAGGGCGGTGCGCGAAATTAGCCGAGACAATGGGAGATAGCGGCAGATGCAAATTCGACGAAGCGCGCGGATCCTTCCTGTATTGTTTGCGAGGCGAATTGAAATCTGAAGTGTCGCCCGCTCGCATATGCCGGTTGTGGTGCGATGACAGTGGACAGACATAGACAGCCGAGTGTCATCCTCAACGCCAAACGGCCGTCACGCGAATGTAAATCTGTCAAAAGTACAGACGTACGTTGCAGCTCCGATAATAATTTGGAAAAAAAAATTAAGAGAATAAACTTGTAAAATAAAAGTTGAAAACAATTTTAAATTACAAAAATGTAAAGAACTCTAAAATTTTAAAAAGATTTTCCAAAAAGTTCTAAATTATTATTATAAATTTGCAAATTTAGAAAATTACTCGATATAAAAGCAACTAAATTCCTTCTTGAGATGATTTATATTGGAGCAAATACTTGAAAATAGATATTTTTCATTCAAATTAGAGTTTTAAATTAT
Source organism: Anoplolepis gracilipes (assembly GCF_047496725.1). NCBI lineage: Eukaryota > Metazoa > Arthropoda > Insecta > Hymenoptera > Formicidae > Anoplolepis > Anoplolepis gracilipes. The sequence goes on from NC_132983.1 coordinate 5,510,456, forward strand.
CCTAATTGTGTACAACTTCCTGGGTGTTCAGCTATAAATCCGTGAGAGGAGGAGGGAGCTTGTCTTTTATATCCGTTTGACGTATGAAAGTGGGCGATTAACTGACTGCCCTCAGTTCCAAGCTGTTGCTCTGTCGTGACGTGAGGAACGACTGTTTCCTTCCGTATTTTATTGTAGACTATCATTATTCACCCTCGGCCTTTATTCTTCGTCCACGTGTTGTCTCGCAAGAATCATCACGCTATGTGTTCGCTGTAATTATCAAAATAGTTTCAATAACAATCCGTAGGCTTTTTTTTTTATGTGAATTTTAAAACTAATTATAAATTAATTTTCTTTTATTTTTATCAAAATATTTTATATAAAAATATCAAGTTATTAAAAAAAATGATTATTTGATTAAATCATTATATGATTATTAAAATTTAATAAAAGCTTTATTTTAATCACATGTATAATATTAAAAACTATATATAATTCATTTATATATTGTGAAATATTTTAATTGAATTTTCTTTTGTTATACGTATAATTAAAGTGCAGTATAATATTTATCGAATTTATTGTAATTTTTACGCCGTTAAGAATTTTAATATCGCTGTCTTATTCTATTAATCAGTTTTCTATATTTTTCAATCTCCCTGTTCAATCAGATCAGAAATCACTTTGATATTAATTTAACGATTAATTAATCGTGCGGAAAGTCGGTTATACTTCGGACGAATTTATGAAGGTTGTTCTCCCCAAAATTAGGCTTCAATCAAGTACCACGGGCAACTAACAACTTAACGAGCTTCCCGTTTCTTCTCTTTCTTTCTTCCCGGGCCTTTTTTTTTTTTTTGCTCTTTCCCGTCGAGTATTTATTACCCCGCACGTGTTGTAGCAAAGTCCGTACGTAATACATGCATACATTTACAGACTGATCCAGCTGGAACTTAAAAAGTTATTTTCTTTCCTTTAGCTATATGTGTTATATTATCCATTCTTTACTCTCTTAATTAATTTATCTTTTTCAACAATACAATTATATCTAATTTATAAATTTAAAAATTATATCTTTAAATAATATGGTTTTTTTATAATTCTCGTTGTAATTTTAATTAATCTCTCTCTTTACAAATTATTAAATAATTTTAGAAAAAACACTTTTTCACGGAATAAAATTTTTGTAAAAGATTACAGAAAATATGATATACATTTTAATTGGATTACTCATACTACAACGAGGCTGATTGCCTGGTATAATTTCAGTGAACCGGTTAATAGCACTCACATATTAGCACCCCACGCGTATATATACATACTTAATAATGTGAAAAGTGAATTTAAACTAATTACTTACCGCTAGGCAGCTGTCGTTTGTAGCGACTCGTAATAACGATACCGTCGAGCCGTTTGTGCCTGCCATTTTGCTCGATAATGTATATAATTTTCCATTAGCTGTTCTTAACTCCACGATTTGTCTAAAACAAAATAAAAATAATTTTGTTAATGAATTAATAACTTTCATTAATCTCCACATCTTAAAGAGAGAATTAATTACTCTGCTATTTAATATTTAAACATGAAAAGAATTATTTTTACCTAGTTTTTTGATTATTGTTTAAAAATAATTGATAGAAAATTGCATCCCTCTAATTGACCTACGAGATAAATTTCGGCAACACTTAGCATGTTTGCGTACTAGATTTGCGTTTTCACCAAGGAGTGCTGTTCCCATTGTACTTTGATTTCGCAATCGTCAATCGGGAACAACTCGACGACCGGCAAATATACACATCTCGGACAGCGGTATTATATAGTGGCAGTTTGCATATAGCTCGCTCGTCGCTTTCACGCCTCGTTCGTCACGGCCTTTCGTCCTGGACCTGGTGCCTCGTGAGAAAAAAAAAAGAGATCGTCGACCAGAATGTCCAGACGCGTGTCACGAGGGAGGGTTCGCGCCCCGCCCGATCGTTTTCCAATTTCGCGATCGCTTCTCGTTTCCCCTCTCTATTCGCCTTTTACATATTTATCTCTATAGATTTCGTTGGGGAGAAAAGAAGTACATTTTTTAAAATAAAAGGTTCACAATTATATCCGATGGAGAGATAAATAAAAAAATTAATTTGTTGTAGTTAATAATTTGATAATTAATATATTGATATCTAGATTACATAATAATCACAGATATCATATAATAATGTGGTAAGCTAATAGAGAGATAATAAATATCTCTATTTTAATCCCAACAAGAAGAATTATTAAATAAAAATTCAATGAAAATTGTCCTCTTTTATTATTTTATTTTTCAATAAAATATAATTTAAGTCATTCAATTTCCCCAGAGAGAGAACAGTCGTTTTTACTTTCCCAAAGTCACACGCGTGTATACGCGTCGATCGTATCGGTTTCCCATTTTTGTTACAAGCCGCGTAAAATTCGGCCGGTGCGTTTTACACGGGGTGCCGCGATCGATGGATGTTGCATTTATGAGCGCGTTCGCGATTCGTCTCGCCGATTCGAACGGGAGCACGAACCCTTTCTCGCCCATCCGTCCGAAAGCGAAAGCGTGCTGAATCGCACGGGCATGCCTTTCGTGCCTTTCATTATTTATTGGCGTCGTTGTTAGCGCGCCTAATAATAACGCTCGTTTTATCAAACGGACCAGGCGTGACCGGACCGGTGGGTGTTGCGGGACTTGTAACTTCTATCGTCATTCCACGACTGTTCCCATCCTACCCTTTCGACCGTTCTACTTCTGGATAAATGAGCAGTCTTGTAAAATAAATAATTACGCAATCAAAAATTGCTTACTTGTTTATTATTTTTCCTTTAATTAAAATGCGATCGTAAATTTATATATCTTTTTGGAATAAAATAATCAGGCCAGCCTAATTTTAGATTAATGAAAATGAGAAAAAGAACCGATATTTTTTTTTTTTTTTTTTTTTTTTCATCTATTATTACTATTTAATTATTTCTGCCAAATTTCAATCTGTTTCAGGTACATAACGGTAGCTTGCTCGGCATTGAGACTTATTCTTCGTAATTTCGCACCAGTGATAAAATCCAACGTGGAAGCGCCCCTTCACACGATCGGCGTCGACGTGTCGCGAGAGGAACGGTAAGTTCCTATTGGATATGTCACTTACGTCTGGACATTTTTCATTCGGAGCCTTGTCTTATCAAGAATCGTTTCCCTCTCTATTCTTTCAGGTACCACAAGTGCCTCTCTTGTTACGAGAAGCTCTCGGCGATACGGGCGATTCTGTTGAAGAAGCAATCGACGTCCGGCAAACTCGGCGCCTCATTCCGTGAGTTGGCTGTGCTCATCAGGAACCTTGAGTGACCGAAGCTGCGTCGTCTGAGACCCTCGTGAATTCGACCGCCACTATTATCGACGATCAATGACCGTCGGTTTCATCCTAACGACGAGGCTGTCACGACGGCGTGAAACAAACATCGAGAAGCAGTAATGAAGCCCCGTATCGTCGCCTCGTATCGAGGAAGACGCGTCTGTAAAAATTTATTCCTGTTGCTGGTGTTGCCGCCTTCATCCGCTACCGTCGATCATCTCCTTCGCATCATTGTCATCGTCTCGTCATCCTCACCTTCTCGTCTCGTCAATTCTCGGAGAAAGCGAACAAAATTACGGGATTCATTTTTTACTCATTTATCGAACGGCCGACGAGTCGCGAAGTTTTTGTCGTCATTTGATGGAAAAAAAAGAGAGAGAGAGAAAGAGAGAGAAGGAGAGTGTTAGTGAAGGTAAGGAAAGAAGGAAGTTTGTTTGAGGAAAAGTAGAGTTGAAGTGCGGGTGAAAGCGAGGAAACGCACTGTCACCAAATGTGTTTAATGCTATACTGAAGCATCAGGAAGGATCTTATATTGTGATTTTATAAATATATATAAATTTTCCTGGGTATTTTTTTAAACTTGTTTCTCTTTTATAGTTAGTTCAAATCAGTTTAAATGAAATTGTTTTTTAGAAACATTAATTCAATAAATACCCATTATTTATTAGTATTTTTAGTAGTAAATAAAACATATCGATTTAAAGAATAATTTAATTATAACTAATGAAAGAAAGAATGAAAAAAATTAAACTTTTTGCATCAACAATACTCTCTGTTTTGTAAACGTATATTATTTATTATAAATAAAATCATAAGCACAAAAGAGAAGGGATTTTTTAGATTCCGATGCGTCAGTATATTGATTTCGAAGCATTCGTATAGGGATTGATGATCGAGAACAATTTAACGAGCGTCGTTTTATTCGACAAAATATCTGCGTAATATAAAGCACAAAATATAAAGTTTTGCCGAAACAATTTGCGCGGATCGTGGCCGATATATTTTCTGCCCTTCTTGCCACAGATCACACTCAATCATCGAATGTACGGCTGAAATCAGTCTCAATCACGGAGGCGATAAAACGCGACGACGATCAACTTTGAGGAACGATTAACAAAAATGTAACCTAAGTAGATAGGTAACGTGTAATATACTTTTCTTAGCGTACGAGAGAAATTGTATTTTTGCAAAAGGTATTTACGTCTGTTCATTAATAAAATATTCTAATCGTAGGCGTATAATACCTTGACTTCTGAAAATAAATCGTAACACCTAAATAATGAGCCTAAGTGTAAAGAGAACTTGTACGCGTTTAAAGGGAAAAAGAGAGATTGAAAATTGGATGGGGAGAGCGTGTCGAACGATTCGTGTTTTTATACTCATTTAAATTATTTTTTTATAAAAATATGTCCGTGATTTATGAACATTTTTACTCTAGTGTTGTTTGGTATTAAAAACAAAGCGTTAAATGTTGTCGATGAAGCGATGCGTTACATTCATCATATGCTTGGAAAGATTATTTGACAAAACTTTTTCTACTCAATATATTACTATCGTCGACATTTTAATCAGCGTCGAGGGGTATACGAAAGAATAAAATGAGAGAATACACCCCAATGAGAATATATTGCTTTGTGACATTTTTATTTTGTCATAAAATGACTTAAAAGGCAGTGATGGAATGATAAGCTCTAAGTAAACAATTAGTATCCGTTTATCATTCTGTAAAACAACAAACTCTCATCACAATTTACAACCTTGTAACGTAAATCTAATCAGTATTATGCCAAACAGTATTTATGCTGAATTTTTTACGCTCATTTTATTTCTATGCATTTAGAGCTAAGTGCTCTTGTGATTTCGATACTTTATCATCTAACATAACTGAAAATTGGTGTCAAATCAACGATTTGAAAACTAGAAGAATTAGTGTCAATCACTACCTTTTATCTCATCATGGCAATATTCTTATTTCTATATCATTGATTTATATTTAACTGTTTTTGAAATTGCGTTCCCGTGATAATATCAATTTGATAGGAAATGAATGATAATTTAAGATTACGATTTAGCTAAATGAATAAATAAATAGCAAAAGTGCCAATAATGTTTAAAAACCACCGACGAAGAACATTCCAGAACATAATTCTGAGAAATTTTCTAATTTCATTTAAATATTGCTTAATAATCTGTAAAACGAGAGTTTTCTGACATATTGTAAAATCAGAGTTATAAAGTTATATGGAAAAAAGATAAATGTGACATGGAGTATTCTTCATTTATTACTGTCGTCTTATAGTTAATATTTTATTACTGATTTTTTAGAATGTGTATTATTTAAATTAATGTGTGTATTAAATTATAATTTTTTTTTAAACACTTTATATTATATATGTCTTCTGCGATCGTTCGGCTTTCCCTTTCAATATAACGGAGGGCTTAATAATTATCCTAACTTTTGCTACGAGAGAGGATTATTTATCGTTATTATATAGCGTGCAATATTTGTGATCACGCGATTGTGCTCTATTCGCGTGGTCTCGAGAGAAAAGGTGCGTTGCACAATGTCTTAGAAAGACAGATAATACAATTTTCAACACATTGCCTCGAAGTATTATGCAATAAAGCGTACAACTCTTTCGTTATAATTTTACATCTGACGTGTTCTTTTTTTTTTTTCACCGAGATTTTACCCTCACAATAATAGTCTCGTTCCGATCCTTTGCGTTAAAAACGACGAACTTTCATTATAAACTCAATGAAAATAGAGATATATTAAAACCTATATATTAGAACGAACAGAACTGATTGAATTTTATTTAATTATACATTAGAGAAATAATTATATGCGAAAAAAAAATACGAAATGATAGAATGACAATTTTTTATACGAGTATAAATGATGAAATCAGTTTTCCATTTTTATACGTGCAAATTATTATAAATTTCCTGTTAAATATGTTTTTTGTGTTATCCTCAGTCCAGATTCTTAGTAATTTTACATACACCTAAAGCCTATAATTCTTAACAAACATTTTCGTGAATTACATTGCATTTTCGCAACATGATGAAGAAAGAGATGCGTTCGCTCAAGTTTCCAATCCTGATCGCCTTCGAAACGAGGGAAGGATTACGTGGATACTCGTCTGTTCCGTCCAACGTATTTTTATAAGAGAGGGATGAGAGAGTACGTTTGCGCGCGTGTGTGTTTTTCGAATTCTCCTGTAATTTATCACTCCGATCGGTATAAAAAAAAAAAAAAAAAAAAAAAAAGAACCGATCTTAATTTAAGCTTACGCTCGTACGTTGCGTGATATCGATTCTGATTCACGATGCGTAGCGAAGATCATTAAAAAATGTAACTCGACTCCGAGTCAGCGTTATTTATCGCTAATAATTCTCGAACGTGTGAGACATTTCGCGCTGGAAAGTATTTTATTATTTTATATGTTACTTTTATCGGATGATAAATTTTATTATTGTTTTACTTCACATCTTCTTAGTCCTTACAGCGTTATTCTTGTTTTATTTTAACATTTTAATTTTTATTTGTATCGATAATGTTATTTAAATAGAATAATAAACTAGTACGATTTTATTTATATCTGTGTCGTTTTATATATTTCCTATATAATTTTAAACGGATAAATATTGTTATACTATACTATATAGTTCAAAATATATTATCAAATCCTAGCAACTATATAATAAAGTAAGACAGTAGTATGATATTCGCAAAGTATGAGCGTCGTTAAAGATATACCTCTGTCTATTTTAATAAGAGTTGGCACTAATTAGTAGTGGCCTAATTTTCGGAAGCGATTTTAAGCGAGCACTTTTGATATCGACATTGTAAATATATTCCATTCCGGAATATTCTATTTTATATTTCGTATGTCTATCCACATATTGCAATTTTATTGCGATATACTCACGTTATCTCTTAGGCAATGCCTAGAGATTTTCCCTCATATCATATATTAATTTAGCGAATCTAATATCTATATTTTAATTAGTATTAATAGATAAAACTTTTACCGCAACTGTAAATATTCAGTAAATTAGAGCACACAGAGAAAAGAGATTAAGGGAAAGACTTTTCACCGTCTCCCGCTTTACTTCGCTGCACGTTTGCAATCCTAATTTCATTGGTGTAATAATTCGCTTCGATATATTTACAGCTGTTTAGAATATATGACACGATAAGACTCTCATCGTAATTCCGATCTAATAGATTAATCTAGATTTCACGAAACAATTCTTCAACAATCTTACAACTGCCTTAAAAAGAATTCCGAGAAGACAACTTTATTTTATCTGTGCCGATTTGCATGTAATAAGCCCGTTCATAGTCATTCGAATAGATTAATAATAATACTCTTTAACAAAAGAAAAAAATCGTATCAACTATTTTATTCTCCCTTTTATCCTTTCTTATCGCTCAAAAAAAATGATCTTGCAGGTTCAACAAAAATTTTCTAGGTGTAAAAAATTCACTGAAACAGATAAATTGTTAGCAAATATTGTGATACTGCATTCAATCAATTTAAATGACAGAGACAGAATTTATATCTGTATACTATTAGTGTAATTAGACAGAAAATTTGTCTGCGATGCCTATCTTTAAGGCTTATAATTGTCAAGGACAATTATATTTGTGATTAATATTTGGTAATGAGATCTAAATTTTCTACAGGTATTGCAAAAAGTAGCGATAAATTTTAATCGAGACATCTAGAAATCTATCTACGTTAGCAAAATATTTTTTTGAGTGATCCTTAATTAATTCCTAGAATTTTTGTTATGAAAGAATATTTTAATAAAAAGATAAAATTTTTAATATAGCAGATTTTTTTTTATGAATCGATAATCCAGTCTGTTGAGTCTCATCCATCAACGCCAGTTTCATTTTTATCACCTTCGCTTATCTCGTAAAAAAAAAAAGGGCCGTCGGCGACGATTATCAGTATTTGCATCGACACTGCCCTTTAAAAATCCGATCCTTGTCAATTCTTTCTTTTGTACCACGCATGACAAACGTACGTAAAGTGCGTAAAATGTTGCGTTGCCAAAGACGGATAGATTTGTGCATCTTTCTTGATATACTTAAAGGTAACGTGGGAACCAGGGAAAAAAGGATTCAGATCCTCGGGACGAGGATACCGTTACTCGCGAACGACACTCGGGATCTCGATCGACACCGTGAAAAATAGCGCAAATATTCGCGTTCTAATCCGTGAAATATCGCGACCGTTTAAATCACGAGGCACGCGTGGCGGCTGTTTGCATCTGGATTATGTATTCATAGGATTATACGAGAGCGCTTCCCCCTCTGGGGTGGCCACCGACAACCCTTCATCGAGATATCCGACTCGGCGCGATATATCGAGGTCTCTGATCCTTGCAACGAGAATTGATTTACAAAATTGGGGCGCAAAATTTCGGTATATAATAATTGCATCGCTTCCAAGATAGATTATTATTTTTTTTCCTGCACATTTAAAGTGTAATCGCTTCAGTACAGATATAAATTTTGTCTCTGTCATTTAAATTGATCAAGTGTCAAAATATATGCGGTATCACAATATATGCTGACAATTTGTCTGTTTCAGTGAACTTTTTACACCTAGAAAATTTTTGTTGAGATTATTTTGTAAGATTATTTTTTTTGACTGAGCCGCCTCCTCCTCGTTATAAGCCATTCGTTTTTCGAAATTATTATTGTCCTATCATCCGCGCACAAAATGATACTCGCGTCAGGTGCATCGGCGATGTCCTCCCACGATCAGGGCGACATTGTTGTGACGGTGATGAGTTTAAGTCTCCTTCTCTTGTCGTCACCTCGAGCGTCGAAAATACTGTTTTCGCACAATAGGCTGGGAAGAATGAGCCGTTACGCGGAGAAGAGGACAAGGCCGAGGCCTGGACCTGCATAAGCGGATTATCCCGGGCCGACGGAAAGCGATACCGATACACGCATCCACGTAAACACCCTCTACACGTACAAAGACGACGCAGCTTCCGCGTCCGAGAGAGCATTGTCAGGTCGCTCTCGTTGAAAGCGGTCCTCTCTACTGGTCTTTTTTTTGTCGACCAGACGGAAAACGCGGCAAATCTTCTCCGTTCTTCATCGTGTAATGGCTATCTTGTCAAGATCTTCTTCTTCCTTTCGAAGGAAACTACCTCCTTATTCACGTGACGAATGCAATGTGTATTTGGAAATACCTCATTTTAAATAGATATATAATTTCACACTTTCCCACCGGCGAAAATTCTCTTGCTTCAGCAATGATTATCTCGATTTTAGTTTTTAGAAAGTTTTTTTATAAATACTCGAAAATGTATCATGACAACGAATTAGAAAAATTTGAAACAAATCTTTTTTTATATCGAAATTCGAAGGAAATTTAATTTATTATTACTACTCATATTATTTATCTGTCAAAAGGTGCTTTCATAAAAAAAAAAAGTCTGTCAAAACTAAATTGCATAATTTTGTAATTTCTAGTTTTTCCTCACTGCTTGCTTATCTAGATATTTTTCGTTATCAAAATTATACAGCTCAATAAAAATGCAACACATTACCTCGCTCGTTCAGTCCACAAAAAAACCTAATCATTACAAAGGAATAGATTTGCAATAATTTACATAATTCTCAGCTTTCTCGCCGATTGTTGAATCTCTAGCACCTTCAAAATTCCGATATCTTCAAACGCGTGCATCTTGCACCAGGATCGAGCGTTTATCTCGATTTTAGTTTTTAGAAAGTTTTTATAAATACTCGAAAATGTATCATGACAACGAATTAGAAAAATTTGAAACAAATCTTTTTTTATATCGAAATTCGAAGGAAATTTAATTTATTATTACTACTCATATTATTTATCTGTCAAAAGGTGCTTTCATAAAAAAAAAAAAAAAGTCTGTCAAAACTAAATTGCATAATTTTGTAATTTCTAGTTTTTCCTCACTGCTTGCTTATCTAGATATTTTTCGTTATCAAAATTATACAGCTCAATAAAAATGCAACACATTACCTCGCTCGTTCAGTCCACAAAAAAACCTAATCATTACAAAGGAATAGATTTGCAATAATTTACATAATTCTCAGCTTTCTCGCCGATTGTTGAATCTCTAGCACCTTCAAAATTCCGATATCTTCAAACGCGTGCATCTTGCACCAGGATCGAGCGTGCACGCGATATGCGCGACGCACGCGATGCACGTTTACAGCAACGTTCGACCGTTTGTCATGTAAATAATATCTGCAGATAGACACCAGGAACCGAAAAGGGGCCCAAGCAGAAGGAGAAGGAAGGGAAGAAGTGTTTCAGGACGCTAAAGTAAAAAAAAAAAAAAAAAGGCAGGAACGACGAAAGTGGAGAACGCGAGTAACAAAGAGCCTCGCGCAGCAAGAAGAGAAAAGGGAGGTGGGAGCTCGAAGGGTGGCACCATTGTGCCTTTCCTGCGTGGTCTCTCCGTTTGCAATCTGGACACACGCACGCACGCATGCACGCACGCACGCACGCAAACGAAATCGTGCTGCAAAAATCATTGGCTCGTAAACGTAATCGGACCAGGGGGTGAGTCGACTCACCCTTGCGATCGGATTGGCTAATTACGGGGGGTAAGTGGAGGGAGACACGTGGGGATGACGTCACTGGGCGTGCTCGCGGCGCTATTGGCCGAGGCCGTCGAAGGGTGGCAGCTACTCCCTCGTCCCTATTTTTGCGACACCCGGTGTCTCTACGTCTCTTTCCGCCGCTCGTTGAGGGGTGCTCGCGAAGGGATGCACGATGAGAAGAGATGTCGGAGGGTGGAAAAGTTTTACGGAGAGGAAGGAGGAATGCGAACGAGGCGGAAGGGCGGAACTGCCCGCCTAGGGCACGGTTAATCGATAGGGTCTCGTTTCGGAGGGAGGGGTGGCTTTCTGTCGCGAGAAAGCTCAACCCTTATCCGGATTACGGATGCTTTTATTTTTAGAAATGAAAGAAGAAAATAGCAGATATAAATATTCTTGGATTTACCTAAAAAGACTTTATATTTAATTATATTTAATTGTTAGATTGTTTGACTTGATATTTTCGTATTAATTATCAATAATTATATAAATTATGATATAAAGATTAAATTTAAAACGAGATTATATGAAACAGGATATTGTATTCAATCTGCAATGAGATTGAAGAAAGATTTGCTTTTCTAAATAAAGATCATTTATTTTGCTCAAATATAATAACTATATTTAATATGCGATTTTATGATTCCATTTTCACTTTAGAAAATCTAAAATTCATAATAAAATTCGAGACAAACCGAAAGTTTGTAATTTTACGGTCGCATATCACACATGTATGTATATATTGATATATATTTTATTATAATTTATTAAATATTTTTCGTAATATAATGTATGAAATTACAAGTGAAAAATTTTATCTCTCTCCACACAATTCTCTTTCAATTAAACTGCAGCAAAAGAAGAGCACGTTTGAAAATTCCCGTATCCTTCGGTGAATATCGATCAGTTTGAGCTCGAAGGCTTCGAGAGGGTCCGTCAATCTTTCGCTCTCGTCAAGATACATGTGGAGGCTGGACCTAGCCAAGTCGTCAAGAATAATTCAAGGAGGTCACGCACGCGCCAGATGGGCCGCGTGCACTCTTCGCTTCTCGTACACGCGTGCACTTTTTCGAATATTTGCAGCTGGCAAGCGTGCGCGAGCAACGACGAGCACGTGGCTCCTTTAGCCGACTCCTGTCAAACTCCTTATTCGCCAGAACGTTGAAGACTAACCGTAACATTGAAAAAAAAAAAAAAAAGAGAAACAGAGCAAGACGAAGGAACGGTCTTTTCTTATAATTTGAGGGTAATTAAATTAATTAGTCTTCACATAAGATGTTTAAAAAGACTCAATTAGAAAAATATAATTGTTAGAGAGGGAAAAAACAAATATTTTTAAAATAGATTATTTTAGATTATTTTAATGTCAATAAAAAACAAATGTATGAGATATTTTATCATAGAAATTATCTGCAACCGGCTTCAACAAGTTCGTATCGTTAACTAGAGCACCGTGGAAATGTTATACATGGAATCGACGACGCGCGTGGTCGGCGAGTAACTCGACTGCTGGATATCGGGTTGCGATATCGATATCGAATTATACGCCGTCTTGAATCGATACTAGTGTAGGAAAAAGAAAGAAAACAATATAACCGGCTCGGATAGTCGTTGACTTCCTAAGTCGATATCTGTTAAATAGATACGTTACAAGGTCTGATTAAATTAATTACTAATATTAAATTACAAGCTTCCTTAACACAGCGGCCATGTGATAATTCTCCGCCTCTTTTTCGTAGCTATAAATGACTTAATCCTGTTGTAGAATTAAAACAGGATTTGTTAGAATAATTACGTGTATCATTTCTTATTATCGGAATATCACTCATCTGAAGGAAAGGAAAATCTGCAGATTTTTTAGTAAGAATTGATACAATCTTATATAAAAAAAAAAAATCAATTGCACATGACGCATCGAGAATTGAAAGAATGTAAATAAAACGAGTTTAAGGAGCAATTGAAATTAAAATGTAAAATTTAAATGTAACGGTGATTTATTGAAACATAATAATAGAAGTGACAAACTTATGAGTTGATAATAATAATTAAAATTAACTAAATAATTAAAATTAAAACTTGAAGAGGATTCGGATATTGGATCGAAACGTCAAAAAAAAAAAAGGGATTATTGTTCTGTATTTTTGAGGTTGATGGTTAAAAGCACTACCTGTTTTAATTTTAATTATTATTATCAACTCATAAGTTTGTCACTTATATTATTATGTTTCAATAAATCACCGTTACATTTAAATTTTAATTTCAATTGCTCCTTAAGCCCGTTTTATTTACATTTGTCAATTGTTATAGGAGCCATTAAAACTTTATTATTTGTTAGCTTGAAGAAATTTTCGATTGCAATAACGACACGTCGGCAAAAAAATTAGAATTCCCTTCTCGCTCTCGTAATGCCGGAAAATTCCCGTCTTCTCGCGTTACATCGCCGATCGTGCGAAATCGAGCGTGCTGGGAACGCGAATTTCGCGACGGCAGGAAACGCCGGCAAAAAGACGGGAGAGGAGAGAAAAAAGAAAAAAGGCTCGGAAACTACACCGTGGCCGGTCTCGATTACACGGTTACTTTGGCTTCGTCAATGAAGAGAAGAAACGCGATGGAAGACGCGGTGTGTCTTTGTCTTCTCTCTCTCCCTCCTCTCTTTTTCTCTCGCTCGCGTCGATCCGCGACGGCGAGCGAAACCGCACAAAGGAAACATCGCCGATCGCATCTCAACGGCTTCCTCACCACGTCCCTCCTCGCCCCCTTCGGCTTCCTCTCTTTCTCTTTTTCTCACTAGCTTTCCTTTTTTTTTTTACTCGTCCTCTCCTCCCGTGTCTCTCTCTCTCTCTCTCGCCACCCTCTACTCTCTGCGAATTTATTCGGCCGTTACATCCAGATCGATTCGTCTGAGACGAGTTCGTGAATATTCAAAGACATCTTACTAGAATTTTTTACTTCGACAGTTTTTCTGCAAGTCCTACAATGCAATTGTTCGTTTTAATTACACTTCTAACGCTTGGTTGACTATCAGGGTTAGGGAAGTTAATTTTTTTTTTTAACTAAGTTAAGTTGAAAGTTAATTGGCAATAAATTAAATAAGTTAACATTTAAAGTTAAAAACAAAAACTAACTTAGTTATAAGTTAAGTTAAAAAGTTAAAAATTAAAGTTAAAAGTCAACGTTAATTATATAAAACTACATTTTTTGCATAATTAATCTTATAATTGATATTTTAATTTAGGCTATAATAAAAAGATATATAAAAAAGTAGAAAATATAAATATTTTTCTTTCTTATAAATTATAAAAGACTATCTTTTTATTATTTTTTATTTTTCTTTATATACTATTAATTGGAATTTTAAATAGAGTTCTTCTAAAGTTCCTAATTTATTTCTTTCCCAAGCACTCTAATAATTCTTTATCTAATAACAAATCAACATATAAACAAATAAAATAGCTTTAATATATATATATATATATATATATATATATATATTTTATACATTACGATCATCAATTTTCATATGACTTTGATATTAATAAATTATTTATTAACTGATATAAAAAAAAGTTATTAAGTTAAATTAAAATTAACTAGTGTAAAGTTTAAAGTTTATGGCATTTAAAATTAACTAAGTTAAGTTAAAAGTTATTAATTTTTTAACTTTTAACTATTTAACTAGTTACTACCCAACTTTGTTGACTATATATATTTTATATTTTCGCTGTTAGATTCTATATTAGCTTCTATATTTATGATATTAATTACCATCATATTTCTGCTTCCAATGCAATTTGCTTGAACAAGAATTACGAACGAGTCCTGAATGCTTTTAAATTTTATTATTTAAAAGTGCTAATCAATATAAGAGAGATGGAGAGAGAAAGGTAAAATTCTCTTAATCTTTCTCCGGTTAATTTTTTTAGCATCTACTTCTTTTATCCTCGCAATTAAAATATCGTCAATTTGATATTAATATTGCAAAATATTTTAAATAATTATTATCCATGGTGTACTTGATATATTCAAGTACTTCACCGACAAATTTGAAACGTAAAGGATGCGTTTACGCACTTGAAAAGTCGCGAGGCCGGCGCGTCAAAATAAACATCTGCGCCCTCGATCTCTTCTCGAGAAGCTCTCCAGGACCTTTCGAGGGTCTCCTATGTCGTAGAGGTCTTCGAGGGTCAACTTGTACAAATACGATCGAGACTGAACGTCGACACGAGACGGCTTTCTATTTCCGGCTGCGACACACGCTCGAGAAGACGTAAGACGTATGCGGATGATCGATCGATCCATCGATCCATCCTCGCATGTTTATTCGCGGAAATGTTTATTATGTTTATTCAACGCGAAGCGTTGAAGTGAAGCGAAACAAAATACTGAAGAATCGAGTTTTACAAGGAGCGCGGTGGAGACTTTTACAAAGTCGACTGACAATTCAGAGATCCATAATCGAGACTGACAGGTGACACGTGCTGCCATAAAGCGCGATTAGGGCTCGTGTTAATTTCCTAATTCGCATTTTAATCAACGTCGGCTTTGTCTTTGCCAGACTTTTGTGAATGGTGTGGTGTTTGCCCCTTTTGTGTCTCGTAATCAGCCCTTCGCGCGTTCTTCAATTATACCTGCATTAAAACGTCCAAATGGCAGCGCCTCTCGCGTTACCCTCTCATAGAAGATGAAAATAAAAATATATATCCCTCGCATGTCTCTAATGTATAATATAAATAAGTTCAAGTAATTTATAAGGAAATAAATGTTTATTTACGTGTATTGCTAATGTCAGGCTTAATTAGTTTAAATTCAAACGTTTGAATATATTTGTAATAAATATATTAAAATAAATTTATATATATGTTAAAGATATATTTAATATATATATATATATTAAAAAGGATTTTGAAATTAAAATTTTTTAATTAATCTAAATTAAATTTTCTCGCACCTGTGGGATTAATTTTTTTTTTTTCATTTCTTTTTAAAAAGAAATGGGTTTAAACTGTTGCGCGTTGAACCCTTCGTTTGACGATGCAAGGCTCAAAGGAGGTCGCGTAACGGAAAGAATTCACGTGGGCGATTGTACACCGGGTGTGCTTTACGAGCTCAACCAGAATCGTATCGTTGCCTCGGCCTTTCCCTTTTTTGCTTTCCCCCTTCCGCCCCATATACAAAACGTTAATATCCTGCGACGAGGAGTTAATGGACAGGCGAGCGTTAGCTCGTATAGGCTGGATGATAGTCGACGGTAATATATAGTCGTTGTATAACGAGGTTACAAGCTACAACCCCCGCTGCAACCCCTTTCGCCTCTTGGAAAGCGCCAGCGCGAAACGTGACGAGAACAAATTGCCGACGCATCCCTTTCGCTCTGACTCCCTCGCCCTCGCTCCGCTTCTTTTTCTGAACGCGTGATGGATGGTTCCACCAGGTGATGCACCCTCTCAACGCGTTAAGTGCCACCCCCGCACTCGTCTAGGAATTGTCAGTGTATTATCCTTTTTCTATTTTCTAAAGCTACATAATATAGAATAATACATTGTCAACAATTGCCTGAGGATTCAGGACGCATTTCTGCCTGAATTTTCAGATCGAATTTTCAATATGTGAAAGTGATTTCATGCAATTTGTCTTATTGTCAGTTAAGCACAGTTAGAGTCATTTTTCTAAACGTTCAAAAGAATACCGTAAAATTTAGGAGGCTCTTTTGAAAATTTAAACAGTATGTTTGTTTGAGAAACTTTAGATAGTTTGTCTAAGATATATTTTAGAGATTAAAAAAATTTTTTTTCAACATAAATATCCACTTTCTTGGTTATTTTAAATTTGTCAATGATTGTTTGCAGGGTATATCAGTTAGGTTGAGATTTACTTTTGAACAATTTGTCGGCGCCTCGTTTTCCTTTGTATAAAATTGAAGGGTAAAGGTAAAGCTTGACGGAAAAATGACGGGTAAGGTTTTGTGCGCGAGATGACTTGTGTCGACAGTTTAATCGTCTCGCATTCGTCGCGCTGATGGGCGGGTTCATAAAAAATCGACGTCATCGTCTCTATACGCGTATTCAAAAACGGAGAGCTACTGGATTTTTCACAATCTCTTCCATGCTCCAAAATAGAATACGAAAAGGAAGTTAAGTTTCGTGACTAATATTTTCCCGATACACGCTATTATTTATCCGCGTACTTATTGTTAGTATTTTTTTTCGAAAAGAGATTGATTCTAAAAAATAAAGTCTGTTCACATTTAACACGTCGCTATAACCTTCCTGGCTAGAATAATATTTTTTTTTCTGATTATTATATATTAATTAAATGAAACAATTGATTTTTACAAATAAAGACAAGTTTTGAAAAAAATTTAATATTTGCAAAATTATTGCAAACTATAGAAAGTATGCTATACTATTTAGCAGGGTTGGGTAGTAACTAGTTAAATAGTTAAAAGTTAAGTTAAAAAGTTAATAACTTTTAACTTAACTTAGTTAATTTTAAATGCCAAAAACTTTAAACTTTACACTAGCTAATTTTAACTTAACTTAATAACTTTTTTTTTTATATCAGTTAATAAATAATTTATTAATATCAAAGTTATATGAAAATTGATGATCGTAATGTATAAAATATATATATATATATATATATTAAAGCTATTTTATTTGTTTATATGTCGATTTATTATTAGATAAAGAATTATTAGAGTGCTTGGGAAAGAAATAAATTAGGGACTTTAGAAGAACTCTATTTAAAATTCCAATTAACAGTATATAAAGAAAAATAAAAAATAATAAAAAGATAGTCTTTTATAATTTATAAGAAAGAAAAATATTTATATTTTCTACTTTTTTATATATCTTTTTATTATAGCCTAAATTAAAATATCAATTATAAGATTAATTATGCAAAAAATGTAGTTTTATATAATTAACGTTAACTTTTAACTTTAATTTTTAACTTTTTAACTTAGCTTTTAACTAAGTTAGTTTTTGTTTTTAATTTTAAATGTTAACTTATTTAATTTATTGCCAATTAACTTTCAACTTAACTTAGTTAAAAAAAAAAAAAAAAAATTAACTTCCCCAACCCTGCTATTTAGTAAAATTTTCCTCGGAGAGGACGTTTTATAACCTAAGGTTACAAAAGCCATGGATATTTTCTAAAATTCCAGAACTGTTGCGAATCGTCTCATTCTTTTTCTTTGAGACAAATGATTGTACTCTAGACAAAGTATATGACCGAAATGGATGTTCCTACAGTGTCTTTTAAATTCTTGGACTTGACTCCGGAATCCGTTAATTCTGAAGCATTTCTTCTCTACGTTTATGGACCGACACGGTAGCTCGATCAGCGGGTGGTCCTCAAAACGAGGGCACGCAGAAGGGTTGCTCTATCCCGAAAGGAAGAACCTTGCCGCCACTCTCTTTCTCTCGCTATTTCTCATTGAATCAACGACATCTCGCAGCGTGACGTCAAAATAACCAAATGTCAACAGTGTGTCGGAGCGCGTCAACGGGGTGCTTGATCGAATTATAGAGGGGTGGGAACGAGACGGGGAGGATGGTGGCGCGGAAGGTGGATACAGGATTGCTCTGTATAGTGAGGCCCCTTCCGTCAATTAAATCCTATGGCGTTCAGAAAACTACAGCGCAGCTGTACGTCTTTTGCTCCGAGATAAAAAGCAAATTCGAGACCAGGTAATACTAGATAAAGCAGGGGAGGGGGGGGGGGGAGGATGGAGGAAAGTAAGCGACGAGCAAAGAAAGGGGGTGAAAAATATAGAGGCCAGACTGACCACCGCCCATTCCGACATAGACGCACGGCAATTTTCGTTATCGTGGCAATTGCCAAAAGTGGACCTCGTCCAGTTTCACCATGGACATTGTCCGCCATGGGAGGTCAGGGTGACAAAGTTTACACCCATTCGTCCAGTCTTTTATTCATCAGGTAAAGCTCGATTAGCTAAAAATATTTGTTAGACTCTCTCTCTCTCGCCCAGAAAATTTATATTAATTATAATAATGCACTTTATAGCTCTTATAAATTGTAAGCTCCTTAATATAATATAATACGTCAATATATATATATATATATTATTACGTTTCTTGGGTATAATTTAATAAAGCGCATTTCGCAGCGTTATTTGCAGCATATTAATTCTGGGACATCAAAGAGAACTCGCGTTGATTAAAGAACCGGACGTGCGCGATCCGGTGTTGAGTGTCTCTCCGGACCTTTGTCGAGGACAGCAGACGTTGTCGGCACTCGCGTCAAAGCGCTTTCTTTTTCTCGCGACGCGCAAGCCCGCCCGGGTTGGTCCAAACAGTTCTCGTCGCCGTCAATAAAATTGTCGTTTTCGTCGATAATAAAAGTGACGAGAGCGCGTATGGCGTTGCTGTTTATTTGGACGAAGCCCCCGGAGCTCTGCTCTGCTATTATAACCGACGCCGACGACGACCCGCCACGACGCGAGTTCCGCGACTGCGAGAAAGACCGGGCCTTTTCCGCGACATCGGCCACGTGTCCCGGGAATTCGGGCGACCTAGAATCGGACGTGATCGCGAAGCTATTCTTCCAGAGTCTGGTCTCGAGACCCTTTCCAGAGGGATTTTTCTATTTTCGTTTACACGCGGTTGTAAACGTTACGGGCACGGCGGACCAGACGGAATGTCAGAGTGTCTACTCGAAATCTTGTAGAAAAAATTCCCTGAAAATTTCTTCACCTTTCAGATATTTTCAAAATTCCAGGTAAAGAGAATATTTTATCTCATTAGATTTTCTTACGCAATTTTCTCTAAAATAATTTTTTTTTATCGCATGCGTGTCTAATGATCTCTAATGTTTTTCACTCACACAAAGAAAAAATAATGAGCCTCTTAAGTTTCAGGTATTACATTTGTAAACGTACACCTACTGGAAAAAAAAAAACCTGCACAACTTTTTTATTTTTTACTATTAAAAATTACAAAGAATATGCACTGCACATATTCGATATTTTATTAAGCCATTTAATATATAAACAAAAATAGATATATATTTTAAACGCATAATTTGTTTGGCTTGCTGACTATTTACGATACTATATAAAAGCAAAATTATTAAAGAGAGAATTTTTTTTAAATGCTCCTTTCTACAGAGATAAATGTGTGAAGTATATTACATTGTTACGCCGATATGAAATATCCTTGGTTTCGTTGTCTCTATTAATTTATAATCATAGTTTGTAGATCGTAATAAATATATATATTTCCCTTTGTGAAATAAATATTATATTTTCCAGCCAGGCATTTATAATTCAAAAAATTGTCATTAATACTAAAGTTGAGATAAAAATAAAAATAATATTAAGCCGTATCGAAATTGTTGTATTTTAAATTGAATAAAAATCAACGTTATATATATAATAATCAATGTTATAAAATGTGTCAGAGAAATGCGGATAAAAAAGTGATTTTTTTTTTTGATAAATTCTTCAATCTTGTCGTTATATACAAAATGCAACATTTGTGCAGTATTATGTAAAAGAGCGCCAACTTCTTTCGACGGCGAGACGCTCGTAAAATCAAAGCGGGCAACCGCGGTCAGTCTCGGCTCTAATGGAATATGATGTCAAGCCGAGGTCCCGCAGGCCCTTACACGCGCTGCAAATCCTCCAAACGCGTGTTGTAAATCTCGTTGAATTATCGCCGTTTAAACGACTGTGAAATTAGCGTTCTTCACTCGCCCGCGGTCCGATGCGCCTCATAACTGTCTTCTAGGTGCTAAATTTCGCGCGAGTCCGCTCTTCCTCGGGCCCCCGAAATCCTCCTCGCGAGGGAAGCGCCTCCTTTCAGCCCTTTCCCCCCTCCCCCCCCCGCCCCGTTCTCTCGATCCTTTTACATTGTAAGCGACTCGGGGATACCGCGTTACTCTGAAGTCGTAAATTAAAGATGGTCGGTAAAATACAACGCGTCTATGTATAAATTTAATTGGTTGCAAGCTAAATGATAAATTTTAATGCGCGCGCTTTAAACGCAACATTATTTCCGAAAAGGCATCTGTCCTTGTCCGTTTTATTGGTTCGGTATAAAAAAAAAAAAAAAAAAAAAAAAACAGCAAAATTTAAAAACAAAGAAGATTTGAAATAAAATTTATTTAATTAAAAAAAAAAATTTTGAAATCTTCAATGCCGTCAAATATCATTGTTAATTTCCCCCCCCCCCTCCTCCCCTCTTCTATGCGCGACTGTAAAATAAAAGTTTCGTGTCCCCTCTTTTATGTTTCATACTATATTTTCGAACAATTTGGATTTTTTTTTTTTTTTTAATATCATACGACTTTTATTATTTGATCAAAATTTGATTGAAAACGCGGCTTTACAAGTTTCTAAATAATTTTTACGCTCTCTTCTTTGATAAAATCGACTTTACGTATCTATTTCACCGTCACCGCAACATTTTCAAATATATCTTTACAAAGTTATTTCCTTACAAATGCGTCCTTCTTTCATCGCGCGTAAATATATAGGTCGCTCCGCTCCGCAGTCCCACGCGGAGCGAAACGATGGCGATTTATACACACGCGACAGTGCAGATCAAAGAGGAAGGGGGAAAGGAGAGAAAGGGCGATGAGAGAAAAAGAGCGGCCAGTGGCGTGACGGGAAGTCGTTTCGTCAATGGTCACCATATATAGCGGGGCCGACAATGCGAGTCAAGGACGGCGCGACGCAACCCCCTGCCGTCGTCGGCGATTTCTTTCTAAGGTGCAAATGGCATGGGCCGTTTTTAAGGGCGGACTGCTACCTGCCGGACAAACTTTCCATTTTCGCCACCCTCTTTCCTTCCTCCCTCCCCCCCCCCTCCCCCCGCTCACCCATCTTCTCGATTGAAACGTAACGTCAACGCGTCCACCATTCAACTCGCGACCAACAACCGGCTTGGCTTTACGGGAATCGCATCGTTTTCCCTCATTTTTTTTTTTCTTTCACCTTCCTTCTCGCGTCAACGGGCCCCTTTTCTTCGCGAATTCCGCTCTCGATCATCCTATCGAGATCGATATGGCAGCCTGGAATCCACGCTTTCCAAGCGGAACGTTCTTTTTTTTTTTTTTTTTTTTTTTTTGACATAATGAAAAAAAGAGAAAGAGTCGTGAGAAACTGCAAGAGAGCAAATTATAAATTTAATTTGCTCCGTTTTATCGTGACACGCTTGTAATATAAGTCTCGATAAAATATTGAACAGAAAAAAGAAAATTTAGAAATTACTAAAGAAACTTGTACGATAATTACGAATTTATTGATCACATCAAATAAAATTACTTGATTGTCACATTTATTTTCCTAATTGTTATTTCTACCTCAAAACGTGAAAATAATCATCTCGCGAAATAATTATTTATATCATTAGTTTTTCAAAATCGCTGACAAGAGTTTTTTTTCAGATGGAAGAAAGATTAATTCATGCGTAAAATTTGCGTAAGGGAAGGACGTAATTCTAACGAAAGAATACAATAAACTCCTGCTTGGCTCCTTTTTCACTCAAGGCACTCGCGTAAAATCGCGATTCGGCGCGATCGAGCGCGAACACGTTTTCGTGTCCGAGGCGCGTGACGGAAGCGCGGAACCGAGTCGAAACCGGCTGCGAGGGCCTCCGTCAAAATCGAGAGGGCCCGCAGGTAGCTAACGAGCCCCCCGACCCCCTTCTCTTTACTCTGACCGCTCGGATTTCCAGAAATGCGCAAGCGAGGTATCCGTTAGAGATCCCCCGTAAACGGAGGAGCTGACAGTCGGACAATGCGTCCACCCGGTGGATCTATCCTCTTATGGGCGCGAATTACACGGATCAGAGGCGGCGAATGCCTATCGATCACTGGCTGCCCCGCCGTTATACGTATCAATATCGATACATCCTCATCGTGCTACCTACCTCGGTATGCTCGAGTGCTCGCCCGAGACGTGGACGTCACACGCGTAATTGATATTCTCATTGTTCGCTGAGAAGAGGATCTACGAAGAATGCTTCAAGTTGCGAAAAATGATGCTATCGCTTTCTATGATTCGGACAGTGACGAATTTATTTCCGGTTCCTCATTCGGAAGCTTCACGTAGGTAATCTCCTCGCTGTCAAATATTTATTACGTCAGAGACGCCCGCGAATATAAATATTATTTTCCATTCCCTCGGAAAGAAAGATGCTTTCTTGCAGACTTTGTTTGGTAAATAAAATTTCACAATATATAATAGAAATTTATGAAAATAAAATATAAAATGATTAGCAATATATAAAAAAAATTACAAACTTTGCCATTGCAATAAATTAAAAATTTAGCTGTCAAATTTTTCTCCGAGATATAAATTAATGTATCACGATTAATGTATTTTCGCAAAACTATGTCAATTATTTTCATAAATAATATTTAATCAGATTCAATTGTAGAAAAGGATCTACGAAGAATGCTTCAAGTTGCGGAAAACGACGCTATCGCTTTCTATGATTCGGACAGTGACAAATTTATTTCCGGTTCCTCATTCGGAAGCTTCACGTAGGTAATCTCCTCGCTGTCAAATATTTATTACGTCAGAGACGCCCGCGAATATAAATATTATTTTCCATTCCCTCGGAAAGAAAGATGCTTTCTTGCAGACTTTGTTTGGTAAATAAAATTTCACAATATATAATAGAAATTTATGAAAATAAAATATAAAATGATTAGCAATATATGAAAAAAATTACAAACTTTGCCATTGCAATAAATTAAAAATTTGGCTGTCAAATTTTTCTTCGAGATATAAATTAGTGTGTATTTTCGCAAAACTACGTCAATTATTTTTATAAATAAAATTTAATCAGATTCAATTATATCGTAAAAGAAAAATATTCTACAATACATCAGATTTCATGAATCAGAGTAAAATTCGATTATATATAATTTCTCAATATAAAATCCAAACTCCGAACTTTCTCTTTGTAATACCGGTTCAATCAAAACTCCCGCAGAGAGAGGCTACGATCCTCCAATACATTTTATCACAAAGTTAATCGACAATTACGCGCACAGAGATGCGTGGGTATCTTCCTGTCGACAGCGTCCCGTGAGATGAAACCAAACGAACGCCGGCCGGGGCGGATCCTGTCGGCAAACAGGGATAGCGTTACAAATTCCCTGAAAGGGAATCCTGGTATTCGAATTGAATGGCTCGTAACGTCGGAGCGGAGAAAAAAAGGTGAATGGCATCGAATCTCGGATCCGTAACGTCATGCGCCGAGAGCGGAATCAGCGGATTAAGTGTGAGATGAATACGCGCCTTGGCCAGGACCAAGGAACCCGCACCCCCACGTCCTGCTTCTCTACCTCCAACGCTCAAACATGCACGTTTGAATGGCGGACGATCGAGAGAAAGCTAATCCGCTCCTCATGAGGCGCGTTTAAAAACAGTTTTTTTCCGCGTCTCGTGTGTGCACGAGATATTACGAGAGATTTCGATCGACAACGGGGGCCACTCGAGGGGGATGTTTTTATGAAATCCAAGCTGATGGATAATATTTTCGCGCGACGCGTTGATCGAAAAAGATTTTCATATTTATCCCTTATTCCGTCCTGATGGATCATTTATTTTGTCTGTGAATTTTCTAACAATTGTCTCAATTTCTCGAAAACAAATAATCATAAAATAATATATTTAAGTAAATTATTTTTCTCATTTATTATTTTACTCTTTATTTAGAATGTTCAAAGAAGGTCTATACATTTTTTCAGATTTTTTAAAATCCTTTTACATATTAATAAACTTATTACAAAAATAACAATACAGAGTTAAGAGCGGGGGGAGAGGAAGGGGCAGATAAAGTTTCTTTATAACCACCATTTATTTTGCATTTATTTGATTGTAACTGATAAAAACGTATCCTCGATGAATGAAATACATGTTACAGGAAGGGCAGTGAAATGTATCTTTGGGAAATAGCAGGGATCCACCACGTCACCCTTTCGCACAAGTTGCCTGATAAGTGTCAAAACGTCGACGGTCGAAAATGGGGCACTTAAGCGGATTCCCGAAGGATACCTCGTCCGGCTTATTTACCCGTTCCGACAATAATGCGAAGGCGCGAAAACGTCAGGAAAATCGGCAGATTATGCTTATATCTGGGAAAGGCAAACATGACTAATGATCCGGAATGACTAATAATAATAGTGGGAATAGTCGGGAAAACATCTTTTTTTCCAAGCGATTTCTATGCTAAACAAAACGCCCGGTTTGTCAATTTAACTTCCTTTTTTTCCCTTTATAAATCTGTAATTTGTGTTTTATTATCAAGCAACAAAGTAACTATCGTACAGTAGCTCCTGCCAATTTCTAACATCGTAAAACAGGATTCTTTTCACATGTCATACACCGAAAATATTTAAAAAAAAACACACAAAAGATGCAAAAAGGGCGAACTATGAGAAGACTTTGGCCAACTTGATAATTGCCATTTCTGTATTTTCGATTTTTATTTTTTCTACTTTTCACTGTTGTATTCATGTATTTTCTCCTACGCTTTCACTCTCTTTCCCATCTGACAGGGAACCGAAAGTGTCCTTTGTATCTCTTATTGTTAGTATTTACGGCGCATGACAGTGAGAAGACTCGTGTTTTACGGCGCGAGAAATTGGCAAGAGCTACTACAGTCGTTGCCTTTGTTATGTTTCTCTTTTCTTTTCTTTTCTTTCGCTCCTGCCGAGAAAAACGCACCTCTCGAGAATGAGTTCTTGAGGATGAAAAAAAAAACGTTGGTATCCATTGCACTTTGTAAACGATACCATCATCGATCGATGCGGAGATAAGACGATGGTTTTTGCTTAAAAGCTCTTCGGTATCTTTTCAAGAGCGCATCCTGATTTATTTCTGTGACAGCGATACACGAGATCGGCGCTAAGATTGACAGCGATATCTTCTTCAACGGCATTTGATTACGTTTATTAAAATTTTTTGTTGTACTTTTGCTTCATTCAAATCACTTTTTTATATTTTTTTCAACTAACATGTTTATATTACAATTATTATTAAAGATTAAGTTAATTTAATATAAGACCTTATCTCGCTGACATGTGTTAGAAAATCTAATTAATATTCTTTGATAGTCATCACATTATATTTTGTATGGAGATATCACGACAGAAAAATTGCACGTTCGACATTTCAACATCTGG
Organism: Anoplolepis gracilipes; assembly: GCF_047496725.1. NCBI lineage: Eukaryota > Metazoa > Arthropoda > Insecta > Hymenoptera > Formicidae > Anoplolepis > Anoplolepis gracilipes. The sequence goes on from NC_132983.1 coordinate 5,536,580, forward strand.
CTGTTTGCGCGAAACCCACGTGCAAAAATTACGCGAAGCGACAGGTTCGCGGGGTGATTTTCTTTTTCCCTCCGAGATTGTGCCGGGCGATATAAGTGGTAATTGATTTTACGCCGCTTGATTTACGACCCCGGGGCCAGCGACACTAAACTCCGCTTTTGGGGTAAAAATAGAGCGAATCTAACCCCATCGCTTTTTTTTTTTCTTTTCCTCTCTCCCCTTCTCGATCGACATGTGTTGCCCGTATCGTCGCGTCATCCCGATGGGGTAATGCACGAATTTCCATCTTTATCAGCAAAAAAACTGCGACGGGTCTTTTTTTTTTTTTTTTTGGTTTTCCAAAGTCGTCGGCGCGACACGTCACGAATTTTTTTATCAATTAATTATTAATACTAAATTAATTCCAAAAAAAGAAGATATTTTCTTCCATCCTTTATCATCAATTAAATATGAATGCTACGCTCTTTATCAAGAAACTTTACATGTTTATCCTTTGATAGAAAAAACAATTTATCATCAATTCTTGAAAGCAGAAAAAAATTAGAACAATAAAATAAAAATTGCGTATCTATTTTTACCCGTCTTTCTCTCTATTGTATAACATATCAGCACCGAGGAAGGGCTAACGCACGTTGAACGAAAGGAGAAAGCCCTGACATTAAGTCACAATCCGTTCACCGGGGCACCGGAGTACAGCACGGGGGGCGCGAGTCGGCAAAGGGCGTCAGAGCGAGTCAACGTCGAATAAATCAAAATAAAAGGGGGGCACACAACGTAAAGAGAGCCCCACTGGGCGACGGCTTGGAAAAAGAATACTGGGGGGGGGGGGCCCCAGGGTACACACGTCTCGAAAGAGTTACCTGCTGGAAGACTTCGCCTATTAACGACTCCTTCATCCCGGTGCATTACATGCGTGCAGAAATCTTTTTATACAAACGCATCGGCCGGTGAAATTTTATTAATGTGCGCGAGTATCGATAAGCCCTCCTCTCTTCCCTTCTCAGCCTTTTGCTTTACAGCTGTTTAAGTCTTTTATTGGAACTTTTAATTAGGGATAATAATGATAAAAAATATTAATTTCGCCAAAGAGTTGTCGAAGGAGATATTAAAAATCGAGCTAATAAAAACCACAAAATTATTTAAATTAATTTAATTATACATGAAAAATAATATAAATTATAAAATCAAATCATATATAATTATACCGGAATATTATAAAAAAAAAATTATGTCAATTTATTTTATTCTCCTTTTTAAAAATTTACACCTACTTATTTTTATCTTTAACATGAAACGAAATTACTATTAATATAATTAATAGAAGGAAAAGTTTTAAAAACTGTTTTGATCTATATAATTTAGTTTTAAAATTTTGACGAAAAGTAAATTCAATTGTTATAAATTATAAATAAAATTTCGTCGAGTACACTTTTTTACTATAAACTATTACGTTTGCGCCATTCAATTTTCTTTGATATATATATATTTAATTCGAGATACATATAACTTTAATTTCTAAAAAATTTTGATAGGTCGGATAATTAAAGTGTCAATGATCTCGATAAGCCATGTGGTCTCGATAAAAGGGCCTACAATTAATTCACGAAATTTTGTACAAAAGTTCTTTCGATCGTGAGCTTGAGTTTAAAGTAGGCGTCCCCCTTGAACGTCGCATAGGGAGGGGAGAGGGGTGGGGGGAGAAACGCGCTGAAATTCCGCGGGACAACGCTTTTATCGCGACGAGGAATCTAATTACGCCAGACGCAGGCGCCGCGACGTTCCTCGGCGGCCATCGCGACGTCGTCATGGATACCAGGATGGAGATGAGGAGGAGACGTCGCTGCCGGGGTTAGCGATCGATACGACGCCCATCGTCGTCGTCGTCGTCGTCGTCGTCGTCGTCGTTGTCGTCGTGGAATTATTCCCAGCGCAAATTATGGTGTTTAGCATAATGAGCTTTAGCCCAAGATTATACGGCAAAGTTTCTCGGGGGTGGAAACGCCGGAAAAATCATAAGGGAAGGAAAGTGAAAGCCTCATCTTTCTCATAAAAAAAATATAAGTTTATTAGAAAAAATATGCAAATTTTTATCGAAAAGGATATTGGAAGCGTCAAATGATCTCGCAAACGGACAAAAGGGCAGCCAGAAGGAAATTCCGCTTTTCTCATTTCATAATCCGCGAGCGGAAGGGGTGCATTGTGCGACATAATTTACTGTCTGCAAACAGATCGGGGCGCTGATGTAAAACATGCGCAAACAGGCGTCCCCGGGATTTAATGCCGGCGCCGCGCCGGTCGGGTTCTCGGTGTCGTTTTTCGATTGAAACCTCCCCGGACGCGAGCATTATATCGGGATTTGCTCGGGGTGGCCCGCGCAGCTCGAGGAAAGCGACTCGAGTTCAATTGAGTCGTATACCCTCGCGTCAGGGTCTACCTCGGCCCTCCGAAGGCCGTGCGATCCGACCCGAATTTCTCTCATCGTCACGTTCATCTTATTACGAGTGTGTCGATATCACATATTCTTCTCTAACGACAGGCAGCACGTAACCAAATAAAAGGGATTATATCCAAGAGAAGGATAAATATGTGTCTATAGTTGGATAGTTTTTCTAACCATACAGGAAGAATAAAGTTGAATTAAAAATAATTTAATAATTTCGAAATCAAAATTTAATTTAATTTTAAACCTCTACAATCTACAGTATCACCATTTCTTATATAATTATATTTTTACTACAATTTTATATAATTTTAGATTTCGAGAATAAAAATAAAACAATTGCGTTTTATAATAAAATAATGAAGGAAGTACCAGCTTCTAAATGATTTTAATTTTAATTGAAATTTTTTATCTTCATTTCTATATTTTATTTCAAGCTGTCATTGCAGACTGCAGAGATAATAATTATTTCATTTAGTGCACTCGGACATTCTTTCAGACAAAATTCACTAACGTAAAGCTACGATTTATCCTTGTCCTCAGTGAGCGAGACTTTTGAGGCCTCGTATCCAGGGGGATACGAATATTTGCAGGCACGTGTCCCTCCCGTCATGGCAGTGCCAGGGGGTGGGCCGACCTTTGAGCTACTCTGTATTTGGTGCTGTAAGCTCTCGGTAATTGCCAGCATCACAGGGGATCACCATCACAAATACCGATCGTGCACAGAATCAGCGCGACTGCGTTTAATTACACGTCACGTACGCGCGCGCGCGAGTGTCTCTATTATAAATACGTATATACATATGGATTGTCCACCTCCCCTTCGGCACCGGATGTTCTTTCAGTTGCAGATACTGCAGATCGGACCGAGAGAAACGCAATGATTCTAATGAATGTCGACATATGCAGAGTCACGAAGTCACTAAATATTATACTAACAAAAGATGAGTATTAACCCTATGAGTCACGAATTTTTCTAATTGTCAGTATTTTATAAAATTTGGTGTATAAGGGTTTTTGGGGTCGCTGATTACGAATCCGTTGTCAGATTTTCAAAATTCAAGATGGCGGAAAATTTTACTTCTAAAATTTTTCTTTTTTTACTTCAAAATTCTACTTCCGTCATATTGGATCCCTGTATTAAATTTTGGAAATCAAATTTTTTTTCCTTTAGATTCAGAATCTGCGATCTAAAAAAAACCTTCAGAGAAAAAATTTGAAGAAGAATACAACTGTTACTTTCAATTTAGAACAGAAAATATTGTTTTTTATATATTTTTTATCAAAGAAAGGAGGATTTAACAAAAACAACACGGTGGAAAATTGTAAAAAAATTCTGAAAAATACTTTAGAGTGTACTAAAAAAAAGATTATTAAAAAATTGCCATATTTATTTTCATAATAGATTAGTAGAAAATGCATTTTTTCGTAAAAAAGTACTAATTTTGACTGTTTGTTTATACATGGTATTTAACAATTAATGACTGTTCATATTTTTTTTACACTTATTGATGTTCTAGAGACTCTGTAGAAACAAAAAATCCGGTATTTGTTGATAAAAAAGTGGTTAAAACAATAAAAAACTATGAAAAAAAAGGTGGGTCTCTGCGTGACCCGCTGTGACTCAAAGGGTTAAACTACTTTTACGAGATATATATATAAAATATGGAAAGATTGTTGGTATATTATCAACGTTGAAATTATACTTTCATCCATTGAATTTTCCAAATTTTTAATAAAGCATCGCGCCGATTATATAGAATAATTATTGTTAGCGTGAAATATATTTTATTGGCGTTATTAATTTTTGTTTTTGTATGACCGTCTCGCCTGGCTCTTAATACGGGGATGGCAAAACACGAGCGGATGGCACGTAATTATGGCGTATCGAACGTCTCTCTCCGCCAGATGCGGCAAGTTCCAAACGAGCGCGTCGCACAAAAACGCGAGCGATAGCCTCGGTAGCGATTGAACCGATTCGGCCGTCAATCAAAGTCGAAAGTCGAAAAGCCGACGCGGGTTGCTTTCTCGATGACAGACGGATGGACAGACGAACGGACAGGCGAACGGTTCAGGTAAATCAACGTATCGCGTTACGAGGGTCACCCCAGATCGATCGACGACCGCCGAAAAGTCAAGGTACGCGTAAATAGAATACATTCCCATTCTCCTCGCCATGTGATCCGAAATTTACGTTCGCGATTCGTCCACGTTTTTTCTTCTCCTGTCACTCTTTCGACACACGAGAAGATCGCACAAGTTTTCGAAAAATCTTGAAAGACAGAGAAAAGACGTGGCGGATAAAGTATCATCTGTCTAGAATAAAACTCAATTATGTTTTAAAAATAAGAATATTCTTTTTATAATTTATACTTTTGCATAAGTTCTTTTTATAAATTTCTTTGCAATTTGAAATCGAATTTTGTATATTGTTAAGTTATTTTTGATCAATTATCGGACTCTCGATCGCGCGAGATTAAATATTTATTACATATTTAATGAAATGAAATATTAATAATAGTTGAAATATGATTCAAAATATTTGATTAAATATTTCATAAATGTTTAATCCCGCGCAATCTATAATTATTAAAAATATAAAAAATTCGATTTTAAATTGGAAAGGAAATTACAAAGTGAAATTTAATCAAATATTTACATTAACATATTTTGTATATGTTATTTTTAATTATCAGGCTCTCGATCGCGCGAGATTAAATAATATTTAATATTTATTATATATTTAATAAAATGAAATATTAATAATAGTTGAAATATGATTCAAAATATTTGATTAAATATTTCATAAATGTTTAATCCCGCGCAATCTATAATTATTAAAAATATAAAAAATTCGATTTTAAATTGGAAAGGAAATTACAAAGTGAAATTTAATCAAATATTTACATTAACATATTTTGTATATGTTATTTTTAATTATCAGGCTCTCGATCGCGCGAGATTAAATAATATTTAATATTTATTATATATTTAATAAAATGAAATATTAATAATAGTTGAAATATGATTCAAAATATTTGATTAAATATTTCATAAATGTTTAATCCCGCGCAATCTATAATTATTAAAAATATAAAAAATTCAATTTTAAATTGGAAAGGAAATTACAAAGTGAAATTTAATCAAATATTTACATTAACATATTTTTCATCATTTGCTTTGGACTTTACTAATTTTCTCGTAGTTTTAGGAATATTATTTCTTATTACTACACACTTTCTTCAAGATGTTAATTTTTTGCAATGTCCCATTTCGCGTCAGTTACCGTGCTTAAGGCGCGTTACGTTGCCACGTTACTTCAGCAATGGCATTCGCCGAGGCGCGTTTCGTAAAACGCGTGGGGACGAACGTCGATTGTCTCTGCGGTTTTTCGCTGGCCGCAAAATAAGGCACCGGCCACGGTATTCCGACCACATCCCGCCGATTTTATTCCGCCTGCATTGCACGCGGGGCCGTAAAACGTGATCGCCGCCGTAACGTAAGCGACGTTTTGCGACACGATGCGAAGCGAAGATCGCTCGAGCCTCGTGGAAGAGAAAATTATTCTCCTCGTCTTTTTTTTATTTTCCAGCTTCTCTCTCTCTCTCTCTCTCTCTCTCTCTCTCTCGCGCGCGCGCGCGCGCGCAGGATATAAAATAAAAGGCCTGGCGGAAATATAGCAGCAAATTGAAAATATATAAAATTTAATCCGTAGGAAAATTGAAGGATTATACATCGCGTAAGATCGGAGGATTGATCCAGGATTGCGTCTGAAAAGTGACGGACGTTGAGAAGGCAAACGAGAGGACCCGGTGCGATTTGCATATCGCTCCGTCACGACCCTTTTTATTTTAGCGGCGCACGACGGAAGGAACATCTGCATCAGAAAGAAAACGCTGGCGCAAAGTGGATTACGGTAATGGATCACTCGCGATTGATCGGATTAGATTACGATGGCGATCTGTCGTGGCGATATACCGTAATCGGTGAACAGGCTCAGTCGGTGCGAAACGACATACGTTACGCGATACGATTCCCGGCCATTGATTTTCTCATTCCGCGTCCCGCAATAATTATCCCGATAGATACGCGATTTTAATTCTCGTCATAGGACGAGAGCAAACTTGATAAAAAAAAAAAAAAAAAAAAAAAAATGCATATCTCTCAGTTGTAATGTGCGAGAATTATTAAAATAATTCTCGAGTATCCTTCTTGAACTATACAGGGTGTTCCATTTTAATTCCTCCAGTGAAATATCTTGAAAAATATGGAAAATTCGAAAAAATGTTTCAGACAAAAAAAGTTGTATGGTTTCTAGGGGGACATAAGATGGTGCCATTAGTTTGACCTTGAAGAGTCACATAAAGATCACGCGAAGGTCATTTTGAATTTCTTAAATGGAACACCCTATATATTTTTGCATATTCTTGTAGCTTATCTTGAGAGCTTTCCAAAACACTATGATAAAATGGTTTTCTCATTAAACACTTTTCGAGTTATAAGGCTTCTTTTTAACACATTTCAACCTTTAATTTGAGCGATAAATTCTTTAATTACAATCGATTTTTCTCTCAATAGAAATTCAATTTTTCGAAATTATTCTTAGTAAAGACGTTTGCAATTTTTTTTAATATTCAGTTTATAAATGATTTGACGAGTTAAATGTTTAATTAATATGTTGAAAAAATAAAATGCTTGTAAAATTTAAATAATATAATTAAGTAGCTTAAAATTAAGCTTCGAAAAAGCCTTTCACGAATATTGATAAAAAAAAATAAAAATTTATCTAAATAATTTAGATTCGTTGGAGTCTCAAGAAATGAGAGGGTGTACCATATGCCAAAAGGTGCCCCGCACCTTGCGAAGGGCGCGCTATACGAATCTCTAATTGGCGCTAATTTCGCGGACCTGCACTCTCTCTCTCTCTCTCTTTTCGTCTATAGAATAGAATGCAAACAGAAACACGGGATACGCTCCATCACTCGGACAATATTGACCCTATAGCGGGTGAAATGACAGGAACGAACGCAGGGATCACAATGGCGTGCGCCACCCCCGCCTGTACGCGAACTGCTAAAGCGTTCCATTCATTCCACGCGCTCGTGGAAGCACTGACAGCCGGTCATTAAGCGAATACGAGAGCGACGCGTGCACATTTAGTACGCGTATAATCGATCTGATATAATCGCGACTTCCGTAAAATCGTGAACCTCGAGAAATGTAATTTATAATTGGCGAGTGGTATGGTTTTATGTAATGTAAAATGTAGAAAATATATAATACTTGGTTCTTCAAGAATTACAATTATATAAAATTATTTTGTAAATTGTGCAAAATTATATTTTGTGTTATATAAAACTTACACATTGCATTCACAAAAAAATAATATATTAACTTAACATTCGCGTAGTTAAAAAATTTATTAATTTAATATTTTATTAACCCAAAACTTTCTAAAGTATATAAGTATTATAGCTACGTGATTAAAAGTGTTTTTTTTTTTTTTTCAATAGTGATAATTTTTTTTCTCCCGTTCAGAGGTTGCGACTCGAGGATTTCGCCAAGGATCGATCTAACGGAGCACTCTCGGCCCTTTAATCCCGGGGTCAGAGCAGGAAATTAAAAATTGAATAGCCAGAAAGGCGCGCGCGTCCCTCCAATGCACCGCCTCGTACCTCGATATTGCGTACAGTGTGATATTCTCGACGTGCATACACGCACGCACGCATGTGCCATTGTCCCGTGACGTTGATTTGACGTAATTGGCACCAGGAAGGAGCCGAGCGGGGCAGCAATGATTGGGATAAGCCGGAATAAGCCGGGATAAGCCGTGCGTGGATTTCCTAGGAGGGGCGCGAGAATTTCGACGTATACTTTTTTTTTTTTTTTTTTTTTTTCCTACGCGCTACCGTTACTTCACGGGATGAATTCGATCTCCGAATCACTTAATTCTCCATACACACGGTGCGTCAGGCAGTAAATTAACGTGCAATTTGTCAAATCGTGCAGCACCATTTTCGACGTATCAAATTTTAACGATGGCTTTGAAAAGTCGATTTACAAAAATAAGTTTCCTATTTTTTTTTTTTTTTTTTTTTTGTATATTTTTGAAAAATTTTATTTTAACGCAGTTTCTCGTCAAATTATGAAAATTGTGATCGATAGAAATATAAATGAGATTTGTCTGTTTTCACACGCATATTAAATATATATATATATATTTATAACAATATTAAAAAATGTTCATATAAATCTTTAATTTCTTGCGATAAAATTAAATTATTATAGATGCTGATATTTTCTAACGCGATATTTTCTCAACGTAAAGTCTTTTCTCCTTCACGCACATTGATTCAATGAACCTTTATTTTCACCGTTTTTTTTTTCCCTATTTGCATTTCACAGTTCAAAGGGATGTTGGGCAAACCTGCCCGAACTCCGGAGAATGCCCATTCGTCACGCGTATGAAACGCAAGGACTCCGCTTTGTGCGTCACATACATGCGTATATGCACGCACGTACATATGTTAAGGACAACGAGTGGTTTTCGCTGTAATGCGAACGTCAAACACACTCAAACACACATCCTAAGCCCAGGCTTGTGAGAGCGAACACCTGAGTATGCGAGAGTTCGTTTAAAGCTTCATCGGGGTCGCAAACGCGTTTATCTCTTGCCCCTCTTATCACATATGTATCCCATCTTGCGTATTGTGTATCAAAAATAACTGAATTCTCTTAAAAACTTTCGTCTGCATTGTATAATCGAAACTAACTGTTTCTTATAAATTTATACTTCAAACTAAAATAATTAAAAAAAAATCACCTCAACACATTTTTACTTTGATGTAAAAATTATTTAAGAATCTAACGCTTATATATTAATTATAGATGTATTCAATTTTCAAGTTTATATTATATAGAAAAATATTGCTGTATTCTTGTTGCATTGAATTATGTCTTACGTCATAGAAAATTAAATCAAGTAAAGCTTTTATTAATTTAAAATTCAACAAGATGGGGTGTGACTTGAATTTTATTAGAAAAATCATTGTCACTTACCGTGTAATCGCGATGCTCCAGACGATATCTCAGGACCAATTAGCAAGGACGCGACGTACGTTGTCCTTTTATGTCGTCAGAGGGGTGCACGTGATTTCACGGATCTTCGTCGTGGCGAAGGGCGTTCATATAGATCGCGCATCTGCGGCACACAAGGGAAGAGCGTAAAATTTAAATAAATGTCCGCCGGCGGGCCACGCCGGATACGGCAAATTAAGTGACATGCTAATCATGTCTGGCGATACATGCGCGAATGAATAATTGGTTATTTTCTCTCTTTCTTTTCCCTTCACCGAGAGAGAAACCTGTTTACGAGCCCTACACCTTGCGCAATTGTAAACGGTATTGATTTTACATGCGCGAATAAAAATATAATTTTCTATTATTATTATTATAAATTTAATTTGTAAAATTATATATGTTGTACACTGAATTATACAGCCTATTTATAACTTATTTAAACTAGGAAATCATTTTTTAAACTATTCCAGAGAGAGAGAGAGAGAGAGAGAGAAATACTTGTGGATTGTAAAAAATCAAAAACGTTTAATTATTTTAATAATAAAAATAGCTAAAACAATTATTTATAAAAACAAAAAAGTGACAACTAATATAAATATGTTCTTATACTTGAAGAATATTATTAAAAATAGTAATAATACTATAATTATCTTATAATTTATTCCTTCAGCTTTTTGTTCGGACAAAAATTTATCAAATTAAAAGAAACTTTTTCTTCATATTTTATTTATACATACGATGATTATTGTTATATAATTTTTACAGATTGAAAAATCCATCTGTATCGATCGTGTCGTAAAAGAGGAAAAACGCAATTACTATACGTGTCACGCATCCGGCGCGCAATCGCGTGGAAAAACTCTCGGCGAATTCAAAGTGACCGAATTCTTTCTCCGCGATGACACGCCCGTAAAAGTGTCACCTGGTCGTGTTCGACAACGAAAAGGGTTGAGCAGTCGATCGGAAGAAATCGTCATTACTGTGAACGCTCGCCCCTCGATCGAGACGCGAGTTCATCGAGAGGAAGAGTCACCCGGTTTTTACGCGAGGCGTGACCGATCTCGATTTTCGGCAACGAACGTTTTATTCCGCGGACTCTCAAATTCCCTTCGTTTGAAATATATATAATTTTTCCGTCAAGATAATTTTGTAATTGTAGTTTTATTTTATTTTTCTTATAATATAATTTTTCTAAAGTATAAATAATTTTAGAGAGTTTCAAACAAAAATGCATTATTAATTACTTTCAATTTTACTGAAAAATTACGTAAAAAAGATTGGTACTGATTTTTTTACACTGATTGCAATCATACATTTATAATTAAAATCTGCTTATCAATAATATTCATGCTTCTTTAACGATATGACTTATTACGCGCAATTTCCGCGATTCGTGTATATGCAAATCTACGCTTATCCCGCCCCCGTTAAATGCAAAACAAAATACCACGAGGGATACGCGGCCGCGAAAAATCATAAATCACGATAAAGGGGCACGCACGTGCACCCTCTCGTATCAGCATGAGAGAAATCGTCTAGGAAAACTATTAACACTCGGTAACGGCGAAGAGACAAGGGATTTAAAGGGATGGCGATTCAAATGTGTTTTGCATGTGTTACCGAGAATTCAGAAGCTACAATTTTCATAATTTAAAAAATGTCAGTATTAAAATAAAAAAATCAAATTTATGTAAACGACAAAATGATGAATAAATGAGGTCAAAAATTAATCAAATCAATAATAATAAAAATGTCAAGTTAAAATCGAGTAAATAAAATTTAATTTTATTATACAAAATCTGCCGGACAAATCTTTAATTGATCTTCAATCTTTAATAGAACGTAATTAATTTCAATATTATTATATTATATATATATATTACAGAATTAAATTCCATTTACTTGATTTCCACATGTTTATCACTGACTTGATTAATTTTTTTTAATTTGTTTATATTCAGTACAAAAATAATGCACACATTACCATTATAATATAAGAAAACTAATTAAAATAATTCGTTTAAATATTCGTTAGCTCGCGTATAATTTATTACGATAGCATAATGCAATTCAATTAACGCGATTAACCCCATGTCCCCGATTTCTAACGAAGAACGCAATGGTCCTGAATGCACCTGCGAGTCTGACGGAATAATTCATGGAAATATAAGGTCGACAATTAGGTAATAAATAGTCGGAACACCCAGAGTCGATCCCCTTCCCCCCCCCCCCTCCCCCTCTCTTTTCTCTGCGCCTACTCCTCCTTCGCGTTTCGCTACGTCGTGCACGTCGTTGAAATCGACAAGGGAGTGAATTAATAAAACGACCCCCGGCTGCGTACGTGTGTGCGATGCTTGTAAATGTGTGTATGTCAGGCAGCGACCCGCCGGCACAGATGTGCCCCTTTGCGAAGGGCGCGTTTCTTTTATTTTATTGCACGGGGTTAATGGAATAGTTTGCATGCCCTAAACAATCGGCGAACAGGAATATTACATTCCTCCTTCGATCCTCCTCCACGAGGACCACCGACGATTGCGAAAACAGAGATGTCCGAGGTATCTCGATCAAATGCCCGCGATTTTTCAGGCCCCAGGAATAAATTAATCAACGCGTTCCCAAGCAAATGCCGATCAAAATCTTTTTTAATATAATTTATAGTATAATATAGAAGCTATATAAAAAATATGTATATGTATGTAATTTAATAATGTACAACTTATATACGTATTATTAAAAATTAGCAAAAATTAATGCACGTGAGATCATTAAATGTAATAATGTAAGTGTTGGTGCAATTTTTTTTCTGCCACCCGAATCCGCGCTGGGGTACAGAAACGACACAATGCATCGGGTGGAAAAAAGGTCTTGTCACCTACCAGCGCGCCGCGTGAGATCGCAGATTCGAAAAATCTCGGCCATTAATCGTTCCTTCGTAGCGACGTGGCTTTGTTCCTACGATGACACGCGTAAATCTGTTGCTAAACGACTTTTTTTCCACTCGCGGGGGCGAGTGTTCGCTCATGCGAATTCATCTCGCTTTAAATCGAAATCACGTTAGGAATAATGTAGGAATTTCAAAATATATAATAGCGCGACAGTAGTGCGGTATACTTTTGCAAAAATTTCAAATTCCTCCTCTCTTATTGAAATAATCAAAAAGTCTGAAAAGAATTTATTTGAAAAAGTTAAATTTAAAATTACAAAAAATGACGGGAATTAATTTTTTTTTAAATCACCGAGATTCATTAAATTAATTCACTAACTCGCAAATTCTCGAGTTCGCTGTTGAACCCTGCTTGCGGCCTCTTTCAAAGGTTCTTATTAAAACGATACATCGAATCAAGTCCTCGTGGTAGGGCCCGCGTAAGTGCACGCACGTCAAATCGTACCAGCAGCGAGGCGAAGACGTCGCATTCAGGGGAGGCGGTCGTCTGTGAAACGCGTTTAGCTTGTTGGTACACAGAGCTCGACGGGCGAAATGCCAGCCCCGCATTGTGTGCGTGCGAACGCACCCACGTGCGACGAGTGCGCGTACGAAGTGTGTCGACGATCTATCGAAAATTTTCTCGCTCCTCATTTTCCACGATTTTTTCCCTTTGATGCCGAAATAGATATCAGTCGATAATTAAACAAACATCATGAGACATATGTAGAAAAGCCAATATAAAATCTGCAAAAATTATAGTATAGAGAATATATATATATATATAATATACAGGGTGTCCCATTTTAATTCCTCCAGTGAAATATCTCGAAAAATATGGAAAATTCGAAGAAATACAACTTTTGCCTGAAACATTTTTCTCTCCCAGGCTTGGTTTTCGAGATATTCGACTGGAGGTGTTAAAATGGGACACCCCGTATAATAAATATAAAATATATCATGATTGTAATGAATGATAATAAATTCGTTTTTTTTTTTTTTCAATTTTAATTACCAATCTCCTTTATCTTTTTTACAGCACGTTGCATCTGGCGTTTGATTATTTTTAATCGAGAATAAGATTAAAATTAAACATATATATATATTCCCTTTAGTTTATATTTTCATCTTTGTATCGCTTTATACTTCTTGTCAAATGGGCGAATTAAAAGGAACTATTCGCCTAATCTGCCACCTGCATTGTATATTTAGAGGATTTATATGAATGCTCAAGCATGTCCTCCATACAGAGGCTGCGATCTCGTGATCTCTCTTTCTTCTATCTACTCTCTTGCAAGCAAAGAGATCAAATTCCACTCCAAGTCCCCCAATCGAGCTCCTCTCGAAGGCGATCTTTCAGGATCCGACAATGAGATCGAGTGAAGAGAAAACAGAGTCGACAGCAGATGTGCGCCTCCATTCTCGACTTATTTTGTCAAAACATGGACGACGTTTATAGATATATATATATATATATATATATGGAAAACGTTGCGAGAGCACGAAGAATGGAACAGAAGTGTTTCCTTTGCGCTTTAGAAGCGTAATTTATCAAAATACGTGATGTGCTTGTCGTCGCGAAAGGTGCAAGAAATTAGATTCCATCGTGTCAACAACGAAATAGCGATCAATCGTTACACAGGGCTTGATAAGAACCTCGGCATTAATCACTTATAATACTTAATATTCTTAAAAAATATTGATTATTTAAAATTCTTAATAATCTTTTGCAAAATTTACCTACTCATATTTCACTTGTCTTTAGTTGCGTCATATTTTCATATCACGTATTTCGAAATCATTAATTTTTAATTGCGTGAAAAAATATTACGTTAATTAAAATCTTTTTATAAAATATATATATATATATATATATATATACATAGAGAGAGAGAGAGAGAGAGAATAGATATTTCAAAATTATATACATAAATTCTTCAAATTGCCATCATATCACATGTTCGATTATAATCCGGTACCGGTCGGTGTCGCTATAATTTATCGTCAAGAGTGTGACTTTGTGCCTCCCTCTCTCCCCCTCCCCCCCCCCGACCCATTATGCAAAATCACAACAACAACACCGAGATCGTTTCGTCCACTCGAGAAAATCGGTCGGCTCGTCTCTTTCGTCGGATTCCGAAGAGGTGCCCGAGGAGGGCGAGAGAGCCATCAATTACGATTGGAAATAAATCGAAGGCAGATGCGACGATCGCCCGTAGGGCCCGTCGCGGCGGGTGACCGAATTCTCACCCCTCGCAGCCCCCCCGCGGACAATACGACTGTTTTCAACAAATACAAAACGATACATGAGCCCCCGGATGCAATCGTCGCCCTCTGACGCGTCAATTTCCTCGAATTGTTCTCGTTTTATTGCAACGTCTTTAAGGTGACCCGGCACGAATAATTTCAAGCACGTATAAAAAAATAATTTCACTTCGTTTCAATAGTTATATATTTCTCTAACAGGTATCATTTATTTATGCGTTATATTGTACTTTTTTTTTAACTATATTATACAACATTATTTAAAAAATTTTAAATTGAAGTTAAAATTTTTAAATAATGTTGTATAATATAATTAAAATGTTAAACTTTACAACCGTAGAAATTTAAATTATCTGTTAATTTATATGTAAAGAAATTTCTCGGCTCTCATTTTCTATGAAATTAATTGCAAGGAGAATTATCGGCCGTGCTTTATCTGCCAAGCCCGGTTCCTGTACCGTTACTTTGACAACTTAATAAAGAATAATCGGTCGTTCGCGTTGGTAAACCGTAACGAGGTACGTGATAGCTTTTATCTGCAGACCACAGGAAACCGGTAGCGAGTCTGACGATAAAAATCCTTCGCGAAGCCCTGCAAGACGTGAGAATATTGTCGGTTTAACGAGTTAAAAGCTTCGCCTGAGATAATCAATGGTACTAAAAATACCGAATGTCAAAGATATTATCAAAAATATTTCTCATTATTATAGTATTAAAAATATATAATTAATGAAAGATCGGCAATTTTATTTCTCGATAATTGCAGTCAATCTAAATTTTCTTAATTATAACGTAATAATTTTGATTGACAATCCCCACCTTCTAGACTCTCATTATTCCCAAATAAAGTCACCGTCGCGTTTTCCGTATCGAACATAATCGCGAAAGGTTTATACCCTTCACGAGGTCACTCGATACTGTCAATGAGAACGAGTTGGAAGAAGCCTCCCCTTCGTAGGGCTTCTTGTAAAAATTCCTTCGTGCCGAATGCACGCCGTCATCGTGTTACACTTGCACAGAAGAGTTTTCCGCAACTGCAAGAATCGTCTCGTATCTCCCGGTCGGACCGGTTATTCGCCCTTCGACTTGGTCCGCTTCGTGGAGACGATCCTACGTGTCGTTCGAAACAATAAAGCCGATTCGTCGGGGAGATTCGTAGATCCGATTTGACGGGATCAAGATAACGCTCCTGAATTCTCTCTCGACGCCCACGGCGTTGTTTCTGCGAGGACGATTGAAGGGGATCCTCATCCCCTCTAGCTGTGCAAATACACCATGGGATTAAGATGTATTTACGGCTTTAATAGCACCGATTGCATTTCAATCTAATCGCCCTCCACGTTCCTTCGAATAATATCCTTTTAATTTTATATATTTATTAATTTTTGATTATTAATATTGAGATTCTTTTGAGACAGAATAAAAAAGATCTCTTTGAGAGATTTGTAACAACAGATTTGTTTTTATGCGACATACTAAATTTTGTTTTAATATTTTGTTAATTAATTAACGAATTGGAAACTAATAAACGGCAAAAATAATACTGTAGAGATTAATTTGTAAAATCTTAAATTCACGAACCATTTCGAAATGTCAAAATACTATATACGACTGGAAGATGTTAGGGGATCGTTTTATTCCGAGTCACAAATGTTCGCAGATAGTTTACGCTTGGACGACAACGATTTCACCTTTTGAGGCTCAGGTCCTTTTGTACGAACTTACAAAATTCATATGTCGAGCGCGTCTCTCTTTGCGAGGGAAAAGGACGCGAGAAAATGATTAATAGAGGAAATATTTGACTCTATTGCAAGCATCGTGCCTTTCTCGTGTCCTGGCAATCTTCCTCGCATGTCCTGCAGGCTTCCGAGAATACACAAAGGGCGTGCTAGTTTTACGTCAAAGTACTTTATCGTCGCCAACAATGTAACAGCGCATAACGGATAGGCGGAGAAAGTGTTTCGTCACTCTTTCATGGGTCATTTGCTAACAATTGTCAAAAGAAAAATGTTTGTAAAGGCAATTCTTAAATGATTTTTTTCTTAAGAATTTCTCGGAAATTATATAGCCCATCAATTGGACGATATAATATATATTACACGTTAAATGAAAGAGTTTCGAGAAACATTTATTTCTCATTTCCGCATAGAAATATTCATTTAATATTTTTTAAGTGACATAAAAATATTTAATATTTCTGCACATAGAAAAATATTAAATATTAATGAAATTAAGTGACATATGGGAATAGATTAAAAATGGTACTGACTCCTTCATAGAAATCCTGATATTATTCGTATTATATGTAGTTATAATACACATCACGAATCCCTAGAATGGAACAATTAGAATTATGACGATTACTTCGTATATCACTTAATACGATGAAATTTAATAGATGAAATAATATCCACACAGCGAGATAGACATGTAAAAAGTACATATCATTCAATAATCTTAATATACTCTCTATACAGTTACACATATTTCGGTGTAAGCGCGAAGGAAGAAGGGCGAAACAAGCGGAGAGAATCCGACGCAAAAAATGATATCTTTAATCTATATAAACTCTTTACAAATATGTACAATAATAACAAAAGATTCCTTCGTTTTTTCCTTACGAAGATCGCCTAGTCAACTTAAAGGTAAAACGTAAGCAGACGTAACGATCCTGACTCATCCGTACGTTGGGAATCATCGTGATTCATGTATTTTATCAATGAGCCACCACTCGATGACGTAATCATCATCACGGTCGTTGTGTTTCTTCTTTGCGATCAAACACGAATGTTTTTTTTCGCAAATATCTCTCACGCGAACGAAAGGAGATGCGGCCAGCTCCATGTCTTGTCGAGATGGAAGACAAAGAAATATAGGATTACAATTATCACTGTAGATATTTCTTTTAGCAATTGAGAGGGAATCTCAATAAATAATGACAAAATTAACAAAATATTAAAACAAAATTTAGTACTTATGTCTGAAAAAGTCTTTAAATGTGTTGCTACAAATCTTTCAAAGCTCTATCCTCTGTCTCAAGAGTCTCAATATTAATAATAAAAAATTAATAAATATATGAAATTAAAAAAAAAACTAAGAAAGTCTAAGAAAATAAGATTTGTTAATAATTAATATATTCAGTTATAAAACTAAATTAATGATTATTTTTATCATATTTCTTCTATATAAAGTGTTCAGAAAGATATAATTTAAGTATTACGTAAAGTGTAACTGTCTTTAAAAAGAATAACCGCACTTCCTGACGCACGCAAAATTGCCTGTTCTGCGACATTTGTCGTTGATAGTCCTCTTTGTAAACGATGTTAATGTTCTACGACGGTTCCCTATAATGCTGTGGATCGTCCTAAAACGATCAGCGCTCGTTTCGATAAATGATGATGAACCATGTGTCGAATCGCAGGATATACTTATGTAAAGAACGCGTGTTACGAGCGTTTTGACCTTCAAACAGTCGGTTGGTACATTGAAGATGAGCGCTATTTTTATCACCGTTGCAAAACGATGCGTGCAAGATTCTTGGAAATAAATTACTCTCATTTTGCAAATTTATCATGCGAGAAACACATTAGATAATCGAGAGAGGGATCTGAAAGAAGTCTACGATGAACGATTAATTTAATCGCAAATAACTAAAAAGGAATCATTTAAACTGTAGTTTATATGATTAACTATGCGGTGACATATAAATTATAATTATTATAAATATATATTATATTTAATATATACATGATATTTAAATATAACAATATATTTATAATAATTATAGTTTAAATATAAATTATAATTATTATAAATATATATTATATTTAATATACATGTTATTCAAATATAATAATATATATATAACAATGATAGTTTCAATATAAATTATATAATTACTATAAATATATTATTATATTTAATTAGTTAAAAGTATGAAAATTATAGTTAAATATAATAATATATTTATATGTATATTTACAAAAAGAAAAAAAAAACTTTGAATTTTTGGGGAAATGTGAGTGAAACGCACTTAACACTATGCCTGCTGAGGGAAACCTCTCTAATATGCGTGAAGATCGCATTCCTCCAAATTCAACAGTTTATTCAAGGTAATCGATTTGTTACGAGTAATAAAACGAAAGCAAGGTCACATTCCATGTGAATATATGGCGAAAACGTGCAACTTTTGTAATTCGTTGTTGATAGCATGTAAGTATGTTACCCTCGTTACCGTGCGACGAGTTAATGTACATAGGTGTAATAGAGATCGGACGGAATGCGAGCTCGCGTCGCAAAACAGGCAACTCCTAAACATTCTTTTGAAGACGACGAAAGAACGAGGGACGATTATTCCGTTTCCGCATTTATTTAACGTTGACGCGCTTAACATTATCGATTCACCGACCAAGAACGGGCCCTTCTCTCTCATCCTTCACCGTCATCGGGGACAGTCGGATCTACGCGAGCCTCAGTAGGCCCGCAGTCGCACCTCCATCTCAGGATCCTGGCGATGCGGCAGGTGGGGCTCGATGCCAGTGGCAGTGGCGCCAGTCGCGCCCGCGCCGCCCACGTGTCGGCTGTGGTGGCCGTGATGGTGATGATGATGGCTCGCCGCATGATGCGTGTCGTGGTGATAGTGATGGTTGAGATGCGGCGGCTGCGCAGCCGAGGCCGCACCGCTGCGATAGGCACGCTGCTTCTCCTCGAAATCACGCAGCCGCTGATTGTAGCGTTCCAGCTGGTCACGTAGAAGCGCGTCCTCCTCGGCGGCACGCTCCTCGTCGTACTCGAGGCAGCCGACGCCGTCCAGCCGGTCCAGGTCGATCCAACCGCGCCACCTCACGCACACGCCGTTCATGATGAGATGCGAACGCAGGTGGACCTGAAACACCGCGATCGGCGGGACGCAAAATCTCAGTGTTGATATATAGATCCACGAAATGGAAATCTCGATCTCCATAGACGATTGGGATGCCTCTTGGGATAGTCGTGGATGGTCTATCGCAATCGTGTATTATATTAGTCATATAAATTAATTAAAACAATAATCAATGGAAATGTTTCGATTACTAATCCCTATTCGAACGACTGTCACTGACTCACGCGTGTTTTATTCCTCGAGATGACGCGAGGCTCGTCGATTCTCTCTTCGAGGCCGATATATTGGCTCGCTTACAGCAACCTCTCTCTTGTGTTATCTTTCTTTTTTCAAATCTCTCGGCGTGGGTTGTAGGAGGCCTCCATTACGGGCCACTACCCGCAAGTTTCAATCATGTGCTCCGTTCTCTCATCCCCCTTGTCTCGTGTTCAACAACGGCGAACGCTTCTTATTTCCGGAGAGCGATTACGCAGATTGGAAGGTACGAGGCTTCGCGGTCCCTCCGTCTCGAGAGATGGAAGGAGAGACGAGAAATTGAGAGAGGCGAGGCTGTGAGCCTTACTCGTATAAGAAATCAATTACAAATCTTAAGCAACGTACACGATTCCTAAGAAAATAGGTATATCATTGATGTATAAATACGAAAACTATTTGCTAGACTATTTAAAAAACTAATATATTTCATATCTTAAATTGTGAATATTTTCCTAAAGTTTTTTATTACAAATTAGATTTTAGCTGCTCAAAAAATAAATAAAAATATATAAAATCGTGTATTTGTGTCGCGCGTTGATAAATATATCATTTAGAGAAATCGTCAAGAAATAACTCGCGATCCTTTCACAAAGATATAAGATACATCTTGATGCCTTTCTCATTGATGTATAAATACGAAAATTATTTAAGAAACTATTTAAAAAACTAATATTTCATATATTAAATTGTGAATATTTTCCTAAAATTTTTTATTACAAATTAGATTTTAGCTGCTCAAAAAATAAATAAAAATATATAAAATCGTCTATTTGTGTATATTTAAATAACAGAATTCTTTATAATACTCGTGCAATCCTCGCTGCAATAGCATCCTATTATCTCAAGTATTTCGACGTGTTTGTAATCTTTATTAGAAATCGGAAAATTGTATTCTAATTAGTCGGTCAAACGTAAAATATTTTAATGCTGAGTTTACCGCAGAAATTTTTCATTAACATGTATGATTATGTTAATTTCCTTTCTTCTCTATTTTCTTAAAATACACGAAAGAATTATAAAGCATGTGTATGTAATAACTTCAAATTATTTACTTATTAAAAATAATTTTTAATAATTATTTTACTTAGCGGAAAATAGGAAAGAAAGTAAAATAGTTTTTTAATTAATAGAGAATTTTTTTTACGAAAATTATTTCCGTTCTCTCTACAATTTCCTCCTCTACTTGATGTAAAATTGTATTATCGCTTATATTTATGACTACTAATTAAGATTGTCACGCGGTGTTTTCCGAGGAAAATCTAAATGAATAGCTCTCGAGAAACGATTACTAAGTTTTGTGCCGACAGCGCAACACAGTGCTATTTTATTTTCTGGCAAACGACCCGACTTCCGGTGGTCCCGACGCGGAGCCCAGATATTATTACGAGGTCAAGAACGTCCGGGGAAAACCAGTCGAGAGACTGTATTTGTGATCTTGACGTAATGAACGACATAATTAATAAAACGACTTCAAATACTGCGCGATTATATAACATGTATATAACATTTTCATTTCTCATATCTATAGAAAAAAAGATATACATAATATTTCAGTTAACGCTTAAAATTAATAATTTAATTTTAAAAATCAATATAAAGTACAATTTAAATATCAATGTGATAAATGATACATCATACGAGATATTTAATTAAATGATTTATAAAATGTCTGTAATTTAACGTATTCTTCTATATTCTTTCGTTATCTGTGTCTACAAGTTAGATTAAAATTTCTAAAAAGATTAAATCTTTTTATTTTGCCACTACGTTATTGTATTTGTTAGTCGTTGGATTGAGAAATCTTGTTAACAGTCAAAGATATATGGACGGCTTCGTTTATAATGCAATTAATTCGGTGTGAGATTTCGCGTGAACGAACGCCTCGCCGACGGAGAGGTAAATCGACGTTACATCTCGTTTCATTCTTACAGCTGCACCGCCGACAATGCACGGCGGGGCGCATTTTTATGCACTAATAATCGAGCCACGGGGTGCACCAACGCGGGATGTTCTCGGGAGAGGGGAGGGGGGGCCTTAAACGTTTCGATAATCGAATCGCTCGCGGCCTTTGAACTCAAAGGGCTCGAGAGCTTCTGGTTTTCACCTTCCGAAAAAAATTCGCATCGCTCTTCTTCGTGTATCATTTGAAACAAGTTAAGATGTAAAATCAATTCTCTGGCATTTCTCGAATGTTCAAGTTTAATTTCAAGGCGCGTTATCGTGACGCAGTTTTTTTTTTTTCTCTCGAGGCGGAAAGTTTCGCTTTCGCATACTTAATCTGATGTATATTAATGTCAGCTTCCAGGTAAGGCGAGGCGGAAATTTTAAATCCTACGCGGAATGCATATCAAGGTAAGTATGAAACGCAAGCGACAGAGCGTAGCAGGAAAATAGCTCGGCTCTTTCGACACAAAAATATTCATGGTGCATCTTATCCTCGTGAAAGCATCGCGAGTTATCGCTTGACGATTTCTACAAATGATATATTTATCAACGCGCGACACAATTACACGATTTTATATATTTTTATTTATTTTTTAAGCAGCTAAAATCTAATTTGTAATAAAAAATTTTAGGAAAATATTCACAATTTAACATATGAAATATTAGGTTTTTAAATAGTTTCTTAAATAGTTTTCGTATTTATACATCAATGAGAAAGGCATCAAGATGCATCTTATATCCTTGTGAAAGGATCGCGAGTTATTTCTTGACGATTTCTCTAAATGATATATTTATCAACGCGCGACACAAATACACGATTTTATATATTTTTATTTATTTTTTAAGCAGCTAAAATCTAATTTGTAATAAAAAATTTTAGGAAAATATTCACAATTTAACATATGAAATATTAGGTTTTTAAATAGTTTCTTAAATAGTTTTCGTATTTATACATCAATGAGAAAGGCATCAAGATGCATCTTATATCCTTGTGAAAGGATCGCGAGTTATTTCTTGACGATTTCTCTAAATGATATATTTATCAACGCGCGCCACAAATACACGATTTTATATATTTTTATTTATTTTTTAAGCAGCTAAAATCTAATTTGTAATAAAAAATTTTAGGAAAATATTCACAATTTAACATATGAAATATTAGTGTTTTAAATAGTTTCTTAAATAGTTTTCGTATTTATACATCAATGAGAAAGGCATCAAGATGCATCTTATATCCTTGTGAAAGGATCGCGAGTTATTTCTTGACGATTTCTCTAAATGATATATTTATCAACGCGCGACACAAATACACGATTTTATATATTTTTATTTATTTTTTAAGCAGCTAAAATCTAATTTGTAATAAAAAATTTTAGGAAAATATTCACAATTTAACATATGAAATATTAGTTTTTTAAATAGTTTCTTAAATAGTTTTCGTATTTATACATCAATGAGAAAGGCATCAAGATGCATCTTATATCCTTGTGAAAGGATCGCGAGTTATTTCTTGACGATTTCTCTAAATGATATATTTATCAACGCGCGCCACAAATACACGATTTTATATATTTTTATTTATTTTTTAAGCAGCTAAAATCTAATTTGTAATAAAAAATTTTAGGAAAATATTCACAATTTAAGATATGAAATATATTAGTTTTTTAAATAGTCTCTTAAATAGTCTAGCAAATAGTTTTCGTATTTATACATCAATGATATACCTATTTTCTTAGGAATCGTGTACGTTGCTTAAGATTCGAACAATATGAATGTTCTTAGTCTCGTTGCGACCGACATTGCGAGACGAATCGCCGAGACATGTATATTCGGAGCAAGAAACAAGTCGCAAAAACTAGACGAAGAGAGGAGTGAGCGGACACATACGACATATCGTCATTAGTCATCGCCGTCGCCTTCCTCGTTCTCACGAGGAAAGAACAGTAGGAAACATTTGTTTTTCTCCGCTCCTTCTGCTTCTGCTTACGGGCGTGACGACCATTATCGTTGCATAATAGTCGGCGATATTTAAACGCGCACGTCACCGCTAACCCTTTCTAATTTGCATTAGCGAGCCGGAAAAAAGCGGGAGAGGAAAAAAGTAGAAACGCGCGCGACGCACCGGTGGAGGAAAGGGGTGAAAATTCGACGACAAGGGCGGACGAAGGACTCCGACCAATGTCCCGAGATAAACGACCGGCTATTTCTCGCCGGCCCTTTTGTTTCACAGTGGGCGTCGCCGCCAGCGCCTTTTTGCGCCTGGTCCACTACATCCGAAGCCTGGTGAATGCTGGCCCCGGAACATTCGTCAATGATATCCCAGTAGAAAGGACGAACGAGGGGTCAGCGTGACGGGTCGTGTCCTTTGTCTCTCACCCGAAGTCCAGATACTGTACGTTTAATTTTTACGAGTAGGATGTGTGCGGCCGAGTCGGCCCAGTTTCAACTATAAATTTTATGATTCTTCAGAGAGAGGAAGGGCTACGATCGTTATTAACCCTAGGATGCGTTAAGTTTTATACGACAGATCCTGCGGAAATTAGTTCCTTTTTTTTTCAAAATATTTTCTGTAACCTTTCAAATTTCTCTTTCCTTCTCTAAATATAATATTTTTATAGAACGATTTTAAACCATCTTTCTACGAGTCTTGAAAATTTTCCGAATTTATTTCTTGCGAAACTACGCAAAAATAATCTAGAATTAAGAGCGATCAAGGTCGACATATTTCGGGATTTTTTTTTCTTCATTTTCGCACATTGTCGATAGCTTCGTTTCATTACGCGAATCAATTTCTCGATCGGCGAAGGATTAAAAGAATGCGTTAAGTTATACGACAGATCCTGCGGAAATTAGTTCCTTTTTTTTTCAAAATATTTTCTATAACCTTTCAAATTTCTCTTTTCTTCTCTAAATATAATATTTTTATAGAACGATTTTAAACCATCTTTCTACGAGTCTTGAAAATTTTCCGAATTTATTTCTTGCGAAACTACGCAAAAATAATCTAGAATTAAGAGCGATCAAGGTCGACATATTCGGGATTTTTTTTCTTCATTTCGCACATTGTCGATAGCTTCGTTTTATTACGCGAATCAATTTCTCGATCGGCGAAGGGTTAAAAGAATGCGTTAAGTTATACGACAGATCCTGCGGAAATTAGTTCCTTTTTTTTTCAAAATATTTTCTATAACCTTTCAAATTTCTCTTTCCTTCTCTAAATATAATATTTTTATAGAACCATTTTAAACCATCTTTCTACGAGTCTTGAAAATTTTCCGAATTTATTTCTTGCGAAACTACGCAAAAATAATCTAGAATTAAGAGCGATCAAGGTCGACATATTTCGGGATTTTTTTTTCTTCATTTTCGCACATTGTCGATAGCTTCGTTTTATTACGCGAATCAATTTCTCGATCGGCGAAGGGTTAAAAGAATGCGTTAAGTTATACGACAGATCCTGCGGAAATTAGTTCCTTTTTTTTTCAAAATATTTTCTATAACCTTTCAAATTTCTCTTTCCTTCTCTAAATATAATATTTTTATAGAACCATTTTAAACCATCTTTCTACGAGTCTTGAAAATTTTCCGAATTTATTTCTTGCGAAACTACGCAAAAATAATCTAGAATTAAGAGCGATCAAGGTCGACATATTTCGGGATTTTTTTTTCTTCATTTTCGCACATTGTCGATAGCTTCGTTTTATTACGCGAATCAATTTCTCGATCGGCGAAGGGTTAAAAGAATGCGTTAAGTTATACGACAGATCCTGCGGAAATTAGTTCCTTTTTTTTTCAAAATATTTTCTGTAACCTTTCAAATTTCTCTTTCCTTCTCTAAATATAATATTTTTATAGAACGATTTTAAACCATCTTTCTACGAGTCTTGAAAATTTTCCGAATTTATTTCTTGCAAAACTACGCAAAAATAATCTAGAATTAAGAGCGATCAAGGTCGACATATTTCGGGATTTTTTTTTCTTCATTTTCGCACATTGTCGATAGCTTCGTTTTATTACGCGAATCAATTTCTCGATCGGCGAAGGGTTAAAAGAATGCGTTAAGTTATACGACAGATCCTGCGGAAATTAGTTCTTTTTTTTTCAAAATATTTTCTGTAACCTTTCAAATTTCTCTTTCCTTCTCTAAATATAATATTTTTATAGAACCATTTTAAACCATCTTTCTACGAGTCTTGAAAATTTTCCGAATTTATTTCTTGCGAAACTACGCAAAAATAATCTAGAATTAAGAGCGATCAAGGTCGACATATTCGGGATTTTTTTTCTTCATTTCGCACATTGTCGATAGCTTCGTTTTATTACGCGAATCAATTGCTCGATCGGCGAAGGATTAAAAGGCTCCGTCATTATCGTGCACCGCACGCGCGTTCTATCTCGATCGCGGATCTCTCCCTTAATTATTGCGTCGCGCTACGGGGCACGTTGACACGCACAATGAACAAGGACACGTGTGGCCGCGCGCCGCTCTTTATTCCTACGTTCATTGTCGATTAAAACAAAAAGCAGGCCGCGGGTCGTCTCGTAAACAACGCGAACCTAATGAATCGTTTGCGACTCATCTCGTCTCTTTTTTTTTTTTTTTTAATTTTGCAAAAGAAGACGTGAAAGAGGCGCTTGAAGAAGATCTAGAAAAGGCTATATCAAAAATAAATGCTAAGATATCAATCGTGATATCACGGTTTTTTAAATACAACCGATATAATGTAATGTTTACATTGATTCCAGCTTTAATTAACATTTTCATACAAATATAAGATATATATTAAAATGTTAGATTCGTGTTGTCCCACACGGACAGACATTTTTCAAAATAATACATATATACATGTGAAAATTCAATCTTTGAGGGAAAAAATTTCAGAAAATTTTCACTTAATAAAATTATTAAAAAAAAAAAAAGTGTGCACAACAAGGTAGGGTTTCAAAAGTCCAGAAAGGACGAGACCAGACTGCGCAGGATTGGCAGGATACTAGGACTTTACGCTCGGCCTTTACGAGAGAAGAGATTTATGAGCCATTATACGTATACCGGGTGACTGGCGAAGCGGTCTCGAGGCATCTGGTGGCCGATCGCGTTTGACAGATTTCGAGAGCACTAATTGCCACTGTTATCCACTAATAGTAACATGGCTTTTACTTTCCTAACGTTCGATCTCGGATATTCAAACCGGAGACGTAAAATTCATCTTTTGCTTTTTCGAACGGAGAAAGAATCGTAGTAGTTTTATAAACAAAATTTTCTTATATAAATTATATATAATTCTATCTTTAAAATAAGCTTCACATGTGTTACGATAAAATTTGTATAAGAAATTAACTTGAATAAAGGAACTATGCATTTTTATTCTGTTTCTTCATCAAAAATAAAATTTAAAAACGAGCAGAGCAATTAAATAAATATACATGACGCCGGAGAAGGTTCGCGAAAAGATGAGCGCGCGCATTTTGCAAAATGGCGTCAGAACGACGCCACTATTGATCGCAATGGCAACACTGAGAGGCGTCGGCCACGGCGTCGGCGTATAAGGTTGCTATCGATGATTTAAACACGACCCTTACAGCTTAAAAAAAAAATAAATAAATAAATAGTAATATACGCTCTTGAAAAATTGTCTATATTTCTTTAAAACAGTCTCCGACTTAAACTGACTTGTCTTAAATTCAACTTAACTTAAATTGGATCAGTTTGGCCGCTCGAAAAGGAGAACGGACCCCTGCGGAGAAGTGGGGCCTGAGATTCCCGAGAACCGGATGCGGGGGTGACACGTTGGCGCCATTGTCCGAGAAGTGCCAGTCGGTCGGCGGATACTAAATTACGGACGTGCGCGCGTAAGCTAAACGTTGTTAGGGACCGGATTCGTGCCTAACGGGCCCTAATTTACCCGATCCTACGACCCAATTATGACCGCACAATCGCTTTCGCCGAAAACCGAAAGGCACCGCCGCCCCGAGATTCCAATTCACGCGGGCAGTTTCATATCTCTCTCTCTCTCTCTCTCTCTCTCTCTCTCTCTCTCTCTCTTGCCAAAGATGAAAATCTCTTCTCTTGCAAATCTTCTCTACGCAACATGTCTCACGTAATTTTACAATATTTTTGTAAACGTGTACAAAAAATATCTGAACTTTCATCTGGAAGAGAATAATGTGATTCCAAGATTTTTTTTTGTCAATTCTGTGTCAAACAGAAAGATCCTTTTTAATTTCTAGAATATTAATTTTATTTCTTCCAGTAAATTCATTATAAATCTTGTATAAATTAACAAATTTATTTTGATATAGACTTTTGTAATATTGCAGTTTGTGAATTATTTTCTAATCGCAAACGCAAATGGGATGAAAATCATTTGCGGTTTACTGTGATGACATCAAGGTGGTCGAGATGAGAATTGAGATGATCTTACAAAAGAATTCTTACAAAAGTCGACGTACCTTGCCGTGCTCCTTGTCAAAATCACAATCGCAGGGATCGACGGCATAGTTTCCGGATGCGTTTCCAAAAACAAGTTGAAGATTCGTGCCCGTCGCCGCAAAGGCGATCTCCGTGTGGCCTTCTCGACAGCCATTTTGAAAACGTACTTGCCGTTCTTCTTGCGGTCGATCTCTGTAGCCCGTATATCTCACCTGCAAAAAAGAGAAAGGAACAAAACATTAGTAATATACCGATAAAGATTTATCAATGGTAATGATGAAGCGCTTATCAAGATATATCAAAGAAAATTAATTTGTCAATTTTTAAATTCTTCACACGCTCTTTTCAATCTTTATATCCTTTACACTTAATTTATACATAATTTTACATTTTATATTTAATTAATATTTTCTCTTCAAACATAAGCATTTTGTAAAAATAAAATATGAAAAAACTATTATCATAAATATAAATGTCATAATATTAGAGAGATACAGAATCAAAGCGAGCATAAAATTTGCTAATAACTCAATCAAAAAACAATTTGTAGATATAATTGTTTGCTGTGGCGAAAATTTCCCAATGTTTCATCTCGATATCTCAATAATCCAATTATCTTATTATCTAGAAATAATATATCGATTCTATCGAATATCATTTTGAAAGTTTCCCCAAGATTCCAGACCGCCTGATTCACAGAGGTAAAATTATCAAAAGAAGGAAACATCTAGAATATTAATTCGCCGCTCGGCAATGATCGCTCAACGTGATTCAAAGGCTAGAGAAATTCGAAGAAAAGACAACATTCCTATGGCATGATATCGCGTATTCCAGGTCGACTAACGCTAAATAATCCTTTACTGACATTTCGAGATTTCTTCAAAAAATATTTCTCATAATATCTATTGAAAACCGTCAGCAAAAACTAGTACAAAAATTTAATGTCGATTTTAACGAATAATAATTACTACTCCCAGACTAAATACAAACAATATATAAATGTAACAGAAATATAAATACAAGTGCAATAAATATTTAAGATTTTCAAAAGCACTGACTATATTCTGTAATTATTATTTTTCTTATTAATCTCTAAAATAATATACCACATAGATCTAAAGAGTCCTATATATCCATAAAGTTGTTGATTAAGACTATGTTCTAAAAAATATATTATAAAATTACATGAACAATATGTGTAAAATTGAATAATAAATAAAAGAAATGTGTAACATTTGTATTATTTATTGTGTATAATTTTTCACTTAGTCTTCATGTAATTTCATATCTTTTTTTTTATAACGTAGCTCATCACAGTCTGAATATTTACAAATAAAATCTAGTAGTGTCATGTAATACATCTTTATATACAATTACCATTTTGGTAAAACGCGCACAAGATCAATGATTAAACGTTAAATTTCCCATAATATTTCTTGTTTGTCAAAATAATACGTCTCCTTTTAAAAATATCAACCATTCACGCGTATTTAATAATGTATTTTGTGCATCCTTTTAACGCACCGCACATTTATCCTTCTTCCTTTCCTTGTAAAAATATTTCCATAATTCTGACGTTCGTAAAAATACGAATAAAAATAATTGTATATAAATTGCTGGGAAATTCTTGAAAATAAATTTTCATCAAATTTTAATATTTCTTCCGTATTCTAATTCACTATATGTTATATGCTTTATCTCGTGCTTTTTTATTCTGACAAGTGTTTCTCACGTGTCCTTCCTAGTGTCCTAACTCACCTCGCTCTCGCGACTCAATCTCCTAAAAAGCTCATCGCTCTCGAATTTGGATTTCTGGTCAGGTACGACACGCGGCATCTTGAAAACGAGCCGAGGTGGCCGCGGCTGTTCGTACAGTCCCATTCCGTCGAAGGGTAGCACGCCGACGCCGGCGTGCTCGCTCATCGCGTGCATCATCCTTGTCGTCGCGAGTTAATCGTGTCTCCTGGATGATATCCTTTTCTCTTTCGTCTCGCAGAGGTGTCTTCTGGACTGTCACTACTATATATATATATATATACTACTCGCGCTTGTTCCCGCGAGAAGAAGATGGATCAGATTAAAACTTCTTTTCGTACCGATCACGATATCACGATTCCGATCCCAGATATCCCGCGAGGAGAGACACTCCGACACTCGCGGCGACGATCCACACCTTGTGATGTCTCGATGGAGACTGGAGCGCCGGGAAACAGGGGCCCCCTCGTGCTGGGTCTCGCTCGCGCCCGGGAAGCCGACACGCCCCGAGACCGCCTCTCCATTCTCTCTTTCTCCCACCGTTGGAATCATGGGTATCTCTCCAGCGACCGTTCATCTATCCAGCTAGCCAGCCAGCCTGACTCTCGATTCAGCCCTCCGGAGCTGGGCCATCGTACACCCGGAACGGCGAGCTCGTGCACCCCGAGCGTGTCGACGGTGAGAGGGTAAAAGCTTGCCCGGCAATCTGGTCTCATGATTTTATAAATGGTGACGGCAGAGCGTTGTGTGTCGTGTCCGGATTCGGCCTCGTGAGACACGTTTATTTTCAAAGTGCCTCGAAGCGTGCCTTATTTTCCTTTGAACATAGAATAGAATCGAATGATACACAAGACTCTAAACAAAAAATATAAATATAATACTACGCCATTTTCGAAATGTGATGGCTTTATGTTTATGGTAGTCGGAGAGAAGTCTCGCTATTTACAAGTTTTTCTTATAGTTTTTATCATAACATAATCCCAAACCTAGAATTTTAAACACAATCTCGAATAAATGTTTTACCTAACAAACTAAATTCATATAAACTGAAAGAAAAAACACCCATAAAATGTTTCCTTTTCTGCACTGTGTCGGTGATGCGAAGGGATGCACGCCTGCATAAAAGTACGGGGATTGGCTCGCTGACCCCTTGTAGAGAGATACGTGCGGAGGGAAGGACGGGGGATACCCAATTCGGCAACCGAATGCCTACTTAGGTAGTGTAACGCCGCGTGTGTATCCCCTCGAGGGAAGAGATCTTCATCGTCTCTTTTTCGAGTGGCGGCGGGGCTCATCTATTTGAGAGGATCATTGTCGAGCATCCGCGCGCGATTAAGATCGACCCTCCGGCGCGGCGCGCAATCCATGGCGTTTGGATAAATACCATGGAGATGTCTATGTATCCTTTTTTTTTTCTCCTTTTTATTCTGCCGACACATTGACGATATTATAACTCCGGTCCTCCAATTTCACCGTTAACCCTGCTGTTCCATTCATTTCCCGCGCATATTCAACACATACGAGCATAAACGCAGACAGCTATAGATCTGAATTCTTTTTTAAATAACTAATAAATTTTAGTTTTTAAAAATCTCATCAAATTCGTTTCTTCGTATTGTCAAGATGGAAAATATAATAAAATAACAAACAGCAGGCCTAAATTATTCATCTTGTTCACTATTAAATTTGTTTTTTTATCTATTTTATATATATATTAGAGTTTTCCCATTTTTTTCGTGAAAATTCTAGCAATAAAGAAATATATCACGTGAATTGGGAAAGCTGAGTAATTTGTAAACACAAAGAATAAACCATTGTGTTTTTTATTGCACTAGTTTCTTGAAAAAAATTCTCTTTGACTAGAAGACGTGTTTTCAATTTTTTGACAGAAAATAAAAAAAAGGTAAAATATTTCTTACTAAAGATATTTATGTTCAAGATGTGTTCAAGATTCTAAAAATATTGTCAACTTTCGCAGAAACACAAGCTTCCTCAGTGGTTAGTCTTTGTAAGTTTTTTTCTTCTTTTATGATGTAAAATTTTACACGTCGCAATTCAAAAAAAAAGGTAAACCTTAGTTCTATAGATCTTGTGTTTTATTGCTTTGTTTGCCGCAATACTGACCACCATTCTCTCTTCCACTTTCCTTTTTTTACATTTTTAACAAAATTTTACTTTTCCTTTCGATCGATTTTTACAGAATGCATTTTTAATGTTTAAAAAATATTCATGTGTTTCCTAAAAATATTTTCCACTTTTTAGCGTTTAGATAACGAGTATCTTTGGAAATCATACGCGTCATATTCGCATGAATATTAAAGCGTGGTGAAAGGAATTTCACGCGCGTGTCCCGAACGAGAAGAGCAAATCTCCGCCTCCCGTCGTGCATCATTGGTCCAGCGGTTTCGCCAATCGCAACCTCCCAACACCAAGGGAGAAAATACACGCGTGATGCACACGGGCGCGTATGACACGCAGTTGACTGCGTAAAATGCTGCCCGAGCAAGAAGGATAAAGAAAAACATGGCTCGACTGCTTATAGATTCCTTTTCCCAAATCATCTCGAGAAATTAGCTTGTTTACTCTCATCGTTTCTACATAAATATACATATGTCTATATGTATGTGCATAAGTAATGTCAAAATCTTTTACCTTAATTTACAGCCTCACTCACAGAAATCTACTCTGAAATTTTCTCACATCAAAAATCTGCGAAATTTATAGCGATCAATTAAGAAACTTTAATTATATATGTGTTGAAATGTTTAATCAGTTACAAAAATATAAATAAAAAATTTTATATGTATATATATTAATATTTATATATATCATCAAAATTATCCTTACATAAAAAATAATTTTATAATTCTATAAATCTAAAAAGTTCTAATTATCTGGAAATTATTGTTTGGATTAATATATACTCGACTCTCTCTCTCTCTCTCTCTCAATAAAGTCCACGTGTTTCTCGACGTACGACGGAGATCGATATCGCGAAGCGTCACGACGTTTCCGTTGCCAGAGAAACTTGGAAACTCACGCTATACACTGTAAACATCCTCGCGCGATCAAATATGCAGGATGTCGACCCGAGGAAAAACACTATGCGAGGACGAGCCTTCCTGGCGACGTAGAGCGTATGAACGTCATCGTTCTAGAGTAAGTATTCATGTGAATTATAAATCTTTCTCTTTTAATCAAATCTCTTCAATATTTTTATCAATCAATGTTTCTTTCATTGCATTCTCGGAAGCTTCGAGAATCCGATAAAAGCTTAGATGTCATCACAGAGACAATTATTAATAAATACAGTTGTAGAATAATATTTGGCGATAGTTAAATGTATTATATAGACACATATTATATATATATATATATATATATATATATATATATATATAATATTATTATTCTATACTATTTATATAATTTTGTACTATTTATAATATTTATATCAGAAAAAAAGATTTAAAAAATAATTATATTTAATACACATATATTATAATATATATAATATATAAATTAGATATTATTTTTTCTCTAAGTTGATCACACGCTTGTTACTTTCTAGAGTCAATGTCAAATTTTACGATTATGTATTATCATTTGTATAGGTAAAGACAGCTAAACCGACTGTAGACGT
Organism: Anoplolepis gracilipes; assembly: GCF_047496725.1. NCBI lineage: Eukaryota > Metazoa > Arthropoda > Insecta > Hymenoptera > Formicidae > Anoplolepis > Anoplolepis gracilipes. Next base: position 5,570,197 of record NC_132983.1, read on the forward strand.
GAAACCTCCGGAGGACAGACCTCATGTCTCGTTCAATGCGAAAAGATTACAATTGGAACGTGAACGTCAGGCACGTATTGTCAGAGACAATTTTATCTTATTGAAAAAACTTCGAGAGATCATGCACCGGAAGCGACGGATCGCGGAAGATACTCAACGAGTTCAATGGCAGGAATCTAGATGCGTGAGGACTCGTTAGAGAGACGAGATATCGAGGAGAGATGTCTATGTTTTCGCAATTACAACATTCGTGACTTATATATATAATATATTGCATATGTGTGCATTTATATTAATTATTTATGATGAAAAATGATGTAATGTAAATTTAATTATTTGTTCAATTTTAATCAATTTTGGATAACAATTTTTTCTATTCTACAAGGCTTACATAAGAGTGTTTATATCTATTGCATAAAATTCTAATAAATTTTTTTCGTAATATTTCTAAAATTGTATTTATAAAATTCTCTTTTAAAACTCTCTTGTAACAACATCGATGGTTTATAAAAAAAAAGCTGCATTAATAATTTGATTCTTTTTCCTATGATATACTTGTATTTCTGAACGTAAATTATACAATATTTATAATATTTTTTTAATATAATATTCCCGTATTATGTATCGGACAATTGCTTTGTTTAATTGATATTTTGTTTAATTTTATTATCTGTATCCTAAACAAATATTTACTAAATTAAACTACAAATTTATTACTAAATTTATTAAAGATAAATTTATGAAACATTAAATTGATACTTGTTGCATGTTAATAATTAATAATTATGTATGTTAAAAATGAAATCGATATATATCGATAGATATATGTAATCGAGTTGTCAAAAAAGGCTAGATTTTACGATTTAGCTCTTTTGTTCAACGACGATAAAAAATGTAAGTATCTCTTATATTAATATATTATAAATTAGCTTTACATATAAGTTTATAACTGTTGCAAAGTTTTATATTTGTAAACAAAATATAGTTAAACTATAAACTTTATAATTGAGATAATTACTCAATCTTTTACTAATCCACATCTAGTTTTTAATATTAGTTTATGCAATAGCGTAAACACACTATAATTTTATGTACAACATTGCAATAAATAATGTGCATTTATACATTATTCTCACAATCAGTTATCTCGTTCTTTAACTCGTGTAAACAAATGGAGGAAGAAGAAGAAAAACACGAGCAAGGGGAAAGGGAGATCTACGAATCACTCGTCCTGACGTACAAAGAAGTCAGTCAAAATTTGCAGACTTTGGAAAGCTTCGGGTCGAATATCGCTTATAGAAGACTGAACGTCTCGGACAAAAATCTGACGGATGTGAGAGTAATACCGCACTTTCAAAACCTTCTGTACGTGAATGTATCGGGGAACAGATTAACGTCAGAGGCATTCCGAGTGCTCGAAACGATGCCTTACCTACGAGAGTTGCTGGCGGATCGAAATCTTTTGACTAGTGCGGAATTAAAGCCGATGAGATGTCTACAGGTGACGTCATGAACTGGTGACTTTTTAAACATCATCGGGTATCAAAGCGACAGATTTTTGCTACTAAAATGATTTCGAAAATGCAGATCCTCACTCTGAACCAAAACAAACTGACATATGCTGGCACTTCTGTTATTCCACATGTATCACTCGAGTATCTGGAACTAAAGAACAATCTTATCAGCACTATCGTTTTTGAAGACAATCCTGACAATGAGATACTTAGAAACTTAAAAATCTTAGAATTACGCGGCAATGCGCTAACCACTACGGCAGGTAAGACTGGTAAAAAAATTTATTTCCTAAAGTTAAGAATTCAATAGAATGAAAAGAATTTCAAACTATATAAATTCAATGTCTCAGAATAGTTACATCAAAATATTTAATTTCTTTACTTCTTAAAGGGATCCGTTGCTCCAATCTAAGGCAGCTTTTTTTGGCCCAGAATCAGATCGAGCAGATCGAATCTCTTGGATACCTTCCAAACTTGACCACGTTACATTTGCGAAGCAACCGGCTCGCGAACCTGGACGGTTTCTCTGCAAAATGTCACAACTTGAGTTACATAAATCTGCGTGATAACAACATCCCAAATATTTCTGAATTGGCGAAGCTAAGCTGTCTACCAAATCTAAAAAAGCTCATTATTCTAGAGAATCCCTTCTTACAAAAAATCCGAGAAACGGAAGAAACAAAGTACATACATATTGTTTTGATGATGCTTCCAGAATTAGACAAGATTGATAAGATTTTTGTGGAGGATCCAGAAAGAGAACAAGCAAAAATATTACATAAAAATATCAAAGCTAGGGGATACGACTTTACAGTTTTCGACTTGGAAGGATTCGTTTTGAAAGATTAAAAGATTGAGAATATTAAATTGAGAATCGGATTCGCAGTAAAGAAATTAAAATTCTACTCGAGCACTTTAGGAGATGTAGTTTTGCGGCTCAATTTTAAAAGAAATTAATTTTTTCTTCATTATTATTTATTTATAAATATTATGATTTTATATAATTATAGTTTTCTTCTATTTATGTAATTTAATCAATTTTATCAAAATAATTTCTTTTTCTGTGAATTATTGTTTAATATGTATTATTAAGATAAAATATTTTTAAAAAGTTAGCTTTCTTGAAAAAAATAGAATTGTGTGTGTGTATATATGAGTAAGTGAATATGTAAGTGTGAAAGGACATTTGAGACACCTTGTGTAAACCATCATATGACCAACTAACGCCATCTCGCGATAAAAACGTATAACACCGACTGAAAATTCAAAATGTAAATATATATTGGTATTATACGTTTTTATCGCCAAATAATTCTAACGGTGAAAAAAAGACGGCAAAAAAATTGTATGAAATTCTTAAAATTTTTCAAAGATTGTTACATAATAAGAGTATCATATATAAATATAAATAGAATGATTATATATAATAAAATAGTATTAAATGCATTATATAATAAAATGGCAAATGATTTCGAAATATATTAACTAATTGTATATTCAGCTAATTAGTAATAAATATTAATAACAATCGTAAGAATAAGAGAAAAAATTCTCTCTTACACAATTTAATTGCATCTCAATCGATTATCTCTTTCTAATGAGCGATATCTTAATCGCTTGTCTCTTTCTAAATATGGCTGTCTTACCGATCTGCGCGTCCGTCGCGAGAATCGGGATTTAATCGCGAATATGCGACAAAATACGGCTGATAACATTCAACGTTAATAGTAATGTTGATATTAATTATTATATACACGAATAATTGTACAAGCATACCTGTGACCCGTATTTTTCCTCTCCTCCTCCGACCGCGACAACCCGCGCACTTTCACTAGTAAAGACCGCGACGAAAACTGAACGGCGGCAAATTCAAATTCCTACCACGTGACCGCGTCGCGCGCCGCGCCGGCGAAACTCGGAATTAATCGATCACGTGATCGCGCCGCGCCGGCGAGAGGCGATCACGTGGTCGACGAGCTTTATCTCGGAGTGTAGTAGGTTATCGGACACGCGGTATTCGTGTTCTCTCGCCTCACAGTCGCCGAATCGAACGTACTACATCAAGGTACCATGTCCAAGCCCGCGTATAAAGTTGGTAAGTAATTAATAAATAAATGACGCGAAAATTTCGAGAAGTTCGAGAGTAACGCAAATGTATAATAAACACGTGCTCGCAAAGTACTTGCCTTTCCGAGACATCGAGATGTCACATTCCATGTGTGTATCATGGACTTGAAAATAATATATTAAAATATATGTATCATTGCCGTAAAGGATAAAATCTTTAAAAAAAAAATGTGTAAAGTACTTGAATCGTCAGCTTACTACTTGTGGAGTATTACATCAAGTTTTTGTCAATACCTTCGAAAATTTCTATATAATAGAATAATACGATAATTTTAATATAATTATATAAAATATACATAACAATGAGTTAAGAGTTTGATAGTAATGTGTAATTAATAGTAAAATAATTTTTTAAATTCTTTATGCACACTACTTTGTGTATATCTTAGAATGCTACTTTTTAATTCTCCATTTTCTAATAATTGTTTCTTCTTAAATTACTTTTTTATAGTTACCTATCATATATCATTTCGTATGATATTATATAATTAATTACAGATTACATATAATTATATATAAGACACAACTCTTTTCATTCTAATATCTCATCGAAAAAAATTTTCCGACTTATTTGAAATAAATCTTTCAATTATTGACAGCCGACCTGACCTTGGCGGAATGGGGTCGCAAGGAGATCACTTTGGCGGAGAATGAGATGCCAGGACTAATGGCGATCAGGAAAAAATATGGACCGTCAAAGGTGTTGAAGGGTGCGCGGATTGCCGGCTGTCTTCACATGACTGTACAAACTGCGGTGCTGATTGAGACTCTAGTAGAACTTGGTGCAGAGGTGAACACTGAAAATATGAACTATCATTCTAAGGAAACATCGTAATAAATTAATTTGCATACATAATAATTCTTCTGCATATAACACATAATATCTACATCATAATTAATGGCAAAAAAATTTCTGATAATTAGTTATATATTTTTCTAGAGTAGATAAAACTAGACATGATGTCACCGACAAGATGACTGTGTGGTATTTGGTTTTATAGAATCTAAACAGAATTGCTAATAGAATAGATAACCTTGTGTCATTTTATAATAAAGTAGATATAGATATAATGCAAAATAGATATTAGAATAAAAAAAGATCTCTTGCATTTCAAAAAGTCTTTTGGTCCATTCCTGTAAAAGTGAGAATATTTACAAAAGAATTCAATAATGTTACAATTATTTAAATCTTTTTGAACTTATTGTGTCTCTTCACAAACAAGAATAAGTCACAGCTCATATTTATACAAAGAAGAAACTGAGCAAATTTTCCTACAAAAGTAACATATCTAGAAATTCATCCGCCTAAGAATCTAATATTTGGGAATTAAATTTTAATAAAATTATCCTTGTATCGTAGGTGCAATGGTCGTCCTGTAATATATTCAGCACTCAGGATCATGCGGCGGCAGCCATAGCGAAAACCGGAGTACCTGTATATGCCTGGAAAGGCGAAACCGACGAAGAATATATCTGGTGCATAGAACAGACTCTCGTCTTCCACGATGGCAAACCACTCAATCTGATTCTCGATGATGGTGGTGATCTGACCAACCTCGTGCATACAAAGTATCCACAGTACCTCGAGGAATGTCGTGGCATATCCGAGGAGACCACCACCGGAGTGCACAATCTTTATCGCATGATGAAGGAGGGTATGCTCAAAGTGCCGGCGATTAACGTCAATGACTCTGTTACGAAGGTTTGTGCAAGACTATGAATAAGCAAATTTGTGAATGATTTGCTCTATCAATATGCGGAAGCGATTAGATATAAATTAGAAATAGTCGTCACACTCATCAATTAAGATAATAAACAAGTGTCAGTTGAGATAATAAATATGATTGTGTAATGTAATATGACAAAATAGTGACGAAATAGATAAGGAATTACAAATATGTTTTCACTTAAAATAATTGTGATGCAATATGTGATAGACGTGTTAACAGTTTTTCATTATTAAACCAGAAGATAAAATATTTTTCAAAAATCTACTAAATTAATAAAGATAAAATGAATAATATATATAAATAACAACACAATAGAATCAACTTTATTACTAAATAGATCTTATATTTTTGACAGAGCAAATTCGACAACTTATATGGATGTAGAGAATCATTAATAGACGGCATCAAGAGAGCTACCGACATCATGATCGCCGGCAAGGTATGCGTGGTGGCCGGATATGGAGATGTCGGCAAAGGATGCGCGCAAAGTCTCAGAGCTTTCGGAGGTCGCGTTATTATCACTGAAATCGATCCAATCAACGCGCTTCAAGCAGCTATGGAAGGATACGAGGTAAGAAAGATTCGAATGATCGATAAAATTATATCAAATTCGCGTTTCGACTATTTATTGCGCATCCTCCCTTCCCTCTATGTCACAAATTGTGAGTTTTTCAAAATTATGTATAAATATAAAACTGAAAATCTCAATTCGAGCCATTAAGTAAATTTAAATAAATTTATAAATAAAGTTTTCTTCAATTAACGCAATTTTCGAAATCATCAATCAAGTATCATTGTCACAGTCTCATTGTCATAATTCTCAGGTGACGACAATGGACGAGGCGTCTACGAAAGGCCAGATATACGTGACCACTACAGGATGTAAGGATATTATAGTGGGTCGACACTTTGTGAATATGCCGAATGACGCCATCGTGTGCAACATAGGACACTTCGATTGCGAGATCGATGTCACGTGGTTAGAAAATAACGCTGCAGAAAAGATCAATATAAAACCACAAGTGGACAGATACCGCTTAGAGAATGGCAGGTAAGTATTATGTGTGTAAGATTGTGAAATAAAACATAAACGAATTTTATCCTCTAATAATTAATTGAATCAAATCGTTCATATTTCAGACATCTTATACTACTCGCGGAAGGCCGTTTGGTAAATTTGGGATGCGCGATGGGTCATCCGAGCTTCGTCATGAGCAACTCGTTCACAAATCAAGTGCTCGCGCAGATCGAACTCTGGACAAAATCGGACCAGTATTCGATCGGCGTGCACATGTTGCCGAAGAAGCTGGACGAGGAAGTCGCGACATTGCATCTGGAACATCTGGGCGTAAAGTTGACAACTCTAACGCCAGAACAAGCCAAATATCTAGATGTATCTATGGAAGGACCTTATAAACCTGATCATTACCGATATTAGCCGAAACTTACGAGAAGACTTGCAATAAATCATCTTATAATAAATTGTTCTTGTTATAATTTCATACAATTGATTTTTTACAAAATTGAGATCAACACCGATTTTATACAGTGATTGATTAACGCATTAAAGCTCTCTTGTCTCTTTGTAACAATTTTGTCTGATAAAATCAATTTGTTAATTTTTAATTGGAGTTAAAAATTATTTTGATTTTTTATTTCTTGATCGCGTAACTGTCACTTTAAAAAGTATATTGATACATGTAGAATAAAAGAAAAATGTATTCTGTTTTTGTAACAATAACTATCACAGATCTTGATTATGTACAATTTCATCTACGTTACCTATATTTTAAATAGCATAGAGTTCTCCTGCAGGCAATGACAGCCGCAACCCGTAGGGCATACCGTCTCTTTAGTAAACCACGCAGCTAAATGCTCGATATGTCCACCATGGCCGCAAAACATGCAGAAGTTACTCGCACCTAGATTTTTGGACGAAATCTTTAATTTTATTTTAAATTTTACGTGCTTACAGAAAGTAATTATTATTTGTTAGAATTGGTACGAACCTTTGACTGTAACGTGGCATACGATACATTGAAAGCTCAGTCCCTTGCAGTTCGCACACTGTGGACCTTGACTAATTTTACTGCAGAGCCGACACTCGTTCTGCAACTCGACGCCCTTCTGCACATCGAACGGGGATGCACTTAAATGTTTCAATACCTGCGCCCGGCCATCCAATAACTCCCATCTGTGTAATGCTTCAGCATATGATTTCTTGTAACCGTCGTATAGTGCCGTATATTTCTCGTCGAGCAATCTACAAACAAGATATATATTCGGTTACATTAAAAACTAAAACATATAGAAGAACAAAATAATAAAGTCTAAAGAAGATTTAATTTGTATCATCTGGTTTTATATAACTTACTTAATATTTTTCGCCGGGTCTCCAAATGTGTCTTGAATCGTCTTCAAATCATCAAGTGACTCCGACCACGAGTTGGACCGGTGTTGCTTCTGAAGATTCTGAAAATTCCATCCCTCCATCGTGGTATCTGCCAGATGAATCGTGTGATAAGGTGAACCGCCAGGCTACAAAGTAAAATCAAATAAAACAGGTTCGCAATTTATGTGTAGATTATTTATATTAACGTTAATTAATATTTATAATATAAATCCTCCATGATTGATTATCATTAATGAATAACATATGTGTGAGCTCTCGTAGATATATATGAAATATGTGCATAATTAATCATAGCAAACAGCACACATTGTTTAACCACCAATTGCGATTTGCTACAAGCGATAGGCATGTTAATTTGTTTTATTTTTCCTCATCAATTATACCCATACAAGTGTATAAAGATTTGTATGCATCCAGATTTTAATCAGGCGCAGCGAGCAAATCTGCATATGTGGTATAGTGACGCTTTCCAGTCCGATGCTCAGAGGTGTACGTAAGATATCGTACAATAGAGAGTCCTAAGAACCAGTACACTTTCTTTTATGAACTGAATTCAAAGATCTTACCTTTAACCACCATTTTCCTGTGGAAAGCCTCTATAACAAAACGTAACATATATCGTTAGCTATGATATATGTATAATTATAGATGACATGAAAGATAGGTCAGTATAGTATAATTCATATTTATTACATGTATAATGCAAAACTACCTCAAATTAAAATTTTATTCATTGCATGTGCTTCCTAAGATTTTCACTAATATTTTGTTTATGATCACAAATATGTAAGTATACCATACTGTCGTATTTTTGTGTATCAAAACAAATGACATAAAACACCATGTATTCCCTCATGCATCGGAAGAAAGAGACACGTGCTGTACATAAAAAGGTGTCTCCCAACATATTAAATGCATGAAGAACGCATATGCCGAACAGAAGACAAAGATGTGAGTGCTAAACATATATACATAATTTTCCCCTTAACTTTGCAGAATGTTAGTGCTGGTCCATATTAAAAAAAAATTGTCAACACATAGCACACTTTTGCTCGTTCACACGAATTTACATACTTACACTGACGTTTACGGATTTACTAGTCAGCCTGGTTTGTATGGCATCCGTATTCTCTGATCGATAGCTAAGTGCACAGCTTAACATACCAGCCATTTGAACATCAGACTGGTTAGCATAATGTTGTATTCTGAACAGAAATATAAAATAATTGATATATCAGTTAATTGCTCGACTAAGATCGATTAAGATTGCATTTCTACAGAAAGATATATGTATACAGTAATGTAAAGTGCTTTTTAAATAAATCTTTTTAAAATCTTTATCCTTCGACTTTTATATCTATTTTAATTAAAAAAAAAATGTTAATCTATTAAAAAAAAAATTATATATATATATGCGCATAAAATTTGAATAATAATGAAATATCTAACGAGTTACTTACAGAGAATGGATTAAATGTTGACCCCATGGATGTAAAGGCCATGGAGCGTCGATATCAGAAGATTGACTCGATTGACAAGAATTGTGCTCAGTGTTGGAAGGCTGTGAAATAATTAAACCAGCTAAACACCAAGTTTGAACTAAATCAGATCGTTCCAGCGTAGCAGCCACATTCGCGTTATACTGGCACATAGCAGGAATATCAGCAGTATTAATTCTATAAAGAGAAGAATAAAATATTCTCATAGATTTTTAAAACATTTCGCCACTTTTGAACGTTATGTATAACCATCACACTCACGTGTATTTTTCGGCGAGTTCTTTATTAACGAAAAATAACGATGATATGTCATATATCATAACCATCGGGTGATAATTTTTAAAGTACGAGCGATCGTGCATTCTGCCCGTTCCATGCAATCCACGTCGGAGATCTTTCTGTTGATGTTAGAATTATAATTATACATATAATCTATATGTTATAATAACATGTGCAACTTGCTTCAAGTAAAAGTGGCATAAATAATAATTATTATTATTATGATTACAAGTTGTCAAAATTTACTCAAGAAACATACAAATTTGTGTAAAATAAAACTTTGTACAAGTAAATTTAAGATCTTTTTTTAATTAATAGCATACGTAAATGTGTAACAAGAAATTTTATTATTAGATTTCTATTAGAGATCTCATACTTATGACCGATAAGAACCAATATTGCCATTTCATAATTTTATAGTTTCTATTTATATCACTCTTATTTTTATCTATTCATATATGCCTTACCCGATCTTGGAAATAGTATGAGCTGATAGACATATTGTCGTTGGTCGGCACGTAAGAACTTCGGTACATATGCATAAAAGATTCGCCATTTCCCATACTGTTATCCAAGGCAGATAGAGCTCTGGGTGTTGCATCTCCCGGTTTCATCAATGATCTTCTCGTGTACGAGGGACGGCCGAAACAAACGAGGATACCTATTTAAAATCGGAAAAGCACGTCAAGTCAAACATCAAGAAACAATATCGAGCAATATACACACCTACGCAGGAAAACTTGGCGCCAGATGTTCTAGGAAACGGTATATAAGAATCCTGATAATTCGCACAGATATTGGGCGAGCTTAGAAAATTGCTATTATCCTGCATGTGATACGCCAAATGACTACTCTCATCTTCGTCCTTTTTGCACATCTGCACGCAAACACGGTGACAAAGATCAATATTTTTATTCGATTACTATGTTAATTGGATAAACAATACAAAACTTGCTTACTTGTTCTAAAGTTATATTTAGCTGCCGAAGACATGGTTCCAAACATGATCTGTTCTTCCTGACGCGATGCTGAGCGGTTTGCGTGAGAACCTTCAGCAATTTGTTCATCATCGTGCTATCGATCGATGTGCCGGGACAAAATTGAAAGGTAGGCTGCGCGCTATACGGATAATTTTCGGGAAAATTTATTTTTAATATCACATTGTAGTTTTTTGTACATGCGGTTATGGTGCAAGTTCTCTCTTGCGCGTCCATTACATTTAGCTGGAATGAAAAATCAAGTTGCGTTAGTCGTGTTAGTCGTTTCATCAATTTATATCTTGTGTAATCTTCCGAGTTACCTCTACATTTGGTATATTCATATTTATTAGGGAAAACTCCTGTTGCAAACTCTTTGGTTGAGTGGGAGACGAGACTTTCTTGTCTGGAAAATTGATCGTTTCAGATTGCGGCACAGGCTCGTTCACTTTAGTCGTTATGTAATTTATCTCAGGTTCACTTTGAGAAGTATTAAGCTGCAATTCTTGAACGGATTGCAGAGTTCCTATAATAATATCCATCGCATTAAAATTTTATCGTAAAAATCTCATGACATATCTTGACAATATTTCATATATATATATATATACTTAGATTATTTTCCTCGGAATATTGACTGTAGACTGACAAACCATCATCCATACCGTTATTGCATAACTGAAAATGACGAAAAAGACGCCATTATTATCTGCAATTTTTATAATTCACAAAATTGTATAAAGAGGATATATTCTTACTTTTTTTATAAATGGATTAATTTTAAATATCCTTAAACACTGATCCTTGGACCATGTAATAAGTTCGAAATCACTATTTTCTATAAACAAATGAAAAAAGAATTGCAATAATGTACATATTTTATCCTTTTATAATTTTTTAAATAATTTTTATAATATGAATATTTAATTTTATATTGTGAATAATTTTTAGCACATAATTCAATTATAATACCTAATTTCAAATGTCGCCATTGAAATTCGAGCACCACATCCGTATGGCCTACAAATGTATATATTGGTGCATTAAGTCTCGACGTGTTCCATAGCAAAAGACTGTTTTCTCCTCGACGTAATTGTGGTACCACTATTGTCACTAAACCTTCCCCGAAAGGCTGTAAAAGTTCATTGAGTATCATGAGTATTATATAGATATTATATGTAAAAGAGTTACAATAAACAGTCTGTATTCAGCATGTGTTCTTACTGTATATCTCGCTCTCCACACGGGAGAATTCGTTGTCAAGATACTCTCGGCTTTGCGCGGATTGATAATGTCGAAAATCTTGACGGTGCAATCTTGACTTGATGTTGCCAATTGATTTTGTTGAAAGGGACACCAATCTAAACCGTGTATCTAAAATCACTTTGATTTTTTTATACTTTCTCACAAAAATTATTTGACATATAATAAGTATAACATATAATTATAAATGTCACAGAGTTGCATACTTTGTATAAATGGGCTGTTATATATCGCACGGGACTTGTTGCTTTCCGTTGATCCCATATCTTGACATCTCCGTCGTGTGCTGTGGCTAAAGTATGCGGTGATAGTGGATTCCAACGAACTTGAGACGATCCCACTGTAGCGAAAATACAAAAATGTTTATTTTTTTGTTGGTGAAAGGATTTTAGTATACTTTAATCCCTCATCTTACCAACTGCAGACAAAGACAAAGATGGCTTTCTTTGATCACGTATGTCCCAGATATGTATAAAAGTGTCAATACTACAAGAGGCAATGATATCTGGTTGATTGGGATGCCAATTTAGATCGCTAACCACACGAGTGTGCGCTTTCAGGCTTTGCATGGTTTGCAATTCATATCCTCCTGCTCCATTAAAATTCAATATTTCAATTCGTGTGTTGCTCTAAAATAAAATAAATATTTTTACCGTCTCTCTCAAACAATATAGCTTCTGTTGGTGATATAAATCAACATTTATATAAAAGAGATTCATAATATCTTACAGAAATGGCGCACAAGTGACAATTTAAATCAGATGGATTCCATTCGGCAGAGCCAACCTCGTATTTGCTCTGTCGCTGAAACTTTTTCACCGCATTCACATCCTCATCCAAATGTTTTATCGCCAAGTATCTGCGTCTACAGTAGACAATATACAACATAGTCTTGTAATATATTTGCAACGCAATTTTTCTACAGTTTGAGGTATTAATTTATTTAGAATACAGTAGTTGAGGAACATTATTTATCGCGCTAATTTTAAACAGCGCAATACCAGTCACTTACCCGGCTAACAAAACATAATTGCCGGTCGCGTCCACAGCCATGGTGTTCGCCTAAGTGTAACGAAAAAAGAAAATCAACAGATAAACACATTTTCTTTTTTCCACGTGTGTGTGGATAATAAATAATAGCGCTCTATTATTATTTCTAGCAGCGGATCCTCTCGCTTTCTCGACTCACCTGTAAATCACGGTGCTCCGTAACCACATAGTTGCTATTTCGTTTAGACATTTTAACATCAAACTTTTGTCATTTCCCTCACCATCCTGCGTCGAGGTTAGCCTGGGCCAAAACAGTCTGACGCGCGCGCCGCAGTTGAATTAAACGCGCCTATATAGCTCTGCAATACAAAAACAACGACATACGCATGAATGTATACATATATATATATATATATATATAAATATAAAAATATTTCAAAATAATCTGAGGAAGAAACCTTGAAAAAAATATCTCCAATTGTTATCATGTTGTTTATTATTACTTTTTTATATCCACGCTTTGTCTCTCTCTCTCTCTCTCTCTCTCTCTCTTCCTCTTTTTTTCTCTCTTTCTAAATTTATGCGCATATATATATATATCTATATATAATATTTGCTTCTATCAATTTAAAATTGCATTAAATATGTAGAGAGAGAGAAAAAAAACAAAAAAAAAACCTCGCTAGCTAAATAAATTTATTTTACTTTTCGTGGCTTCGTTTCTTCCTCTCCATATAAAGTCTGAAAATACAGCTGTCTCATTTTAAACGCGAAGCCCCGAGACGTCATACATAAATATTTCTCTTTTCGGATGAGAGAAACACTGGTCACGGCCTCGCACATACTCAAGTGCGTACGCGCGCGCGCGCGCGCGAGCGCGTCGCGTCACGAGCGTCACGCACACATGCGTGCACTGACGTAACGTGATTGGCTACACGTTTCACATCGCGAGAGAGAGAGAGGGAGGTAACGATAAGGTCTTGCGCTCCAGCGACGCTATTTCTGTCACATATATGTGTATACGTGACACGCACACAGCTGTTGCGTACATATATATATATATATATATATATATATATACGTGTATGTGTGAATGCATACATATACGTTGCGTTTACTTGCGCAGTAAAAGCGTGAAGCGTCGAGTGTGACATCGAGTCGCAATTAGTTGGTAAACTGGTGTCAAGCTCGCGGGCGACTAAGGTCGAGTGCGGGACGAGTTTAAGGAAACTTGAAAATATATAGGTACAGGGCGCGTATTGGAAATTGATCTGGACAGTGACCGTGATACTACGTCAACAGTGACAACAATGTCCGTAATTATGGATTGTTTTCGTCAGTAGCGGACGCTACGCATAAAGTTCTCTCGCGTTGAAGGAGAATTCACGCCTCTCTCGGAGCATAAATCGCTCGTCGTTCCAGGTAGCTCTGTGTGTGCGTGTTTTGTGCGACTTTCTCGCCAGAAAGACGATAATTCGAATCGAGGAGAGAATTGGAGAAAGAGGCAAAGCGCCTTTGTCTCTCGGTGGATTCATCGCGTTGTCCTTCTTGTTTCACCTTCGTATATTCCGTCTTTCTCTCTGTCTCTCTCTCTCTCTCTCTCTCTCTCTCTCTCTCTCTTTTTCTCTGTCTCTGTCTCTCTTTCTGTCACGTAGTGCAAAGTGTACGAGGACTGACGGTTCCTCGGGGGAACCCTTGTCGTACGTTTAGAGTCCGTTCTAGAACTCTATCACTTTTCCCCAACTCCTTGATTAGCTATCTGTAATGTGCAAGTACAGTAAACAAGCCGGGAAGATCACTACGTCGACGATTAATCTCGTACACTCGAAGAGGAAAGGAATCTTCATATACATAAAAGAGATGCCCAACGACTTGATAAGTCTTCGAAGTCGAAGAAGTTTTTTGACATTTCGTTTATACTGAACGACTTGGCTGATAAGAAAATCTGAGAAAATTGATCAAGATTCGCTTGGACAGCGAGCAACGACAGAGTCTCTTAGGATCACGGAATGTCAACATTGTAAGGCAGGTGATCTGGTCAAGGAGAATTAAATACAATTTCCAGCTCGAGGCTCAGTTGTTTTGTATAATCAGAGCAGTCGCGATTATTGTCATCATGAAGCTGCTAGAGAATACGCGTTTCGAAGCTTTAAACAGTGCCTTGTCCATCGAGACTGGGGATAGTAAGATAATTGCAAGGTGAGATAAACGCTGCAAGACTCTTATCTCGAATCAATCTTGATACTGTTTACATGCAATTTTTTGTTATCACTGCAGGATCGAGAGTTATTCTTGTAAAATGGCAGGCAATGATAAACAGATGTACAAACGATTCAACTCGGAAGAGGGAGTCACGCCGCACGATTTGCAAGCTTTATCACCGCCGCAGACATTTTTAGGAACCTCTCCAGCTCAGGGATACTTGAGGTATTTTCAAGATAATTTGCCTGAAATCATAAATTTTCCCATTGTAAGTTTTGTTCAGTCGATACTAACTGTCTCACATTCTTGCCTATGTTTACTTTTTGATAAAACCACAATGTGCGTTGAATCACAAGGTGATATTGACTTAAATTAATACATGTTTCTTTAACAGTCGTAGTGTCTCCGGCGACGAAGAGGGGGCGATTGCGCTGTGCGATACCATCAATAGAAGGACATTATTTTACTTGACCACTACGCTAAATTCAACTTTTAATCAGGACTACGATTTCTCGGATGCCAAAAGCGAAGAGTTCAGCAAAGAACCGAACTTACAGTGTGTAAAAAACGCGGTACAAAGTCATCTCAGCGCAACCGCGAACGATCATTATCGCGATTTGCACGAAGCTCTTTGGACTGCTATTGACGAAGAGATATCGTTGAAGGAATGTGATATCTACAGGTAAACATTCGACGATTGCTTTGCTGTGCACAAAATGAAATGTACAGACTATGCATTCCTATGAGCCATTATCAAATTGTTATCTCTACGATACAAAATTAGAATGTATAAAATTAATTATATAGAACATGCAAATTAAATAGAAGATGGAAGAATATATTTACAATGATAGAATATTTTTACAGTTATAATCCAGACTTTGCGTCAGATCCATTTGGGGAAGATGGATGTCTATGGTCTTTTAATTACCTGTTTCACAACAAAAAGCTAAAACGTATCGTAGTTTTCACTTGCAGAGCAATAAAGTAAGTGTACTCTTTTTTAAAAGAAGAGGAATTTTCTATTTTAACCCTGCTTAACGCATTTTGTTCATTTTACTTTGCAGTCCCCTCTATATACCAGATTCCGGAGTTGGTAGCGACTTTGCAATGGACGAAGATGACGAGGATTGTTATTATTAAATCAAACATATATATATATATGCATATATGGTTGCTGCAATCTTCACGATTTTCTTTAGACATATAACGGCAAATGAGTACTCGTTTATTCCCAACTTTACATAACTTTGAATTTTAGTACTGTCCTACTATATAATTTTCATAATAAGTTGCGTAGCACGCTTTTTTTTTTTTTTTAATGCCAGAATTTAGAATTTCTGTCTACTTATTACTGTAAATGAGTAATAATGGTTACTCATTTACTCAATACAGTGATATTGCAAAAATTTTTAGAAGATAAACATCTTATTTTCATAGTTGATTAAACAATATTAATCTTTAATATCTTATAACGAAATCTCTTGTGAGAAAGAATTTTTTTATAAGAAGTAGATGCACATATATCCTACACATATATATATATATATATATATAAATTATCTCTTTATGTGTGAAAATTTTATGAATTTATTAGAATATAAAGTATAAAGATTCTCCCTTCGGTCTCTTTGTAATGTGATTACGTTATCATTCTCTATACAATTGTATTCTATACATATATATTTTGAGGGCAAAATGTGTGTGAATAATAAAACCCACTGATATATATATATATATACATATACATATACATATACATATACATATACATACATTATATATATATAATTATAGCAATTTCTCAATCATAAAAAATCATGAATCATCTACAATTTTATACAACAATTTTTCATACTATTCAAATATAGAATTATTAACTTTATTAGAAGAACATGTTTTCTTTTTCTTTTCAGTTTATTCATTTTTTCATTGTTAATAACAAGAGAAATATTTTTATAAAACTGCAGATTGAAGATTAGAGATTCTATTTTCTAAAAAAAAAAAAAAAATTGAATTTGTTCGCGCCTTTTCTGGTTATATATAATCGGTAACATTGATCCAGAAAAAAACCTAGATCTAGTTACAAAAGACTGCGTACTTCCTGTCACAAACTAACCAACAAATTCTAACTAGATACTAAATTCGTTCTATTATTGTATCACAGTTGCGTATGTTTCGTGTTCTAATATTTGTGTATATGTATTTCATTAGAATGTACTTTTATCTGAATGTCAAACGGCACAGTGGAGCTTAACGAGACGTTCTAGTGAGAGCTTCTTAGGTTAAATCTATTTTGAAAACTCAATATGCTCCGATTTTTGGTATGTAAACATGTACACACATATATATATATATATATATATATGATGACTCTTAGTTTTTAAAATGCATAATAATGCCTTGCAGATTAGTCTGAGTATTGGAGTGTACGCCGGTATATATATAGCACAAAACTATGAGGTACGCTATAATATATCTGATGAGATAAAAACCTACTCTTATAATTCAAACAGTTGTCAATATTTTCTTTTTTTACACATGTATATAATATAAAATTCTCGATACAATACTTTGCTATTTCTCGAAGCTGATTTGTTTCTACATAGGTTCCACGCGTGGATGAGCCAGCAAAACTATATCAACGAGTACTCCAGTTTCTAGAAGAAAATAAAAAGAAGCCATAGCATAACTGTATATATTTCTCCCAAGCGTTATCACTTCCAATACCAGAGGAGAAAATGTATATACCATTACTGATCATACAATATAGATGTAACATTTAACTCTATACCTTCCAAGAAATATCACTACACTTATATATATATGTATATGTATTCATACTATGTACAAAGAGACAGCCACTTATTTTTCCAGACTTTTATTTTATTTAATAAACAATATTTAAATGTGACACACGCACAATATAACTTAGCTTTATTCACGATCGCGCTTAAACGCCTATATTGAGTACTTACAATATTGACTGATTGTATTCTTTGCATCAAACATACATGAAACCACCGCCAGAGTATTCCACCCTTGTTTGCGGTTCCACAAACGCTAACCAGTCGGACGCGTGTGTCGGCAATAAACCCATCGATTGACATTTGTATAAGGCTAACGCGATATTCACTAACTGTCCTAAGAAGTACACGAATTTTTGTCCGAAAGCATGTGTTCCTTCGATCACTTTGAATGCTGAGCGGAGGAAATAGCGAGTTATATATTACGAGTAATGTTTTACAAACATTTATCTTTGTCAATTTCAAATACACTTACTTTGCTGAAGCGTGAATAACGCCTTGACCGGCCTGATGATGAGCATACCGACCATCATGATGGGAAAAATTGAAATTGAACTGCCAGCCATATACATGATGAATAGATTCATGGGCACTTGTTTAAGAGGTCCCAGTGCCAAATCCCAAGACTTTTTTATTATCAGATGATTGGAATCCGATTCTCTCATATACTCTACATTGTGAAAGAGGGAACCAGTAGTGTATCCCGGTGGAGATGGTATCTCCACGCTTTTGTCTTGTTTCGTTCTGTAAAGAGCAAAGAAAGTTTCAACATCATTTTTTTCTAAAATAAAATTATCTGCATACTAAGAGAGGCAAACTTCTACTTTCCTTCATACGCATATTATTTTTCTGTTTGAAATAAAATACTGATCAAGAGTTTGATGGGAGTGGTAAAAAAAAAAAAAAAAAAAAATTGTAAGGAATGCAAAAAGTGCAGCTTAAAAAAGGAAGATATTAGATTTGACGTTTAATACGAGTGTGCGAATAGTTGGCAGCGAGATACATTCTTTTGGACACGTGTCCTTTACCTCCCCAAACTAGGTTACGTACTTGTGAGCAAAGTCTAAGGCCCATTTCGACCGCTTGGAACCTTGCTTGGAACTCGCCGTCATCGTCATCGAAATAGTTCGCGGTGTTATAAATTCGCGTATATCGCTTACTCGCTCGAGGAAATAATTATGGAGGACGTGACGCGACGATACAAATGATCGGTAATAATCGAAACAAAAACAGAAACTCGTAGTAGCGATTGTCGCGTCAACTAACGATAATCTAATGAATTAAAGCGAGAATCAAACAAACAATGTCGATAATGTAGAGTTCTCATTCATAACAATGCGTAATATATAAAAGAATAAAATACATATATATATATATATAATAAAAATATCGTGAAAAAGGGTTTCGCGCGTAAAATATGACATTTGTGATTGTTTCGTTAATGTTTTATCCTGCTTTCTCTCTTCTTGATACACACAATATATAAAAATTATAATTTATATAAACAGAGAAAAAATATATTAGAAGATATATATATATAATATTGAATATAAGCTTCGTTTTATATATACATATATATATATAATATTAAATATAAGCTTTAATATATATACATATATATAAGATATTACACAAAGATATTTCCTACTTCTTATCATTCTTTTTTTTATTAAAAAAAAAAAAAATAATTTACTTGCATTAAAAAAATAATACAGAAAACATGAGATATCTGTTACAGATGTAATGTAAAATATAAATTAACAATTGCTTTAATCATATTAATAAATAATTCTGAATAGACGCAAAGCATGAAAAGTAGAAGGAAATATTGTAATATGTATATACATTTTGTAAGAATATATCTCTGATTTTTCCGGCAGTGTGTGTAATAATTTATTTTTATACATCATTATTATTTTAATACAAAATATGTACACACAGTAGTGATCGAAAGTTCAAAAACTACGAATCAAGGCTGATGGCAGTGTTTGTACCTGAT
Organism: Anoplolepis gracilipes; assembly: GCF_047496725.1. NCBI lineage: Eukaryota > Metazoa > Arthropoda > Insecta > Hymenoptera > Formicidae > Anoplolepis > Anoplolepis gracilipes. The sequence continues at coordinate 5,589,997 of NC_132983.1, forward strand.
ACTTTTAACGATCTATCGGAACTCTTTGACAAGCGTATCCGTTCTTCTGGCTTCAGAATTTCGGCTATAATCTTCTCGTCGCTGCGCCGTTCCTGCATCGACCGAGCGATCTCCTGAGGTTTCTTCTTACACGGATGCGCAATGTTGCATGACTCGCTGCCGACCGAGGAACTCTCCTCGGCGACTGAAGCCAGTTGTGCTGTCTGTATCTCAGTCAAAGTAAGTCTTCCGTTAATCTTGCCCTCCGCGGGACTGGCAGATTGTTGCCGAGGGCTAGCCTCGGAGCTAGGAACAGGTGATTGTAGAGGATTCTCCTCTGTACCAATTGGTATCTTCAGAATGTTGATTGGTTCGACATAAAGCTGCATGATAAAATTGCAAATTGTTTTTCGAAGCCATGTGTTTGCTCTTATATTTATGATAGTTAAATACACAATGTTATAATAAGTAAATTTAGCTTTTTTTGATAAGAAAACAAATGGATAATATAACTTTGAATATAATTGTTTATTTTGAAGTAAGCTTAGACACACACATTTAGTTAAATTTAGAGATGAACTTTTTCGACGACTATACTTCTCCGTGTTTTTGTTTTCAAAAATCTCGTGGACTGCAACTACATATTACCGGCTATAAAATAACGCTGACGTAGGTGCTGACATCATAAGAGACATCATGTGATTACACGAGAATTGATAACAGAAATAGGTGTTGTGGAACTTACGGCGTCAAATGGAGAATCTAGAAACAGTTCTTGCAAAAATCGCCGCGCCGGCATCCTATACGTACCGCTGCTTAGGCGAGCGGATACATCCGAAAACAAACAGGAATCCTGCAAAAAAAATTAATTATTATGATACGAAATGTATGAATTATTCCTGTGATAGAGCAGCAAAACATACCTGAAACTTTTCGGGATATCGTTGTCTCAATCTAAGTAACGATTGACGACTAAGACGATACCATACGGGATTTGCGAGCCGTTGAGTATGCCTAAGTATCTCTCTATACAACATAAATAAATTGTATATAATAAACCTTTGTACGAAAGGGTCTCATTCTGATTTTTAAATACATCGAGAACGCTATAATTTCTCAAAATTTTTAATTAATAAATTAATTATTTTCTAGCTTCAATATAATTTCGAGTAATTTCGCGAAGAAGCACGCAAAGAATCGTATCTCTTACTTTCGCAATTTTACGTCCTGTTCCGTGCAGGCATCCTTGCTACTCTTGCTGTGATAACAAACGAGACATGCGCGGCAATGCTCGCTATCAATGTCGTACTCAGAGTTGGATTCCTCGTCGATCTCCGTTGCCTCCAATTCGAATCTAACAATATCCTCGACGATAGTTGGTTGCGAAGGTTGAGGAGGCTCGGGAAAAATCGCGAGCAATCTTCTCGGCAAGCAGATACCCATGTAGAACAAATTCTCGTTATCGTCTTCCGGAGGAGGTGGCGTCGGGGTAAGAACCGCGTTCTCCGCAATCCAGCTGCGGGACGAATCATACTCCGATAGGCTTTGCAACGAAAGGCGGCCATCTAAACTGTACATCTGCACAAATATAAACATTTCAAGTTGCCGTCATATTATTTAAGAATACTGTTAAGCGAATAGTCTCAAAGAGAGATTTTGAGAAAATTGAAAAAAAAAAGAAACAATTCACATACTTCTAAACTACTTTGAGAATAACTCGGTCTGCGATGACGTTGTAAACTACGTAGTCGCGCGTATCCTTCAGCATCTTGTTGGCTAAGTCTTTGTATACTCGAAACGGGACTTGGAGTTTCGCCTCTTTCTCTAAAAAAAATAAAAAAATTAATATTAAAACATAATAAAAAATACATAAAAAATATTCATAAAGAATTTTCATTTTCCTTCTTTTAAATTTTCGAGATAATTTCTTTATTAATTATTTTACAAATTAATATAATATATTTCTAAGTTTTTTTGATAAATACTGTAATCATTTTTACGTACGGAAGAATGTATCGCCGCGCCTCGAGATCCGTGGCCGCGCTCTCGGATCGATTCCTGGTTCGGCGCACGAGCGGCTCGGGTAGTTCCGGCTTACCGTCGCTGAGGCTGCGATGATGCCGTTGCACGGGAATCGGGCTTGGTACCGGATACCTAGTCGAGGGTGGCACCACAGGCCAATTGTCGCCGCGTCGGTGTCTGACGCACGGCCAGTTGAAATTAATCAGCGCGTCGACGCCGGCGCGCGTGGTACCGATTAGACTGAGAGCGTACATCGCGGTGGCACGTACAGAGTAATACGGACACGTCTCCGCCATGGACGTGATCATCTCGATGATACCCAGATTATTGAGGTGTTCGACACCAGCGACGGATGTGCCCGCGTGGCCGAGAGCCCACAGAGCCGATTTGACCTTGAGAATGCCATCATTCTGGCTAGTTACAGAATGATCGTCGCGCAATGATTCGACAGTCTTCATCCTCCAGCTTCGCTCTGGAGTGGTGTGCCTGGAATCGTCCATGCTGGTCTTACGACGGATCTCCATTAGCGACTCGGTCCGCGATTGACTCGTCGTCAACTCACTTTCCAACGTCTTAGAATCGAGGATTGTCTTGAGGCGACCAGACTGCTCCACGGTTTCGTCTGTACCAGACTCCTCGTCTCCGGGTAGACGGCTCGTTCTAGCGCATCGTGAATTCGATTCTGAATCACGACCACCAAACTCCAACCTGAAGCGCTGCAGTAATCGGGCGAAGCGTTGCACTATGTTACGCTGTAACAATGCTTGCATCCCGGGATCGTGCTGCGCCAACTGGCCGATCAGATGCGGCGGCACGAAAATGTTGTGTGGTACCATCGGCACATTGGTGGTCCTCCTTTGATAACTGCCAGTCTCGTCGCGTTGACGACGCGTTAACGCGTCGTGTATCTCACCTTCCACAAGTCCCACATATCGCTCGGCGAAACCGCCGGGTCCGATCCACTTCTCCAGTTCATCACTCGGTATGGACCTGAAACCCTGTTGAAGAGAATAAAGCCGAACTTTCAGCAGATAGGCCTTGTCTCCCAGCTTCAGCCACGAGTCCCACTTGTGTGCAGTCTGTTCCGTCTGTTGCTGTAACACTTCCAAATATTCGGTCTCGTCGCAGGCCTCGTGCAACGTTTCCAATGCAGCTAACGCCACAGCCATGGTGTTATCCGACAGCCGATCCGTCAACAACGACATTGCCCAGCTCACGGCGTCCGTCATTCTCGCACGGAGTATCAACCGTAAAAACTGCGTAGCGTATAAACGTGTACTCCACAAGGCTGCGTCGGAGATAATCTTGCTCAATAGCTTCCTATTGGGACCGTCTCGAGAATAATCCAAGCTGGAGACGATCAGTTTGACATAGCAGTCGTGATTAGTGGTTAGCGCGAGTCTCTGCAGTTTCTCCAACAAGTTGAAGCTCTTAAGAACGACCGTTCCCTTGGCCGAGTAGCTTAACTGACCGAGAAAAAGGAAATATTTCTGACAGCACGTGGTAGACATGTGACGTGGCGAGAACAGGCAGTCATGCGCAGACTCGGCGGTGCTAATGTTACTGATCTGTTCGGCGACGTCGCCAATCAGCTCGTTGAGCAGTCGCGCGCCCTCCGGCTCGTGTAGCTCCAACAAGCAATTCAACAGATCGCAGCCGGCGAGAGTTGCTTCGCGCGCCAACGTCGCGTTCGTACCCAGCTCGACTCTGCTATAACCGTTCCACGACGGTCGGAAGTAACGTACCAGCCGCTTCATAAACAATCGATGATCAGAATCGTGCAAGATTCGCGTCGCGTCCTCGCGCGATCGTAGAATCGCCCGCACTATTGGCCAATTCCAGGCGAGGGCGTCCTTCGAACTCAGCACCTGCGCGTCCTTCAGTAACGGTGTGATCGGTGATTCACGGCCGATTCGCAGCCAATGTCTACCGGACGGTCGTTGACGTCGTGGCAGAGTCGGACGTAACCAGGTGCCAGCCTGAAGAATCCGATCGAGGAAGAGACTCGATGGCGTAGGTCTGCGTCGCATCATGGTGTGCATTCGTTCGAGGATTGTGACTGCCGCTAACGCCTGATGCTTGCCGGCGCTAGCGTGCTCCAATAAATTCGGCAGCGGCGGCGTAAGATCGCAAAGCTCGGACGGTAGAAGCGAATGTGCGAGATGTAACAACGCTCCTAAAAGAACCGCCGCGCGCACCGAGATAAACGTGTCGCTGGAGACGATGGTCTCCGCAAGGGCTCGATGGAGACCGCACTCTAGAAGAACGTACACCAACAACGCCAAGTGTATCTCTGTGATGTTAGGACAGTGCGACGACAGGGATGGCAGTATAAACTTTCCCTCAGCAGCGACGAAGCCTTCGGATAGCTTCCACGAGTCCCGCGATCTGCAGGGATCCACTGCGGCCAACGCGACATCCGGCTCGTCGGTCCACGTGGGTAATGGTAGGTCTAACAGCTCGTAGAGTAATTCCAGTACGGCGCCACGCACTTCCAATTGTTCCACATATAGGATATCCGCGATAGCCTTGAGACCCGAATTATTGTCCGGCCGGCAGAAATGAAGAACGCCCGAGTATGAGCGAAGAATGCTTAACAGAGCTAATTTGCTCGCGGCAAACCTCTGTTCACGCTCTTCCTTGGTTCTCTCCATGCTCGAGGAGTGAAGTTCACAGTAGGGTGCGGCGAAGCATAAAAGAGAAACGCTGCTGCGAGTATCGGGGTTGTTCAACAGTCGCAGCAGCACTCCAACGATGGACTCGACTGAGACAGCGCTTTGACCGGTCATCGCGGCCCTCGCTAGTGCACCAACCCCGCCACAGCTTATCAGTAGATTCGAATTCAGAACACCTAACTCACACAGGGTTGCTAGAAATGCTCTAAATGCACGGTCTCTCTCCTCTATGCCACCGTTGGTTAAACTAATTAAAGATCTCGCTAAAGCGGGACTGAAATGCTTGGGGGCTAATACCAGGATTCTTCTAACGAGTCGAAGAGCTTGTATCCTCTCCATCTCGTTACGCAGATTAACATCCATGCTACGTGCCACAAAGTACGGATATTGCAGCCTGTTGATCGCAATGACGTCCTGCTCCTTCTTGAGCATGTAACGCACCGTCCGTAGCGCGGCGGCGCGTACCTGCGTCGCCTCATGGACCAGGGCCACACGCAAGCTGAAAGAGTAACACAATTTTCTAATTAATAAGACAAACAACCATCTCTTCTTTTTCATCTATATTTGTTACAATTATTAGATATTTAATTGTGTAGCAAATCTTACCAACAGAACAAATCTTCTGCAGTATATCCATAATCCTGGGAATCGCTTTCGCTTATCAATTTAACAATAGCATTAAGATACGCTAGCTTCTTTACGCTCGGAACATTGTGACGTTGGCAAAGATTAGTTAAGACCTCCCTCACATTCTCCTTCAATCCTATAAAGTAAATTAATTACTCCTCTCATCATTGATATTTTATAGTAAAAAGAGCTAATCAAAATCTATCTTACAATTGAGGAAAGAATAATAATTGAAATAATAACACCTAGAGGGATAATTTCTCTTTCGCATATAGACTGATTTGAAGGTCCATAATAGACAATTTACTATACAGGATGTTTCCAATTTAAATGGCAAAACTTGGGGAGCGTGTAGGGGACCGAAAAATTAAGACAAAAGGTCCTTTAGAGATTTGTTCCATTTTGGAGGAAATTGCAAAAATTCAATCTCTCATTGTCAGCTGTACCTTTGAGTTGATTGGCACCGAATAAACTTTCCGCTTAGGGTTCCTTACATTCCTTTACATTATTGCTTTCTCCTACGAGTCCTTAATCAGTCTTTGGTCTAGATGTAATGCTTGCAAGAGGGCAGCATTTTAAACAATATCTGCGTTAAATAAATGATAACATGAATGAAGTGTAAATAAATAAATAAAAAAACTTTTTTATTTTATTTCATTTTTGTGATTTCCTCCAAAATAGATGAAAAAACGAGCAAATCTCTAAAGGACTTTTTTGTCTTAATTTCTCGCTCCCCTACACGCGCTCCCGAAGTTTTGTCATTTAAATTGGGGACACCCTGTATATTCCTAAATGTTTTAACCTTCACTTTTAAATTCAAGCTGTACAAGGATATCTTTCAAACTCTCGAATGAAAACAGATTAATTTCATTCGATAACGTTGAAAAATATCTAGACATTTTTCTGTCACTGAAATATGCGTCGAACCGATCGTCGACAGGACGGTGGGGGCGGGGGGGAGGGAGGGGGCCAGAGGCAAGGGTTGCGCAATATTGCATCCGACAAGTGTTAGGTAAACAAACACGCATAAGTGCGAAGTAAAGCAACGTCGTCAGGATGACTTGGAACGGAGGGAGGGGGGGCGGAAAAACCAGGAGGGATGAGAGGATATTGAGGCGTAACAGGTTAGGTTACTAACCTTTTGACAGATCGAGCTGTATGGAATTGTCCTCGGTGTCCTGGCGGCCTGTAATCAAAAAGAGACGCGAGAAGAGGAGACGTGAAGTAGCGGATTCGCTTTAAACGTTTTCGCGCGAGACTCTTAAATTTCAATGACGTGCACGCACTTCGATGAGATCGGCCGGTACGTAGGCTCCTACCCCACATCATCCAGCTCGAGATTGCCATTGTTCGGCGATCCTGAATTCGGTATCTTCCTTCGATCCTCTCACCCTCTTAACCGTCGTGGTCGACGACGTGCCTCCCGGTGCGTGCGTGATCGTCGCGCGTCACCCGCGCGTCGCGATATGTCATTCTCCGCCGCGAGCGGGAGCACCGAGCGAACGAAGCACCACTAGAGTAAAGTAAACGCGTAAGTGCGTGCGTGCGTGCGTGCGTGGGGTACGTGCGTGCGCGCGCGAGGGCCTATCGACGATCGTACTTGTATCGCGCACCGAATTTCAGAGCAGAAGCGTCACGCGAGAGAGTTTCTCGCGAGGGGGATCCAACGGCGGAGAGAGAGACGAGCCGCTAACGACGGCTATCGCTCTCTTTTCTCCGGTTCGTCACCCTCTTATATAAATGATAAAACGACGTGATCGCGACTCGCCGGAGAGAATCACGACGGTGGCGAGAAACGGGGACGAGTTCTCGCGACCGCGTACCTTCGCCACTCCGATTTCGCGCTTCGCATGCCCCCGATGCCCGGCTGTCGGCTGTGTGCCAGGTGCCAGGTGCCAGGCAAACGCAAGCGATGCGAACGCGCGGCGCGGCGCGGCGCGCTTGCGCCATAAACGTGCGCGCCAACGTAGATGGGCGTGCGGTCGATGGAAAGATGCCCCTCGTGTTGCGCATGCGCGTCGAGTGTCATATCAATGGACGCGTCCAAAGTTGCGCTGGAAAATTTATTCCTCGGCTGATTGGCCGATCGAACACCGGGGCTTGTGATTGGCAACCCCGGATTTTTCCGACTAAAATCCGGACACCTATAATTCGTAATATAATAAATAAGTTATTGAAACTACTAAAATGATCAAAATAGAGGAATCTTCTATTTCGATTTTTAAACAGAAAAAATTTCAAAAATTACAAAAATTATAAATTGTGTTCAAATCTGGCGCCTCACAAACACAGCAAAGGTACGCGGAACCTCCGCCGCACACAAGTGCGCTTCCAGCTGCGTGTGCAAGCGCTCGTGTCGTCTCTCCCCACACATTTCTTTATTCAGGTCTATTATCAAACTATTATCAGAAACGAAAATAGCAAAGTAAGTACTGAAATTTCAATTAAACTTTAACTAAGTCACTGATTTTGCAAACAAAATATTCTTTGTTAGACGATTAATATTTGTCGTCACTAATAAATATATATTGTTGATTGATAAAATTAAATTATATATTCTTTTGTTATACTAACTACTAGAGTAATACTAGAATCACTTGTAAAAAGCATAATTAATTTTTATTATGTATTTATAAAAGATAATGGTTTTATGATGTGTAGACAATGGAGTCTATACTCCATTGTACTTACAATTAGTATATTGTGTAGTATGGCATTTTTCAAAAGTAAATTTCAAATATAAAGTGATAGCAAATTAATTGTATTTCATATATTATTATATTTATATGCATTAAAATTCTCTATCAGTTTTAAAATATATTATATTATAATACTGTTAATATTATTTTATTATTCTTAAATTAACAAAGAATTTTATAATTATTATTAATTATTAATATTTATAATTATTATTAATTATTATTAATATGTATAATTATTATAATTATTAATATTTTTTATTTAACATTAATTATTAATTATAGATATATATTCAGTTATTCATTGCTTATTACAATATTATTATTATAGTCGATTAACTATATATCTGAGGATATAAATATTGATAGTTGTATTAGTTTTGGATAATTAATATTAGATTATAAAACAATTACAAAAGATAATGAATAAACTTTAATAAGCTATGTAATATATTTGTATATTATTCAATGTATTTATATAAAAGTTTGTTACAAGATCTTTTAAGATAAAAGTTTTTTATGAGATCTTTTAAAATATATTAAGTTTAGCTAAAAATATATATCATTGAATGCTAATTGTTTGTAGGATTGAGGATAAAAATGTCTACAACAGATATAGCTGTAATGGACACCACTCAACATTGTCATACACAACTGAAGTTGAAAACATTCTCTTATACATGGAGTATTGCTAATTTTTGAGATGTCATTAGCTTTAATTCTAGCTTATCCTCTGATCCTATCGCAAATGTATTTAAATTATCTTTGAATTACAAAGAAGATTATTTGAAATTTTATGCTGTCTTGATTAATACTAAAACAGAAATTGATACAGCAACATTTACAATTTCCTATTCTGTTTTTTTGGACACTACTGAGGGAGAAATTATGTATAAATCACGATGTATAACTAAGTTGTTTGCTGAGAAAGATGAAAAGTTGTTATGTCAATTACATGAGTCATATGTTACTACCGAGAGAAAGAAATATTTACCTAATGAAACATTCACAATATGCTTTAAATTTCAACAATTTTATAAATTGTATAACAATACGATATCCTACTCATATGAACCAAATGTATCGATAATGAATATGCAAAATTTTATTTCTACTGAAAAATCTGGGTCACTTGTTACATTTGTAATAGACGAAAAATATCTTCAAGCAAATAAGATTTTACTATGCTCAAAAAATAAAGTCTTTGAAGCTATGTTTAACTGTGATCTCAAAGAAAATGCAAATAATAAAATAAAAATAACTGATATAAAATATGACATTCTACAGGAAATGTTATTTTTTATACATACTGGTCAGATATCTACAAATGTAAGCATGTGTAAGATACGGAAGTAGCGTGTGAACTTCTTATAGCAGCTGAAAAATATTATATAGAAGAACTTAAATTAATATGTCAACAATATTTAATCACAAATACAAGAAAAGAAAATGTAGAACATTTAAAAATTGCAAATTTAAATAATGCAACAGTATTGAAACAATATGCTTTAGATTTTATAAAATTATATTTGAAACATATTGTTGATACTCCAAATTTTCTAACACTAATGCAAGAGCATCATGAGCTATTAACTGAAATTGAAAATGTTAAGCTACCTATAACAAATATTGAATCTAAAAAGGTCAGTGAAAAAAGACATGGGCATTATTTGCACTAATAAAACTATTCTCAGTTTTGTTTTAAAAAGATACAGCAGGACTGTAAAAAAAGATTCAAGTAATTTTTTGTGATAATTTTATTGTACCTTTTATAATACTTTTATTGATATTGTTTGTTCTAAAAATTATTATTATCCAATGTAATACAAGATAAGAATTAAGTAAGCATGTATTTTATTTGTTCAGTTCATTTAATGTGTATTAAAATATATGATATTCTTGAATTTTAGCATACATATTATTGGTCTTTTATTGTTACAAGTGATTGTCCTACTCTAACGAATTTCCCCGACTTAAAAAATATAGATGTAAATTCCAATACATGTATCAATAATGTTATTGCAGTAACATATACATAACTCTTTTTTCGTAAACAGAATTCGTGTTTATTTATAATAAAATAAATTAGAATTAATCCAAATAAAGCAAAAATTGATATAACTATAGAAAGATTAATTTGAGATTCTTTTTTACTAATTTTTAAGAGAATAAAAACTATTGGAGATATAATATGTAAATATATAAATTTTATATATCTCCAATAGTTTTTATGCTCTTAAAAATTAGTAAAAAAGAATCTCAAATTAATCTTTCTATAGTTATATCAATTTTTGTTTTATTTGAATTTATTCTAATTTATTAATAGAAAAATATATATATATATATATTGTTTATTTATTTTATTTATATTATAAATTAATAAGCAGAAATCAATAATTAAATTTTTATTTCTCGCCAAATATAAACGTTATCTTGTTTAACTTTTTATTTTCTTTGTTTTAAAAACTTATTTTTCGAAGATAAAAAAATTGTCTTTTTCAGTTCACAAAACAATATAAGTAGTTTTGACATAATATATTTAGATTAATGTACATATAAACTCGTGACACGCACACACATGTTCCGGCATCTGTCAAGTTCGTCATAATTGTGTAGTCATTTTGTTACGCTATGTTGGGTGTGTTTGAAAAACGTATTTATGGAAGCAGAGAGCAACGTTCGATCGACCAATCAGGATAAAAGGAGCAAAGGTTCCCTTGTTTCGATTGGTCCGTCAAGGGCTATTCTGCTCCGACGAAAAGAATTTTCGAACGTACCCTTTACCTTGAGTGACTACTGATGTCGGTTATGTGCACCTGATCGACTTATTTGTTTATATTTATCCCGTAAAATCTTCACCTTTCGAGATGTATCTGGTTGGATTGACAGGCGGCATTGCTACCGGAAAGAGCTCAGTCGCTGCTATCTTTCGGGAACATGGCATTCCTGTTATAGATGCCGATTTAATTGCGCGAAAAGGTTAGGATGTACACTGTACTTGCTATGACTTGTCATTGCTATGAGGATGTATATGTATAATTCTTTTTCTACCTTCTAATTTTATCAATTTATTTTATTTATTTATTTTTTTTTTTTTTTTTTTTGTGCGTTAACTCTCTTCTCCCTAAACAACGTTATTTTCTTCTTTCATTTTCCAAGAATTGATATTTTTTATCAATATAATATCTTTAATTTGAAAATATTGCATCTATTTATATTTAATTACAGTCGTCGAACCAGGAAAGCCAGCGTGGCATAAGATACAACAAGAATTTGGTCCGGATGTATTTCTCGATACCAAATACTTGGACAGAACGAAACTTGGCGATTTAATATTCAACGATGTTGAAAAGAGAAAGAAACTTAATGCCATTACACATCCTGATATATATAAGGAGATATATTGGCAAACTATTAAATACTTTCTACAAGGCTATCCGTTTATAGTCATGGACCTGCCGTTGCTTTTCGAAACAGGACATATGTTAAATTACTTGCACAAAATTATAGTTGTAACATGGTATGTATATACATTTCCATCAGCTGAATCGAGTATCAATATTTCAAATCGAATAAATATAAATGAAATTTTGTTTCTTCAAGTTTCCATAAATTTTGTAATTCACTTATCACTTTCAGTGAAGAGGATCTTCAATTACAACGTTTAATAGAGCGCAGTGCATTTACAGAAGCTAAAGCAAAAATAAGAATAGCTGCGCAAATGTCCTTGGAAAAGAAAGCAGAGATGGCAAATTTTGTAATTGAAAATTCAGGTAGCCTAAGAGACACTAGGGAACAAACTATTAAAGTGATTAATGTATTAAAATGTTCTAAGCATCACTGGAAATTGCGCTTTCTAGTCGGATTTTGTTGTACCATATTGTTAGCTGGCGCATATTGGTTAAGAAACAGAAGTTCCAGATCTGTATCCTCTGCGGCATAAAATTATTTCTCATTGCAGGTAATCAGTTTAGACAACGAACAGTTTGTTTCGTTGTAAATTGTAGTTATATGATAAAAGCAAGTATGTATATTTAGTTAAATTGTATAACAGGTTTGCAAAAAAGGAGAAACAATTTTCAAAATAGATAAGAACATTGATTTATGAAATACACTCACTTTTGCTATAAATTGATGCTTTGTGTAAAAAGGTAAATTCTTTTACTTGTATAAAAGAAAAGTTTCCGCGTGATTCTAAGATATGCAATTAAATAATTTAATTTACATACAATTACAACTACTTTTCTAGTTTTAATGCGCCATAACTAACTCTAAGGTAAAGGGATATACAGTTATATATATGTGTGCATGTTTGTATGTAGATGAATATGTATAATGTCCAATGGAAAAATATTTCATTAACAAAAATGAAGGCGTTCCATATTCAGCGCTTACATCAGAACGTCACACAATCGAATTTAAAGAAATGATAAGAAAAAAAGAAAATAAAGCAATGTTTATCATGAGTAAAATTAGACAAATCTAATGTAAGTATTACGTCGAATTGTACAACATAATTAATACTATAAAGTACAATCCTTTTTATCAATTTTATGAAAAATGGCTGCATGGATTTGTGTGAATGTCTTGCGTAATTAGTCAACGCATTTATTAAACCGAATGTAAACCGTTATCCAATGATAAATGTTTAAGAAATGAAATTAATAGCTACTATTATAAAAATATATAAATTATATATTATATGTATCTTATATAATATTATATAAAAATTATATATATAATATTACAAAGAAAAACATATCCTTTTCCACATCTTTTTTTTTTATTTGATAGTAAGAAATCAAAAAATTTCAAAATGTAACTTCATTATTTGCGTACAAATTTTGCAATTGCAAGAATACGAGAGTAAAAATCATCTTCAACTTTTTTTCTTTTTTAATAAAGTGCTTTTTAACATAAATTCATACGTAAAAGATTATTCATACATATTTGTATGCATATATAAAATACACGAGTACATAGTGCTCAATTTCTTAAATGCTAATTATCGCAAAAATATATACAAGTGTATAGAGTCGTGATTAATAATGCGACTTAAAATCAGATGTATGCCCATTTGGTTTATAGCATGCATCCTTTATATGTGTGTGTGTGTGTGTGTGTGTGTGTGTGTATGTGTGTAATTTGATACGCTCGTATTTATGGGCTATAAGTATAAATTTTTAATTGCTTTTATTCTAATATCCAAAGACAAAATTGCTTATTTAAGTAAATTATAGAACCGATAAAGGACTGTATGTGTGTGTGTGTGTGTGTGTGTGTGTGTGTATATATAGTGTGTATAAGTACTTTATCGATTAAAGTATTACTTTATAAGAGTAATTAGCTTTTGTTTATATATGTTAAAAGCGGAAGTATAAAATACACTTTTCTTGCGATTAAATCTAAAGAAGGAGCAACATGGAATATTATGTACAGCATCCTCTCTGTACATAAAATTCTTTCATTATTACTTAATACACAAACTATATGGAAAGATTATTTTGTTATATTATTTATTCTACAAACAAGGAGAATAACTCACTTGCTTTTGAAATATGTAGAATATTTCGCTTAAGCAAATCAGACAAGAACTTTGAAATCAGTTCTTGTTCAATAGACAAACTTTTGTTGTACATACTTTTAGTACCGTAATATCATACTGGTTCTGTGAAACCAGTTTGAAGAACAATATGTGGACTCTTATCATAGATATATCTTTTTTTTTTAATATGTTACATTTATTCTTCTTTGTACTTATGTTAATGTATTAATCTAAATGAGAGTCATTCTCCTTATTTATGTCTGTTTATTTTACAATATTTTCGACAATTCTTTAATTTGTCTATCTATCATTGATAGAATTTCGATTTAGCTTTACGTACATAGAGAAACGAGATTAATATCAGACTATATATAACATGTATAATATAATATTTGTAGAGAAAAACAAGATACAAAGGAACATAATGTCATGATGCAATTAATTATCGTGATTGTAGATTGTCATTCCTATTATTCTACAACTATACACACTTTTTCTTTTTGGGTATTCGCTAACCGTCATTGCCGACCATCATTAAACTATATAATCGATTGTATATTTCTAATACTACTTATAGAGAAGATGAAGATTTTATAGCTTTCCACAGGAATATAAGATAAATATATTCTCATAAGAATCTGTACGCAGACTCGAATGTAATTATTACAAGGGCTAGAATATATTTTTACAAAATATAATTTAATTTTGTTGTTTACTTTTAACAAAAAGATTATTATTTTTTAACTAAATATCCATTTTCTTTAGGTTCTTCCTTTGCATAAATAAATGTAGAGAAGAAATTTAGGGTATGAATATTATATCGATACAAATTTTTCTATTTGTTACATCTGCATTATTCCATAATCTCTTCTGCGGATCTCTTTCTATCATTGGCTGTACTTCACAAGAACATCAGTTCTTTATAAAAGAAATATAATTTAGTCAAAAGATGAATGAAGAAGATGAATTATATTTTTAATAGCCAAGTAGGTAGGTGTGTCATATATTTGTCGACATCTTGTCAGAATACAAGTGTTATCCGTATTCGTCTGCGATACGATTTACTGCAAAACAGGCCTAAGTTCTTGAGACATAATGGGATAAGAAACGAGAGGCGCGGTCGCGCCAGATATCGATAGAGGTAGACTTGCGGGTTGCTGCGAGTTAGGTGGCTGTTGATTAGTAGCTTGAGGAGGTCCAGAACCGCTCATCGAGATCGTCTGTTGTGCCATGGTGACGATTGGCGGTGGTATGGAGACCGGTGCCATTGAGACTGCTGCAATCGAAACGGGTGCCACGGTAGCGATGGACACAGGAACGGTGGCTACGCTTGCGGTTACTGTCCGAAGAGTGCCCGCAGCCACGGCCGCGTTGACCATCTGTTGAGGTGTCGGCGCTTGCGATGGCGGAACCGTGTTCGTAATCGTGACTGCCGGTACCGTTACAGCCGTTACATTCGCAGTTCGCTTACCCGACATTCTCAATTGAGCATTTTGATCCAACAGAAATTCATTCGTCGCCGTCAAATCGCTGACCTAAGACAGAAAATGAGAGTTAGTATATAAAATATAAATAAATAGAAATAAAATCAACAGTAGACATCTGTCTACTCAAATTCTGTCCCTCTTGTATACCTGTTTCTTCAATTCCTCTATTTTTTTCCTCAACAATGCATTCTCATCCTCAAGTACGATAGCCCGTGCCTCGTTGCGCGGTATCACAGGGTAATAATAACTCGGCGTGACCGTCGGTTGAGTAGCATGCTGCTGGCCTACGATCGTAGAAGCGTCGAAATGAACAACTGTCTCGCCCGAGACTATCCGCCTCTTTGGTTCCGGTGGTCCGATGTAATCGGCTGGATGTGACGATGTGTTGTAACCACCATTATTGGCTACCAAATTGTTATGTTGATCTTCCATTTGCCAGTGAAAACTATACATTTATGCAAAAAGGAAAAAAAATCGTTAATAGAAAATAAAATGTAAAATTTAAATTTGGGAAAGTAAAAGAACTTGAGACGAATCGATCGACTATGAGAGATCGCTTACTTTCTGTCCTCTTCGTATCTGCGATTCTCGCCACCGACACCACCGCCGTTGCTCGTACCGTTGAAATTGTGTTGCGGTCTGGATGCGTTGTGATGGGACGGCGACATCAGATTATGCTGCGGCTCTTCCTTCTTCCAATGTCTGAACTTGCAGTTGGCCCTCTGGCAACTGCCCTTGAGAAAGTCCTTGCACAACGGATAATCCGATTTGTCGCTATTACCGATCTTGGATCTATTGAGAACGTGGGGCGGCAGCTCGCCGGTCGCCCGGAAACGCTTCTCCTCGCTTTCCGTGCAATGAAGAAATTTGCAACCCGGCCAGTTGCACATGCCATTCTGGTAATCGTGACAGAAGGTATACTCCTCCACCGGGTCGTCTTCGGAACGCTCGTGTAGGTACTTGCAACGCTTCCCGCGATGACACACGTTTCTCAGGAAGTCCCTGCAGATGCGATTCGCCACGTCAGGTGTATCTGTCGCGTTCGCATTTAATCCACCCGCCATCCCGGTCACCTGCTGCAGCTGATGCCCCACCGTCCCGTTGCCGTCCAACTTTTTCTTCAGTTTTTTCATCGATGAAGCAT
Organism: Anoplolepis gracilipes; assembly: GCF_047496725.1. Lineage (NCBI taxonomy): Eukaryota > Metazoa > Arthropoda > Insecta > Hymenoptera > Formicidae > Anoplolepis > Anoplolepis gracilipes. The sequence goes on from NC_132983.1 coordinate 5,606,175, forward strand.
AGCGGTCGTCGTCGTTACCTACTCGATCAATCGACGGAACCAGTCAAGCACGACTAATGTGACCCCTAAGTAAAGGAAAAAAAAGAGAAATATATAATGCGGTAGAGATTTAAAAATATATGGTATTATTAGTGCACGCGCTACAAAAGCTGTATCGCTTTTAATTCTCGCTCGTGAAAAACAGTACTTACGAAAAAGATAAGGGAGATATAAACTGTTAATTGCTCGTTAATTTACTTTCAACTCGCGTGATATACATCCTCCATAGTACTCTAGCTGAAACGTGAATTACGGGTGTAAAAAGTAACAAGACGAGATTCCTCAATTTCCTTGAATTAAGTTAATCTTTTATCTTTATTTTCCCTTTTCGTATAATACGACTATTACATCGGTAGTAAGATTATATCAACATTATTATGTACAGAGCATTTTTCATTTATTTACTATATTTACTTTGATAAAATTCGTGATACATACGTCTCTTGATCCGTCAAGAAAATTCAGAGCGAGCTCCGAATGATCGGGGCTCGAAATTTTCTTGAAAAATGTGTACCACGTAGATCTTTGTTATTTCGCGCGACGTCCTAACATGAACGATTCCTTATTTAATGATGCGATTGAAGTAGACGCGCGCTGCGAGCGATGGCACACTCTCTAATTAAACTAACGAATTAAGAAAATACTGTCAATTTTTGCGTCACGCGTTCGTATCAAAAGAATCGATTAGAAAACTATCATTATCGCGGAATTTTCACACTTCAAGATGAATAGATGATAGATCAAGGCCATTCCTCAAGGTAGGGTCGATAGAACGGTCTATTATGAATGCGCAGAAATTTTCTATTTTTTTTTTTCCCCAGGAATTAAACACACTCGTTTATCGTTTATTAGGTCGCTCAAAACAGATATGCTTTTGTATTGTCACGCTATTCATTTATAGAAAGGAAAGAAAGAGATAGATAGATAGATAAATAGATAGATAGAGAGAAAGAGAGAGAGAGAGAGAGCTAAAAAGATATCGTCACGCAATAAAGTCGAAGGATCCGGGATTCATCTCGCATTGCGATAAATTTTCACTCGTGAATAATGGACCCATGGTTAGAAGAGTAATGCTGTAACATATAATATACGCATGTCGATATATAATATATGAATCAAGATTCCCCTTCTCGCTCTCTTACAAAAGTATACGAATCCCCTTTAATTCGATACCTGATTCTCTTTAAAAGTCGGCCCCTCTACTAAAGAATTTAAAAAAAAAAGCGTGTTAAATAATCCGAACAATGAATATATCGAGTATGTTATCGTTTCGCTTTCTACAATTATTATTATTATTATTATTATTATTATTATTATTATTTATGTACAAATTATTTATAAGGGAAATGTCATTATTTAATCATTATTTAATGAATGTAATCGAAAAATACGTGCGCGCTCGAGATGCAGACGCGAGAGTGTCCACGTAAAAGCCCGTAGTAAACGATACACTTAATCTTTAATTTCTCTTATAACAAATTGACGCGCGCGTGGAAGAAAGAAAGAAAGAAGAAAAAAGCGTATCGTTTCAAACAAACAAACGTAAAGTGAAATACGCGACATCATGAATCGGACTTGAGCCGTATCACGATACGTGGATACTCAGCAGCTTGGCAGCATGTTGAACATTTTACGTGATATCGTATCTACATTCCCCCCCTCCCCACCCACCCCACCCCTTCCCCCCCCCGTCCTAGCTACTTGTAATTTCCAGAGAGCGTGGAGTCGCGGAGCTTCTGGTTTCGATATACATAATTATCCGGTACAACGATGTCTCTTTGCCGGGGTCTTTGATCTAGCTCCTTCTTCATAAAGCGTGGTGATACACGCGGACACGAATCTCGCTCGCAACGAAACGTTCATTAACGAGAGTAAAACTTCCTATCCTCGACTCGGGCTTGGAAATTAAATTATATATGTACAATTTTTAATCGTTTGTTCGTATAAAAAACACATTAAATTGCATCGAGAGAATAAGATTTTTACTTGGTCGCCGAATACCGATTGTCCTCGGCGAAAATTTTTTTTTCAGTTTGCGTCCGATAGATTACGAGAGAGAAGGAGATGAAAACGTTGTGTCGCATCGTATATACATAATATGAGAAAAGAACGTTGGACGCGCGAAGAGAGAGAGAGAGAGGAAGAGGAAGAGAGACGAAGAGGGGGGGGGGAGGGCAGAGAGAGAGAGAGAGAGAGAGAGAGACGCGAGAGATTAGAATATTTTCTCCAACAGCATCCACACCAGCATGATCGCGATAGGCGCCACGTAATGTATGGGCACGGTGTAAGTCGCGCTCAGCAAATCACCGCACTGCGCCTTGAGGGACATGTATTTTTTCGACAGCTCCGCTTTCTCCTCGACGAACGCGTTGTATTTTTCCTTCACTATAACCAGCTCCTCGTTGACCTCCTGCATACGCTGCGCGTCGTTCTTGGCGCGATAATATAGCTCCCTCAATTTGTCGACGACCATCTCGCTCGGCTCGCGTATCAGCCAGTCCTTCAGCTCCTCCATCTCCCTCTTGACGGTCCGCTGCGCCTCGTAGCTGTCCTCTTCGCTTCTTAACGAGTCTAAAGAGCCAATTAACGTCTGCAACACGTAGTCCCTGCCGGAATGGTAAGCCTGCTGCATCGCTGCGTCGTTCTTTACGACAGGCTTCAGGGTTTTGACGTAATCCACTTCTACGCGTTCCTCGCACTCATTTTCTGGCGAAACGTCTTCGTTTTCCGTCATCTCGCCTATTGTAACGTCGACGATGGAATTGTCCGGTGGTATGTCCTCGGCTGCTGTCTCTCCCAGCTTCGTTGACGCCATGTCGTAGTCGTCTTTGGCAATTTGTTCCGTTGGCTCGTGATGCACCTCCAACTGTTGACTATTCTCGATATTGGCAAATCGAACCTCCAGCTTGCTCTCCTTCAATTCCTCATCCATCGTGTCTAGATCCTCCTTGTTATTCTCTATAACAGACTTCTCGCTCGTGTCATCGTTCGTAATACTGCACGTGTCGTCGGTAGCTTCCGAGTTTGTATCCGAGTCGCCGTTGCTATCTAGATTGGCCAAGTTTCCGTTGACCAAAGTCCTTCTGGACGACGGCGGTGGCAAGATGTATTCCGTGAGGCTGTCGTCGGTTGTCGTTTGCAGATCGTCCAGCTGATCTTTGGTGAAGGATAAATCGGAGTTGGCGGATTTCAACTGCTTCGTATCCACGTCCGGCGAATTGATCTGATTATCCTGTTCGCTCTTGGAGAAGTAAAGATTAATATCGCTGTCTATCTCGATGTTATCGACGTGAATAGAATTCAATTTGTTGAGAATAGTATTTATAGCCTCTATGGGATCCTCGTCGGTCTTCGAATCGAAATTCTCACCCACTTCCAACTTTGAATTCATATCCTGTAGAGTCTGCGTATAATTTCTCAAGGCGGTGACCTGCTTGTAAATATTGACAGAATCCAATCGAGAATCGCGCAATCTCGCTCGCAAGTTCTTCTCGATCCTCGACTGATCTTCGAGCCGTTTCGCGAAATCTCGTTTCTCCTGTTCCACGCTCAGCAGCATATCCTTCATCTTCTCTTCGCTCTCCAAGAGTTTGTTGGTGGTCTCTTGGAGTTTCTTCTGAGTTTCCGCGTATTTCGCGCTGAGTTCCTGGAGTTCCGTTTGAGTATACTTGGCTACATTGTGTAAACTTTGACACTCTTCTTCCGTTTCGTTCAGACGTCCCTCTAGTTGCACCAGTCTCTGAGTGACCTCGAGTTTTTCCTGCAGTATCTTCTGTAACGCTTCCTTGGCCGCGTTCTGATATTGTGCTTTCTCATCCTGAAGCTTTGCTAATTCGTTTCTAATCTTGTCCTCCGTATAGTTCTTGGAATAAACCGCCAATTGACTCTCAACGGTCATTACCCACGACAACAGGCGGTCTTCGGTGATGAGCGCTTTCCACGATTGATTGGCAGCTTTACGAGTATTTTCCACTAATTGTTGCAGATATCCCAGCTTAGAATACAGGGCTTTCTCTCGTCTTGAAGCTTCTTGCATCACTTGATTAAGCTTGTAAAGATCCTCGAGGGATACATTTCCAGCGGGTGAACTAACGGAAGTGCTGAGGCTGGCCTTAGCCTCTTTTCCATCTGGCAGATACAATTTTAAGGTAGCGACTATACATCCATGGGTAACTTTCTTTGTACTTTCCACAACGTCCACTCCGAATTGCACTATGTCTCCGGAACATACTTCCTTGGGCGTTGATTCCAACCCCGAGGCGCTGAGTCTCAGATTATTAACAAACGTACCGTTGCTGCTGCATGTGTCTTGCAGATAAAACTTACCAGAGGAATACCACAGCAATGCATGATTCCTGGACAGTACTTTGCAATCGAAGATTGCGTTGTTCGGCGCGGCTCTTGCTCTGGCTACCGAACGCCCGATCTTCACAGGTTGCTCCAAGGTCAACGTGCGCTCTTGGAAGGGATGAGAATTGTCCCGACAGATCAGGACACCTTTGGCAGTCATTTTGTTGTTGTTGTTGTTGTTGTTGTTATTGTTGTTGTTCTGTGTATTATTTTGGCTCAAGTTGGAATTGTTCTGCCCAGCGGGCGAACTGGCATTTTGTACCCACCCACCGCTGCTGGCTACAACCATAGCCGCCGAGGTAAATAATATTCGAGCGAGTCCGAGGATAAGTCTTTTTTTTTTTTTTTTTTTTTTTTATTATTTTTATTTTTTTTTACAAAGGATCGTTGGTCCGGTAGTACAGCAGCAACAGCGACGAAAAATTAAAAATTACCCCAGGATATCGTAGCGACACTCCCAACTGCGGAAGATGAATCTCTTTAATCGACAAAATCCTCCTTCTTCTTCTTCTTCTTCTCCTCACGTGCATCGAATACTTGAGCGCGCTCGGGTCTTCAAACTCGGTCACGAGAGGATCGCGATACGATCCCTCGAGATCTATCGCCGGACGCGACGTGACGTGACGACACCGTATTTGGCATGTTTTTTTTTTTTTTTTTTTTTTTTTTTCCCCCTTCGATATAAAGGTATCACCCTCGGATGTTAGATTCACACTTTGAATCCGCCCGTCACCTCCCCCGCGACACCACCTTTATTTCCTCGTGGAAAGATCCGTCCGCGGCAGTGTCTTCGGGCCCCGACGACTCGTCCCCGACCTCGAGGACTCGGCGCTCACGGACTCGGTGTTGTCGGCTCGTGGATTTTCTCCGAGGAGATCCGACCGGGCCGAGTGACTTTCTCACTCGGGACGCACTTGCGGGACGTCTCGCCTCGTAGAGAGAGACGGAACACGTCGAACGTGGTTACACCGTTCCTTCATCCGTGCCAGCTGCTCGCCCCAAGCGAGCGAGGAGCCCGGTTTCCCGACACGCGCCGGCGACACGACGTGCCCGCGCGAGGAACCACCGGGACGAATGGCAACACGTTCGGCGACGGCGCTCGGGATCTTGGCGATCGGACGACAAATATTGTGCACGGACGACGTATGACCCCCGTGAAAATACAACGGTTCACGTTCCTCCGCGACACTAGTGCCGTCCAGTTCCGCGTTCCACCTTCCGTCGTTTGTCGGAGCGCCGAGGGGGGGCGCGCAGGTAAGTAGCGACCTACCTTACCTACCTCGTGTAGGACGTCCTGACGCGTGATGTATGTGCAACGCGAAAGTTGGGAAAAAGATAAGAGAGAAAATAAACAAATTTGCTAAAGAGAATTAATAAAAATTTCTCTTTAAACTCGAGTGACGTAGAAAAGCTTGTACATAAGTTGTTGTAATATAGTATTCCTGTCGTGTTTACGAGTGGTAAAATGATACAGTGAATTTTTACGCTACGCACGTAAAAAGAAATATTAATGTATGTATGTATGTATGTATGTACATTTTTTTCGGTGACATAATGATTTTATATCAATTAAAAATATATGAATATAAAAATAAATGATACTTCAAGTTCAAGTGAGTTGTAAAAAAAAGAAGGAAAAAAACGAGGCATTGTATGCCAATTGTAAAGAGCAGAGTGATGTTTTTAATTGTAAAATTTATTAGATTATCTATTAACTTATATAAGAATATTGCAATTCATTAAAAATTAATCTCAGGTTTTTTATTTGCCAAAAAAGATCTCAATTTTGAAAATTCATAAGAATCCTAGAAAAACTATATAGCTTACTAAATTGAAGTATAACCTAACAAAGGACAAATTAATATTTTGCAATATTACATTGCAAAATATTAAATTTTTTAATCAGGAGGACTAAAGATTATTCTTCTATAATTATAAAAATTCATTGCAACTTCTACTATCAATAATATATTTTAAGAGACTGAAATATTGACAATTAAAATAATTGTTCACATTCCACTTTTAGTGGAATTACAAATCTTATAATCTTACTAAAAATCTATTATTTTATTTTCACAGAGTTTTACAAAGTGCTGTAGTGTTCTCCCATTAAATATTAATTCCACTCATTCGGAAAAATGTCAGATGACGAGGACTACATGTCTGATAAATTTTTACAAGGTTCCGAAAAACATGTTTCATCAAGCCTTATATACAGACATTCTGATAGAAGGGAATTTGCACTAATGAAAAAGAAAAATGAAATTGAATCGAGATTGAAGGAGCAAAATAAATCGATACGAGTAGTTGAAGCAGAAAAAAGAGAAGAAGGCTTATCGTCTGCTATTACTAGTACAAATAAAGGTAAGGTTTGTAATTTACACATACATATTATACAGATATGCATCGTACATTATACGTATGATTCGTTTGAGAAAATATGTAATATAAAAATGATTTATAAGAATTGATGCAATATAAAAATATTTTCAAAAAGATTATTTTAATATATAATAAATCTATTAATTTTACTCTCAGGTTTTGGAATGCTTATGAAGATGGGATATAAGCCTGGTCAAGGCATCGGCAAGAGCCAATCAGGAATAGTTGAACCGATTCCTGTAGAAGTTAAAAGTGGCAGACAGGGTCTAGGCAAGACAGTAAAAAAAACTGAATCGCATAATAGCAAGAATATAAATGCAAAGTTAGATAATATCGACACAAAAGATTTTCGTAATAGACTAGCGCAAGAAAAAACTGAACAAGTACAAAAGTGTGATTTATACAAGAGCCAAAAAATATGTCAAGAATTGGATATTAAAACAAATGTCGTAAAACCTCATGAATCATGGTTTTGGCCACAAGCAAGCAAAGAAGAAAAGGAAGCTGATGACACTGATGACACTGAGGACGACACTGATGATAGCGACGAAGAATCGCTCAGTAATTTAGAAAAACTTGACATTCTTACTAAATATTTAAGAAAGACATATTTTTATTGCATTTGGTGCGGAGTGAAGTTTAATGACGAAGACGATTTAAGAGACAATTGTCCGGGCAATACAAGAAGTGATCATTAAATATTTTCAAGTAAAACTATCTTTATGTAATGTACAGTAAATATACATTAAAATAAAGCTAATAGCGATAAAAATATTCCTCAACTTGATCAATTATATAATAATGCGATAATATACTTAAGAAGAAAGAACTTTAGGTAAATTACGTTAAGTGTAATCAATTTACCGCGTACACGAGACATAAAAAGGCCATTAACCGTACGATGCAAAATATTGAAAAAATAACGTCTCGAGAGAAAATCGAGTATTGCCCAACCCTAAGAGCAGAAGTGAGTCGTTACTCCCTTGAACCTCCCGGTTCAACTACACTATTAAGGCAGCGGGGGATCCGTTCGCGACCCCTGCCTCTTACACGCAATAGGAAGTGGGAAATTACCTATAAAAGCATCTGTTTGATTTTCTCCTTTCTCATTTCACCCGAACCTCACCAGAAATCTTTGCGACAAGACTCTTTACCGGATCCGCGTCGATAAAACGATATTGCATAATGTTGGTGAGCCAAAAATCCTTATTAATTCTCATGATGTATTATGCCACGATCAACGATGCCGAGATAACTGAAATAGACGACGAGAGCTGCGAGACTTTACAGTCAGAGATACGCATTACTAAGGACGAATACGATGAGATAGGACGTCTGAGAAGAACGTGTAGCGGTGACGTATCCGTCACCAAATGCGAAGGATTCTGTAACTCGCAAGTACAGCCGAGTGTAATCACAACTACGGGCTTTTCAAAAGTAAGTTGACGAAATATTGCGTGTGCAAAAGCAGATGCTTGTATCGTTTATTTTAAATTAAAATTATCTTTTTGTAAATACAGGAATGCTACTGCTGCCGGGAGAGTTATTTGAAAGAGAGATTTGTCGTCCTGAATCAATGTTACGACGCGGATGGGATCAAATTGATCGGCACGGACGATGAAATGATGGAAATCAAAATTCGAGAACCCGCCGAATGTAAATGCATCAAGTGCGGCGACCTCGCAAGATAAAAGCGGCATCACGATTGAAAATTATACATTTTGCGAAAATTCAAATTACAATTATTATGTAATCTACAATCACATTGATAGATAGATGATAAAAATGAAGAGAGAGATATTGTAATCACAGTATATAAAGAAATAAATTCTTTTCCAACATATTTGCTGTATAAATCTATTTATAGTTATTTAAATTTTCAACATATATGAAGATTTATATAATAATTGTATATGCACGTATATTTTTATCTATGTGACAATAAATATAAAATTCTAATTTCTTTCAAATATATTCTGATGGATATGAAGATATATCCACACATATGTATTTATATCCTACCTTTGTATGTAATAATTGCATACTTTGAGATAAATATAATTTAAATAAAAATTTGATATATTTGTTTCACACATATTGGAAGTTTTTGACTTGTTCTTGTCAGCTACATTCGTTTTGTAATAAAATATTTTTTTATCAAAAACAGAAATTCCTCGTAACAAAAATGTCAATACACAAAAAGTTCATAAATTTTGAATAATTCCAAGCTTTTAGAGAATTGATAAAAATAAATATTGTTCAATTAATCTCACAAGATTAAATACAGTTTTAAAATCTCAAGACTTGATTCTTGCAATATATATTAAATGTCAAAATTTTTAAAATTGTAGAAAAAGGTAAAGTTAAATTAGATTTCGACACAAAGAAAATTGTTTCAGTTTTCGACAAGCTTTCAGCCATAAATCTTTACATGCACATTATAAAGAAAGAACAGTTTTCTTAAATTATTTATAATTATATATAATTGTTATGAGATTTTTCTGAATTTGATTGCACGTTAAACTTTTAATTGCAAAATTTTAAATATCATGATAACTTAATCCTAAACTAAAGTTTTGTTGCAATAAAGTCTAACTAAAATACAGTGAATGAAAAAATATTTCTCTATTTTTTTTTCCTTTTTTTAATTAAATGTGTACAAAAGTCTTATTTATGTTTTTGATTGCTTATAAATCATGAATGATTAATTAATTAAATATCTGGCTATAAAAACTTAGTCTTAAATTGTGAAAAATAAAATTGTGTAAATATTTTATCATTCTGATCAAATATTTGTTATTAGTATATCTGTATTTCATCTATAAATAGAAATAATTTAATCATACATAAAACAATGTATGATTAAAATAATGTAAGTTGTAAAAACTTAATTTTCTTATAATTGCATTGCAAGATAATGTTATAATATAAATGTAAAATATATATTGATAAAATATATACTTTAGTTTCCATGTAAATCTTAACATCTAATATTTTTTTTGAAAATTGGGAGACTATATTATTGTTTATTTGTATAATAATTTGTATATATATATATACATAAATCATGTCGCAGAAAACTTTCTTTACCAACTGTAAAAAAAATTTTAAAACCATATTTACAAGTTTGTAACTTTTAAATGAAATCAGATTAAATTATTATAGCAAAAAGAGATTAAATTGAAATGATAAATATATAAATTCAAAAAATATTAAAAAGCATTTTCTCATAAATCTTGTGTATATGTACATATATAGACGACCTTCTGAGATTGCTCAAATATAACAACCAAAGGAAGGGAGAAAACATGGCCACCTATGGTGTATAAAAGCTTACGACCTAAGGGTTACACGCACAGTAAAGTACTAGGAAGGAAAGGCAATGTACCGTTCAAGGAGCAAACTCTTCCATTACCTTGGTGAATAAGCATTTTGAGAATATACTTAAACTAATGCTGTCACTTTGTCTTATTTTCGCAATTGTATGCTATGTGAAATAAATTATTATACAATAATATAAAATATCTCTACTTACTGTGTACAGCGATCAATGGATTGGTGATGTGCTTGTTGTACGGGAGTGCAGAAACAATTGTTGGAGTCGACGAATGCCAGGCGACCCGTGTGATACACTTTCTTCAATATCCTGGTTGTGTTCCAAAGCCGATTCCCAGTTATGCGTGCAGAGGACGATGCAGCAGCTATCTGCAGGTAAGAAAAATATAACAAGTTAATAAAAGAATCTCATGTACATAAGATATCCCTCAGATATGACAGTTTTATAAATTATAATTATAGTGACAATAGATGAATAAATTCCATTCCGTATCGTTTGAAAATAAATCTTAAAAATAATTTGCATTCACAAAACACGCAAGAGACATATTCTGTACAACAGTTTCAACTATACAAAGATGTATTTTTTAAACTTTAACAAACATCGTGATATGAAAAAAATCATATTTTTTTCACATATTTACAAAGGTCAAAGAAAAGTAGAAAACGCGTGAGAGGCACACTTTTTGTTAAGACTGTAAACATGAGTCGTTATAAATTTGTGAGCATCACGCTTGACGTTTGATAGACTCCGTTATCTGGTTTTTTTTTTTTTTTTTTTTTTTTTCTTTTTCTTTTTTCCCTCAGCTTTCTCTCATTTAACGCAAGGGGAGAATAACGCACGTAAAAAATAAATACGCGTACGATACGTATTGGGTTTGTTGACACGCACAGGTGTCCGGATCCAAGATGTGGCAAATGGAGAGGAGCTGCATGTGTTGTCAGGAGAGCGGCGAGAGAGAGGCTAGCGTGTCCCTGTTCTGTCCGCGGGCGAAGCCAGGGGAGAAGAAATTCCGCAAGGTGAGACGATCCCGTCCTCCCGTCCCTTTCGCGATACCCGCGACCGGGACGTCCGGGGTCCGGGTTCACGTCACAGTCAGAAACAAAGTGCGTAAACGTACCAACGTAGCACTCGCCACCCCGCGACCGACCGTTCGCTCGGGTCAGCAGCCAGAAGTCAGCAGCGAAGCCTTCCGCCACGGCCGCGAGTCGAGTCTCGCGCGGCCATATTGTTTTCGCATCGTGACCGACCCAGCGGACCAATCGGCGATCAGGACGCGGACCGCCAGCGTGGCGCCAAATTCGAAACGCGATCGGGCATATTTTCAGAATTTCTCGTAACAACCTCTCAGATTCTTTATGAAAATCGATACGCTTTTCAAAAATACCGAGAAAAGGAGTCTGAAAATTTATTAGCAAGTTCACATTATTTCTCGTATTTTTTCAAATCAGTATATCTGAGAATATGTAAGTTTATTTTTCTGCCTTGTCCTTGGATATATCAGTCTCACGATTATTATTGATATTATTTTTTTTTTTTGTTTTTTAAGGAAAAGAATCTTATTGTCATCGAGAATATCTCGGATCGTGAAACGCAATTATTCGACTCGGCTTGACCGCGAAATGTCAAACTTTTGCATCTTTGTTCACCAGGTAATTACCAAGGCGCCGTTGGAATGCATGTGCAGACCGTGCACCAGTGTCGAGGAATACGCGATTATTCCTCAAGAGATCGCGGGATTCGCCGACGAGGGTCCCTTCGCAACCTCCGCGCATTTTAGAAGATCCTCCGGCTTACAATAGATATATATATATATAATACCGCCGATTCCGAGCAACTATTTTAGACATTTTAAGAAACTGACGAGAAAAAGTCCTCCTTTAAGAAAAAAACGTGCTGGTATTATTCCTTTCTTCAAATATGTAAAAGCACGGTCGAGACTCTACGACAGATTTTAATATATGTAATAAAGTCTACATATAACTCCTATGCATAAGAATATATTTCTTTTTATTCTCAAAAAAACAAAAAAAAAAAAAAAAAAATTGTAAGGAAAGAATTCCGTATCTGTCATTGGATTTTGTAACAAGTTACACACTCGTCCGTTTATATTTTTATATTCCATTGATTGCGTCACATCGACGGTTTTTACGTGACATAAAATTCTTTTTCCTTTTTATTTTTTTCATATATTATGTCATTTATATATCATAAAAGTGTATTTGTGTACCTACTTGAGTATCACGATGTGTTCCAAACTCTTATGCAGCGGTATCTTTATTTATGTATATATGTGTAAATCTTTGCATGCTGTATTGAAGTGCGTGTGTGTAATAAGGACGGAATGTCGTATATAGCTTAATATTCCTTGGCAGTAGTAAAAGAAATAAACTTTTTTCCAAATGATCCGTTTTCAGAAATTTTATCAAATTAAAAAAAAATTTTAATCTTTGACAAGGAATATCAGAGGATCTAATCTATCTGAAACACTCTGTACATGTGCGTATTTGCATTTGCACGCAATAAACTGTCAGCGCGATGCGTCATCGTATGTGCTTTTTATTCAATGACACAAGTGATTCGACTCCTATAATCATTTCAATCAAACTGACCAACAATATTTCTATTATAATTGTTAGGAAATTCTTTGTTAATTATTCTACAATATATTATTAATTAAATTAATCGGAGTTTGATTAAAGTGATCATCAGAGTCAATTTGTGTCATTAAATGAAAACATCGTGTGTGAAACATTGCAAAAACAGTTTCCATGCTCTTGTAATCTGTGTTGAAATTTTCGATAGTGTCATTTTCAGTTACGACGATATCTTTTATTCATAATCCACATTACTTTCTCTCTAAAGTTTTTCTTTATTTATAAATATAAATTAATATTTATTTATATATATTTATATTGTGCGCAATCTTATGCTTTCCTCTTTCTTCTTTGCTGCATTTAATATTTGTCATATTCTCTGTATATTCTTTGTATGTAACAGTTCCATAATAAATGTATATTCGCGTATACATTTCGTATGTTTCAATTCCTCGGATCACGGGGAAAGAAAAATCAGACTGGAAAAAAAAAAAGAAAAAAAAACACCAATCTCTTTTGGTTCAGTACGAGCTGCTTCATCTTTTTGATCCTGGATTTTTTTACTTAGCCTGAAAGAACTGTGGATTAGAAATAAGTTTTAATGAATTATCGCAAAAGAAAAACAAACGGAGAGTTTTTATAATAAAAAATAAAGGAATAATGCGCGTAGGAAGTGCAGGAGACACATTGTTACAGATAACGAGAAACACTGTAACTTGCCCACTTGAATCGACAGAAGAAATTATGAAATATTACAGACTGTTAATATACTTAAATAATAATATATATTTACATACAATATATATAGGTATGTTCCAGTAATTTCAATCAAGCCTGTATCGATCCGTCTGTACGTTTCATATTTCGAAAAATGGTCGATCAAAGATTCTGATAGATGATTTCGGGGGAGACCGAAGCAAAGACTCGTTCTCGTTCTCTCTCTCTCTCTCACTCTCTCTCTCTCTCGATGTACTTTCGCGAAAGCATTATTCTATTTGTGTATGTCCATCCTCTCGAAAAGGTCCGCAATATTTTTCGAATGTTTAAGTTACCTTTTACAGGTACGATAGATAAATCGTATGGTCGGCATTTAGCAACGATAGATGCCGGACGAACGTAATGTTCTTTGACTGTACACGCACACACACACTCAAGATCAGTCTCTCCTACGAGTACGTTCGAAACAAAGGTGAGCTTTCACACGCTGTACCTCAAAATCAGTTTAATAACAATTTTATACAATTCGCTACAGCATTTACCACATGGATACATCCAAATGGCGCTCCGCTCTCCCTCTCTCACTCTCTTTCTGCGATTATAAATAGCTAGTGTTAAAAAATAGTACCTTAATATGCACACCATTTGTAATCTTTCGTCTGTTTCTTTATATAACTTCATCAAAACATGTTCTCTAGATTACAGATCCTAATTCCGCAATATATATCCCTCTCGCTTTCCCATCTCGTGTTTCACGAGAGTGTCCTTTCTTATAATACATTATAAGTTATTATAATTTATATCTTGCAAAGAGATATAAATTAAAAATTTTGTTATATAAATATATATATATATAATTTTATATACATGCACATATGTGTGTATGCATATGTATATTATATATACATACACACATAATAAATATATATATATATATATATATATATATATTCATATGCGTGTATATATATATGTATATCTACACATATATATAAATTATATATATACCGTATTTTCCATTACAATAATAGGAAGAACCATGTCGCTGTCATTATCAGACTTGGTTATCTCGGTAGTTGCTTTTCCCTTACTTTTCCGCGAATTTTAATCCATTTAAAATTGACCTACTCGATTGCATATCCCGATTTGCAATTTGTTATCTAAATCGTGTAACAAGCACTTCGGTTGTGTGATCCGTGATATAGCGGATTAATATATCGGAAGTAACGTTGAGAATCTTCCCGATTCCAAGCATGGAAAAAAGACGCGTATTCCGGTTCTATTGAGCGATCGACCTAACTCGCTGCAGAGATATTTTACATAAGAAACACGATAATTATTTTTCGAGCCATTTTTTTTTGCTTTATTTAAACTTTGAACCATTTTATTGAATTATATATAATAATTATTTTGCATATATAGAGTTCTGTAATAATTAATAGTTAAACTTTATCTTCATTATGTATATCGCGCGTATCTCATATACAGCTGTTTGTTTTTGTCAGCATTCTCTCACTCCTCTTTAGTTGGTGGTAGAGAAAAGTAAAGAGAGTTATAGATTATATTACATACATTTTTTTTTCACGTGTGTCACTTCATTGTTATTTTATTATATCGTTCTTTTTTCAATATTTAAGGAAACGCGTTTCTGCATTTTAATAGTTTTTGTAAGAAAAAAAAAACACAACTGCAATTTGATTTCGAGCATTGTATTTTTTCTTTCAACGGGGAAACGCGTATTTGAGTCTTTTTAATAGACGATAGTGTAATCGATCACAATATCGTCAACAGTCCTGGTTCGCACTAGTTGATAATTCTTCGACACTAGAATTATCATCCGGTTCTTGCAAGTCTGTGAAAAACGACGTAAGAGCGACAATTGCAACACTATGACCTTCAACATCCGGTCCTTCCGGCGTCTGCTTATACCACTTTAGAAACCCTTCATTGGATATCATATTGTCCATCCATAATCGATTCATAATGGAGACGAGAATGCCTGTAATAAAAAAAAAAAAAAGAAAAAAAACAAGACTCGTTAATTCTACTCTTCCATATATATGCTCTTAATATTCATATAATAGAATAAAATGAATATGTAAATTTAATGCAACTATGTAAGAAATGTACATGACATAAATTCATAAGTTAATGTGAATTTTGATTATACATGTGTTATTTTCATACATACCGGGTGGAAACTCAATTTTATTAATATATCTTTGAATTGCATAAAGACATTGCAATTCTAGCGATTCATTTGCGTCGACGAATCGTTGAATCAAAGTTTGCAAACTCGCAAAAGTATCCAAATTCAGTTTCCATGTACCGTAATGTCGTTCTGTGAACAAACAGAAAAATCTAATTTAAAAGCAATCTTGAAAATTTTTATAGCAATTATTTAAAAAAAAAAAATACGTCAGTATCCTTTTGGCTAAGAAACACAAAGATAATTTATACATATATATCTTTACTCTCAACATAAAATCTATCATCATGTTTTCTTTTTGTATTATTACTTGCAATAATAAATATTTTGAAAAATACATAAGATGTTGTAATACACATACCTAACGTAGTCTCTAAAATGGCAGTCATTAAATGTCTTATAAATTTGGGATCCTTATCTCTATTACCAACATTTGCCTGAAATAATCAATTGGATTATAAAGATTGTCGATATACAATTATGCAAATGTGTACAACTTGAAAGTATATTTACAGTTATCCAACTACAAATTTCATCGAACGAACTATTTTCTTTCATAAGTCTTGTAAGATTTTCCTGAATTTGTTCCAACGAGAGCTGATCAGTGGTAACGGAGCCTTTGGCACTATTATAATCACCAGTTAGGAACTCCAAATTCTAGAAATGACAAAGATTAATCAGACATTGGAAATTATATTTTTAGAAGAAAAAAAAAAAAGAAAGTGATAAAAATAAAGATGAAAAAATTATATGGAAGAAAAGTTCTGTAGGATAAGAGGATAGATAAGCGGTGCTTGTTTACTTTATATTTGTTTGACAGAAATAGAAAAGTATAAAACTGAGTGAAAGAATGAATATGAAAGAGGAAGATAGAAAAGTATATAGTAAAGAATTAAATAATCTCCTTTAGATTGTTAATAGTTAAGTCATCAGTCTCATACCATTGTAATGTGTGGTTGTTGCAACAAATATTCGTACGTATAAATCAAAATCCTGTTTTTTTTTTATCCTGGTCATCTCGTCTTAGTTAAATTAATTAATATAACACAATAATATAACATAATAATGCATATAAGTGTTTTACAGAAAGTAAGAGGAGTGGGAGAGGTGGAGGTGGAGAGAGAAAAAGAGAAGCGTTGTTTATTATAGGGTTGTGTACATATATATCTCAACAAAAAAAAATATTACAAATTTATATACAATAAATATTTGTGCAGGAACATGCACAAACAGAAGCAGTATGTGTAATATGTACAAATGAATAATTTCAGCAAATATAAAATATATAAAAAAAGGCAAAAGCATGTGTGAATGCATGTATGTATATCTACTTGGTGATCGTGTATGTGCGCAAATGTGTGAATGAGTCTTTGATTGTGCATTAATGAAAGTTGATTGTACCAAAAATTTAAAAAAAAATAAAAAAAAATAATGCACTTTATAACTATAAGCAAGTTGCGCGAGAATAGGTACCATCTAATACTATGGCTGCTTATTGAGTGGTATTCATGATGAGTGTATACTTTTACACTTATTCAAAATTTAAGTATAAACTAATCATTGAGTGAATAGCCACTCAACAACCTACTCTATAATAAAAAAAAAAAAAAACAAAAAAAAGATACAAATTAGTCCACAGACATACATAAACAAAGTGCAAAACTGAGTGAAAGAATGACTACAAAAAAAAAGAGAGATAGAAAAGGAAAAATATAGTAAAGAATTAAATAATAATCTCCTTTTAGATTGTTGGTAATTAAGTCATCAGTCTCATACCATTGTAATGTGCACTTATTGCAACAAATTTTGTGTATAAATCATAAACCGTCTTGTTTTTTTATCCCAGTCATCTCGTCTTAGTCTTGATTAAATTAATTAATATAACGCTATAATATATTTTCCAAATGAAAGTTGATAATTGCAGTAAGGGAAAAGAGCTCCGGCTAATTTCGTCATCACGATATGTAACATGTATGTTTACGTTATTTACAAAACATATATGCAAAACCGATTCGGCTCAGTTGAATTTAACCGAAGTTCATAGGGCGGCACTCGTAGTTTGTATTTATATTTGAAATTGTCATACGACGATTTTAAGTAGGTCATCCGATTGGCTAAACGAAGCCTTAAAACGATATAAAACACGATTTAAGATAATTTTAAATATAAAAACAAACTATAAATACCGCGGCCAGTTTAAACTGATTTTCCTTTATCGCAAATATCAGACTCCTTCTCGTCTTAATCGATAATCTAATGCTCCGTCTAAGTATATCTGTGAATTAGTCAAATATCGTTGCAAGTGGAGAGAGAAAGTAATATTTATCATACATACATACGTATAATGTACACATACATACAAAACATATATACAAAATTTACAGTCATACACAAATATAAACAAATTTAATAATTTTGACGATCACCGCGAGGAATACTTACGTATTCCGTGGTGATCTTTTCGGCATCCTCTAGTTCTGGGTTAATCAAGCTACTCAGTTTGAGTCCAGCTTGATCCCATTTATCGGCGACCCATCTACCTCCTTTGTTGTGAGATACTTTTGTCAAAAGTTCGCCGATGAATTTTCCCACGAAACCCTGACTTCTCAAGCTCACAAATATGCTTTTCATTTCGTACAATGAAATGGCTTCATCTTGGATAGGATGTACTACAACACAAATTATTACATATATGAATAAATCTTGCATAACGGTAATATAAGTAAAATGTGGTATTTCTCTAATTCAGGCCTGTTGAGCTATTAGCACCCGCATGGCAATTTTCTATGGCATAAGGTATAGATCGTCATCACAAAAGAAAAATTTTTCTTTCTTACATCACCCAGCGCGGTGAGAAAGAATATAAATGTATTTACTTACACAATATTTCCGCTAGGTATGTCCAGATTTTAGGTATATCAATGACCAGATCATCCACTATCTCCAATACTTCTCCCAATCTGGAATAAAATTTATTTGTATTTCACAAGAGTTAAAACTTGATAAGATACCATAAAATTTATGTGCAAATAACATCAGTATCCTTTTGGCTACTTAACACAAAGATATATCTTTTATATATCTTTACTCCGTATCATAAGATTTTCATCATTAATTAATGTACAAAAATACATAAAAAAAAAATAATTTTACAATAATTTTATAAACAAGAAAAATAACTTACCCGCTCTTGAAACATTCTACGTGCAGAATATTTCGCCTAAGCAGATGAGATAAAAGCTTGGAAATCAATTCTCGTTCGACAGACGATTTTTCTAAAACGTAATTGATACATTCGCGAGTAAACTTGGCGAATGTTGCGTTATCGAACTTTTGCTGGATTTCTAGTACCGTATTCTGCAAAAAAAAAAAGAATTACGCTCGAATTATAATATCAAGTTTAGATCAATTTCTCAAATAAAATTCTTTAAAACAATTGATATTGTCCTCTCTTTGGTTAATATGAGTAGCGTTATAATATAACATTACTACGAAAAACCAAAAAGAAGGTATTGCATATTATTGCACGCTAATGACTCAAGCATCTCCTAATGAATCAGAGATGGATCTAAGGAGCGTGCATTATTCGATTCGCAATACCTTCGCTCTTGTCACTAGAATATATGTATTATTTAAAAAATTTAAAAAACTTACATCTACAATTTGTTCTTCAAAGTAATGACTTATTATGGAATTGTGAGCCTTTAGGAATTCTTCTTCCGACATCGAAGGTTTACGGCTAATTGCGCCAGACTCTGATGCGGATTTCAATACAGGCGGAAGCATCGACATATTTCGGCTTTGCGAGTTGTCTAGTAACGAATGGCTTTCTCTACTCGGTCCTGCAATGCTTGGCTGATGAGTGCCATTTCGAGAACTCCTGCCATCTGTAAAAATATTTCTCGTAAGAGTTACTTATTCAAAGAGTACTTTTTATGATACATTGTGTAATGTATCATATGCTTAAAGTATTAAGTTCGTGTGTGTGTGTGTGTGTTGTGTGAATGTGTGTGAGAGAAAGAGAAAACATACCATAAGAAGACCTGTAGTCGCGAACACTTTCCCTTGGACCTGTTGATCTCGACCTATATAATAACAAATAGAAACGTATAAACGATTGTTCGACATGTCTCTAAATGTTAACTCTAGATTTGCAAAGTATCAGAATTCATTTGTTAATCATATAAGTTTTAGAAGATTCAGAAACTCTAGTCTGTTGTTATATCTCATCATTTAATAAAGTAAAAAATGACTGTGAAACAATTTGTAGTAACATGTTTGAAATAATATCTGATTTACCCAGAGAGTGGTAGTGGCGGTATCTTTTTATCTTGATCCAAATTCATATTGTCCAAGCAAGCAAATTTATTTGTGTTTGTTATGTTTGTTGGTGTCTTGGAACTGGAATTGGACGGGATAGATCTCCACAGGTAAGATGCCCTATTGCCAAGTTGCATATCGTCCATTGGAGGCTATATAAAAAAAAAAAAAAAAAAAAAAAAGTCAATGATGAAATCACTAATAAAATGGCACTTGAATAGCAGAAAGCTAAAATGAGATAAAAAAATAAAATATTCGTATAAAGAATCTGAATTACTTACCGTTTTAATTTTCAACTTTGCTGTTTCCACCGAATATGTCGTAGGTCTTACTCTTCCTACTGGTTGACTCCAACCATCATCGCTAGGTCCACCTGGTCCACCTAGTGTCAAAAATTATTGTTTATAATAATTCATCTAAATAATTAGAATACACTATTGTCAAAGTTAGAGAAATGCAGAGAATGTGCTCTTAATAAATAAGGCCAAAAAATATTAATCAATCATATTTGATATTGTAAGACTTACAATATCAATATAATTATAATATATAATATTATATACAATATTACAATCAATATTTACTCTTATCAAAAACTTACGATTTCTTTTCCTATCATTATTGCGATCATCTTTTCGAGCAGGATTCAACGAAGAGCTATTGACTTGCATATCTAGTCTCTCAGATTCCGCTTCTTTTTGAATTTCATCTATTGTTTTCGGATTGTTCTCATTTCTTCTCGGAATCCACTTGTTTGCTCTTAAATCTATAACATCTTGAAGCATAAAACGGATCCTCGAATTAATTTTGACATATCCCTGGCCTTCTTTGTTCTGTGCATTTCGAGTAACAATTTCTTGCATTCTATTGAAGTATTCTTGCATCTCCTGAATAAAAAAAAAAATGAAATGTATATTGACATAATAATATATATATTATTTCATCAACAAATATAAATAAACGTTGTAATATAAAACGTTTTTCAATTAGAAACAAATAATTAAAAAAAGTTTTAGGACATTACGTCATTATTAGTATTGCTGCCGGATTGTTGTTGTTGCTGTTGTTGTTGTTTCGATTCCAAGTCTCTGCCAATAGTTGTTAGCAACTTGCACAAGCACTCCAAGTTGTCTTCATCATTTTGATCTAATAAATGACGGATGCAACGATGCATGATTTTACTAGTCAATATTTGTTGTTTATATAATTCTCCGATAAACCTGAATAATGAATAAAATATATATTTAATATATAATATTTAATATATAATATTTAATATATAATAAATTTTATATTAAATTATCCTTATACTTAGCTCTACATATGCATGTACTGATTTATATAATCTTATAAACTATCAAAATTTGGAAATAAAAATTATTAAATAAAACAATTTACTTACCGAATATTTCCTACGGATTTTACACGTACACGGCGTTCTTCCTCTTCGAACTCCAAGTACATTAGCTTCTTCTTCTCCTAATTAGAAATAAACATAAAATATTTTATTGAAGAGAAAATTTAAAAAATACATTATAATACTTATCGCAAAATGGAATAATACATCGTGTAAGATACTCACAGGATCCGCGATTTCCTCGATTTCCTTGAGTTTTCTTTTCCTTTCGACATCGTCAATCGGATTTTTCTCAAACTCTTTTTGGCAACGTGTGATAATAAGCTTCTTAAAATTGGCAGAACTATCTTGATTATTGGCTCCAGCAACCTCCAACGTACCCAGTTCTTTGCACATTAATGCATATTCCACGGAAAAGCTGGGTTCGTCGACAGCTTTTTCGAAAACCAAGTTGATGACTCCTTGCAGACGTTCTGGCGTATCGATCTCTAAACTCCGAACTTGTCCAACTAACGTCTGGAACTTTTGTGGAGTAAGCTTATTCAATACACTTCGTACTTTCTTGTAGAGGGCTTCTGTCTTTGTCTGTTCTTCAGTGAGATTAGCTGGATGTAATCTCGTCGGTCTCCATGCATTTTCCGCTTCCCTCAATTTCACGTCTTCTCTGAGCGACAAAGAAACGTGAATAACATTTGGTTTGTTTGGCTTTGGTTTGCCCCGATCGCTCTTACGGCTCGTTGGTGGCTACGTGAAACAAGACATATCTTGTATTAATATCAAAGTTGACATCCGACTAATTCGATAAAGAGGAAAAAAATGTCATTCAGAAAATATGTATTTTCCGTCAAGAGATTTCGGACCACTACTTTCATTTTTTCTTTCATACATCATTTATCCTTCAATAACTTTCTTTCTGATACATGTCGCATATATTTTGGATTTAATTCGACTTACCGGTCGGGTGCTCATATTTGCCTTTGCGAATCCTGGCATCAATGAGTCATGCCTAGTCATGTTTGCATCCTTAAATGTTCTCAAGTCCACGGAATTATGCGCATTCTGCAAAAAAACACGTTAATGACAACAAAATATTAAACACATATATGTATGTGTGTGTATAAGTTATACATGTAAAAAAAGCAACAATTAATCATACCTGTAAACTGTCCTTCAGAACGGCTTGTAAATTAGGAAGATTCGGTGGCTTGATCCGACTGTTGGGTTCAAATTGAAGCTTCATTAAAAAATCACGGTCATAAATCTTTTTACCGCCTAAATTTGCGGGACTCCATTGATCTTTTTTATAGTCATATTTGAGCGGCGGTTGTCTAAGGGTGGCAGTAACTTCATTCGATACGTTACTGCTGGGAGTCTTGATTTCTGGCTGTTTTTTCTCTGTAACCGTTGGTGTTACTATCGTTGTCGCCTTTTCGTCGTTCGACGCGTGAAACACCGAGGCCTTGAAGTTTTCTTCATTTTTCTGGGCGACCAATGGATCCAAGACAACCGTCTCCACTGGTTCCGAGTTCTCCTCGATAAACGCATGGTCAACGACATCATCGAATAGCGTGTTGGATTTAGCGTCATCTTCTTTTTTCGGAGAAGATTCTTTGCTAGTCGGCAGTTTGTCTACAGTATGAGGAAGCGTTTGTACGGGAGCGCTTTCCTTAGGCACCTCGGCGGGCGCGTGTTTCTCACTTTTCACAGAGTGAACAGGCAAAATCTCCTTTTTCGACTCATAGTTATCCTTCTCCTTGATATCTTTGCTGATCTCTCTGGCGGGCTCCTTATTACTATCTCTCGGCGCAGGAACATGCTGCTCCTTGTTGTCTTGCTTGATTTCTGTCGTTTTCGTCGTCGGTACAGTATTATTTACAAAGGCATCCATATCCGTGCCTTCCTTCTCCGCACCTTTCCGGTTCAATTCGCGTTTCAATTTATTTTTGCTTTTTTGCTTTTGCATAGCTTTACCTAGAAAAAAAAAAGAAAACAGAAAATATATAAATATATGATAAAAGTAATACAAAAATAGCTGAAAGAAGAGGTGCATTCATAATTTTAACTGTCATATATACCGGATCGAGTGTGTTAATTAAAAAGAGAAAAAAAATCGAGTTTTTTTTTTTCTACCCCACCATTACATATTGAGACGGGGAGAGTCTAACGATTGATTAACGCGCGTTTTATCGCGCAAGTGATAGTTTTTGATCCGAGCGGGGATTGCTCCGATCTGACGTATAGCCGATCGCGGATCTCATGTACCGTGATCTCGGGATCCTCGTCGATTACGACTTTTGGATCTCGTGCTGCTGCTGGCACGGCTGCCGCCGCCGCCGCCGTTCGCTCTTCGGTCGCTCATGTTTCGCATGTGTCTGCGCGCACGTGCAACTCTCTCACATCTTCGACGACGGATGAGGCTCGAGTTTCTGTCGCCGTTCCCGCTTGCGTCCGCGACACTGATTCAGTATTTATTTATAAAACCTGCCAAATCCCTGCCAAAAACGTGGCGTAGATGCGACACGAAGACGCAACGAGGGGATCGCATGTTTCTCGTCGACGATGAGACGTCGTCGGCCAACATATGGGCGCACGTCGAACGCGAAGAAAATCCTATCTGGGGAGAATAAATGACGCGAGGATACGAGGATCTCGAACCGAGAATCGCGACAATATAATCCACGTACGGGTCGTCGTCGATGACGACGACGACGACGACGACCTCCGTGCGGGCGATTGTCTCCGACTGAAAGACACTTCGGAAAACCCTCGGGCCTTGGCTAGCCGCGGCGCACGACGACTTTCACGCATCTATTTTAACCTGTGAACTGGTGCAAACCGACAGGCACGACATAGGATTTCTTAAATTAGTTCTGTTCGCCGGTTTAGTGCGACTAGGAGCAGGCGCACTCGAGCGCAATTCTAGCGGCTCGCCCGGAAAAGAAAAGAAAAAAAAAAAAAAAAAAAAAAAAATTCCTGAATCCAATCGCGGATTTATTTATTTGCAAACGTGTGGGATTCTCGACTCGATCCAAATCTCCTCGTAGTATTTTTTATTTTTTTTATTTTTTTTTATTTTTTTTTTTTTCCATAAGTACTCTACACTCCTCCTCTCGACGGATTTCTCCCAGCTGACGATTCTCTGATCGAAATCGGTCTAATTAGTCGAACGGGATACGTTCACCGGCCGTTCTCGGATTCGATTCTCCACGGCGCGCACGAAAGTAGAATTGGAGTGACGTTTTACAAAAGCAGGTCGAGAGAGGCGGTCTCCAAGGAGGAAGAGGATCGATCCCGGCGGCGAAATAAATAAAAATCACCGTGGATATTCGGATATCGCGCCGCTTACACGCGAGATCGCGAACAACGATGACGCGCAGCGACTGCAAATTTTCGAGAAAGACGATATAATTAGACGATGGCTGCTGGGGCTCTGTGGATCGTCTATCGCTGCGGACATCGTCGGGGCTCAAAGAGCATCGCGCGAAGCAAATACGACGGAGAAAAAAAAAAAAATTGCACGCGAATACGTGTTTCTCTCTCTCTCTCTCTCTCCCTCGTGTATTAATTACTGTCGCTGTTGTGCGCTTTTCTCGTTATCGGAATCGAATATAAAAAATATATGGCCAGCGATATCATTTTTGTTTTTTACATTAATTAACAAACTGCCCAACAATTATTATTATTCGTCAGAGAGAGAGAGAGAGAGAGAACGAACGCTGTTTATCGCCATCCTCGGGAATATTTTTAAACGTGACGGAATACGAAGAATGCGAAACCGACTGACACACGCCCTCTCTTCCGGTCTGGTTAAAGAATCTCCTATGGTGTTTTATAAAGCAGGCCTCGTCGTCGCCGTTTTCCGACGACTTTTTCTAAACCGCGGAAGACTTTCACCCGATCGTGCGCGCGCGCGCGCGCGGCTTCAAGGTTGTCGCTCCGGCAGCAGCGGCGCCGAAAGTCTCGTGATTTTTTTTTCCCTTTTTTTTTCTCCTTTTCGGCGCACACGCACACCGCGTGTTCGTTCTTGCGAAATGGCGTTAGCTGAGATCCTAACCGTGTAAAAGCGCGTGCGCACGCACGCACGCACGCACGCACGCACGCCCGCGGCCGTGACCCCGGGGCTGCGAAAAGAATTCTTTCGACGATCGGGAGCGTATAATAATCGTGTAACGATATACCGTCGATTCGTTTCTCACGATTTTCCATGGCGAAAAATACCGAGCATCGAAGTTACATATGTTGCGTTCCTCTCGACGACTTGCTCTTCGATAAGCGAGATTAAAAAAAATTGCCCTTGATACTCGCAATTTGAGAAATAAATTAACAAAGTGATAACTAATAATATTTATAAAGCAAGGAATAATTCTAGTTGTTTATTGTGTCGTAGAATTGAAGGTCGAAGGGGGTAATAATTTCTAAAAACCAAGTGAAGGAATTTCGAATCCGCAAAAAGAATTATTCACTTGATTCTCCGCAAAATCCTATCGAAAGATAGTCTCACGAAGATCGATTCACCGAGGACGAACAACCTCCATGTGGTGCCAATATGGTGCGGCGTTCTCTTTCGATCATTCACAAAATGGCCACAGACCACACCGCGTGAATAGCACATGACGTTTTCCTTCCATTGTCAGATAAAATTCTATTAATAAGCCTCCTTGCTGCAGAATATAATTCGACTATAAATTTTAAGCACGTTAAGCCAAGCTACGCAATTTTCAAGCCATTAAAATTTTATGACCCTTAAAACACACATGGCTATTTATTCGAAGGGCGACAAAAGTCCACGTGGTGGATGAAAAAGTCGATTAAATAATACTACGACATTCGATTAAGGCGACCGAGGGGCGTCCTGAGATGAATCCGTGATATTCTATATATATTTTTTAAATAACGAGAATACAAGA
Source organism: Anoplolepis gracilipes (assembly GCF_047496725.1). Lineage (NCBI taxonomy): Eukaryota > Metazoa > Arthropoda > Insecta > Hymenoptera > Formicidae > Anoplolepis > Anoplolepis gracilipes. Next base: position 5,632,390 of record NC_132983.1, read on the forward strand.
GGAGAGGAAGCCGGAGAGTAAAGAGTACCGGAAGTACTCGTGTTGCGAGAAACCAGCTCCGCCTTTGCGAGATTTGACGGCCCGAACGCGCAATATTTTATCGGCGCGAGACCGCCACGTAGAATCGCGCATGTAATTTACAAATCTAATGAAACAAATAAGAGAGAGATAAGAGTAAAACGGGCTCGCGCGCGCGCGCGCGCTTCGTCTCGGCTCCCCTCCCCTCCCCGCCCCGCCCCTCTCGCCCAGTCTCGTCTCGCCGACTACAAGATGTCGGGAACCACGTTGCCAGGGACCGAGAGACACCGACATCTTTCCATCACGTCGCACCCAAAATGATAAAGAGACTAACATACGTACATCTTGATCCCTAGATCAAGTCTATTCCATCGCTGATTTTCAATTATCCCACCTTTTGTTCGGGACCACTTCACCGTTTCGCCTTTCCAAACCCGTTCAACTGGCCACTAAACCGAAATCTATTCCTCACAGATTACACGAAGATCGAGATCAGGGACAAAGGCACGGGGGACTCTCTCTTTCGTGGGAGACAAAACGGAAAGAAACGCGACGCGTGCGTGTATAGGGCGCTCGTCGCGTATTAAATAAAAGAAAAAAAAAAGGGGGAGAGAGAGAGAAAAAAAAAAAAAAAAAAAATGTATGTACAAATATCGGTTGCGTCGTAGGCGATGATTACACAGACTGTAACACACGGTATATGATGTATAATAAGCGTATTCGTTACGTGGGCGACAAGGTAATGTGCACAATATGTATGCGATCGGGGGGAAGGGGGGGGAAATAGAAAAAAAACGAAAACGAACGCGTGGGTAATATAAAAAAATAAAATACAAAGATTAAATTAAACTAAATTAAAAAAGAATAATAATAAAAAAAAGAAAAGGAAAAAAAAAAAAGGGAAGGAAGGGATAGAATTGGGAGAAGAGAGCGAAGTAAAATGCGACCGGCTAGCACAGCACGTGCTGGCTACTGAAGGCCGTCCGGTCGTCGACGACGAAGGAGAGGACCGAGATACCGTCACTTCCACCTCACCTCCCCCTCTTTCCCGCGCGTCCTCGGTTAATCCTGCCTTAGAGAACCTCAAGGAGAGAGAGGATTGTCACGTGACCAGTCGGTCGGTGATTGGTCGGCAGATGCCGATTTGGACATTGCGACGCCAATGCGAGAACAGGGGCTCTCTATGGGTATATGTGCTAATACATACGCGTTATCTCTGTCTACACTAGCATTGGCGTCGCGATATCTAAATCGGCATACATTATGCCAGCCAATCACGGAACGGTTGGTCAAATAATAACCAGTTGGCGATTCCCTCTCTATCTCCTGCCTCTCGTCCATCCTCGCCGGGAGTCGGCCATTTTCGCGCAATCGCGTCACCGTCTGGTTCTTTGGTATCCCGACTCGGCTCAACTCGGCTTGAATCGTTTCATCTGTCTTGCCTCCTTCACCAGCAGTTCCTACACGATTCTATACAAAAGGTAAACGAGCGAACCTTCTATTGTCCATCGTTGGAAGAGGGTTCGGCAGTTTATGACCTGGCGCGATGCGGGATACCGTCCGCTACAACTCTTTTTCGAAATTTCCACAGAAAAAAAAAAAAAAGGGCAAGCGTGATAAAAGGAAAAAATATGAATGCCACAGAAAGTCTTTTCAATCCCTTGCATTGAGAGATAAAAATTGCGGATACATTTAAATGAAGAAAAAAAAAAAAAAAAAAAAAAAAAAGATTACCACGTGAATGCAATCGAGTTTCTACGAGGAGGCAAAGGAACGATGCTTTTTTGGCGGGAAAATTACAAGTAAAGGAGAGAGAGAGAGAGAGAGGGTAGATCTGCAGATACGTACATCTTTGGAAATCTCAACGAAACACGTGTGTTCGTGAATAATTCCGCCGCGTTCGATATACCAATTATATAAACAACTAGCTTTGAGAAATTCGAGCGAGCAGCTTCTTATCGCGAGGTAAATAAATTTTTTTTTACCACAAGAGAAACAGTAAGAAAATACAAACAATATAGAAAAATACAAAAAAAAAAAAAAAGGAGAAGAAGGAATCATATCTTACCCTTTCTTTTCATTTTGCGACGCGACACACAATGGAGTACAATTTATTATCGACGTGCAAAATTGGAAGGAAATATCTTTACGTCAAAAATATAACACTAATTATAAATACATATATAGAAATACTTTACAATAAAATCACGCGATACTTAAACACTTGTACGACCGTGAATATTATTTATGATCAACAACAAGCACGCACGCACGCACGCACGCACGCACGCACGCACGCACGCACGCACACACACACGACGACGTTACTTTCGTTTCGCGAAAATTGAAAAACAATCGTTTCCCTGAAAGTTAATTCGATGGAAAGTGGAAATCGATCGGACGATTCAATTGAATTAATCAAGACGGGTAGTATTAAAACACTCTTTCCCTCAATGGCGTTCCAATCCACTTTTTGCGCCCTTGTCGAGTAACGGTCGGGCGAAATTCGAAAAGCGAATGCACGCCGACGTGTTTCTCCACCGGGCTTGGAGCACCGGAGGCACGAAAATTCCAAGGTGACGAGGACGCGCGACGCTGTCTAAACAACCACGTGTAGAAACGAAGACGCAAGACGCACAGAACACGACTCCACCATCTCCTCGTGGCTTTTGGAGGTTAGAGTTAGGCTGGGTTAGTTACGGTGAGTTAGGTTGGGGTAGAAAGGAAGGGAGGGGTGCCCTCTCCAGGTGAAGCGTCGAGATTCTTCGACGCGTTAAAAGTTCCTAAACGCCTGGCAACTGGCGACGCGCGGGAACATTTTCTTTTCGTGCACGCCTGCAGAGAGACACGTGTATGCGTGCGTGCGTGCCTTGGAATGTTACGTCGGAATTTTACTTTTTTTTTTTTTTTTTTTTTTTTTTTTTTTTTTTTTTTTTTTTTTTCGACAGCTGCAAAATTACTGCAACTCTGATCAGTTTAATAAGAGCAATGATTTATCGATGATGAGTCAGAGTATTCGATTCCGCTGCTTTTCAAAGCATCTATCGGCACGTAATTATTGGATCGAATAATGAAAAATGATGAAACGCGAGCGGAAATAAATATGCGCGAAAATTTGCACTCACTTGGAGAATTGAAACTGCATTTATCTCGCGTGACATCGCAAAGTTCAAATGATTTCAAGAGGTCTTGGAGAGAAATACATTCGTTTTTCTATTAATGAATAATATTTGTGCGCTACCATATGTTTACTCGTGATTGATATCGCTGCCCCGAATGAATTTCAAGTTGCAGGCAAAAGAGAGAAGAAGAAAGAGAGAGGTGGCTATATCCTTGAGTAAACTCGTTCAAGGCTGTATTTGCATGGGCGTAACCCATAGAGTATATGTGATTCGGAATTCGCGCTTTATTCTCCATCCGTCATCATCTTTTTTTTCGGAATTTTTCAAGTCCAAAAATTATAAGTTGCAGCCATTTTTTTTTTTTTTTTTTTTTTTTTTTTAAATAAAAAAAATGACACGAAACAAGATAATTTTAAGCGACTCGAAACGTTCGTCTCTCTCTCTCTCTCTCTCTCTCTCTCTTTTATTCTAAATACATAATAAAAAATATTAGTAAGAAAAAATAACGCTGTACTCACCGTCCGCGGATTTCTGCTGAATCTCATTTCTGGGATGCGCCTCCGCTTCGGTTTTGTCACTGGCCGCATCGCCGTTCGGCTTCTGATGATGATGGTGATGGTCCGCCGCCTGATTATGAACGGGCGTAGGGGTGGTGCCACGGGAGCCGAGACTCTTCTCCCGGGTCTTTCTCTCCTTTTGCTCTTTGGTATTCGAAGGCAGCTCGGTGGCGTTAAGTTTTCTCCTCGGCGGCGAATTCGACGTAGCCTTGGATAAGTTAGGGAACGGCTCCCTGGTAGGAACGAGATTAGCACTCGAGGCAGTGGCGGACGGTTTCGGGAGTTCCTGGGTAGGGGTAATGTTGCTCCAATACGGAGCGATCGAAGTCTGTATTACATTGGACGATGAAACAGGCTTTGTAGGCTCTGGTCCAATTCCGACTCCGACTCCGACTCCAACTCCAACTCCGACTCCAGCAGCAGCAGCCGCAACCGCAGATCCGACGGGGTTCTCGGATTCGGTGATCTCAGCTGCCACCGTCGCTGTTTCGGTATTAGCAGTCGACGCGGTAAGCTGCACGGAAACAGGATCTTTATTCGTGACGGCTACCGGAGGGACGACGGAAGATGACGATTCCTCGATCGTCACGTTCTTTACTTCATTCCTAGGTTGAAACTCCTTTACGGGGAGTTGCAACACTTTTGATTCCGTCGATTTGGCCGCAGTAGGTTCTACTTGCCCCACATTACTACTAGTACCTAACAATTGACTACTTATGGTAGGTACAGGTTTGCCAGCGCCAGCGCTGGCTACGTTTTGTGTGGGCATAGGCGGACCAGTACTACAGTGACTGTTAGCGTCATTAATCGAATTAGCGTTATGAGCGTTCGACAACGACGTTTGCGCCGTTGTTTGTGTTGTATTAGGCGCCGTTTCCGGCGCGCTCGTCGTTACCGAGTCCGACTCCTCGGTCGCGGCTTTCGCGACGCGAGCCGCAAAATCGGCTATCACCTCCGCACCATTATTCTGTAACAATCACCAAATCTGCGTGATAGACGATGACACGTGCTATTCATTCAAACATTACGCTTGACAACTAAAAACTGGCTTCCAAACTCAAATCATAGGGCGAGAGAAATCAAAACTAAAGCATTTGGATGAACGAAATAAATATTCAAGACTTTACACATCTGTCACCCTACAGCCATACAATCCTCGTCAAGTATGCATCGAATAAATTGGACGGAAAAGAAAGAAAAAAAAAAAAATACGCGTTTCATTGATATCGAATAACCATATCAAAGTTAAAAAATGTCTATAATATTAAATTTCTTTCAAAAAATCTTACAATTTTCATATTTATTCAAGTCATTAAGTATAAAAATTTCAAACAATTTACTAGAGGGCATGGCTCGTGTGGGTACACAGATTCAAATACAAACAATTGACTATGAGAGTTTAAGTTTCAAATGTACGTGAATAAAGTACTGTTGCGTTACATGATTAGCTATTTACAGAGCATAGACTCCATTGTATGCTAAACTCTCTTAGTCAATTGTCGATATATTTTGACGCAACTCACCTGTGGTTGTGGCGTCTCTCGATTGCTGGATTCACCACTTTGAGTGGTTTCGTTATCCTTGTAAATCTCGTCACTGATATTTTTTCCCGTTAACGGATTTACAATGTCTAGAATAGCATTCTGCCCTCTAGGTTTCCGAGACCTAGTGGCGCTATTAGTGTTAGTGGACCCACCATTATGGCCCGCGTAGACGTCTAAAAAATTTAAAACAAGAATTCCAACCTGAATTACGAAAACATTGCCCGAAAAAAAAGAAAAAAAAAAAAAAAAAAAAATTAGGTCCGTCAGATTAAACACTCATATATAATGTCAAAACTTGTAAGAAAAATATATATATCTGCTTTAAGATATTCTACATTTGCAATTCAAAAGTAAGATATCTGAGTATTAACAAATTCTTTTAAATTCTGTTAAATTTTATTAAATTATTTATTTGAGATCAACATACCAGCTTGTGTAAGAGGTATGCCCATCGTTGGTAGAGTTTGGGCTTGCTGCGTAGGTTGCGGAAGTGTACCCTGTGGTACAACTGGAGCACCTTGAGCACTGGCTAATGGATTCGCAACATGTTGCGCTCCACCACTGACTGCGCTTGTACTTGGCCTAGCCATATTCAATGTATTTGATGGGTAATAATCTGCCAAAAAAGAAAAAAAGAAAAAAAAAAAACAAACATTTAATATAGTTAAAATTATCTCGATTTGATGCAAAACATGAATTTTGATATAAATATAACTCACATCCATGTTGAGGAGCCGCATAATGTCCAAACATGGGTGCTGGTTGGGTTATGATCTGAGGGGAAAACGATGGATGATAGAATGACGGATTTTGGTGCGGCTGGTGCCTTTGAGGAGGACCGGAAAACTGAAATGTAAAAGGAAACCTCTGTGTGTTACACACTTCTCGTATTATAAATATGTATTTAAAAAAAAGAAGGATATGTGATATGTATATATAATTATGTATAATAAATTATATATATATATATATATACACACACACACACATATATAGTTCAAAATATAGTATGTGTTTTTAATACCTGGTGAATGGGTATTTGGTTGTTCATGGAATATACCGATTGTTGATGAGGTCCTGTGTGAAGCCCATGAACTTGGCTTTGACTTATATACATGGCACCTGCTTGTACCGGTAAACCATGATGTGGGTACAAAGCAGGCGGTTGTCCTCCGCCACCACCTACCCCAGTCATTCCAACTACAGGCGTGCCACTGGTACTTTGGCCGCCTCTATGATTAATGCCGCGTGGTTGTTGCGGCCTTGGACCCGTTTGATAGTATCCCTATAATAGATGAGAACTTGTAACAACCAGTTTTACACAATTTTCATTTATTTAAAAAGTCTCCTTCCACAAGATTATTTATGTACAAATAACACGAAATGTACATACTTGCGACGCCGCCCTGTTTTGCGCCGGCACGTAAACTTGCTGTAACGACGCTGGTTGCGTCTGCAAGTGGGCCTGCTTTCCCATTTCTTGCGGCGATGGTGTGTGAACAGGGGGTGTCGTTGTAGGCGCCGGACCTTGTGGTGGTTGCGACTGGACTCCAGGGGTTGGCGCTTGCGACGGTGCCTGTCCTCCGGCGGGACCTCCCGAAGGTATACCAGCTGCCGATTGTCCAATCGTCTGTATCCCGCCCAGCGGCGGCGGCCCTCTACCTGTAGGTACTCCTACATTACTGGCGGCACTTCCGCCCACCTGGCCCCCTGGTTGGGCGCTGTAATTCCCATGAAATTCCGATCCTGAAACGAGATTTGCAATTGATTTAGTGTTACGTCCTACAACAATTTGCGATTTCTCGCTATCTCGAAATGTCGTGCAAAATTGTTTCACATTCTTTTACAGCTTAATAAATAGGTGTGTAAAATAGCAAGGCCAATGCTAAATGTGTTGTACAATCTAAAACTTTGTGCATTTTAAATTTTTATAATTTTTAACGTAACTTGTGTCTATATTATATCTTGTTGTATTGAGAAAGATTGTATCGTTTGATCATCAATATGTACGAAACGTGATACTGTAAATAAATGTGTAAAACAAAGAATACAATATAACGCAAAATATAAATGATCAACTATTTTTAACATTAATTTTCCTCATTCAAATATTTATCCTTTATTAGACAAAAAAAATGCAATTCAGAAATCGCTCTACGACCATCCATACAAAATGCAAAATACCACTAGAAACCAATTATAATAAATTATAAATTATTAAATCTCGCTGCTTTAAGCATAATGCGAGACATAATATGCCTCAGGCTATTCCGATAAGAATTTAACATCAGATCTCTAGCATGTGTCTATGTGTATACACAACATATAAATATATATATATATATATATATATATATATATATATATATTTTTTTCAAATTCACTAGATAAAGAGAGAAAGAAACATGCAGCTTGATTTATTCCATCTTGAAGTATACAAATTTAATTATATAACAATTATTATAAGCAGCCTGTTGTGAGAAAGAGAACATAAAAAGCTAACAAAATAATTTATGTTACTAATAATTTATCTTACTCAATAGAGAGAGAGAGAGAGAGAGAGAGAGAGAGAGAGAGAGAGAGAGAGAGAGAGAGAGAGAGAGAGAGAGAGATAAAAGAAACAAAGGTAAAGTGCGTTAGAAAAAGTATCCTTGTAGGAAGTAACGAGAAACCCAGCGACACTAATCGTACGAGCTTACACAGCACATAGATAAGTTATCTAGGCGCACGTATCCTCAAAACTTATATATCGCATCCCGATCTCTCGATAACGATTCTCTCGGTCCTACCATTCGTCCATATTTTCTCGCCGAGCCAATTACATGGCAATTACTCGCAACCACCTACAACGCGACACGTTGACGTCAACGTTTTTCCACACGTCGAGATAATTTTCCGAATATCGTTTTATCGCGTATATATATATATATATATATATATATATACATATACATATATATATATATATATATATATATCGGCGTCGCTTCCTGATCCACAGCGCAAATTCCGTTATTCCGGACGGATATCTCGCCACCTATTCGCGAGCATTAAAGCAACGGGCAGGTCGAGGGAACAATGAATGAGAATGCAGAAACGAGGTGGTGGTTACAACACGCGTGTCTTCTGGCCTCGAGTCGAAAGAAAAATATGGGATCGTTGGTCGCGTTCGCGCGCCTGCTGCTCACCGTTTTTCGCCGCAACGTTCCTCGGATCCGTTCCTCGAGCCTCCCTCACGTGAATCACGCGTTTCAGCAGCGATTCCGCACGACCTCCTCCCCGTTCAGGCGAACACGACGTTGGCGCGACAGCGAGATTCCAACACGAGCGAACGCACCGACGGGCCGACCTCGCGGACGGCCATCTTTGCACATGTGGGCAGGGACCGGGGAACAGTGCTGCCATCTGTCGTCTCGTCACGACATCGATTCGCAGCAGGAGCGACACGCGCGCGCGCCTCTCTCGACAATTCCCTACGTATTTCTCGATACCCGACGAAAAAAAAAAAAAAATTTTTTTTTTTTTTATATATATATATATATATATATATATATATTTACCTCGAGTTTCGAGAATATTTTCATTAGAGAGACGATCCTCTTTCGGTGGAGAGGGAAAAAAAAAAAAAAAAAAAAACAATTCAAAATATTCGAGTAGAAGAAATGTCAAAAATCTTTTCCTAACCGATATAAAAGGAGACAGGTCTCGATGTTCGGCGGGATCAACGTCGATCGACCTTAGGAGGAACCGGAATGCCAAGAGCCGCGCCTGAGTCGTCCCTCGTACGACGTCATCTCCGGTGAATGACGTATGCAGCTCTCGCAGCACCCCACCCACTGCCTCTCTCTCTCTCTCTCTCTCTCTCTTTCTCGGCGCTCAACCAACGACGGATGGATGCGCGCGATGCACGCGACTTTTCGGGTCGGGACTTTGGATTCGGGGCGACATTGAGCGTAAACGGAGAGCGCGCGAAACAGATCGAGCCGATCGAGAGTGGCTGGCTGGCTGGCTCGTTGAGGTTAGGTTAGGTTAGGCCGCCGCTCAAGCGAGCCACGTGGCGCGATGCATCGATATTATCGGTCTCGAAGGAGAGCCGTAGAAAATGACGGTCATCAATGCTTAGTTAACAGGATGGAATAATCTCCCCCGGCCCATTGTCCATGTTCTCCTCTTCCCTCTCCCCCCCCCTCATCGGCACTCGCGAACGTAATAATGATAAGCTCGATAAGCGACAGTTAGTAGCGATAAAGAACGACTTTTGTCAGCAAAGCGGAAGCTCGCGCTGATTCGACAAGAATGGATACATTTTATCGATGTATTAAAAAAAAAAAAAAAAAAATTATCAATATCGATTATTAAATTTACGACGAATCTTTTCCTCTTGAGAGAGATACTTTTACTGTAATCTAAGATGAATTCGTTCAAGGTTTCGTGAACAAAGTTTTTTTTGGTATAATTTCAAAGATGTGGATATTTGATATATTAAAGAAAAACTAGAGATTAGTAAAAATTAATAAATCTAATGCACCGCGAGATTGATTTGCCCTGTAAAATATAATTTAATCCTAAAATTGTAAATATCATGTCGAACAAATTTTTCTTAATACAGTGAGACTGTGTACAAAAATTCGTGAAAATGAAAATTTTAATTTTGCAAGATAAATCTTGACTACGACTCGCAAAATAATTATCAATTTTATGTGAATTTCTAAATATATTAGATTTAACGATCGTGTCAAACAACGATGTAGCTGATCCATCCCGTTTCTCCCTTAATGTGTATTGGCCTTTTTTTTTTTTTTTTTCCTTGTTTTCATGTACACGTTGAGAGCGTGTAATTTCCTGACAAACGTAACGAAGCGAAGGCCGTATGGCTTTGGAAATAACATATCGAGGTTTAAATTATATTTCGACTTTGTGGAATTTTATCGCGAAGCTATCTAGCGACCCTGCCTCGTTGTCAGAAGAGACAAGACCGAGATGGAACGGGACGTATCGCGCGAAGGGAAAGGATCGAACGTACCTTCGTGGCGGTACAAGGTGGAAAGCGTTTTATCGATTGACCTATTTCATGAATTGTCTAAAGCGCCGTCCAGGGGCGCTAAGAACTAACCTAAATAGCGAGCCGTCCCGATATATATCGATACCTGCGAATTAGGAAAAACGCCCGAGAACTGTAGGATAACAAAAAAAATTGAATAAATTACAGAGCTTAATTTTTTTTACCTTAATTGTCCGACAAACAACGTCGATAATAAATAACAAGATAAAAAAAAGAGAATAATTTTTCATAAATTACTAATAAATAGCGCGTCTCTCTTGAAGAGAGAGAGAGAGAGAGAGAAAAAAAAATGCTAAATTATAACAAAACACAAACAATTCTATAAAATTGACAGATTAAGATTGGCATTAAAGCGTCGTAAACGTCATCGATTTAACATAACGGCTTTGTACTTATCCTCGAGGGAGGAAAAGAGGAGAGAAGACAAAAGAGGAGAGCGAGAAAGAGAGAGAGAGAGAGAGAGAGAGACGCGACGCGGCTCAAACTCGTGCGTCCGCAAATAGACGCAAACGCTTCGACTCCTGACAGATGGGTTACCGGGTCAGATTAACTATCCCGAGTGCGCTCGAAAATAACGCGCCTCGCATCATTCCGTTCCATGATTGCGCGCCCACAAATACGCAATATTCGGACGTCGGTGTCGTCGCGGCCGCGCGATAATAAAAAGGTTCAACGATCGACAAGAGAAGAGGGGCCCCCGGGTCTCTCGAAATTACGTTAGCGCAGGTCATATGCGACGAGTCAAGGACGACGAGGAGCCGTCGAGAATAATAAATAAACGAGCGGCAGTAAACCGCGCGCTCCCCCAGTCCATCAGTCACCAGGTCTTCGTGTCCATGATGGGGCAGAGTCAACGGACTCGTTTCGAGAGTTGGCGGTTTCTCGAGCTTTTCTTCGACGTTGTCGGGAAAAATCCGCCGCGATTAATGTACATTTTATCGGTAGGAATCGAGCAGGTCGATACGAAGAGGAAGAGGGCAAGTCCAAAATGCCGATTAAAATCTGAAGGACCTGGTATCGTCTGTCTTTCATCGTACGCGTCCACGTTATCGCGCACATGGCGAGTCTCTAATATTTAAAACGCATTTGCCGTCCTAGTATCATCATCCTCGCGGTCCTCGTAACTCGACACTGTATTACAGTGATTTAACGAGTCTTTATGACCCGATAGAAAATTCAATTCAAAAGACGCGAGCGAATATTCAGAAGTATTAAGATCATTTTCTTCGCTCAACAATATTCTTTCGTGCTTGGCATTTTTTTTTTCCGCACCAAATTATTGATTGATTAACAAAAAATGTTGGAATACATGCGAGTAATTAGGAAAATTATAATTGTAAGAAAACTGAACTCTCGAGACTTGGAGATGGATTATTTCGAAAGATTTAATATCCCGCCCGGTAATCCTGATAGCGTAAATAATAATTAGATAAAGATCGACAACAAATATTCTTACTGACATTCGCTCAGCTGTTTGGCGCACATCCAACGTCTCGCTACTATCGGCCTACTATTATTGCTGTTTGCTAAATAATTAGATTAACCAATATATACGAGAGATCTATATCGTGGAGCGACGTAAAGTCAAGATTGTTTATATACATTATAGTCTGCTGGCTGATATCGCGCGCTCGTCATAATATTTTTGTCCCATTACTTTCTCCTTATAGAAGCGAAATAATATTTATGTTGAAAAAAAAAAATCAGTTGATCTCTAATCGATATAAATTGAACAACCTTCCGGTCTCGTGCGGGCCAATGTGGAGAATTGTACGCTCTCTCTTTTACTTACTATTCGCAGCGACTCGATATTGGGGTGGCATTTGCGTTTGCTGCTGTTGCTGGGGTTGTTGTTGCGGTTGCTGCTGCTGTTGCTGATGATGCTGGTGTTGATGATGATGATGGTTGAGGTGGTGGCTGATGTTGACCGTGAGGGGAGGATGCGTCAGTTGATTGAGGTGAGGACTCGGCGACGGCGGCGGCTGAGGCTGATGGCCCGGATGCACATGGTGATTGTGACCTGGCTGCGGATTTTGACCGGGATGCGAAGCCGTGAGATGGTGATGATGGGGACCGCCACAGTGCGGCAGCAGACAATGCATAGGTGCTAAGGTACCGACGGCGACACCCACCGTGCCCTCCTTCGAGACGCCATATCTCGAAACCATTCTTCCTTGCTCGAGCAGCCCGTTGCTGCTCCTCGGCGGCTTCTCGCTCGCACGCAGCGAGACTCTCGTCGCTCGCGACTCCCTCTCGGCCGGGGATCGCTCCACGATGACGATCGCTGGGTTAAAGATGACTGTACGCTGTCGACGAAATTCGACGAAAGGTCTTTACGTAATGATACATGCAGCGAAGGGACGTGGTCGCGAGCATCGTCGCGAAATCCGAATATCGTTTTCTTGCCAGACAAGATTTCTTTTTTTTTTTTTTTTTTTTTTCTTTTTCTTTTTCTTTTTGTCTTTTCCTTTTTCCTTCACGCTTCTCGGAGAATTCCTCTCCTCCCGACTGAATCGCGCGTCTTTAAGCTACGACAGTTGGAGAAGTGCAAGGGGTTCGCCCGTACTTAACCAACACAGATCGCGATCCGTCAACTTAACAATCGGCAATGGCGCGCCATGGTGACATCGTCTATTCGTCGTCCATTCGGTCGACAGACCTGAATTTCCGCCTTCCTCGGTGAACGATGATTCTCGTCGCGCGTTTCCTCCCGCACGGCATTAAGCGTAGCCGTTCACAGATCGATCCAGGGAGAATTCGCGATATATCAAATCTGTCGTCCGGCAGGGGGGCGGGGGAGGAAAAAAAAAAAGAAAGAAAGAAGAAAATATATCAAACACACACGTGGTCGTGGCGCGATCGTGATTTTTTTTTCTCACCGACGAGCGAAGGAGGCGCGCCGTAATTCACTCGCATCGAGATATCTATTGCACACCGAAGCACCAGGAGGCGAGTGAAAATATATATATATATATATATATCCGAGGGGAACCGCCGCGCCGAGAACGACGCGGTTCAGGGTCTCGTCCCGACGACTGTCAAAAACCTCGGCTGCGCGTTCTGTTTTGTCGTCGCGCGTGCACGTCCTGGCTTGTATACCTGGCATAGGTGGCGGAACGGGCCGTGGCGGACTTCTCTTTCTCTATCGCGGCCCTCGTCCAAAATCGATATTTAAGGCTCGACCGGCGTCGTCTCTCCCACTTCGCGTGTCGCCCACTCCCGCCACACTCGCGCCCGCAAAACTCACTCGCCGTGTTTAGCGGCGTTATTTTACCACGCCGAGATGCCGAAAATCCCAAACACCAAGAGGGCCCGGGGCGCCCCAATACGTTATCGTCGTCGTCTACGCGCCAAACACCACAGTATATATAACGTAACTATTTTTTCCCGTCGTCCCGCGTCCCGCCTCCCCCCTCTGCCTCGCCTCGCCTCGCCTCTTGCGCCGAGTGCCGAGAAGCTACTGTTGTCTCTCGCGCCGCGATCGGGAGCGTTCGGCCGCGCGCCGAAAAGTGCCGAAGCGCGCGCACCGTCGTCAACTCTTGCCCGAGTGTCTCGTCGGGATGCGCGTGCACGCGCGCGCACACAACACACACACACACACACACACACAGACACACACATACACGCGGAGGAAAAGAGAGAAAAGATTTACCGATGGATGCGTCTGTTGAAGAATCGAAGCACGCTGGCCGCGATCGCCACCCGCACACACGTCCGCAGCACGCACGTATACATGTACACACGCGTGCACACACACACACGTGCGACTACGACGCACAACCGTGACTGGTATATATCACGATGTCGAACGGCGTCGTCGGCGTCGTTTTCCGACACGCAGCATCAAGATGCGCGGCCGCGGGTTCCCTCTCTCGCGACACTAAGTGTTTTTTTTTTTTTTTTTCTTCCTTTCTTTTCTTTTTCGTTGCGACCAGGCTCGGTCCGCGCTACTCGAACGACACAATCTCAACTTCCACGCCGACGAGAGCGTACCCTTATTTAAGGGACGCTACGTTGGACTGATGGTCCTACCCGCAACGGCACGGACCTACGAATCACCGTGTTCGGCCCTAGCGCCATCTGCGACCAATAATGTTCAGGGACGTATAACGTCTCTGGAAGCCCCTCCCCCCACTCTTTGCTGCAGCAAAGTGCGTATATGCAGTATATGTTGCCTCCCTACCGATTCCTTTCGAGATACTCGGAAATAATCTTGCCATCATTAGAAAAACCTAGCCGTATGCGACACATTTCTTCTTCTCACGGATTTTGTTTCGAAATATGAAAGACGTGGCAATTTTTTTAACGAACAATTTGATTAATTATTTAATAACATTAATTTGTTGGAAATTTTTCCTCCTCATCCCCATCGGTGAATATTCAAATTGTAGATAAAATAATTTTTCGACATAAATATATTAATTTATCGTACCTATATTCGACAAAGTAATTCCCGCATAAAAACCTAATCGTATGCGACACATTTCTTCTTCTCACGGATTTTGTTTCTGCATCGAAATATGGAAAATATGTCAATTTTTTAAACAAAGAATTTGATTAATAATTTAATAACATTAATTTGTTGGAAATTTTTCCTCTTCATCCCTATCGGTAAATATTAAAATTGCGTACATTAAAATTGTAGATGAAATAATTTTTCAACATAAATATAGGTATTAATTTATCTCATACTATATTCGGAGAAGTAATTCCCGCATAAAAATAATTATTGATCTAAAAATACTAATTGGAATAAATATTCAAAAAGAAAAAGCTATTAAATTTATAAGTGAAAATTATAGAAAGAATGAATCTTGTTCCTAAATCACTTTTTATCACGATATACATAGCGTACTTGCTACTTATAATGTATACATAATATATGCGTAATTTGTTGAGAAACTATACTAAGAATTAAATTCCACAGAAATTATATTATATAAAAAACAGAATCGAGTTTGTCTCTTTTTTTTTTTGAGACGCAATATACGGCTTGTATATTTAACAAACGTGTATATATAAATACTAATTACTAAATAGTAATATAATAATTAATATAACACACTGCGGAACTTGTTAATTAATTGTTTAATTAATTTTCCACTAATTATAAACATCTCATAAAAATTACAATATGCATGTATGGAATATCTATAAATGTTTTTTTCCGACTTTGCAAACTTATTATGTCCTTGTAATTAGTTTTCCATTCATCTTATATATGCGTGTCGCATATATGAGATGAACGACGGCACGCATGCAATTAAATTTGCCGAGCTAAACATTGCATAGTAGAATTTTATTTAAAAGGATAATGTTTTTTTCTTTCATATTTTTTACTAACATTTGAATATTTAATATTAATTTTTGTCTCAAACATTGAGAGAAAATTTTCAAGTAATAATTTATTCATCAAAGCTCTTAAATTTATATAATTATATATTATTTACAGTATCTGTAAAAATGTTAAATTTAATAAATGTTCAACTCTAATAAAAGTCACCCTTGTCTAAAGGGAGAAAATGTATCTACAATACAACAATAGTTGTATCGTCGACATTTATAATTTAAAATTGTCAAGAACAATATATAGAATTCTTTTTTTTATTTGACTAATTTTCACTATTCTTTTCTTTTCTTTTCTTATTTTTGCCCCATTGAATTCTAATCTTGTATCCTGCAGCGAGTTTCAACTCAAGTCATTCTTCAGAATATATATATTATTCTTAGTAATAATAATTTCAAAGGTTCTTTAAATTTATTGTTCTTGTCAATCTAAACTACAGATGTTGGCTATTGTCATATCGTAAATAAATACATTTTATTTCCTTTTTCACAAAGGTCATTTTTACTTTGTAAAAGCAATTTATCTTCATATTATCTTGTAACGGTTGTTTTCTATAAATTTTCAACTTTGTTCTCTCTCCCCTTTCTTCCCCCCGAAAAGAAAGGTGTAACGGTTTTCTTATATTTATATAGAATTTATTTTGCTTTAACACAGAAACGTATGTACGTTCACATAAACAGGTCTCAACGGTTAGAATAAAGGTGATAGCATTTTATTTACTTCGATCGAAAAGATTCGAATTATGTTTGACTTGGAAATTATTATTGGTTTTCGATATATTACGTTAATTTAAATGATCAAAATTTTAAAAAAATTATCTCTCTCATGTTTATATATTTATAATATATATATATATATATATATATATATATATATATATATATATATATATTCTATATTAGAATATTATTTTTATGAAATCCGTAAATCCCTAACTTTGAAGCTCTTTTATTTTTAGACTAAAAATACCAGAGACTAGATATAACGAACGGAAGAAAAATATAATCTCCCTTGACTAGATATTAGAAAGTCCATTTCAGAGAAGCTATATATATTTCATTATTTAATCTTTCGATAAGTCATAAGAAAAGAAATCACCGAGTATCCCGGTAATGCGATTAAGAGAGAGACAGAGAGAGAAAATTAAGGACGATTCTCGTGGCGATAACGAGAAAGTGCAAGTAGATGTATGACCGAGTCGAGCGAATTCCGCGAAGATGCACTAGAGCGGGGCGTACGTGGGACGGATATCGAAGGGCGCGTGTACGAAGGTGGCAGATGAAACAGAAAAAGAGAGAGAGAGAGAGAGAGGTCCTGGAGAGGCGAAGGGGAGGCAGATTCGCGAATTGGCCGCGTAGGTGAGGTGATAACCCAGTTTCGCCAGTGCACCAGGCCAAGCTGCAGCACCGTCGTGAACCGATCGATACCTATATGCACCCGGCGCTGCCCACAGCCTAGATTCACCGCCTCTAGGATAGGTGCGAGATGGGGGATATATATCGCATGACCCGCGTGACCTACATCTCACGCGGGTAAGAGTAAAAAAAAAACAAAAAAATAGTCATCGCCACCGATCATCTCCGACGTTTGTCGGTTCCTTCACAATTCTTATAATCGTCGCGGCGAAAGATAATGCGGGGGGTGGACGGTATCATTGGCTTGTTCTGTATAAAATTATTTGAATTTTCGTATCTGAAGAAGAAAGGTCTACGATATCTCGCGGGGATTTTTTTCGAAAAAGTATTGTACTGTTTAGTCGTCAAGGGTGAAAATGACCTTGTAGAATTGGAGAAAAATGAGCATCAGGTCTCACTGGTCTTAGTCTTCTTTTATCTTCTTCCTATCTTAATTTCCTTTTCCAACTGCTCGTTGTTAGGAAACGTGTGGGACGAATGTTACCTGCTTTTCGAAAACTTTCCACCAGAGACTTTTCGAATATTCTCGCTCAATTTTATAAGACCGTCTTTCACGTGAATTTCAGGAGCAGATGAAGATTACCGGAGAAGAAGAAGGGGGATGGACGAGACGGCGGATCTGTAACCTCGCGCAACCTTCGGCTGTCTCGACCCGAAGCTCTCAGCCAGACGAGAGGAGGTTCAAAGTCCTCGCACGAAAAACATATAGCCTACTGAGTCATACCGAGAATATATCCGGCGACTGTCGTGCAAACGGATTTTACCTAGAGCGAGATTTTTATCTAACAATAAGTAGAATAAGTAAATCATCGAATTTTTTTATCGCCGATGTAATAGATCAACTGTTCGCTTGATTTCACAAAAGGTGCCGGGAACAGAGGCACAATCTGACAAAAAAAAAAAAAAAAAGAAATTGTTTTTTCAAGGGTCGTCAAGCCGTCGAGCCGTTGACCTTGGAAAGGTAGAAACCTCGTGGGGTGTCGAGCAGTAATGTGTGAACTCTCGATGTCTCTCTCTCTCTCTCTCTCTCTCTCTCTTTATGTGGGTGTTCGGTAGGTTAGCAGCCCGTGAAAAGTGGGAGAGAGAATGAATAGAGCGGAAGAGAACGCGAGAGAGAGAGGAAGACGCACCAGGAGGAGGTAGAGGAGGGTTTTACGCACCGACAAATGTCTGGATGTGGGAGACGGAGAGTCTACGCGAAGGAGAGAAGGGTCGATATTTACCGGCTTTCTTCCCCCCCTCTCCCCCCTTCCCCCCTCCCCGGGCAACGACCTACCACCCTCGCTCGTTGCGGACGTTCGTCGTCGTCGTCGTCGTCTCCCTCTCGCTATCCTGCGTCGCTAACCCTCAAACGACCCCGGACATCCCCAAACCTACGCAAAACGACACCACCACCGTGGTCATCAACGACCGAGCAACGACCGCGTCTCGATGACATACGTCGGGAGAGGAAGCCTGCCTTCCTTCCCCTTTCCCGGCTTCCTCGCGTCGACTTTGTCAGGATAAATTGCATTTTGCGATTTTGTGATTTAAATCGCGAAATTTGGACGATTCATCGGTAATTAACATTGTCCGGGATGAGATTTGCAAAAGGTGCAAAGCGCAAGGTGGAAAATGCGCGTCTCGCGCTGCCATACCGCTAACTGAGAAACTATTCTGCAGAAACTTCTCTGTTGGTAAAGAGCAGAAAGTCACCGTACACATGGTGAGAATATCCAGAGGCTCGTATAAGCAGAATATAATAATAAAAAATAATTATAACGAGATAATTTATCGATAGAATAAAATAAATGTCATTTAAAATATACAAGGTATCCCATTTTAATTCCTCCAGTGAAATATCTTGAAAAATATGGAAAATTTGGAAAAATGTTTCAGACAAAAATTGTATGGTTTCTAGGGGGACGTAAGATGGTTGCCATTAGTTTGACCTTGAAGAGTCACGTGAAGGTCACGTGAAGGTCATTTTGAATTTCTTAAATGGAACACCCTATATATTTTTGCATATTCTTGTAGCTTATCTCGAGAGCTTTCCAAAACACTAAGCCAATTGATTCGTCTGATTATTCTGTGCATAAAAGTATTAGGGTAAGATAATCGAGAAATGAATATTTTACGAGATATCTTGTATTTTATGTCAAGATATTGCAACTTTGAAGCCTCATAACTCGAAAAGTGTTTAATGAAAAAACATTTTATCATAGTGTTTTGGAAAGCACTCCAAGTCAGCTACAAGAATATGTAACAAAAAATAGGGGGTGCCGTTTAAAAAAATTGAGGTGACCTTCAAATGACTCTTCAAGGTCAGACCAATGGTACCATCTTATGGCCCCCTCGAAACCATACAACTTTTGCCTGAAACATTTTTCTCTCCCAGGCTTGGTTTTCGAGATATTCGACTGGAGGAATTAAAATGGAACACCCTGTATATTTAATAAACGTCACTTCAAATTTTCTGTAACATCTCTCTCTCTCTCTAAAGTGAAATCCACAAATATGTAACGCTAATTAAGATACGCGTAAGTAATTAATATCGTGCACGCAGCGAAACGAAGCTGAAGCGGAAGTGACGAGACTATTTCGTCGACCTGATAACATCCGCTTCTTAATCGGCAATATAGTGATTTGTGCAAATATTTTATTCAATATAAGAATCGCAAGAGATATACGCATGATCCATTATTCCCATGCCCATCTTTCACTACATAATAGATTTACTTTCTACAAATAAACCGATTTAAAAGTTTTATCCTAAATAAGAAGCTTA
Source organism: Anoplolepis gracilipes (assembly GCF_047496725.1). Taxonomy (NCBI): domain Eukaryota; kingdom Metazoa; phylum Arthropoda; class Insecta; order Hymenoptera; family Formicidae; genus Anoplolepis; species Anoplolepis gracilipes. Next base: position 5,652,222 of record NC_132983.1, read on the forward strand.
TTGTATTCGGGATAATAAAAGTTTTATATTCGGAAAATAAACTTCTCTTCTTATTCTGACAATGAGCCAAAAGTACAAACATTTTGACGAACGAACCCCTATTGTTAATCTGTCAACCGTTTTAACAAACCATAAGCTTCTAATCTTTCGAGAGACATTTGGACGATATTTAATTTATTATTTTGGAAATAGGAAAATTCTTAAACAAAAAACAAAACTACTTTCTAAATTATCAATAACTGTAGAAAAAAAAAAAAAAAAAAAAAACGTACAATTCCAACAAAATAGAATTTCTCGAAATACTGTCAAGATGCCTTCGAGAAATTACTCCTTCTGGAAAGAAAAAAAACTTGATTATATTTCTGATATTTTACGACTCTTGTTACAACTGCTCGAATAAAACTGTTGTTTGATTTATATACGTGTAAATTTTTTTTCGCCTGTTGCAATCTTCAAGTGTCAAAAGCAATATTGACAGAAAAATAGACATTTTGAGATTATCAGAGAAATGATAAATTTTAAAATTTCATTTCACCATCGTGAGACAAGGATTAATAAAATAACGTATGATGGCGCGAGATTGTGGGCATTAATGTTTTAAAGAGAATGCCAAAATCAAAAAGTTATCCAGTCGCGTGGCGTAAAAGTGCGCTTTCTACCAGGAACTGTGTTTAGAAGCTGGTTCAATGGAATGGCCAGTGCGCCTCGCACACTGTGCTAAATGTCACAATGCTAGCGCGTGCGACTCAACCGCCAACAACAGCCGAATATGTAAATCGAAGAACAGTTTAATCCGGAGCAATTTTAACGAAGGCCTGGTAAAATATTAAAAATATAAAAATATGAAATTTTCGGCAATCACAATTTCTTTCCGTCTTGCGTCTAAAACCCTCTCGATATTTTATTAAAAATATCCTATGTTTTCATTGAATCTCACAGCCGGATTAACCGGTCTGGAAAGTAGTTTTGTTCTTCGTTCAAAGCAACAAGCTATTTTCTTACACGCAATGCACTTGTACGTAATTCCCGTAACGAATCCGTAGATCGAAGAAACCGCACGAAAAAAAATTTACTTGTAACACCTGTTCGTAATACGAACGCGAGAAATAAGCTTATATATAGATGTTGACGAAAGAATTTCACATAAATGTCTCTTTCTGCTGTGGAAAAGAAAAAAAAAAAAAAAAAAAAAAAAAAAAAAAACTCGTTACTTGAAAACGATAGCGATCGAAAAATAAGCGAGCAAAATTACGTTCCCCGCAGAGGTGTGCGTATCGACGAAAACGAATGCGAGGATAATGAAAAAGCGCGCTCTGTAATCTAAATAATCCGATGATCTGTGCAATGTAACCGTAAAATAATCGTCTGGCAAGACCGAGAGAGAGAGAGAGAGAGAGAGGGGGGAGCGGGGGGGGGGGAAGGGAGGGATCGGTAGAAGCGAGCGAGTAAAGTACGGTTAGTTTCTCCCCGGATGTTCGCTGGCCTCTTTCTCCGAGCGAGCGGCCTTGCCAGGAATGCGCATTTTCTGCCGGTTCTACGTCTTCCTCGGCTTCGATTCGAATCTGCACGCGGTCGTCGCGGACCGGCCCTTTCACCTGTCGTCGCGTCGTCCGCGAGCCTCGTTACTCGCGACAAGTAAATTTCAATATCGATTTTTTTTTTTTTTTTTTTTTTTTTTTTAATTTCTTTACGAGTCTTTCGAGTAAATTCCGATTGACGAGGGAATCGCGTGGGAGAAAAGAAAAAAAAGGATATATAAGACGCTATTTTAATTGAGAAATATTAAAAGACGGGAAAAAAAAAGAAATTTTTTTTACACTTTATCCGTCAAATACACGACTAAGTGCAAAAATTCGATAATCCATTTACGTTTCGAATGACATTCGTTTTACATGTGTCATTCTTATCCTTTAGATAAAAAAAAAATAAAAAAAACTTGATAAGATTTTTTTTAAGCCAAGAGATTAGCTAATGCTGATAATCCGGCTATCTAAAAGGTATAGGCACAGTTGCCTGCTCTCTAAAAAAAAAACATATATATATACAATACACCTCAGAAAAGAATGCATAGTTTTCCCCAATGGTTTAAGAAAAATGCGCCGTCAGGCCTTAAAAGGGCAACAATAAATTTTACTATATTCTGTTTCGTACTTTTATTTTTTTCTATTGTGCGTTTTAGGGTAGCGTACAATAATTAAAGATTTCGAGAAATTAGATTTCCAATTCGTCGTCATTAGTAGTTCGAATGGACGGAACAACGTTTGGCACATGTCGCAGGATTAAGTCTTAAAATTAATTTACTAATCGACCACTCATTACTTAATTAACAATTTATTCAAATACTCATCGAGAAAGATACTGGCTAACATTGGCAGAGAAAGAACCAGTAAAAATAAAATTCTTTCTTCTTTTCAATCTTAACCATTTATATAATAATAATTTCATTATTTCTTAATTCTTTTCTTTTGCACAGGAGGTAAAAATAAAGTGTGAATTTAAATCGTCAATGTGTTACGACGAAAAGAACGTGTCGTATCTCGTCGATCAAACTTAAGCCGAAAATACATACGTGCTATAAATATTTGCAATGAACGGGGCTGGATAACGTCAATCAAAAACCTTCTCGTTTTGGCTCGAAAATATTAAAAATTTCTATGTACGATAAATCACTCCAACAGATCTGCGCTCTACTTTATTTAGCAAAAGAGAACAAAAAAAAAAGCAATACGCGTGTTACAAAGTGTAAGAAGTAATCTCAAGCCGTAAAACTACAACTAGACTTAGCTGTCGCGCTCGATTTGATTGGCTCGCGCGAGTTATGCAATTTCATCCGCGACGCCCTTTGCAGCGAGTTCCTTACTCAACGAGACGTGACTGTCGACGAGACCTTGACGAGATCTCAAGCAGACGCTTCGCTTAACGGCACGTCGTTTCTTTTCCGTTATGAAACAAACGTGTCGAGATTTTCTCGAAAAAATTCTCGAAAACCTTCCTCAACTATCGATTAAAATTCAGATATTATTCTTATCGGCAACGAGATAAGATGTCAAGTTCGTGAACGACAAATATATAATACATGTACATTTACAAAAAAAAAAAAAAAAAAACCATTACTCAATGGAACATCTACTCAAATTTTGCAAACTAATTCTCTCATATTTCAGATATTTTTGTTCAAAGTTTCATATTAAAGAGAATATTTTTTGCTGCAATTTTTTAAAATTAATTTTTTTATTGCGCGTGTTTTCTAATTATAACGCAACGCCATTTAAATTTCAAGTGCTAGACTTATAAAACTACTGAAAAAAAAAAAAAAAAAACTAAATAGTTTTTGTTAAGACAACAATTTTTAACTTTCATAACATTTTCATTTTTTAAAATTAAAAAAATATATATTTCTGATTTACAGTAAGAGTCAAATTATCCAAGAAAATTTTTTGAAAAGAAAAAAAAAAAAAAAAAAAAAAATTCCCTAAGAATTCTAGACTTTCCATGTTTTTCTACAGAGTATACACTCTGTTCAAGCAAAGGTATTTATAAAATATGATTTCTCTTCATCGACTCGAGAAAGAAGAAGAAGACTTATAGATTCGTAAATGTAAGAAAAAAAAAAAAAAAAAAAAAAACCGTTATTCAGCAAACAACGTTGAAATCTGTAGGATAAAAATTCAAAAGAAGCGGAACCGACATATCTCTCGTAGAGTTAAATAGAATGACACGTGTTTACCATGAAGTATCTATCGCATGCGAGCGTGCGGATCTCTCGAGATATATATTGATCGTCTAAAAAACGTTGGACGGATCGGCGAAAGACGAGTGTCACGTGGCTGGCGATCGGACGCCGCGCGACATCTCCCGGAAGTCGCGACGACAACAATTTGCGCGACGTAACACCCCCCGGTCGGCTAAAAACGTGACGTTGATAACGTCGTGCTCGGCAAACGCTCGGGCAATATAATGACCGGCGCCAAGTACGGAAGTCCTCGAGGAAAAGGAGAATTCATCCCCGTTTCTTCGAAAGATCGGCGAATAATAAACGTCGGCAATGCGAGACGTGGGCGCGCTGATAACTTACCCATCAACGAGGACATCTCCGCCGTCGGCGTTAACGTCTGCTTCCTCGTGACCGTTTGCGCTGGACGGATGGATACGCGGACGGTGGGATACGTCAGATCGGGCACATGTCTATCGGCGTTATACACCCCCTGTCCGCCCCTTCGTCGGCGATGCACGGTGACACACGCGGTCGCATGTAGCGGGGCCCTATGTAACGGGTGTGCCGAGAGTGCGCGGAAAAAGATAGAACGAGAGAAACGGAAACGAGATTACCCCGATCCTCGATGTTGACTTTGCGCGATACCCTATGGTTATACCATAGACCCAGACGCGAAAGAGAACGCTTCGAGGAAATTATATAACCTCCGCCGTGTGCGGAGAACGGATCGGAGAGACGGTATAGTATCTCTCTTTCTCTCTATCTATCTATCTATCTTTCTTTCCCGAGCGACGTTTTCGGGCACGTTAGTAGCGACCGGACACCCGGTCACGCGCGCGCCAACTTAATCGCGCCCTCGACGATCGGGGAGGGAAGAAAAAAAAAAGGAAAAAATCTAGAGCCTCTCGCGAGTATTCGTCTTTCGACACGCGCACTCGCGACAATCGTACCTCGACGTACGCACGACAAAACGGGAGAAGGAATGACAATGAGGCCTGTCGGCCGACTATACCGCGCGGCGGCCGATTGCCACATGTACCAGCCGAAGCGGCCCGTTCGGTCGGCCTCGCCACACTTCGGCCTTCTTACTTCTTACGTCTTATCCCTGCGACCTGCGACGCGACGTGACGTTTCCTCATCGACTTCGACCTTTTTTTAATCGTCGCTTCTTTTCCTCGCGCGCTTTCCCGAGGGGGGAAAAAAAAAATACCTGTCCTGGCCTGAATTCCTGGCCGATTTTCTTTTCAAATATACGCGAATGGGCGATTTCGTAAAAAAATTTCCAGAGAGAGAGAGAGAAAGCGTTCTCTCTTGTGAAATCCAGAAGCGATACGTTACTGCTTTGGAAACCTAATTTTAATTAAACACACGTTCGTGTATAATTGCGTGCATCGGAATTTCAGAATGAAATAAACCCATTGATCTTTCCCGCTATCCCGATTAATTATTATGTAGAATAGAGATGTGCGCACAATTTTCATCGTGTCTCGTAAACTAGTAAAATTTCTTTAACGAGTCCAACGATGAATAACTTTACTATATACAATATATATACTATAGACTCGCACAAAATTCTTGTCGGAATTCCGCCTTCCTTTAAATGTCGTTTTCCCTCGAGGAACAGGTAAAAGAAAATTTAGCATAGCAATAACCCCCAAGATTTTTTACGCATTCCTTTCGGAAGAGAAGAACACGTGTGCTCTTTCAGGTACAAATGAAAACGGTATTCGGTGAGAAATTCTTAACGGTATATATTCGGTTATTCGATTAAATTATCCCTCTCGCGCAAAGAGTATTTTTTTTTTTTTTTTTTTTTATTTTTTTCATATACATCCATCGCGCTTTCCCGGGACCGGGGGCAGGTCCTCGATTATTCGACGATTGACGGCTACGTCGCGACTCTCGCACACGCAGGAAGCCCCTCTGTCAATCTCCCACCTCCGCTTTTAATAGGCGCGATTCAACAGTTTGTTGCACGTCGTGCCGGCCAATCGTAGCCGCGCCTCCTCCCCTCCCCTCCCCCCTCTCCCCCCGCCCCATTCGCGCACGCTTGTTATCCGGCCCGTTTATATTTCGTGCGGCGAAAAGTCTCGGCGAAGGAGAGGAGAGCTTCGACGGAAACGTCGGGAGGACCTAACCCGGGAAGAGGCTGTGTCACGCGATCTTGCGATACGTCGGGCGATATCGAGGCATATAATAACCGAATGCCAGCTGATAAGCGACCGATCGCATCGATAAAACATATTGCGGCGCGATTCGCGTATTATTAGAGAGCCCCAGACGGAAAGTGAAAGCATATACAGTCGAGCAGAATTCAACTCTCGACTCAATTTTTCTTTTCTTTTCTTTTAAATCTTATTCACTATTATATTTCGTAAGGCTTTTTAGAGAAGCGTGTCTACCAATGTATCTCTCGAATAAGATTTCTCACAATTTCTATACATTTATCTGCTTCCACGATAAATCAATCTAAATAAAGTACGTATAAAAGTATTTCGAAACCTTTGGAAAAACAAACAATATTTCCGGTGCGTCGCTGCTCATCGATAATAGATGTTCGCTCCTATTGATAAGCGCCACATTGATAACCAAGTACTACTACCACTATGCTAACTGCGAGAAACCGCTTTAACGAGATTACGGAAGCCAGGGAAGGAGCATTGTGCTAGACTGTACTACTTGCACAACCGAGTTGTCCAACTTGCCGATATATATCGTCGGGGGAAAATATAGTTTTGCTTTCACGTACAGCTACATATACGTGTATATATATATATATATATATATATATATATGTATGTATAATCGCCGAGGAAAATGATCGCGAACTACGCATAAAATTATTACATTCTTTTTTTTCTCGTTCGATTCGTATAAGAAAAAAAAAAAAAAAAAAACAATCGCATCCTCGTGGCAAGGATATATAGGTTAGTTGTTCTACGAAGAGAGAGAGAGAGAGAGAGAAATAGAGAAAAAAAAAAAGAAAAACACGCGTGACGCGAAGGACGTCGTTCGTCGTTCCCGTTTTCTCGCGGCACGCATATAGTCACATGCCGCGTGGTCTCGTCCTAACCTCAAATAACACTTTTCCACGGAATGCACGCGCCACGGTAACACCATCGAGGGCGAGAGGGAGGGAGGGAGGGAAGGAGGGAGGAGGAAGCGAGGAAGAATCGTAGACATAATTTGTAGACGTAATAAATACCCGTGCGTTCTCGACGATTAAAATATATATATATATATATATATATATATATATATATATTTATATACGTACATCTAGATCTACGTATCGATGCCACGTCTAATTAATCCGAGACGAGACCGACAGTATATAATGTTGCGGACGTAGACACCTTGCAATTCCTTGCGAGTCGCAAAAGACTTAAGAAGCGAGAAAAAGAGAGAATAACAACAAAGAAAAAAAAATATATATATATTTCGATAGCAAAATAATGAAGCGAGACTCACCGGTATTCAGGAAACGGGTATTCGTGGTGACGACAGCGCTGTAGGTCTGCGGGGAGTGTACAACGGGCTGATTAAGGATGATCTGATGTTGATGCGAGGTAGCGTGATGAGCCTGTTGTTGCTGGGACGCGGGCGGCGGCGGCGGTTGTTGCTGCTGCTGCTGCGGATGGTGTTGCTGATGATGTTGCTGGTGATGGGACAGGTGGTGGTGCTTGCTCCCCTTCGTCGGCATGCTCATCGCAGGCGTGGGCCTCCCTCGTGCGTACTGTCCTTAGAAGCCTGCCGTCTTATGCGGTTTGCACTCATAGGTATCGGCTATTTTCCCCACGTGTTTTGCCAGGTCGCCACGACGGTGTCGGAGTCTTACACGCGCCGTCTCTGTCTCTCTCTCTCTCTCTCTCGAGGGGTAGAATGTTGTGCAGAATACGTGCGTATATTTATCTGTAGGTGAGGGACCGTGGATTTGCCGTCACGCGTTCGGATCGTGCGATCTGCACGACTATCGACGGAGGAGGAGGAGAAGGAGGAGAGGAGGAGGAGGAGGAGGAGGAGAGCGGGTGGGGGGAGAGGGGCGGGCGATGTTGTGGGCCCGCGTGTATGTCTCTTCCACGAGGCGCCGACTTCTTCTTCTTCTCGTCCTTCTTGTCAATCTTCGTGGATCCTTCGAGGTTCGCGTCGTCCGATTCCTCACACGCGGAGAAGATGAGATTCTTCACCGCGTGCGATTACGCTGTCACTTGGCGCGATCGCTGGCCACGCGACGAGGGACACGCGCGGCGGAAAAATATGTCTATATATCTCGTGCGCTATATATCTATCACGCTACTCGACGGCTCGGATTGAATAATGTCTAGGAACGTGGAGAAGCGCGTAAGCTAAACCCGCACGCGTATTCGACCGCTCGCATAACTTACTCTGCCGCGACCTTCGTGGAGATACTCGAGTACGGGATTAATCCCGTAGCCTGGCGTTTTCACGTCGTGGAAAAGAGAGCTGGAGAGGTACTAGAAAACAAATCTCACTTCCTCGACAATTCCCTGATAATTTATATCAATTTATATGTACCGCCGACACACACGCGACACACGAACGCACCGGTTTAATGCGAGCGGGACGCGAGTACGTGTGGTTTTTGATCGATCGCGAACATGAGAATGCTGGAGTCGCTCCGATATCCCATTGGTCGTGCGACGAGCTTCGTCCAGCCTATTCATTGGCGGCTGCTACCGAGATCCTAGAAATTCTTATATTCGGCAGCCAATCGGGCGCGTTCGACCTAGGCTAGTTTTAAAGACCCTCTAAAGGTGCCTTTTCATGTTGACGCTCGACGCTCATTTTTGACGTCAAAACAGATCACGTGATCAAAATTGACAAATTGGTATTTTTATTTTTGGTCACGTGGTGTCTTTTCACGCTGAAAATGAGCGTCGAGCATCAGCATGAAATAGCACCTTAATAATTTGTTATAATGTTCGTGATGGTAGTTTAATTATTATGTTTTCTCATGAAAATAAAGCAATTTATTATTTCATGTTTTATGTGTTTATTTTTTATATTTTTATTTTATTTTGTTAATTTTTATGCAATTAATAAGGATTAAATTTAATTAAGAATTTTATTTAATTACTAAAAATTAAATACAAACAGTTTTTTATCATATGTATTATTTTGATGTGTTTAACATAAAAAGATTATAATATTTAGTTCTAAAACGTTTATTTTTTATTTATATTACTGAAATATAATGTTTATGCTAATAGTAAAGTTAATATGATTCAAATATGAGGGGGAATTGCCCAGATATAGAGGACCAATCAAAACTGAATATCATATGGCGAGACTCTTATTAGAAGGTCTCTAGCTAGTTTAAAGACCTAAAATTGCGTTCGAAAATCTATTTATTTCAGCACCAATGGCTGCGTTCGGCAGAGAAAGCCAATCAATGAGAGCCTAGTTCTTTGTTGGGTCTAAGTGCAGAAACCAATCGCAATAAGGAATCACTAAGCGCCGATTTGCTTTTTCTGCCGATAGAAACGTCACTTTCACGATGCGATACGCACGTGAGAAATGTCATGTCGGGCATTAATTTCAAATAATCCTATAATATTACAACTTTTACAATGCTCGAATTATATATACCGGAAATGATATTAATGCACATTAGAATAATATTGAAGAAAATAAAATCGAATTTTGAATCCAATCGTACACGTGTTTCAAACGCAATTTAGTATTATATTCGACATTTTTGCCTACAAACATTTTCAAAAATTTCTTTTAAAATCGTAATATTAAATAAACAATTGTTTTCTCATCCAGACAATTTTCTCGTGTAACACTCTTACAGGTTAGGGTTAGTGTCGTAAAAATTATATCGCGCGCGCGAGACTCTCGTTATAAACATTTTCTACGTCACTTTACACAGTTTATTACAGTGAATTGTGCAACACTGCAAAATATACTAGAGTAAATATCGAGTGAAACAACAAAATGTTCTGCGTGTAAAGTAAACGTCTAATCTCGTGAAAGATATCATCTGACAAACACGAGATTACATTTACTTCGTATCTGCGTCTTTGACATAACCTGTACGTTTCTCTTCCTTTTTTTTCCTCCTCTACGTTTTTATCATTCGAATCATCGAAAATGAGTTCTCACGGAAAAGCAGAGACCGACAGGCTCAGAAAGAATTTGGAAGAACAATTGGATCGACTTGTACAACAGTTGGAAGATTTGGAAGATTGCAGGTTTTGTTCAACACCTTTTCAAAAAATATAAAAGTCAACACTTAAAATGTAAAATGCAAATTATGTGACTGTTTCTTGAACAGAGTTACTCTTGATGAGACAGATTACCAGGAATCGAAAGAGGATACAATGGAACAGCTCCGCGAGTTTAACGAGAGTCTGCAAAGAATGATATCTGGAGATATGACATTGGTTAACGAACTTGGAGCAATGCAATTAGTATGTATATTACGTGTTTTCTTTATCTAAACATAAAACGGTGATGTACTGTAATTATATATATTTATATTTTTAACAGGCAACTCAAGCAGCTATCAGCGCAGCCTTCCAAACGCCAGCTGTAATAAGAATGTTTGGTAGGCGTGAGCCCACCGGACTCAAGGAACGTCTCTCCCAAATCGATCGTGACGTAAAACTAGGCAAATTAAGCAAAGAGGCCGCTGATCGCCAACGTGGAGAAATATTAAGCGCTTTGAGGCAACTTGGAGAAAAGTTGGAACCATCTGAATTACAATTATTGGAGCGATTATCCTTGAATAATGTAGATACTACTAGGTACGTACAAGTTACTGAAACAGCGAAAGAAGGTAAAATGGCTCTAGATGTAGTCGGCAAGGAAGTCAGAGCTACGCAAGATACTTGAACACAGGGCCCCATGTAACTACGATTAATCGTAATGTAACCACTACAATTATTACAATTGGCCATATTATTTTTAATTTGTCACTACACTCTTTGAAGCATTGTTACTGAATAATACACACAATATGGTCTTTTATATTAAATTCTTTATATTGTTCTTCTCTCTCCCTCTCTGCTCCAAGTTGTAATTTCTACAATTTTTACTTTATATCGGCAACATTCAAAAGCAGTCATTATGAATTAATTAAAATGTATATGCAAAAATATATGTATTTACTTATTTATAGAATTAAACATTATAAATTATTTATGAATTTTATGCCACAGTAATATTATGATTGTTACTAAAAAAAAGACCATATATTATCTCATAAAATTTTTGTGAAAAAAAAAAAAAAATATATATATATATATATATATATATACACACACATTGATGCATATACATATATAACTCAGAAATTCTTATGCAGTTTTTAAAAAATATGAATTATTTTATATTGCTTATAAATATTTACTGTGACGATTTAACGCAACATTTGTAACAAATTAGATCTTATAATGTATAGTAGCTTTAGATGTAACATATATATAACGTCTCGTATATTCAGAAAATTGTTTTGTTGTACAAATTATAAAATAAATAAATTGATGTTTTTATATGACCTTTCTATATATATCTTTTTGTTCTGAGAAAATTGTATTTCAATCCTGAGAAGAATTAAAATGAGAATTATAAGCGGATAATATATATATCACTATATGTGTATTATCCACTAGGTAAATTACTGATAACAAATGAAAAATATATACATTTGATCATATTAACGCTCATACATTTAGTTAAACTTTGTCAACATCATATTATTCATATTGCATATAAAAAAAAAATTTTATGAATCTAAAAAAATAATAAATAAATCAGATAAGGCGAAACCTATCTATATATCTCTCTTATGATAATCATTTCTACATATGATATTACAATTGTAACTATTTTTTTCGGAACTTTCTTTTCCTTAGAATCAATGATGAACACTGGACCAGTAAGAGTAATAAATGTCATTTTGCATATCAATGTATAAAACTATGATTATTTAAAAATTATTCTGTTATGTCACTTAATACAATAAAATATTCTTTAAGATTTACTTGCGTGTACATGTAACATTTCTTCCACTTATCGAGGAAGTTTTTGTAAAGGCATATTGAATGGGTGTCAAGAATATATTATTGTGCTTTTACAGATTATTCTCTTATATATGTATGTATACATACAGTTTACACCAAGTACAATGCTCTTTTATTCATGTGCAAAATCTTTATTGAAACAGTGATACAATTATTATATTTATTTATTTTTCATAACTTTGAAATTTATATTTATAATTTATTCATAATTTTTTTCAAGTTGTACTTGTAACATGAAAAATTTGAATAAATAATAACAATCGGAAAATGACATTTTGTTCATTTTTATCTCTAATAATTGAAGTAGTATTGGACATTTTCTCTGTATATATATGTATTCATACATATATTATATACAATAATAGTTGCAAGAAAACATTCAAACAAACAACAAGAGGGAGATAAACACGTTCTTGTATACTATAAAAAGTATTTATATCTTCAAATATATAAAACGAGTTTCTCTTCTTGTTTATCTGCGTTTCTTTTGCTTTTTTATATTATTGTACTCGGCGCACATTTGTCACGTAAATTAACGTTTACGCCTGCATACTCTTTTATGTTCACGTTGCCAATGCACCTGTTGACAATCTGTACTGCAGTAAGCGGTATTCCAACAACAATGATATATCGCCTCAGCCTCGCAATTGTAACACTAAAATAAATCGTATAATAAAACGTTTAATAAAACAGAGTATTAGATTATTTCAAAAGAGAGATCTTGAAAGGACAAAAAAATTACCCATTGTTTCTTTTTGATGTCGGACACTAGTTGTAAGTGCCTATCGGTTAATTGTCGCAGCTCTATTGCGTGCTCCGCTTGTAATCTCTCCAGTTCTTTACATTTTTCAATTTCTAACTCGCGGCGTAATTTTTCTAGCGCCGTTGTCGTCGGTTGTTCTGAAGTTCTGCGCTCCCTCTTGATCTACAAATTCAGAGTCGTCAACAAAGTAAATCAGACACGACGCATGTGAATTAAATATTTGATTAAAAATTTACCTTGGCGGGAAGTCCATCTGTTTGAATCTGTTCCGTTTGAACGAGTACACATTTCGATCTCGGTTCTTGACAACTAGACGTGACCATATCTTCTTGCGAACCCTCTTTCTTCAAACCTTGCGGGCACGTACTCGATATCTCTCTAGCGGGTTCGTCTTCCGCTACTGGTAAACAAGGCACCTGTCTTTCTTCGTTCTCGGCGTTAGTTTCCGAAGCATCTTCTTTATTATTTGACTCTTCGTTTGTAGTTTGCGTCTCGATATTGCTATCCGAGCTTAGACGTTCGACTCTTACTCTCAAGTCCTTAATTAGTTGTTTTGACAAATTGTGTGATGCAGTTTTCGAACTCGACGATTCCAATTTTTGCATCTTTGCAGGTGTACAATCCTCTGTAGTATTTAAGTCTTCTTTGTTCTTTCCCAACTTTTGTAACAAGTTTTGATGATGTTTTAGCTCGTCGAAAGCTCTGTTCCAAGCTGTTGATTTTTTCACCTATAAAGATATATTTTTGATTAGTCAAAAAATAAATATTTTCAATTATGAGAAAGAAATTTGTTTTGATTAGTCGAGAAATAAATATTTCTATTTTAATTATGTGAAAAAAAAAGTTTGTTGTACACTTTTGATTGTTCTGTATAATATAAATTATCATTTTTTTCTTTTACGTAATTAAAATAGAAATTTATTTCTCAATAACATATATATATATATATATATATATTTAAAAAAAATTTTTTTTTCACATTCCTGCTTCCGAAAATAAATGAAATATTGTATTTTTAAATTGGTTTCTTATAAAGATTTGTGTTAATTAACAAAGCTCCAATGTTTTTACAATGATACACAATAAAGATAAGATATTACACAATAAATATTATATAAAGAAAACTTGCATTTACCTGTAAACTTTGTAACGTGGTAGAGATTGGACGAATAAAGACTTTTTCAATGTTAGCTCTCATGTGATGACCTCCAAAAAAGCGCACGTCGTATACATTGCCATTGACTTGCATAACTTTTGCAGGCCAATATGGGTATCCCTTTTGTTTCGCGTAAACCAATTGATGAGGTGGATTACACGGTATACAGAACCACATTTTTTCAGACTTCTCGTTCGATATACGATAACAATCTGCGCAACGACGAATTTCTTGAAGATCGTAACAACAGTCCTGATACATTACGCGGCCCATTTCTCCTATTACGCTGTGAGCTGTGTCAGAACGACAAGGACGATATGAGATATAAATAAAAAATGCTTCCAAAAAAAAAAAAAAAAAATGTACAGCTTATCATCTCTCCTACCTCCGTGGTATATTATGATGTTATGCAGAATATTGTACGCGTCAGCCTCGAATTCGGCAAGATTTTTGTACTCGTTTTTACTTGTTTTTGCATCCATTATTGCCAAATCCATATGATGTTTTATTAGAATTCCTGACCGCCACGCGTCTTCGCCCTCGCTTACCCAGGTTGGTCCGGAAAAACCGTTGGTAGGTGTAACGATCGGACCATTGTTGAAGACGATGGTGCGGTCTGTGATTTCCAGCGGTAATTTAGCTTTCAAATGACCACACGTGAAACCAAGAATGTGATTGAGATCGCCCTTATCAGAATATGCATCGCTGTTTATTTTCTACAACAGAATTGATCGTACTTTCAATAATCATATCATATCAACAGCGAACAGAACAAAGAGCGCAATTCTTACCTCGCAAAAATTACAAATCTTTAATTTCGCGTTACTAGGTGTATGGCATTCCGGGTGATAGACTCGGTGACACTCCTCGCAGCATTCGACTGCACCTGCTCGCTGACACTTGCAACAATACCAGTCATGATTATCGGTCTCCGTTGTGCTTGCCTGAGGGAATCTGTAACTTTCCTGCTCGACGCCGTTTTTCGTAGGCACTTTTTTCAACAATACAAGACCGTCCTCGACCGCCTTATTGAGCTCAGCTTGAGCCTCTTGTTCCGTAAGGCCGTAAACTCGAGCCAAATGCCGTACCATACGATCATTACTAGGCAAGCTTCTTTGATGTACTGTGGTTTTGATTGTGTCCCAGACCCGTTGAGTCATAGACGAATCGCTTTTGCGACGTACAGACATATCGAACTACAACAGAGAAAATAATTTATTAGTATAATGCGTATAATGCTCTTCGTTTTGTAAACTTTCAAAATACTCTCGCTACACTTTAAGTTATTCGTACAAATTACAGATACGAAAAATAAAATCCTTAATCGGCACGTGGTTTCATACGTGTCATGTCTGAAAAATTAATTTCGCAGAAAAGGCTGGAAATAGCTAAGAAAATAGTAAAATGTAATAAAATTCAAATATATAAGTAAATATATTATTACATAAATATATAGTTGAGTTTCGAGCAAGACTTTGTATTTGTGACCTATTAATATTTACACACGAAATAAAAATCTTTATTATTAATATATTATATTCCTATTTATACTATGTAATTTATTAATTTAACCAAGCTTGTGTAATTTAAATAAAAATAAATAATATCGAAAATTCACGTGTTCGAACTACATGAATCACTGAACCGTCACTCGTCCGTTAAATTGATAAGTATTCTGTACCCTCATGCTGTCACTACAGTACACTTCAATCTAAACTACATCAGGTATACTAAAACTGGGTACCCACATATATAGAGTACCCATATACTTATAATAAATGCATATTTAATTTTTATTCAGTCTATTTCTACCGACCTTAAGATGCGGCAGTGAGTTTCATTAATGATCGATAAACGACATAAGTAATTTTCAGTGAATAGAGAGAGAGAGCAGAAAGGTACTTTTAATCAGAGAGAGATAGACTATCACTATTGCAATATGCATCCTACTATATTAACAGCAACAGGATACACATTGTTGTTGTCCAGTTTCATCACACTTGCATTTTTACTGCGAAAAGGATGCAGCAAAACGAGCAAATCCCCCTATTACATTTTATCAACTTCCGACGTCTTCAGTACCATATTAACAGCTATTATACTGCTCGTGAATCGCATCGAAGCTGCAATAAAATTGAGTTACAGCTGGCAGAACAATACATTGGACGATACGCTCAACCACACATGGACATTCGAAGATGAAGACAACTATCAGTTTCCATTTCTACAGATTCGCAATCTACGCGAGGCTGATCTCAATGTAACTTTAACATGCGACATGAATGGTATACTTATGCAGTACGGAATATTATTTGCCGCATTGACAAACGCATTTGTATCCTCGCTAACACTTACTCTACAGTGCAATCTCACCGCAGCGTGCGTAAAAAAAAGATGTACCGACATAATGAAATCATTAATGAATGATAATCAGTTTAAGCCGAAGGATGTTAAAGTTACACGGAAAAGAAAAATACCGGAAGACGGAGGAGAACCGGCATTTCAATTGCCAGACGACATGAAGAACGAGAATAGTTTTCTCCAAAGGATTATGAAAATTTTCAAATTTCAAAATACATCAAATAAGCCGGCCAAGTTGTTCGTTACTAGTCATTGGCTCGTACCGTTACTCGTTGTAACTATTTTATACTTTGCCGAATACAACGATATGAATACTAGTCGATACACGGAAGATGCCGAGTGCATATTCGACAGTAATTTTCCAATGAATGATTTTTATATATTCTCAGACGTTGAAGATAATTTAAAAATTGACTCTATTATGTATACGACATCGATGGAAAATAAATATCCTGTTGACGAGGAATTATTAAACAAGATCAAACCAAGCAGCGCGGAAGTAGACGAGATAGTCTTTAGAGTTCAGAACATCGTAAACAGCACGTTAAATTATACAGGCAAATCTTCAGAAAGTGCGAAAAACACAAATGTTCTCGCGACTTTCGGATCACAAAGCTTGACGGATTATGTGGCAGCAAATAATATAATAAACTATATAAAAAGTAATACAGACATTAATAATGTCACTAAAAGACTAAATGATACATTGATGGGAGAAAATGAAAGTATCCACGACCACGATACGTCCACAAATAATACAGACTCCAGTCGAGATCTGCAAGCATCGTTACTCCATAATTTGTTGAAGAGTACGTCGGAGGAATCAGATGTAGCTACATTCGGGAACTCGAGCAATGTGCATGACACCTCGGATAAGGATGACAGCTATCATGAGGACGGGCAGATGTATCCTGCAAGTACAGAAGAGAATCAGACAGCTACCAATATTGGCGTCATGCAATATAAAAAAACATCAGTTTCCAATAATCAAATATACAACAATATAATGAAACGTATTCAAAATGCGATGAAAAATAATAATCGCACGATAAATCGACACAATCAGGCAAGGCAGCCAAAGGGGGACAATTTGAAAGACTACGTCACGAGGAGAAGGCCGAATTCCATCAGGAATTTACTTTCTAGTCAGAATGATAATTTTAATCGTTACATTAAGGAGATGAGAAATGGTACGCAACACATGATCAACGAGTGCTTGCTCTCACCCAGGTTCTTACAATTGTACCTGTTTGTCTTATTCTTTGCGATATATTTCCTGTCAATTCTGTCATCCTGTATCCTGCAAATGCGTGGCAAGCACGTGTGCAAAAGTACACGTGCGATATTAAAAGCAAAAACTGATCTTGCATCTGTTCGCGAGAATTCAAGTAAACATAACAATACAACCATCATCAATGTATCTCAGCTACCTATGGACACTAAAGAAAATCATCATCACGATTCAACGGAGGGATCCAACGTGTCGCAGGAAGCAAGAGAAGATCATAGTCAAAGGTCACACGTAGAGACAATAAAAGACGAGAGCCTGCTCTTAGAGATAGATTGCACGGTAAGAATATTTAATACCGTCGAATTATCCTTGATTCTATGCACAATTCTCTGGACACCGATATTCTTGGAAACTCTACTCAGAGTTTTTTCATGCATCCGCTCGCCTCAATGGTTTATCGATACAACATTTCTAAGCGCAATTTCTTTCGGTATCATAAGAAACATCCTCAACATGTATATAATAAAAAATCAAGAGATCCCTAACAATGTTAAAACAAAAGATAACAGAATACATCCAGTCAAATAAATGCATGCTCTCTCTCTCTCTCTCTCTCTCTCTCTATGTTATTCAATATATTAATAAAGTAAACAATAATAATAATAATAATAATAGTAATCGTAATTAATATATATTATAGATTATATATACAATTCATAAACTTTCATAAATGGGGGACGAGAGAAAGCTCGGTGCTCTTATCGCAAGATATTTCAACATTCACAATTAGATAAATAAACGCATTTTGTAATCGAACGTAAAGGGGGAGGGGAGGAAGAAAAAAAAAAAAAAAAAAAAAACGCGACACCAATATTCGCGTTATTTTGCCTTCATTATGACAAATAGCTACCTGTATTGTTACAAAAGTGCGTGTTCCGTTAGACAAAATGAATATCAATTGGTAAGTAGATTCGCTTACTGTGCGCTTATCGCTTATCGCGAGTAAAAGTTCCACATTCGCTGCGCGGACGATAGTCGACGATGTCGGGGGAGAGTCCAGGAGATATCGGCGATGATTCGAGGCGGCGCGCTCGCTTGGATCTCTCGAAAAGCCCCGGGAAAATGAGGTCGCGAGGAAAGCTCGCGAGAAGGGAAACTTTCCTAATCTCCGCCAGCGAGATACAATCTACAATAACGATGTAACGACGAATTAACGTCAAAGACGCCAACACTGTGCGCACGTCACAGACACGGGATCTAACCTAAGCCCAGGCTTAGCTTAGGGCTGCGCGCGCAACTTACGTAACCGATGACATATCGACATGCGTCGCACGAGGTTTTTGACAATTTTAATTTAAATCTACAAAGCGATAAATAGTTATATTATATCTACGATTATAGAAAGATTTGTCAAAGTTATTTCTTCGGAGCTTTTACTAAATTTATTATCAATCGAGAAACAGACCGGTTTTTTAAAAACCTACAGCCTTTAATATCCCTGGTAGAAATAATTTTACAACTTTTCAATTTCAGCGAAACTACAAGTTTTTTTAGATCGATTATTTCTGTGTAATTCTTATGTCAAGCTATGAGATTTAGATTTGCAGTTAGATTTTCTACAACTATTTATTACTTTTATATACAATAATCTGGACAGCTTCTATAAAACTCTGATTAAAAAGTTGTAAGAAACCTATGAGCATTTGTAAATATTTTTTACAACTCCCTACAACTTATCGTGAGTTTCTACAGTTATGACAAAATTTGTAAAGTTGATTTGTTTTACAAATTTCAATTTTTCCGTAAAAATATTTAAATTGTAAAATTATTTCCATCAGGGATACGATGAGCGATTTCCGACAATATCGTGCTTTCGAATACGGATAATCGACGTAGAATCGAGATTTATTATTTTTGTTACAGCAAAGAAATATCTTACAAGTTAACAAACAGATCCTCTTGTAATATATTCAGCCTTATAGATGTATATCAATGGAATAAACATTGTGGAAAGAGGAAAAAGGATTCGTTATTTAATATCTTCACCGAAAAGCAAGTCTCATTCGGGCGAATTCTCCGCGAACACACCGGTATAAAATACAAACTAGGAAAAAAGTGAGTGTATTGTATAGTTAATCAGTCATCTGTACAAAAAATATCTAGCTCTCAATTTTAGTCGATTAGCAATGAATCAACATGCAATCATTCGGCTCGCGCTAACCATTTTTAATAACTACATTTTATATAATCGATTTCAAGTTAAGATGCAAATCCGTACCATTATCCCATGGTATAACTTCCGCCTCCGTGGACGCGTCACGGGGCAAATTGTTCAACGTCTCGATGAGCGCGTAACACTTGCGCGGACACGCCAGGTCCGACCGCGAGAGACGCAGAACCGGGCAGAGGTCGTTCTTGCCGTCGCCGACGTAGACGATTTTACCGTAGCGCTTGCCCTGCTCGCGTCTCTGATCGACGTAGTCCATCAGTATCTGTCCTTTGCAGAGATTGATAGTACTCAGCCGACACGTGTGCTGGGTGTGATACATGTCCACCCTCATCCTGCCATTGTCGTCGTACCGGGCTGGATTCGTGAAGATCCGTGATATCAGATGATCGAGCTTCCTGCGCTTCAGCCAACGGTCGATGAATATGCTGTTTGAATCGCTGATGATGATGATCTCGTGGCCGTTGGCGTGCAAGTCGGCGAGGAGCGCCTCGATACCCGGGACCGCTGGTATACCAGCCACGGCGTTCTCGATTCTCCGGGCGTCGATGCCATTTTCGTGCAGGAGCTCCAAGATCCTGTCCATGTACGCGATCCAGCCGCTAGACTTGTACAGACCCTTCACATCCTCGGGTATCTTCTCGTTCGGCAGCAGCTTTCGCGCCACCAGGTCGGTGTTGCCGTTGCAGATGGTGTGGTCGAAATCGAACGCCGCTAGCACGCTGCGACTACATTGCTGCATCTACATTGGAGCGCAATATTATCACAATTTTATACGCAACTGTCCATTGAAATCTACGCCAAGTCCAATTCGATATACACCTTGCGACATCAACATCATTTTAGTTTTAGTTAAACTGTCGCATTTTCAAGGTATTCTTCATTCTCTTTATACAACAATTGGTCGCATTTATATATATATATAGGGTGTTCGACAACAGGTGGGACAAAATTTAAGGAGCGATTCTACATGATAAAATAAGACAAAAATCAAGAACAAAATTGCGGTAGAGGCATTCTAAATATTTGAAAATTTACGTGAAAGGTGCCCAAAAGCATGGTAAGCCACAAAATTTTTGGCGTGCGTAGGCTACATCGACTTAAACGCTCTCAAAATATTCTGTGACGCAAAAGTATGCAGCGAATTGCCGAGTTTTAGATACCTTTTATACACAAACTTTCTATGTAATATTTATAAGTGAAAAACAAAGCCTCCATAACAATTTTGTTATTCTTGATTTTTGTTTTGTTTTATCATATAGCAATCACTCCTTAAATTATGTGCCACCTGTTGTCAAACAACCTGTGTATATATATATATATATATATATATATATATATATATATAGACTCTTCCTGGCTTATTGTCAATTTAAAAGGTAAATTTTACTGTGTATACTTGCAAATGGCTCAATTATTTTCTCAAGTAGCTTAATTACACAATATAATCTTTATTGTAATTGTAAAATTGCATTGTTAAAATATATATAAAATTAATATCAATAGGATACTTACTGTTGGATATAATATAGAAGGCTTAAGCGCAAATTTGTGCCTCCATTATATCAAAATTATTAAGCATGTATTGTTAATTTCTTTCGATATATAAACGACGGGATGTATCGATTAATAAACTTTATATATAATTGGGCTTTGCTTGACTTTTGCTGTTGCTACCCTGTGTCCAGTATATGTCGAGAGCAAACGTATTTGTCTTTAGATCTCTTCTTTCTATTCTTCCCAATTCTTTTCTCCCTTGTTTCGTTCCTCCCTTTCCATCAGCTTGTCCTTTCGCTTTCCAAGGGGAAATTCAATCAAAACTCGCTCCGAGTGGCACGTAGATCCAAAGATCCGACTGTGTACGTACCTACTGATAGACAAAATTATTGAGCGGCGCTTTTATAGAGCGAACCAAGGATAAGTAAACAAGGAAAGACAAACAACGGGATTGTTACGAATTTGTATTATTATGCATCCCGAAATAATCGCCGCGATTGCGTGAAAATAATGTCTCTTGGCCAACAATCAACCTTCCCTCGATTGTTGTTGCGCCATTCGTCTCGTCGTGCTTCTAACCGTATCTCTTCCGCGGATGATCCGCGTGCTTCTTGGCACGTCATCGTCAAGTCTCGGAAAAACGACAAAAGGCTGGCGAACACGGAATAGAGCGCAAAAATTCGCGGCAATATAATATTTTTCAATCTCACCTATTTTTCCTCTTTTTTTTTCCCTCCACCTCACTTGACGTGACACTTGCCTGACACTCGCGTAAACAAACTCGGGTCAGGTTAGGCCGGGGTCGGGTCGGGTAAACATTCGACGGCGCACGCGTGACGCGTGACAGACGAGCCGGCAATTCTGGATAATATCCTCGATCGCTTCTTGGCCTTTACTTTGCACGAAATATTCTCGCTGCTTCAACAATGTCGAAGTACAAGTGTCTGAGACCTGCTGGTATGTCCGACGAGGACGATGACGCCGATGACGACGATCTTCTTTGGGGAGTAAGATTAATAGATGTTAATAGATATTTTTGTTAAACTACGACATACTTTTCTCTCACTCCCTTCTTTTGCTAGTACCTGCACAATTCCTCTTCATCCAAGAATATATCGGAAACGAAGAACGATTTAAATGATGTATCTATTAATGAAGATCGCGTTCGCGAAAATGATGTATCTATTGATGAAGATCGCGTTCACGAAAATGATGTGATTCAAGCATGTGTAACAGGAGACTTGAAAGTACTGCAGAATCACCTTGAAAGTAAGCGTGGTGTATCACATTACTAATAATAAAAATGTACTTTTTTTTTTTTTTATACTGTTTAAATAAAATCAAATTTAATTATCAAATTAAGATTACAATATCATATATGTATGTCTTTAGATCCTTCAGATGTAGCGTGCAATGTTGATAAATCTCTGCATACTGGATGGACTTTATTGTTGTATGCTACCTCATCGGTGCAACCAGATATAGTAGAATATCTGCTGAAGCTTGACGCAGATCCAAATAAGAGTAAAGGTACGCATTGATATTATTGTCTATTTTCTCTTTCAAGTTTTATATAAATTTTCTATAATTGTCAAATTTTTTGCAGAGGGCTTTACACCCCTTATGGCCCTGTGTAACTCTGTAAAAGGAACAACTGAAAGATCTCTGAAATGTCTTGTATATTTAATGGAAGCAAAAGCTAATGTAAATCTTACAAATAAACGAAGGTAAAATTAGGAGATACAGATAATCTATATATAAGAAAATTGATTTATATGTATTGGAATTATTATACTATTATATTATCTAATTAATTCTTATTAACAATACCAATTAATTTCACAGAGAAACAGCTCTAATGTATGCTTGTACATCGCAAAATGCAGAATTTGTTGCCGAACTTATAAAACATGTTAAGGACATCAATGTCTGTGACAGCGATGGAAAAGCTGTAAGTTTCAATAAAAAATTAATTATCAAAATATTTCTTCGGTAAATCGTCGATTCGGTTATAGGCATTGAGTTATGCTGCTGTAGCTAATAAGCCTGATATTGTCAGAATTCTTTTGGAGCATAATGCGGATACTTCATTGCAAGACAAAAATTATTTATCTGCAAAGGATATCGCGGATAAAAAAGGATTTGAAGAGGTAATTAAAATATCTTTGCTTTATCGTTAGCGATTAAACTTTTTCTTTTTCTTTCGTTTTAGATATCTGCTTTATTAACTGAGGAAGGAGGAGAAGAAAAACCAATAACTTGCGAAGTGTTTGATAGAAGAACTTGGAGAGATTTATTTCCAGATTTGTATCCTAGAAAAAAAGAAGTTTTAGACGATTATGTATCAAACATGCTGTCTGGAATGGGTTTGGAAAGTTATAAAGTTCGGTTTCAAGGAATGGATCTTAAAACTTTTTTGCAATTGACAGAGGCTGAAGTTTGTAATCTAGGAATCGATATCTCTGTTCATAGAGAACAATTCTTAGAAGCCTTGGAAAAGTTTCATCATAAAAAGTGGAATGTCATCTTTGGCAAACAAGACAATATAAATCCGTATGTTTTATATTTTCTCACAACATTTTGATTAGAATAATGCAAAATAATAATTGTATATATATATATATATATATATATATATATATATATATACATAGTTACAGCATTTATGATAATATAATAACACTGGCAAATGCAAAAGAGAAGATTGCTGTAATCGGTGCTAGTTTTCAATATATAAAAAATAATTTGATGAAAGCTGCAAGGCAAAATATCTATCTTTCTCCCTTGGAAATATTGGCATATGAAAAAAAACTGAAAGAAACGCGAAAGAATCTGAAGAATTTAAAAACTGCAGTAATTCACATTAGAAAACTAGCACGAAAGGTATAATGTAAAATTAATATCTAAATTTTATAAAATTTTATCATTTAGTGCTTATTTATACATTTTTATTTGTATCATATAGATTGATAAGGAGAATGATATCGATATACCAGCAATTTATATTGGCTCTGAAAGAGTCAAGAAAAATAATTTTAATTGGATTATATCGTTAAGCGTTGCACTAATGGTAGGGTTATACTTGTGCAAAACAACATACATTCAAAAATAATGGAATATCAATAACACATAAGAATATAAAGTTTTTTTTTTCTTTTTTTACCAAACAAACTTTACACTTGTAAACATTCTATTGTTGCATACCACAAATAAGCTTATACTTAATATGTATGTAATATATGTGTCATAAATATTAAATACTTATTTTATATAGTTTTGTACAGGTGTAAAAAATACTCTTCATACAGAGTAAAAAAATAAATATTTTTCTAGTATTATATATGTGACATACCTTTTATTGACTTGAATGTTCCCTCAAGTTAGCCAATTTCATCATCTGTGGAAATAAGGGATGGAATGATGGAAGATTTTGTTGTCTAACTGTCAATTGATAACGTTCCAACGGTCCACTACACAGGGTTAATCTATCTCTTTCACTCGGATGATTATCCATCCACTGAGATAATCGGCCTATGGACCATCCGGCGCTCTGTGAAACAAAACGGAACGATTATTATTTTGTTAACGCTTGACATATGTCTGCAAAATAAATCACTATATTTAAGAGATTCATTCACCTGATGCGGTGACGCTAATTCGGGCGGTGCACCGGAAAATAAATGCAGAAGAATAAGAGACGGTGGCACGCTGCTCTCTCCTTGCCCTTCTAAAATTCTGTCCACCATCTCCTCGGGATTGAGAGGAAGTAAGGTTTTTAGCGCTCGCAAAGTTCTGTATTGCTGCTGCTCGAGCAGACTCATCTGGCCACCACGACACAAGGGTGTCACGGCTACTTCCATCTAAAATTTTTATCTGTTACATCCATCTGCTCAATCTCATTTTTTTTTTATGCGGAAGCGATATATACCTGTGCGAAATCTACCAAAAGTTTTACTCTCCCAAAATCGGTCAGAGGTCTTAACAAGCAGGCATGGCGCACAAATAACTCTATGCATCTCGATACGACGGTTTTGCAGCTGAAAAAAAACCGTTAACACTTAATAATGCGTTATCAATGTACGACATGAATAAAAAGAGAGAAATAACTTACCTTTCGGCTACAATCATTTGATTTTTGTATGGTAATAAGAACGTATTCACAGATCGTAAAATAAAGCCTTGTAATTCTCGCATGTAAAGAGAACAGCCAATTTCTTTTCCCAAAGGGCTACTCGTCCTAAAAAATTATATCAATATTATGTAATAAATATAAAAATTGTATTATAATGTAAATGTAATGTAAATTAGGTATCAAATGCAGGTACAAGTGAAATAAAGAAACAGGGAAAACTTACTCTTTGAATTCAGGGTCATCGTGCATCGTTAAGATAATGCTTTCGATTGCATCGCTAACAGAAGTTAATAACGGCGCGAGTACGCTCTTTGTTAATGCGTCTGTCTCTTTGAGTGCCGTGGTAATAATAGTGCTTCCCTCGGAAGATAATCCTCCCGCTAAATTCGCTATCACACGATTCGTCTGATTTGCAAGGTAATGCAAAAGATTCGCGAGCGTGATATTTGTCTGCTGACCAGTGGTAGGAGAATCAATCACTTGGCTGGCTTCGCCGCCGGTAACAACACTTTGCTCACATTTTAAACAGAATAATCTTATTGCTTTTCCTACATTACGGGACACTACAGTCGAGAGTCCATCGTCCACCAATGATACACTCAGTTCACTAGATGTAAAAAATGCAGCTTTATTTTTTTTATAAAAAAGCAAATATCTATACAAAAAATAACAATTCTAGATTCACTTACTTTGTAATTGTACGAATAAGACTGTCAATTTCATCATGTGTCGGTAAACCTTCTCCAGAAAACATATTGTGTACAGGATCCAAAAGCCGAGATACCGAACGCGACAAATATGCATTTTCAAAGGGTAATAAAACATTGCGACTATATTATAAAAGTATACGCGTTAATATAATATCCTGCATGGTGTTATACATCATTTTATGTGAAATATTACTATACTTACTCAATACCATAAATCCCAATACTGTGAGACCTTTCTTTTAAACGTTTACTCAAGTCTAGAAATATTCTTAAAAATTTTGGATATTCTCCTTCTAAGGCCTGTTTTACGAATGATGATCCTACAACATATATATATATTTAGATTAAAACTTTATATTTAACTACACAAGATATTTAATATTCATTTATAATTTACCTTGAGCACGTTCAACCAAGACTTTTGCAAGCAGGGCATTTACTTTGTCCCAAAATTTCTCGGACAAGTTCTGAAAATCCTTTGTATGATGTTCCAACAGTACTCTTTGCAGCAACTCGATCTAAATTTAAAACAATAAATAAATTTTAAAAACTCTTGGATTTTAAAAACAAATAAAACGTATAGCATTGTACAATTTTTGTCCATTCACCTGCAGACATTGCGTATATAAAGTATCTTGAAAGAGCCGTTCGAGATTTTCCCAGATTTTTGTGCGTAAATTTCCAGACGATCCAGGTGACGGAATCGCAGCTCTGCCGGGTGCTCCACGTTTACCAAAATCTTGATTTGTCATTAACGATACGTCTAGTGAATCTGTAGAAATTCTTTCAATGTCGGAAAGAGTAGACTCTATAGTTGTGTCCACAGCTCCATCAATTATTCCCAAGTTTTGAAAAACCTGTACAGCTGTGCTTATCTGTTCATTACACACATATGCATATTAATACAGACATAATGATTACAATTTAAATGACATCAAATTTAATTAACTATTTAAATATTTTGTAAATTTATTATTACTAATAAACTCATATCAAATAATTACATGACATACCTTTGTCCTGTCCATCGCTTGTAAACCTTGTGTTAATGTATGAGTGGCTATTCTTTGTACAGTAGCTCTCTGAGCTTTTACAGCTTGTTGGTCATCCGCAATTACATCTAGGCCATTAAGATCAGTGTCTGCCATTAATTGTTCTGTACATAGAAATTTCACGTGTAACATTGATATAATAATATGGCAAAGAAAAAATAATAGAGAAAGTAATAGAAAAGTACCAAGTTCATGCAGACTGTTGGCAGCTTTAACAATATCTGGATTTTGTGTGATACTATTCATTTGAGAGTTTAAGCGCTTTGATAAATGTTGCATTCTGGCGACTCTTCTCAGAAGATCAGAAGTCTCGTGAAGTCGTGCCAACACAATCGTTTGCATCTCGATTCTATTAAATGGATCAACAATTTTTCCACGTAATCGCTCAACTGCTGATAAAAGACTCTAAAAAAAAAATTTTTTATTTTCTGTGTCACTTTAAATTCACATCAGTCTTATTTTCTTGCACGACATTTACCTGTATATGAGACTGTATTATAAAAAGCACTCCTTCCAGTTTTTCAACCCATGTTGCCTGAGATAACAAATCCTCATGATTGGCAAGTACCTGCCTTTGCAACTCGACATTTAACACCTCGATGGCTAGAGAAAGAGAGATATAAATGATTTACTGTTTTAATATTTTAACAATTGTAAAACAATTTGTATTTTACCTTGTCCTAGCTTGTTTAGTTGTTGAGCAACTGACAACAGTGGACTAATGTCAGATTTCTTGGAGTCGGCAGCCAGTAATTGTTTAAAGAATTCTATCAAATTAATATATATTTCATTAGCTCTGTACAATATTGTATATACAATACAATATAAATTTTTATTTCAAATGCATGTTTTTTTACTTACGATCGTTTTCTATGTCTTCCCAACTTGATATGTCACCCATTTTTAGGTTACACGAAACTGAAAGAAAATTAAAAAAATATTCGTTTAGGGTGCGTTCAAAAATTCTATTCACAGGTAAAGTAACATTTAATTGACCAATCGGGAGGCAAGGATTTCCTTGTCCCGATTGGTCAATTAAATAGCACTTTATCCCACGTGGGTAGGATTTGTGAACACACTTATAAACATGTGAATCGTAAAGTGGACCATGGTGTCAAAGTATACATTAATATAAAATAAAAAATTGTACAATTACTCGGGTTAGTCGGTCAGTTTAAAATTTTCCTCCAATCGTCCGTTTTCCCTTCACGAAAATGATACACAGCCTCTTTATTATCAATTCCTCGGGGTAAGCATTATAAAAAAAAAAAAAAAAAAAAGGGCACAAAATATAAAATAATTTCACAGATCAAATTTGTGTAATAATAATATATGTGTAATAATAATTATTCCCCACGTATGATAATAATTGTCAATCAAGTAGAGTTTTATTTTGTTATCAAGTAGAGTTTTTTCAAACATTGATTATGTGACACACAATTATTCTCTTATGTGTTCCATATGGGTGCCATAGAGATGTCTTTATGGAGAAACATTGGAAAAGTGCAGTCGCACGCTCACTTTGCGACTATTTCTTTGATCAACAGCGAAGGGTCCTGTCGCCAGAAGACACTCCGCCAGTGATAGCTACTCCTCATCATTATCTCATTAGTATATACCGTTGTAACATGTTCTTTGTGGCAGTATGTATGACAGAAGGTAAACTTGATATGATAAAACATTTGCCATATAATTTATATGGGTTGATGTATTAGGCAAATATTTTTTCTCTTTCCAGTTCCCCCCTTGTTTGTCATTGAATTCTTGCACCGAGTAGTGGACACTTTTGAAGATTACTTTAGCGAATGCACAGAGACAATCATAAAGGAAAACTATGTAGTTGTATATGAATTGCTGGACGAAATGTTGGATAATGGTTTTCCACTGGCAACAGAATCCAACATATTGAAGGAATTGATCAAACCACCTAATATCTTGCGTACTATAGCAAATACTGTTACAGGCAAATCCAAGTAAGCATACTTTGCTGTGTTTGCATTGATTCTCCGACAGGCACGCGTAAAAAATTAATTCATTTATCTTGTAATTGTAAATATAGTGTTAGTGCAATCCTACCCAGTGGACAACTGTCTAATATTCCTTGGAGACGAACCGGAGTGAAATACACAAACAATGAAGCTTACTTTGATGTTGTTGAGGAAGTGGATGCAATTATCGATCGAACGGGAGCAACTGTATTTGCAGAAATTCAAGGCTATGTAAGTTTTGTAATAGATACCAAATAGATACGTAATTATATAATTAATTATGTAATGAATTTCCTAGATTGACTGTTGTATAAAATTAAGCGGTATGCCAGATCTCACACTTTCATTCATGAATCCGAGATTATTCGACGATGTTAGTTTTCATCATTGCGTTCGATTCAAGAGATGGGAGGTATGCATAAACATGATAACATACATAGTTTTACTTATAAAAATGGATTTTTAAGATTATTTGTTCTTGTTTTAGTCGGAAAGGATACTTTCTTTTATTCCACCCGATGGGAATTTTCGTCTTCTCTCGTATCATATAGGATCACAAAGTATTGTAGCAATTCCAATATATGTGAGACATAACATAAGCCTAAAAGAACCAGGAGGTGGTAGATTGGATATAACTGTTGGACCAAAACAAACTATTGGCAGAACAGTAAGTTGTCTTTCTAAATAAGTGTAATATTATTTATTATTATCTCACAAAATTATTATATATTAGGTATCACATTATTATGGATATTACTATTATTATTACTATATATTTCAGGTTGAAAACGTTACTCTCGAAATTCCTATGCCAAAGATAGTCTTAAATTGCACTTTAAGTCCAAACCAAGGAAAATATTCATTTGATCCTGTTAGTAAAGTATTGCTATGGGACATTGGAAGGATTGATGTTTCTAAATTGCCAAATCTCAGAGGATCGGTAGGATAATTGGAAAAGCTTCAAACAGATTTAAATATATTTAGTAATTGTTATAATATATCGAGTAATTTTATATTTCAGATCACAATACAAAATTCGACAACTGTTACCGAATCAAATCCTGCCATTAATGTATGTATAATAATGCCATGTAATATACATAGAAGAATTCTTTTTTTTCGCGAAATTTTTTAATAATTTAATATTTCGATTTTTTTAGGTCCATTTTACGATTAATCAATTAGCAGTATCTGGATTAAAAGTAAATAGATTAGATATGTATGGCGAAAAATACAAGCCTTTCAAAGGTGTCAAATACATCACTAAAGCTGGAAAATTTCAAATAAGAATGTAAACACAATGAATGACTAGATAAAACAAAAATCATTTCTTGTACATTATATTAAATACGTAAGATATATATATATATATATATACTTTATTACCTAAATGAATTATTATACATGACATTAAAAGATATACTTGCTGATAATTTACCATGTACAAAACGATATATAAAAGTATCAATGTAAAGAATGATGTTAAATAAAACTTTAAATATTCTCATTTTAATTGACTCGGATATATATTTTATATTATAGAATAAAATTAAATGTCACAATGAATAATTTGAACAATTCTATATGTTAATAAAATTAAAGACTATATAATAAACAATACAGAACATATATTGACTCATTTACATATATATCTATCCTTCATGTTAAAGATTGACATAATAATTTCTTTGCTTCTAAATCCTCCCATGTTGGATGAGTAGCATATGTGTATAACCGTTCCATATTAGTAGCATATATAGTGTGATTGCTAACGAGATTTTTATAAATCTGTTCGGAAAAATAAAACCGCGTTTAAAGCGTGTAACAATAGCAGAGAATTAAATTTCTTCATTCATACCTTTAATGCATGTTGTAAGTCTGCTGTGCTCACTGGTTTTAATGATGGGCGAGTAATTTGTGTGGAACAAGCATATGAAAAAGCAGTAGCTTGTTCAGCTTCTTCAAAATTGGGTTTTGATGCAGGGATTTGGCCATAAGGTTCCATCACTTCTGTCGGTCTGTTTTGAAATTTCGAATAATACAAAGTAACTAATGTTACAAGCAGTATTAAAATATAATTAGCATTAAAAGATCATCAACTGCAGCGACTTACTCCGAACAAAATGGATTTATGTACATGGAATTTCTTTTCCATGAACTAGGTACTGGTTCTCCTATATTATAAATAAACGAGCCATCGTAAATAGCATATCCTTTTCTCCGCGTGAAAACGGCGGTGAGTATATTTTTCAAAAAAATTTGCGTCGCGGCTATAATAATATGCGCGGTATTCTCTTCAGCTCCGTCCATATTATTTTCCCAGGCGGCGAGCATCAATCGAGCCAGCACAAAAGTCCGATCTGGTAATACAAGTTCTTGGGCGCTAGAGCGATTAGCACCTATGGGTTCGTCACCAACAGGTGACGAAGCTTGACCCAATACTTCTACATACATATCTGCTGGCTGTTGCAAAGAAATAATATAAATGGTCATATATATATATACATTTAACTCTATGTTATTGTTATTGCTATACATTATATATATAGTGACAAACCTCAAAGTTTGATTTATCAGTCTTATATTTGCGTTTTAATCTCAGTCTTCTTTCCTTTGAGGTTTTATCTCTATCTATCTTATAGGTTGGCGTGATAGTGGCTAATCCACGAACTTTATTGAAGAGACACAACAAGAATTCGTTGTGTAAACGGATTTGATCATCTGTCATGAGACTACGTGCTTCGGAATCAAATTCTTCCTTTGTAGTCTAAAACAATATTTTCATAAATAATACGCAAAAATTATTGTATAAGACTTAATTGAGAAATTTACCTTCATTTGAAACCATAGCTTCATCTTCTCAAAATACCTATCAATCATAAAAGAAATAATTATAAAGATGCAAAGTTAATGCAAGTTTAATTGTAGGCTAAGCTATTCCTTCAGCATATAATTCTTATGTTTTATATATTTGTATACATTTGTTCTTTAAAGTAGAAAAAAACTTACGCCTTTGCATTCTCGCCAAGCGAAGCCACGAGACTCTTCCTAGCTAAACTTAATTCTTTCGAAGTAGTCATCTTTGCAATTTCTGCTTTTCGTACAAGATTGTTTTGAAGTCAGTTTAGGTTAGAATAATTAAACATTAGGTCTGTTCTTTTTAGCTGAACTACCTACACTAGTTCACCTAAAAAGAACAGATCTTCTATTGGCTGGATTCCAAAAAGCACAAGATTCGAAAATCTATTCATCTCAGAATAGATATTTGCATAAATATTAGCATTCAATTTATAGCAACATTCATAATTGCTTTATTATTCCTTGAAGGTAAAAGGATTTAGATACATAAAGATATTTTATGAAACCTTTCAATATAAAATTATATCAAAACAAATTTATTTACCATTATATAAATATTTTTAAAATTGAACCATTATTTCACTATATATTTGTCCTTGTGTAAAAATATAACAGAGAGCATTGATTCTTAAACTTTACATATAAAGTTGTCAAATATAAATAGAAAAACTTAAATTTAAACTCTTGCATAAAAAAAAGTGACGGATAAGTGATTATAAAAAGAGAAAGTTTCTTATTCTATATATATATATATATATACACATGATTTCGTAGAGATTCAATTTCCTATACAATGACAAATACTTTCAATTGTGTTTTAGAGCTTAATTATCGTTTCTTACTGTTTCTGGTAGAATTATTTTAGAGTGCAACGCATAAAACATTTTATCTTTAATTATACATACAATTATTCGTTAGATATATACAATTTAATGAAATCTACCATCTTCTTCCAAGCCAGTCTTCGTAATCTCTTTTCCTATTTTTACGACCTTTCTTTCTACGTCATGTAATTTCCTTAGATGGAATTCTTGATCGAACGAGATCCCAAGTTATCAATGCTGTATTCGATTTTGTGCACAAATCCATAACAACTTGTGCATTTCTTGCATTATCTGTCGCTCCTAAGCAGGTTCCTGCTGCCATGTTGTAGATAGGTGTACCATTCTGTGTAATAATGAAGTGTTTAAAATTCTCAGTAATCGTCGATTATAAAAACATCTATTACTATTTAAGTAGATTAAATAATTTATAAGCACTTGCGACAACTCTAAAATAATTATTCTAATAATTACTGTAAAAAAAAAAAATATATATATATATATATTGAATTCAAAGTTATGACATTCATAATATAAATTGCTCAGAAGCTAACATCAGTGAAAAATCTTACAATGCGTTTATGACGCCAATCTTGATTCCCACCCATTTCGTGACACTTTCCAAGTTTTGGAATCTTCTCAGCTGCTTCCATGCAGAGTATTTGACCAAGAACTAGCTCATTTTTATCAGTCTCGAACCACATCTATGTTGTAATATATAAATTTATTATTATTAAATATTATTTGTAAAGTGTGAAAAAATTATTTTCTTTTTGCTAAAATATGATATAAATATTTACCTGTGATTTAATTCTGATACACGGCCTCAAGACAAGTTTCGAGCCTTTGGTTTTAATATCCTTGGCACTCTGAATACAAAGCACAGAATTTGAAAGTCTAATTTGATACTGATCGATATAATTCCTTTTCCTCGAATGCCAAGGTTGCATCGGTCTTTGCTCGAGTTTGGACCATTTATCCTTTAGCCGCTTTTCCGTATCGTCGGGCAATGTTAACTCTGGATAAACCATCTTCAAATACCAGTCGAAAGTCTTACAATGTAATTTCTGACGCAATTCTAGCCGTTCCGAGATATCGCCGTAATCAATTGCTTTAGCATTTTTCAAGAAATAATCCTTATAATCATCCATCCACACGTGTGCAACTCGCAACGAGTTTTTCAACATAGTATCGTGCGGATCGTCCGAGCCATATGGTCGTCGCCTTCTGAATACGTGACCTACTCGTGAACAGGGAATCAACTCGATACTACCGCCACACATCCATATCTAAAAAGAAAAACAATCGAATTATTAATACTTTTGTTACGTACGTTGCAAGTCAAATTCGAACATATCAAAATAATTAATAATTAATTCTTACTCGGAATGATATTTCAAGATTTTCTCCACCCCAAACGTCCATACCAGGGTCGTATTCTCCTATCTTTGTAAAATATTCTCTGTCAATAGCGAACAATCCGCCAGCCATTGTTGGCGATCTGTTTTTTAATAAAAAATATGTATAAAAGGAATGAATTATATGTACAAATATATTTATAATTAAATGTTTTTTTTTTTTGCGAAAGATATCAATATTTGTAGATATATAAAAAAATTATCTTACTTGATAGGCTTTACAAAATCATCCTCATGTTTTAATGTCCCAATTGGTAAGTTATCCCATTTAAAGTGCAGACCCCAGTTGAAGCCACCCCTCACCAATGGGCTACCAGTATATTGGAATGTATCTGCATTAATAATATCAATTACTGGCATGGGTACGATAGTTTTGGAATAAGTAATCCTTGAAAGAAGAGGTTCTAGCCATATTTCATTTACTTCTATGTGGCTGTCCAGAAAAATTAAAACATCTCCAGTAGCTTTTCTCGCTCCAAAAACTCGTGCTCTGATTAATCCTTCCCTTTTTTCGGTCTTAAACAATCGTACTCTAGCATCAAAATTGTTCTTGATATACGCCTGTATCTTTTCGTGCAATTTATCGCTGTCGCTATAATCGTTCACCAAAATAATCTCGTGCAGGAGAGCTGCCGGCGTTCTCTCGAATATGGAATGTAAGGATCGCAATAGCGTTGTATAATGCTCGTTGTAGAAACAAATAATTATACTGGCGTTTGGTAGATTGGAGAAATATTTTTGCGTTTTGCACAGTTTGTGCCTTGTGTCTGGAATCTGTCTTCGTACTCCAAGATTGTCCGATATCAGGACATTGAAAGCGTAATTCTTGTATCCCATATCCCTTTTTCGTTGATCCTCCACATTTTTCACCATGCCTAATTCATCTAAATCTATTGAAATATTTTATTATATTCTCAAACTTGATAATCTTGTATCGATCCAAAAAATTAACATAAGAAATTAATACCTTCGTCCAAAGTGACTGCAGGTTTTACTGGAACAGGTTGTAATTGCTGCAAGAGCGAATTGTTATTTCTGTAATCTTTACTACTGTCCAAATTGTAAGCTTTCTTATCAGATAAAATTTGCTTCTCGTTGTGAGGGACAATAATGTTGTCGCGTAACATGATTTCTTTGTCGATTTCCCTTTCCCTTTGAATAGAAATGCCAGACACTAACATCGTGGGGCTGGCAGCGACGTTGTTTTGCGACAGTCTAGAATAGAGGTACAGACTGAAAGCCCATGTTAAAGAAGCTATCACTATTCCCGACAGGAATGACACGTATCTCGTCGATATCATCTGTAGAAAAAAAAAAAGATTAATTATCAGTGAAATTTTGTTTAATTATTTTTGTAACAACGCAACATTATAAGCAATATTTTTCAAACCTCTGATACAATATGCACAATGTAATATAATCAATTCCGATCTTTTTTTTTTTTTTTTAAACACTCACCGCAGATTATAATTCGATTACAATGCACATAATGTAAGATAATTAAACAATTTTTTCCGCACGCATTTCTGCGAAACGATTTTTAATTGACAGCCGGGTGCAAGTCAGTAGGCCGCCATTTTTAGCGGACACGTGGGAAGGGGGAAGGGAGGGGCAATTGATCAATATGGCTTCTTTCCCGCTAAATTTGAATGCCGTCACGTTTTCCATTAATCCGCTAAACATTTTTATAGCGTCTTTCGAGCGAATTTTCTTCTTTAACTTAAGCATTCGTAAAGTTTATATATCATCCACGTCAATGTCGTTATTAAAAATTGCTCGGCAATTTAACGCAGGGCAGAGGCCATTTAAATTTAGAAGTTTAAGTTTAATGATATATAGAGACGCCATATTGATTCAATTGTCTGCTAGAAGCCACATATGATATAAAAAAAAGAGGCATTTGAGAGAGCTAGAGAAGCACTTGATTCAATGCTCTTGTCATAATAGTGAGCGATTGTCCATCCGTGCGATTGTGTTGGATTTGTTTATTCTGATTATTCTCTCGTGCGCTGTGACAGGGGAAGAAGGAATATCTAAGAACAATTATATGTACCAGGAACGTTTACCGTTATATCGACAATTTAGTAAAATATTTAGTGACAGCAGAACACTCGGAGCGTTGACACTTAATTCCTTGGTGAGTCGTGCAGCTTTATATGACTAATATATTCGTCATAATATTGGTATGTGACAGCTTCCGTGTTATCACATGTTATTACGAGAAAAAAACCCTTTGTCCTATTATTACTAATTATCACATATTCTGTGCATTCAATGTATGCATGTATATATATATATATATATATATAGTAAGTATATTGATATCACGTAGAAATGTATATAGCATTTTGCATGAACGTGATGCTTTTAACAAATACAAAGCATAAATATGAGGATATTTATTTAAAATAAAAGTTACTTAATTAAATGTATCTTTATTAATATTGTATAATTATATAATAATAATAATATATACAGGGTGTATACTCCCGGGAAAAACCTGGAAAACCTGGAATTCTCATGGATTTCGTTAGGATTCAGGGAATTTAAAAAAATGTCAAAGTATTTATTTTAAAATTTTTTAATAAAAATTTAAAATATTTTAAGTTTAAAATCTGCTTAAAATACATATTGTTTGTTTATGTCTATATAAAATTGTTTAAAATATATGTTTTTTGTTTATGTCAAAAAATGATACGCTAAAATAAATAAGCTTATTTTAAAATTGCATCTAAAAATATTTTAATTTTACCTGGAAGATCCTGGAATTCTCAGGGAATTTTTTTACAGAATACACTCTATATATAGTAATATATATTTCAATAAAAGTAATAAAAAAAATATAGATATTCTATATACATCTCATTATATAACTCTTTTCTTTTCGCTAATAAAAATGCTGACTTTTATTTTTAGATGTCTGTCAGGCTATTATTTTCATGACATTGTAATATGATATAATATGGCAAAATTAATATGATTTTTAAGTCTAAGATGTTCTAATTATATTAAGATATAAGTCTTGTGTGTATGTGTGTGTGTGTGTGTGTGTGTAAAGTACACAAAAGCTAGAAAACTATGTGCAACCATTGCACAATTTTAATCTTTATACATGAGTAATACAGTAGCATCTCGTACAAAAGCTTACATCATTCTGTTTAGTATCTAATCTTTTTTCTGCTTTTTTTCCTCTGCCATTTCAAATCTGTCAATAACAAATTTCAAACAAACGATCAAGCGTTAGTTAGATTATAATATCCTGAAAAGGATAAAAAAAAAACTTTAAAAAATGTAAACAATTCAGCAAAATTTCTATATCTTTTTTTTTAAAAGTTTTTAACAGAGATATGTATTTTATTTTTTCTACAAGATATCAGATATGATAAAAGGAATTATGATTCATACATTGAATATGATAAAAAGTCTAATTAAATCTAAATATTTATCGGAAATTACTTAAATTAAAAGCCAAGTCATTTGTACTCACATTTTATATAGAAAACTAAAGGGCATAATTGACCACTGCATATGTGTATTTCTAAACTAATTTCATTTCATTATTTGATGTATGTATCTATATCATATGTTTCCTACTTTTAAAATTAAAATGTACCGATGTTTATTTCTGATTAGATTAGATTAGATTAGAAGCAGAAAATCACTATAAAATTATATTGTAGTTAAATAAATTTGATATTGTAATACTTGACTTTTTATCAATACAGATTTATTTTCTATTTTTGATTGAATAAATGTTATTTGATTAAAAGTATTTATTTATTAAAATGCCTTTAAAATATATTTTGTTCTTAGTGTGTGATTCTATTCCTCTTAATAAAGATAAATAAGAAATATAATTAAGTTAATATATGTAAAAACTTTGATAATAGAAAACTGATAACATGGATTTGGATACTGATAATAATAAGAATATCTAAATATTTTTTAATTACAGGAAGATATTTATAGAGAAAAAGAGATTCAAAATGTCTCTTTATCCTACGTTGGAAGATATGAAGGTAGATCACATGATGAAGGTCAGTCAAAGTTTCATGATCTATATAGACTGCAAAATCAAAAATATTACAACTTGATATTTTTCAAATTATCATAAGCTTATATTCTGTATACTGTACTGTATTAATTGAAATCATGTTATAGGCTCAAATACAAGCAGAGTCACAATATACCATTCCAATGCCGACGGAACCAGCAATTCCTTCGGCTCCGATTTACGTTCCTTCCGCACCCAGCGTGTTATATCCATCCCTGGGAGATTACATGGGACTCGAGCTAAATGAAGAGACTATTGCACAGAATATGCCTGAATATGCGCTCGCTAAACGTCAAAATGCAAATGATGTATGTAAATGATGTTAATATTATATCAACTGTAGTGTAATTTTTTAATTAGGATTATACCTTAATCCTAATTATAAAATTCACATCTAAAAAAGAACATTACATTATACTATTAATTAGTTTTATTCTAAAAAAGTCAATATTTTTATTTAAAAAAATATTAAGAAAAATTAATATTATAATTTCAGATAGCACTTACTTCACCAAATGTAACATACAATCCATTAACAGGAATTGTCGCTCCTTTGTCGGGACAGTCAGTGGCTTTACAGAAAGCTCATGTAACAAACGGTATTAGAGAGGTAATAAATAGGTTGCTAAACATATATAAAATTCAATGATTATTGTAAAACACACTATCCAATATTCCAAATATTTTATTTCTTTACAGTTGATATTGTGCAAAGATGCTGATGGAAAAGTTGGTGTCAGAGTACATGCAATAAATAATGGAATCTTTATATGCCTCGTGAGTCAAAATTCTCCAGCGGCAATGGCTGGATTACGTTTTGGTGATCAAATTTTAAATATTAATGATGTATGCGTCGCTGGATATTCGATGGAGCAAGTGCACAAGCTGTTCCGTAATGCAAATACCAATGGAATTAGAGTGGTCGTACGTGATAGGTCAGTTTATTTTTATTTATAAACTTTTTAATTCTATTAAAATTTTTACCTCCTTTATGAGTATAATCTTAATTTTATTTACAGACCATTCGAACGTACTGTAACGATGCATAAAGATAGTATGGGTTATATTGGATTTCAATTTAAGAATGGAAAAGTAATTGCTCTAGTGAAAGATTCTTCGGCCGCACGAAACGGACTTCTAACTGATCATCAAATACTCGAGATCAATGGAAAGGTTTGCACATTATGCCGATTTTTTATTTACAGGTTTACTGGAATAAATAATATTCAATTAAACAAATTCGATATTTCACAGAACGTAGTCGGAATGAAGGATAAAGATATTACGACAGAAATTGAAAACGGCGGAAATATCATCACAGTGACAATAATTCCATCTTACATTTATGATCACATGGTGAAAAAGTATGTATTTTGTATTAAATAAATATAACAATATGATACTGTATTACATGTAATACAATATCACTTAAATTATGCAAAGATTTTATGTTAGATATGAGAAATTTTTTTTATAGATATTAATATTATAAAGTATATAATAAAATAAATTATAAAATAAAATATATAATATATATTTTAATATATAATTTGTAATATATATATATTATATATTCTTTTTTTTCAGTATTTTGTGTAAATCATTACTAACAATACATATTTTTTCCACAGAATGTCCAACAGTTTATTGAAAAATTTGATGGATCATTCTGCACTGGATCTTTAAATCTTAAATAAGGAAATAAATTGCCAAATTCATGTATGCCATACAGCCGAATTATCGATGGGCACGTACATTATTCTCTGTAGCTCTTTACAAAGAAAATAATATGAATATTCTACAGATATATTATTATAAACACAAGATGCCAATCATATTATTGTTGCGTGACGTATGTGATACCTATCTACAATAGAATGTAGAGCCTAGAGTTTCATGTCAATCTCGACATTAATTGGCTAAAAATTATAGAAAAAAATATATATATATATCAAAGATTATTTTTTTATACAAAAACATACCAAACTTGCTAAGAATCTGTGGATTTCATTGTTTAACTCTGTACAAGAAGAAAATTCTTCATTGCACTTAATCAAACAGCATGAGCAATTAATTTGCATTATAAGATAATTGTATTCCATAATTCACATTTTGATTATATGAACGAACAAAAAATTTTATTTCTATATTTCGAAATATTGCTGTTGAATGATAAAAAATTATAATTTATTTTTTAATATAAAAAAAAATTAAAAAAAAAAAATATTTTAATTCAAAGTAAAATTTTTATTAATGTGTCCTTCATAAAATCTTTTATCTTGTAATTAATACACTTTCACGCGACGAGATCCAACTTTTTATATTTGTAAGAATATGTATTGTAAAAATCTGTAATAATATTATTACAGGTACTATGGACAGATTTTATTTTTGTTAATTTTTGAATGTATCTATGTGTTTATTTAGTATTTATGTACGATTTTTTATCTATCGTATTGTCACAATGACAGAGAGGCACAATAAGAATAACATTTCAGAAAATTAAATAAAATATAATTAGTAATATGCCAATATCTTTTGCACATAGTTTCTAGCATCTTTAGTGGTATTTTAATCAAAGACTAATATTATATCGTATTGATATCGATTTTTTCAATGTAAATTCTCTTAATTCTTTAGAAAAATAGATTAGTATATAATTGTGTATGTTCAATTTTTCAACTATAATTTATAAAATATTTCAATGATACATCTTCACTATTCTCAAACTGTTGATATTAATGCTACTCTATTTTAGATAAGTTTAATAAAAAATAAGCTTTAAAATTAATATACTATAAATGTTTTTACTCTACATTTGAAAAATATGAAAGAAACTTAGATAAGTTATTCAACAATAAATGGATATGTATTTCAAGAACATTTAAGGAACAATTTGTGATTTCAGAATGCCAATATTACTTTATATGTAAATACAACAATGTAGTTTCTAATTATGTATTATTGATTTTATTAAATAAAGGATTAAAAGAAAAAGAAACAATTACATGTTTAATAAAGTTGCGTTATTACATAGAAAAGCAAGAAAGATTTAAACTTTCAGTTTTTGCGCATTGAAAGAATAGATATACAATTACATAGACTTTTTTACGTATTCTATTTTATTTTATAATATATGATATATATATATTATATATATATATATATATATATATATATATATATATATAGGATATAGGCAAAGTTACGGTATAAAAATGACACAAATATTTCCTATTATATCTCCTATTACAAATAGGCTGAATCGATAATGTGTATTTTTCACGAATTGTACAGTTACCGTATAAAAGGGATTCTCCTTTCATTACAATTTATCAAGTTCAATATTATTAATTTTTCGAGCTATCAAATGAATCTTCAATCTGTCTCGGACATCTAGCTCATATTATGCAACAGTAATACCGGCCGTTTGGAGATAATTTCTCAAATGATTTGCATTCGGCTCGGGAATCTGACCTAACAATCCTGGCAAATGTTCTGGCGATAATCTTCCGAGGCCTTGTGCCAAATGCAAACGTATATCACCAATATCTGTCAATATATACATTTTTGAATTTTTATCTAGGCAGATATACTTTTAACACATACTTACAAAAAAGTTGCATATATAATATAAAAAGATGAAAAAATGTTTTAACAGACTAAAAAAAAATTTTACATACTTGGCAAGGGATCTTTCCGAGGATTTCTTGCACAGATGAGTTGACTATAACCCACTTGATATCCGACTGCGTCATCGACTTCTGGGAAGACGTCGTCCTCCGGTAACAAGGTTTGATCTTGCGGCAGCTCAAAGAATTCCACTAACGTGGCCAATAAACGAGGATAGTACGAATTGTACGGGGGTTCAAGCATTGCGGGACAATCGATCAACAAATTCGATATTCCGACAGCCACCACTTTGCGCTCTATCACACCCGCTATCTTCTGCAGATCAGTTATAAATACGCGCTCCACTACCATTCCAAACATTCTGAACACAAAAAGATTTACTGTAGTTTCTTGTACCTCTTAAAAGTGCACATGCATATCTTTATATATTATATATAACATCTATAAGACTTACTGTGATTGTATCTGATCAATAATAGCAATCAAATTCGATGAATTGTACCTAATAATATAATATGCAAAAAATACTATTAGACCTTTCACAAACTTCGTTGTTTTCGAGGTAGAAAGTCTTTGAAAGAGAAGCACAAAGATCTGTCTCATATATGGCTCCAAAACGCTCCTGTAATATTACTGGTGTTATAATTGACGTATTAACTGTCAGATATAAATGTGAATAAAAGCAATAAAAAAAGAATAAAAAAAAAGGGAGAAAAAGAAATAGACAAGTTCTTACGGTTCAAAATATTCAATAATGCTTTGTATTAGTAAAAATCCTTCATGATCGTTCGCTTTTGATGCAATTAACTTCTGGAATACTCCTAGTAACGCACTCGTTTTATCTTGCGCTACAATCTGATGCGAACCATGACTAATAAATGCTTGTAACAAACGATTTAAAGGATGAATATTAGCTTGACGCTCGAATAGTACGGGTGATAACAGACACGGGAACAAAGCCATGTATGTCTCTGGTACACTTTGACTGGTTTGTAACTCCAAAAGCAGTGCAAGAATTTGAAAGACATAGGGAATAAACTCTGAAAAATAAATATATAAATATTTATTATTTTTGCAATTATATAATTTATGATATAATAAGTTTACCTGGTATATCTTGTTGTAAAATTTCTTGGAAAATGGGAAATAATGCTCGTTCGAAAGATGATACTGCCCCAGGGTTTGTTTTACAAACAATTCTGGAAAAAAAATTTATTAGTATGAAGCATGTGAAAGTATTATAAAATATCAAATAAAAAGGAGAGGAAGCAAAATTGAAGCAACCTAATTTTTTTAAGCAACATATAAACAATATATATCATGCTGTTATATCAAAATCTGATATAACTTACTTGATGGACAAACTTAAGGTTTCAAAGAGATAATGATTAAAGTTTGGCCGACTTGGATTCCTAGATACAATCTCAAGTTTTACGGTGAGTTTCGCAAGTAATTCAGCCAAGAAAGGCACTACAGTTTCTTGTAAAATTCCGAAACTTCTCATAATGGCCTTCATGACATATTCGTTTTCCTCGGAACCCGTAATGTCCATACACGCGAAAAGTCCTTTCAATAAATCTGCTGCTAATGGCGATAGATCGACACCTTTGACTCTACAAAGTATTAAGAAATTTTCAATCATTATTCATAGATTAACGATTAAAGTATTGCTCTGTTATTTCTTACATGGACAAATTATCAGCACCCCTCATCGCCAATATTTTTTCAATTGCACAAGCAGCATAACTGTGCACGACAATACTACTGGCACTGAGATGTCTTATCAGTTGTGGTAAACTTCCTACTACCATATCACGTGGTAATATCGATCTAAATGTCATTATAAATTTTATTCCATCTGCTTTAAGTACTGGAAACTGATTCACTGAAATTTGTTATTATTTTGTTATAATTTTTTTTATATATTATAGTAACTCATACCATTTTTTAAATTTTAGAAATTATATTAAATAATTTACCTAGTTAATTAAATTTAAATCTTGAATAATGTTAAATAAAATAATTAGCCTTACGTTTAGAATTAAAATTAAAGTTTAGTCAAACTAAATAACCCTTTCAAAATATTCGGTATACCATTTGGTTTTGCTAGTTCAGGTTCAATATGTTGTCCAGCAAATTGCGGTAACGAAACCAACTCGCTGCTTTGAGTTACTCCGTGCTTCTGCGTCTGTGCTTTACTCGCACTACTAGTTACGAGATAAATAGCTGCGTCTTTGCTGCGCCAATTTTCTGATGGCTTATCAGCATAGTTTTGCAACATTATCTAAAAAAATGTATAAAAGTGCATATGTATTATATATAGCAAAATAAAAAATAAATTAACTAATAATATTCCTTATACATATTTACCTGTATATATGCTCCAAAAATTTCCATAATTTTTGCTTCAAAATATTTAGACAATACTTTAACTAAATCACATGCAGCACGTCTTCTGGTATCCACGTCACTGCCTTCGATATCTCGTCTGATATATTCTTCAGGATTATCTACAAATAATTCACTGTCCGACTCTGTAACATTAACATTTAACGAGATTTATGGGTAATAAAAAATTCATATCTTATTATTATATTTGTGCACTGATATAATTACCTCTAAATTCCATGTTGGGAATAATA
Organism: Anoplolepis gracilipes; assembly: GCF_047496725.1. Classification (NCBI taxonomy): domain Eukaryota; kingdom Metazoa; phylum Arthropoda; class Insecta; order Hymenoptera; family Formicidae; genus Anoplolepis; species Anoplolepis gracilipes. The sequence continues at coordinate 5,696,532 of NC_132983.1, forward strand.
ACTTTTTCACATATACTGCTAAGTGTTGTTGGATCTTCGAATAAATGTCTATATTGTGCTCGATCAGCTACTGTAGCCAGGAATTGCAACGCATTTGAAACTAGCTGTAATAATATACCATACAAATATATTGCATTTTACAACTCGTGCAGTTTCTTAAAAATTTAAAAACTTTGGCGGAACGATAATTTTCACTTACCGCATCGTATTTGGGTTGCTGTCCCGTAGATGTAAGCAAATTCCAAACTGCTGTAACAAATTCGGGTAGATATGGTTGAAATTCTTCATCATATTTTTGAGCATATAGACCAACATTGTCACACACTTGCGATTTTAATTGTTCTATTACACCTGCTTCTTCCTCGCCCTTTAAATAAATTTCAGATTAAAAAATTATATTTCTATTCTGTACATTTAATTATAATATATCAAAAAAAAAAAAAAAAATTACTGTAGTTTGCAGGGAAGGAACATCTGTATTTAACAAAGTATGAAAGTTTCTCATCCACGCTTCCATATTGTCTTCAAAAAATTCTGGCAGATCCTGTGTACCAATCATATAACTCTTAGTAACAAATTCTTATTTATATTTTACATTAAATAGATACAATAAATGCACTTACTTGAAAATTAAGGGAATAAAACACTTTACATAATATAACTAAAGAATTATATATGACTCTTAAAGCATCCACATTATTAGCATGTACTTGCGTTAAATTCATTGTCGCCTATAAAGTGTAAAAAAAATTTTTTTGAGAATCATATTTGAGTTTATGAGAATATACATTTCTCTCTGTATACAAAATAACAATGAATACTCACTAAAAACAAATCTGTTAAAGGCTTGGCAAACTTATCCAATACAAATTTTATTTCTCTCCATAGAGTCTCACTTTTAAATTCATACCTATATCTTTTGAATAAGGAATGCGCAGTGTGCAAAACTCCATTAATTATATGGAAATCGCCAGTATTGAACTTTTCTACCATTTGATCAATCAATTCTGGCCATTTGTTAGGAAAATCATACTTTCCAATAATGGATACAGCATCCGATAATTGTTTCTGTATTGAATCTGGTGAATGTAACATTAGATTAATAATTAATTTTTTGATAGCGTCCCTGTCCTGGACATGTATGCGATCTACTGAATCCTCTTCCTGAAATAAATAACAAAAGATTACTACTAAAAAGCAAATTCCTTATAATTTACACTATGTGCGATCTTTAGGACAAAGAAAACAAAATACCCACCACTTTCCAATTGCGCTTAACATAATTCTTGAATGCAACAGCACCAGCGATTCTAATGGTTATGTTAATTTCAGATTTGTCTACCAAATGAAGCAGCAGTAAGGGATAGTTTTGATTGACCTCGACCGATTCTAAAAACTTCTCGGCTAAAATATAAATCGAATATATATATTAATATGACAAGTTAAACGTTTAAAAAACGATAGTGAATTCGGTGTAGATAGGTTATACCGACCTGGACGCCTGACGTTCACGTCCGGGCTAAGGGTGTGCTTCAGATATTCGCTCAACGTTAGGAGATTATCGTCGGTGAGCTCCATATTGGCGACTGAAAAAAAAATTGCTTCTCTCTAACTCGTAAACGGCAATCTTTTAGAAGGGACACGGCGACATCGGCAGAGCAACCGAAAATCAACGCCGCATTATTTCGACGGATACAACACCGCGACAACCGGCTTTCGGTTGCGACGAATTACACCACCAACGTCCGCTATTGGCTGTTGGCTGACGTTCGCAGCGCTCAACAGAATTGGCGGGAACGAAATGTAAGAACGAGATGTAAGCTTTTCTGCGCACGTGGTGGCGGTAACCCGACTAAATATCGTTTCGCAACTATATATCAAGAGATTTAAACTTATAAATTATTACACAAATAGAGAAATACATATGTGTATTATTATTAATTAACTACACAACTATACAATTAATTGAAGAATAATCAACAAGTATCAATATATATGCGTGTGTGTATTATATTAATTTGTGAACTTATATACTTTGAAAAACTGTATATAAACCCTGAAATCATTATAATATATAATAATGTACTTAATAAAATAATAAACTTATCAATGTACTTTATAAAATAATACATTACACTTATCAATTATCAGTGTTATCATAAATTATACATTAGTTAATTTTATTTGATGTACGATTTAATTTTTATATCGCTTTAAAATGTTTAATTTTACTTTTACTATAAGATAAGAAAAAAAAAGAATTTTGTTTATTAACACAAATGTTTTAAAACATATTTCTATTTTCTTTCATTTTATATTTGTTAACCGCAGTTTTGTATTGCTTTAGCTTCTTCTGTAATTTGTTGAACATATCTTCTGTAGGTCTAATGTCACACATTAATTTACTGGTTCTCGATCTGGATTAATAAAAAATACGATAAGTTTTAATAATGTGTTCTGCGAATAAATCTTATATATATATTCTTTTTACTTGATATTAGAAATTACGCTGTCAAACTTTAGTAAGTCATCGTCAACGTCCACATTAATTTCAGTACAATTCAAGCCGCATTTCTTTCTCATATCATCCACTTCTTGCTTTAGAATTGCCAATTCATTGCCAACTTTGCTGCACTCTCTTTGATGATTTTCGATATCTTTCATCAAAATGTCTCTCGACTCAAAAAAATAGAAAGAATTTACTCGATTTATATAATTTATTTTCTACAAATAGCATATATATAGATATACACACATACACGCAAACACGCACGCGCACACATTCATACACATGTATATATGTATAGTGTATAGAGAGCTTATTTGGAGCACCAAAATTTATAAAAGTTAACATACATATTTTGTTATCCACTGGCAGAAATCATTCGAGTAGTTTCCTATTTTCGATAGGCAACCATTCCTGAAAGAAAATAATTATTCAAAATAATTTTCTTTACAATTTTTATTTTTGGTTTACGTAATTTTTCTTATTATAGTAACAATTAAAACATTATTTAAGATAATTATGCGATTAATATTGAAAATTATATATATATATATATATATATATATATATATATATATATGTATGTTTAATTTAAAATATATGTGTTATCTCTACATCTGTATTTTTGCAAAATTTTACCACTGTTTACGCAATATATTCATCTTCACACTTTCCAAATCTTTTAATTCCTGTTTTTTTTCATTATGACTCTTTCTGGTCATTTCTATCTTTGCTTCAATGTCGAATACGTCCTTCTCTAGTTTGTTTAAATTCGTTTCAATGTTGCGATTACTCTCGACTAAATTCGACATTTCCTTCTTGAAGTATTGTACTTTCCTATTAGAGTTTTCGACCGAGTGTTTTAATGTTATAAACTGAAACATTATGTTTTTTTTTTCTTTTTAGCATTTATACACATTTATATACATTTTACTTGCGTTTTCGAAAAATTCAAATGTAAATTCCGAGCTTATAATACAATATATTAATTTGAGAGAAAACTCGCGCGCGCGCGCGCGCGCGAGTGTGTGTGTGACTTTTGGTAACATGATTGTATATTATATATACATAGCGTGTATTTTTTATTATCTTGAAAAGCGATTTTGCATTCCGACATCTTGCTTTGCACTTTGTAATTTGATTTTGTTAGGAATCTAAAATTGAAACCAATTTGGCTGAGTGTGCCAAGTGAAAAATAACAAAATCGCTTTATCGAGAATATAAATAATGTAAGCTATCGCTTTGATGTACGATATCATTAATTCACCTGTCTAATGTTAGAGGTAATCACATCTGATTGCGAGCTTTCGACATTCTCGAGATCGATTTCGTTTCTCGCGGATCCCTCCATTTCTTATTTCTGCCTAAAATAGTAGTACTATGGCGTTTAATTAAATCACGAAGACCGATCTCGCCAATCGGACACGTCTTTTTCAATATGTCGCGCTATAGAAATCACAATTTTCAGGAATCAAACAGTAAAATCTAACGCAACTGCGCGCTTATTCGAATATATTCGATATATATCTGATAGTTTTTGGGAATCGATAGAATTTCAAATTGACCAATCGCGACGCGACTCGCGAGTTGCGCAGTAGAAGCCCGCGTTTTTTTGAAAAAACTCTAGGAATTTAGTATACGCACTGCACACGTGCAAAATGTCACGGAGGGTTCGAAATGTCACAAAGTGACATTAAAATTATCTTGCGCGGTAAACTTTAAATTTTTTTTAGCAAATATAATCGATCCCTACGAGTTAATAACAAGGTTGCGAAATATATTATTTATCATAAAGATATATCGCGTGTACTTTTAACACTTAAATGCTGTGATTGTGATTATTGTACCAAACTCGTCAAACAATCGACGGCATCATTAAAGCAGACGAATACAATGTCAATCAAGATATTTCAGTTGCTATTTGCGTCATCCTCAAGTATTATATACAAGACTACATATATATATATATTCAATATATGGATATCTGCTTTTTTATTCAATATTAATATATCTTTTTAAAAGTGAATATGAAATGAAACAAATGTACATGCGAGATATCAATTAACGATTACGTTTTGCATCGAAAATATACACATACATTGTTAGAATATATATGTAAAATTAAAATTATAATATAAATAGAATTCTGATTTGAATTTTATCGCCAATATTAAGTTGTAGATTATTTAAAGCTAACTTATATAATATTTAATTATATGCGTATGCGCACCTACTTTGTGTATATATATATATATATATATATATATATATATATTATATCTATGTTGCAAGTGTAACATATATATATATATATATATATATATATATATATATATATATAAATTACAAGTAACAAATTTGTTTCTTTTTAATATTAATTGTATTAAATTTTTAATACAATTATTACGATCAGCATTAAAGTGTAATTTTGAAATTACATTAAAAGAGATGAGTCAATATTTGATACGCGCGCATCAATGCTTCAGACTGCGTTTCGCTCCACGTCAGCTGATTTTTCCTATGACAGTCACACAGATCGTGCAGGCACATTAATCGTGCGCATTTCTGCAGTCTTTGGCAGTCCTCGAACGGCCGTTGCGACGTGCGTATGCGCGGCACGCGTCATCCATTCTTTCCCTCGTTGGTATCGAGTATTATTGTGCATGCGTGTGTGCGTGCGCGAGGTACGTGCTGCATCTCTGAAGTAGTGCGAAATGTTTTCAGTGTCGCCGATTAACGCACGTTTTCTTCACGTATGACGTACCCCACGGTGAGTAATTTGTTTGTTCGGGATAAAAAAAGCGATGAAAATTATTTTGCAAAAACGTCGTACCTAAAACAGAATATGATTTAATGTAGAAATAACTTGGAAAATTCTTAAGAAGACATCAAAATTTATATATAATATATATAATAAAGAATCACAGAATTAATGAGTGGTCCTGTTATCAATTTAAAATTTTAAATTGTCAATATAAATTTTATTTTTATTTAAATCATGAACTATTATCTCACTTCTTATTTATTAATTATATATGTTTTGTTTAAATTAGAAAAAAATCATATAACATTTAATGTCTTTAAAATTCTATTTACGTTTCCCTACGTCTCGATAAACTGCCTGTATATACGTCAGTATGCAAAAGAAATAATTGCCTAGAGCATGGTATTAATGGTAAATATTAATAGATAAATATATAGATAAAGGAGGTAAATATAAATATAAGAAAATTGATACAGTAGAATTAGTGATAATAAAAAGGAGCAGATTATCTCAGAATTTTAATCATTTGACATAATTAAATAACATAAGAGCCTTCGAAAATATGTCACAAGTTTAGTGAGTATAGGTACAATTAGGTCAGGTTATTCTTTTCTTTTATGTATTTTAATCTGTTCTTTTTAATTATCTTATCTTTTTTATCACCTTGGACGAGTCTCAGCATTTTATCATTAGATTCGATGTGTAATCATCTCACACGTGCGAATTACGTGCTGATCTGACGTAAATATAAGTTACGGAAAATCGAGAAAAATAAATATCAAATACATTTACTTTGTCACATTTCACCATATCATTGAACGAGACCTAATGTAAAATATTATTTTTCTTATTAAAATCGTTTCCTTTGTATATTTAAAATCTCTTGTTCGTTCACTCGCGTGACTTGCGTGACGTTACAATTTAGACAATTCTGAGATAATCTGTATGAACCAATTTCTTAAACACACATTCCAATTTAAAAAAAATAATATTACTGTATTAAGAACATTTTTATATTAGATTTTGTTGTGATTAGATTTTTATATTACATTTTTTCGAGGAATTTTTTGTTTCACATATATATCTTTTCGATACATAAAATGTACTTAATAGCTAGAGCATTAGATAAATAAATCGTATTCATATCTCTATATAAATTACTGAATTGATTCTATTACATTACAATTTTTTTATATTTATATTTGCGTTTTTCTGTTATCTTGAAATTATTCACTTGGTATTTTATCATACATACACGTCAATATAACAGACAATTTCTCAGGAGAAATTCTTTTTTTTTTAAATGCATTTTAATATACAATTTTTTGTTCTGTTTTAATGTATATAATTTTACAGAAATATTCCGCAAATATTCTTTCACACATGATTTCCTCTAAAAATAATAGAAAAAAAAGGTTTCTTAGAATCTTGTGTGAAATAGGACCACCAACTGATAAATAACCGCGCACTGACTACCACTCTATATCCTGTCACATAAAGGATGTAGCAATCACATTGATTACACGTTTTATTATTCAAAGCATTTTTTCTTTGAAAAAAAGTGTATTTTATTTTGGGAAAAAAATCAAATTTTTTTATTTTTCATTTTTTTAAATTAATTGTTAATAATTAATTATTAATTAATTGTCTATTACTAAATTATTTTTATCCATTTATGGATAATCTGTTTTTATTATTGGATTAATTTGCAATCGTTCGGATTCGTTAATTACCCTTCGCACTACTGATTGTGAGAAGAATGCGTGAATGATTTTCATGCGCATTCTTTTATCGAGTTTTATCTCTATATCAATATTTTCCCCTTCGCGCAAATTTAAGACCGCGTAACTCGCGTAAACGCATCGATGTTTACATGTGAACCGCTTCATTAAGTTCATTACGAGTAGTCGATCGATCGTGTACGTGTTATTTAAGTTCAACACATGATGTGTGTAAGGAAAGATAAGATCAGAAATATTAACATGATGTCCTTCACATGTACTAACTTCCATTCTTATACAAATGCAGGATGCTTGATGATATATGTATTACTATATATGATTTACATACGAAGAGAGAAAACAATTTTTTTTTTTAGATAACAAGTCGAAAAAAAAATAAATTATATGTTATATTAATATTTTTAATTCTAACTTTTTTTTCAGTAAATATAATTTAAAATAGATTCGCGCGCAGTGGAAAAGAAGCATATTTGTAGAGAGAAAATTGAATTTTCTCGTTCCTCATAGTCTCGACACGCGAATTGAAATTGTCACAAGAGTATATTGACCCCGGTGTCGTCAGGGCGGGTCGTAACACAAATTAGGAAACATGACTCCAGTTTGCACGCGTGTTTTAATTAAGCAATTGCTACATCCCATAGCGTGATGAGTCAGTCGGGGTAGATACCTTCGTTTTCGCTAATATTTTATTCGGTGAATGTAATCTAAAAAATTACACATATCACACTCTATGATGCTATCGCACATATTAGATACACAAAAGCTATCGCTTCATTATGCTATAATTTATTGAAATATTTATATTTAATAATTTATTGAAATCCAATGCGCAGAGTATTGGCAATTTTGAAGTGATAATAAGATAATATTATATAGAAGGAAAAAAAAAGATTTAAAAAGTTTCAGCTATTGCTAATTTTACTATTGATGGAAAAAGCGATTAATAATAAAGAAAAAATTTATGTTATGTATAATAATGGTGAATAAAATATCAGGGAATTATTTTTGATAATATAATAAGAAGTTAACATTCAATGTCATGATAAAACGAAATTGAATTCCTCAGCACAAGCTTATCTGTTAGCACAACGAGAATATATAAGTATAAATACGAATAATTACACGAATAGTCTTACAATTAGTCTTATTATGAAGTCATAATTTAGGCGAATATATTCATATATGGACCGCGATAATGATTATCACAACGTATTATCAATTTATCACCATTTCTATTCAGGCAGATCATTGTAGCCGGAGAGTCCAACCGGATGACGGCGCGATGATAATGACTTGTACTCGATAAGAAAACAGTAGCAGCAAGTTCCGTTAACCCCGTGGTGTACGAAGAACCCTTACGAATGAATGTATCTTCTTCCGAGCGAACGAATTGATCGTAATACAAATAGAGGATCCATGCGTCCATTGTAGAAATTGAAGGGCGGAATCCTTTCCTCCAAATCACGCTTCTAAATTAAAATCATATACGTTAAATATGTTAATTTTTTTTTATTCTAAATTATATCACGCATCACATACATTAAATTATTTATACATCTAAAACAGTGATGAGAATAAAACGGTCGTCTACAGTAGAAATAATCATAGTGCCATACAGTGACTATATGAATGCGTCTGCGTTGTCTTTTTTCCGCAGCTTAAAAAATATGAGTCACACCTTTGAATACCCGAAGAGCCGAAGCCCGAAATGGAGCTTGAACAAAAAAAAAGAAATGTAGAGTTTTTATGTTACATAAATTTTTTTAAGAGAAATATAAAATTGCAAAATCAAGATAATAAAATATATAACTTATTGTTAATAATTTATGAATGATGGCTTCTGAAGCATCCAAATTATGCTTTTATTTTGTAGAGAAAACGAAGATGGTGTCTCGAAACAGGCCGATTAAAATTACGACCGTCGGCGATGGCATGGTTGGGAAAACGTGCATGCTCATCACGTATACGTTGAAGGAATTCCCAACGGAATATGTACCTACTGTGTAAGTATCGTAGCATAATATATATTACGTCATAGTTTACAACGACAGTTTTTGTGCTGACAGAGTATTCTAATAGATATACAATTTATTTTTATATACACGCACTTGCTCCTTCACCATTGTATATTAAAAAATTTAATGGATTTTTTAATATATATTCGATTGATTTCGCGAATAGTCGTAATCTCTTTTTCTTTGAACCTCAATCGACCCATGTCTCGTTTAAAATTTATAAGTTATTCAATATATGTTTTATTTTTTTTTTTTTTTACAGTTTCGACAACTACGTTGACAATATATGTGTGGATGGACAGCAATTTGAAATGACGTTATGGGATACAGCTGGTCAAGAAGATTACGAGCGAATTAGGCCGTTATCGTATTCAAACGTACGTGATAATTTGAGTGTATTCAATGTTTTCAATTCAATACAGTAGTACTTTGACAAATTTGATATTTCAAAAAAATTTCTCTCCTGGAATGTATTAGGGCACGTACGTTCTCGCAATCATTTTCTTCTTTTATAGACTGACTGTTTCCTGATCTGTTTCTCCATAAGCGCTCCTAGTTCTTTCGAAAATGTAGCGAGTAAATGGCATCCGGAACTCAAGGCGTATTGTCCCAATGTGCCGATTGTTCTTGTGGGTAAGTACATGCACATAGAATAAAAATAAAAAATTTTATACGACTTGATACAAATCTCTCTCCACATGTAGCTTTTCAAATATTATATACATATAATTTTATTCCATGGTATATAAGAACATAAAATATAAATAATTATTATGTTTCCTTTGTGCGCATCATCTTATACAAGAAACAAATTCGTCTATGTTGAAAATTTACTAATTAATATAATTATAATTACATATAAATTAATATAATTATAACGCCATTATTTTCTTATGTGTTAGGTACCAAGGCAGACCTCAGGAATCAAGAAACTATAGATATTGTCAGTCCGCAAGATTGCAATAAAATGAGAAAAAAGATCAAGGCAATTAAATATGTCGAATGTTCCGCTATAAAGCAGGAAGGTCTTCAAGAAGTTTTTGTGGAAGCTATTAAAGCTGTACTGAAAAAACCTCGATCGAAAAAGCTCTGCTGCATCCTTTGAAATATCTAGTACTGAAATTAAATAATTAATTAAATAATTTCAAATTAGGAATATAGTTATTAAGACCAATGTTAAACCAAAGATTTTCTTCACATTTTCTCTTCGTGTTTTGCTTGTATATTTCATATATTCTTATCATTCCTAAAGCACGTTATTTTCTTTTTGTGTATAGACAAGAGGTCTCTTATATTGTGTAACAAAAGATATATATATATATAAAATTCTTTTATTTAAAAATATTGTATAAACTTCATCATAAACTTTTACAACACATTTTTCAATAGAATAAATTTATTATAAGTGTATTATAATACATAATAGCTGTAGAAAATCACACATAAAGTCGAGATTTCTGAAGAATGCAACAAATTCTTTATAAAAATTTCTATTATAACAAACAATAACAATATATAAAAATTACTGAATTATATCTCCCTATCCCATAAAAAATACCTTCAGCCACATTTTATATGTTTTCGTTCAAAAACTACAATGGTATATATATAGATATCAGATATGTGGAAGATCACAGTTTTGCTTTGTTGGTTTCCATAAGGCTCTTCAATTTTTGTGTAAGCATAATATTTCCAGTTATTTTTAATTTTCCACGCATAAATGCTACTTGCGGATTTAATTTACCTAATGCCTGTAACACACAATTACATTAATGTAAAAAAAAGAGAAAAAAGGACTGTACTGTGTTTTTCTTTTCATGCAGCTAACTTACAATTTCAACCATATCTGTATCTTCTAGAGTAAGCGTTGCATCTGCTTTCCCAGATTTCGGTTTTCCTTTATGCACTTCTCCACTTTTTAAATCAAGAGCTATGGCAAGAGTTATTTATGTATAGCCATAGATAATTAATATTAATTATTTCTATGCTATGTTGTTGTCGATAGCATAATTAAAAATATTTGACGTATATATCGCTGTTTCTTAAATTTAACTAATTAAAAATAGTTATTTCTAACTTTTGAAATTACTTACTCCATTCAGCTATTGGTTTCCCACCGGCGGTAATATTATACAGGAAGACCGCGTTAACTTTCTTAGCTTGATCCGGATTTAATTTTACCTGTTCGCTGATAGTTGTAAATATAGCGTCACTCTGTATATTTTCCTTCCCAGAACATGGGTTTACTCGGGGTACTTCCGTTTTTACGTCCAACAGATCAATGTAAGCGCCTACAAAATAAAAATATTTTTTATTATCTGCTCTACTTCTAATAAGTAGAAATTATTTAAATAATAGAAAAAAATATTTTACGTATAATTTAAATTGTGTCTGTTTATGATAAATGTCTGATTATATATATAAATGATAATAATAAATATAAATATTATAAATGATAATAATGAAAATAATGTTAAAAATTTTCTATTAAACTCTGAAATCTTTTAAAACGCTTGAATAGTGTGCTTCAAGTAAGTATTTATTATAAATATTTATTCCCCCTATCCTTATTATACATTGTATAATATATTTTAAATCAATTTACACTTAAATATCAATGAAAATTAATGTGTATTTATATATCTATAATATTAATAAATCATACAATTTTATAAAAAATTTTGTAAAAAATGGCTAACCTGTTACAACCGGTACGCCGGTCTCGACGAGAGATGTTTGGAAATGTATCCTATTACCATTACGCCACATATCAGTGCGTAAAGTCTGGCCTGGCATGACTGGCTTCGCAAATCTTGCCTGGAATAATATATAACATTATATTTAAATGTAATATAAAATATAGTATTATGCAAATATAAATGATTCAAGATACCTATTTAAAATTCAAAATTCTATTTATACAAGATATTACTAAAATATGATAAAAAAATTCTATATATATCAATAAAATTAGATAAAATGATGTCAACTATGATTATTAAATCAAAATTGATAATTATTGCATCCAAAAACACTGTTACGACAAATGTATACAATAATAATGTATATAAACTTTGAACAAGTCCCGTGCAATCAAAATAAAAAGTACATATTAATATTATATATCTGTTATATTAAACAAAAAAATAATTATTGATTACCCAAAATCAATAATAACTCATATAAATACAAATAATAATTACTAGAAGAAAAAAAATAATTTTACTTTTGCAAAAATTAGAATAGTTTTTTTAAGTTTCTCGTGTCATTTTTTTACATACTTTAATTAAAAAATTTATTTTTTATGATAAATAAAAAGATACTTTCTTTTCTCTCTCTCTTTCTTTCTTTCTCTTAACTGCCTGCGATTGATACCGATTTACGTCAATGCGCAACTAAATAAACTTCTTCACTAGACAGATGCTCACTGCTGAATGCCACATCATACTTTACTTATTTATACTTTAAACTTTAAACTTTAAACATTCGTTATCATCATATTGCTTACGCAATATCGAATGCGTATCTTTGCATTATAATGAGATAATTGTGATGCAAATTAAGCAATAAGCTCATTTAAGTAAAACTTCCTTCAATACCGAGTTTTGTTTATATGTCGGGAAAAGTTTGTAAATTTAAAAAATAGTATAAAATAAATGTAGTAATATAAATTTAAAAAATAATTTTAATCTTGTTTTTATAATTTTCACAAAAGGGATTAATTATTGTGTTAAGTTCCACAATATTATTTAAAATAGCAAAATTATATTTCATGTATTACAGATAATGATACTTTTGTTTTTATTCAAAGATTTGTTTTGTCATATTTTCTTCTAAACTTCTTTTATTTATTTAAAATGTGAATTTGAATTTATTTTTCTCTCACAAAATAATTTTAAAATAGAAATGCAGAACATTTCTATATAAATAACTGGAATAATTCTACTTTTTAAAGTTGTTAATTTGCACACTATGCAACATATGTGCGATTATTTTGGCACATGCATTATTATTTAAATATCTAAGCAAAAAATCTTTCTTCTCCAGTTGCATCAGAATATCTAGTCATCTTATCACATCTCAAACTTACAATAAAACTTTTTATAAACATTTTTTCTTTAATGATACCTTAATGGATTTGAATAAACATGGATCTCCAGCAGCATAAGTTTGAAGAACATGACGAGTAGAAAATCCCAATGAACATAATCCATGCAATATTGGTCTCTCGTAACCAGCCATCGCGGCCACATTAGGATCGATATGCAGAGGATTGAGATCTCCACTTAATCTGTACAAAGCAGCCTGAAAAAGCCACATAAATATTATCACATGTTTATATTATTATTCTTATATATTTGTCACTTAATATACATAAGCATTTAAAATAAAACTACATTTGAATATTTTAGTGGCAGTTTGTTTTAACATGCAAAAAAATTCAAAATAACATTATTCAATTTTAACGGAATATATTTACATTTTCTAATATTTTTAAGATTTTTAAAATTTGTACTTTGAATACTATATATATATATATATATATATTTATATTTATTATAAATATATTAATATAAATATAAATATATATTTAATATATCCCTTTTTTATTTTTTATACCTGGTCAATGCTAGTTTGTTGTGTAACTGTTACATCTGGTTTCCGAGCAGGAGGATCCACGGTCGGAATGGCAAGAGCCGAAGTCCGTTTTCCTTGAAAACCACCTACTCCGACAATAAATATCGATATCTGCCCAGTTGAAAGCTTTTCTCCATTTGCTACATTGTAGGTATCATCTACAGAAATACAAAATGTTTATATATAATATTTAATGTAAACTAAAAACATGTTACTACAAATATTTTGTAGAATTACATATATATATATATATATATATATACACATATATATTTAAATATTTCTGTATTAATAACAATATTATAATTGTATTAATGACATTAATATTTATAATTGTATAATTGGTAGGTATCTGTTAATTAATATCATATGAAAGTTTAATTGCTTTATTAAGAGATTTACTTACGTTGAACTATGACAACGACGCCCTTTCCTTTGTCCAAGACATCCAGAGCTTTAAAGTGCGTTTCTACCTCAGCTTCTATAGGCAACTGTTTATAAACTTCTAGATATTGCTCGCCATGAAGAATCTGCAAATATCAATGTAGCATAAAGTAACAAATATCTCAAATAAATAAACTAATTTAAAAACAAAAAATCAAATAAAACTAATAAATTAAAATACAAAGTACATAAAACGTTAAAATATCGAAAATAGATAACGGAATTCAATCTAGCCATACCCGTGTTGGATCAATTTGTATATTTGGCAGAGCATCCTGCAGGATAGAAGTAGACATACATCCAAGAGGTCCGTACAGGACGTAAAAAGTAGGCAAAACGGCAAACCCATCAGCATTCTCATACAAATAACGTATATCGCTTGGTTCTTGAACTGTAGCTCCAACTGAAATACAAAATGCGATAAGTTTACGTAAGTTGGATCTATCGTGCATTCAGTCTATTTGACACACCTCCGAGCGCGTATAGTATAATATCGCGGTAGTTGTAATCACTCTTCAGGACTTGATCTGTCTGCAAGCAACAGGAATAATAAAGATTAAAAACATGTATCAATAAAATTATTATTAATACAAAGATTAAAAACATATCGATAAAAGAAGAAAAATATTTACAAAGTATATCTTACTTTATTTGACGAAATTCCACTTTTCAAGTTCTCGATAATACCTATTATTTCTCCTGTTGCTTCCTAAAAAGATTGCAAAGATTGTAAAAAAATGTAAAATCAAGTATATATATATATAAAGTTTTTACCTGTATCGAATCGAGTCGTTTTGCCGATGTCATGTCGATTACTTTTGACCAATTTTCTTGCACGGTTTCTGGTGTAACGTCAGCTGATAAATTTTGCCGCAAGACGCAACCCGAAGAACGGACTAAATGACCTATAAATTCAATAATTTTGTTTATATCTAATTCTGCAATATTTATCTTATTAATTGGATAAAAAATGTTACATGTGGAAACTAAGAAAGATATAATATGAAATAAATGTAGACTGTTATTTTAAATACTTTAAACATAAAAGGCTTGAAAATTGATTATTCATTAAAAAAATTTTACTTGTCTTTATTGCAAAAATTAATAATTAAGGGGCGACAAAAAATAAAATTTATTTTAAATTATTTCTCAATATTTTTTACATTTTACAAGTGAATTAGTTATTATATCTTTTAAAATGATAAAGTATTCTTAAATACAAAAATGTTTATAAGAGTAAATTAATTAGAGATATAAAATTTAACCAATAACTCACACTTGCTAGCCCAACCTAATGCTGCTTCAATTATCGAACCATTTTCCGTACAATTCTCGTGGCACAACCAAAAAACAATGGGTGCTATCAATTCAGGCTTCAATTGATTATGAAAATCTGTGAAATGTTAAATAATTTTCTATTTTACCTTGATGCTTAGCAAAGCATCCAGTACTTTGGAAAATCGTTGTATTTTTTTTTTAATAAAATAATATTATAATAAATATTATAATTTTGCTGCACTTGTGTCAATGTATGTATATTGAAATTGATAAGATCTAAGACACTTGTATAAAACTTCAAAGCACAAGAGTATATAAAAAGATTGATAGCTCACCCGGTGGAAGAATATCTTCTGTTAAACGCGAGCCAGCTGTGGGCACTATTACATTGCTGTAAACATTCTTTTTTGCACCTTCGATGGCTAATGTGTTGGCTAATCCTACAAGACCCAATTTCGCCGAACTATAATTGGATTGTCCAAAGTTTCCATACAAACCACTGTTGCTCGAAGTAAAGATTATACGACCATACTTCTGCTTAATAAAATGTGGCCATGCTGCTTGTGTCGTTTTCATAGAACCTTTAAGATGAACGTCGTGTATCGCATCTGAAAATAAATAGACTTGCATAAATTTACAATTATAATTAAAAATGCAAATAAGATACATATTTTTTTTTGTACATGTACCCCATTGTGCTTCAGTCAGCTTCATGAATGATGCATCCCTCAGAATACCAGCGTTGTTAACAAGCACGTCAATACGACCGAATGTCTCGATTGCCGTCTTAATAATTTTCGCACCATTCAGCACGGAATCATAATTTGCGACAGCTTTTCCTCCTAAAAAATTATTATTCTTGCTTATGCCGTTGTTATCTCATATAATACACAATTAAATAATAGAGTTAATTATATGTAACATTAAGAATTTAAAAAAATATATTTATTAAATATTATACAAGATTACTCTTTAAACAAAGAAAATCGTATTTAATATAGGAGCACAGAAATTGTAAAATTCGAGCATTTTTATCTATATATTATTGTTTTAGAAGATTAAATTGACTTGTAAATAAATTGAACAAACTTAGTGTGTTTTATGAAAATAGCTTACATAATCATATAATTACAGTTTGCACAGTAAACAGATAGTACCTGCAGATAATGCCTACATGTACATGTTTTTTGTCCTTTCATAAATTAGGATTATTTCAATATTTTGCATGTGAAATTTATGTACAATATAATGTAATCACTAGGTTGACTTACTCGTAAATGCCAAACACATAATGATTTTATAAAGTGTTATGGTGTATCTCTAATAAATTTGCATTAAAAAATTTAATAAGCATTGCAATTATTTTTTTTAAAACAAGATATATAAAGAAATATAATATTTATTGATGCAATAAAAAGATAAAACGTTAGTCTTTTAATTGTATTGAAATTGAAACCCAACAAACTTAATCATACAAACGATGTTATCTTGTTAACAGGATTGATAGAAAAGAGATAATAACAATATAATTTATGAAGATTTTGTTGAGAAACAAATGAGATTAAAAATTTTATATTGTAAATAACTTGAATTAAATAAAATATATAATTAATTCATGATACTAACCATTTTGCCGAATTTCTTGGACTACAGCATCCGCGCTCGCGGTGCTACTTCCATCTCCATGTCTGCTGCTTCCTAAATCATTCACAACTACACTGGCACCTCTGGACGCAAACAACAATGCATAAGTTCGACCCAATCCTAAAACCATTGATTATATTAATTTCAATATGACATGCGATGCAATATACACAAATGTCAATATATCAAATAATTTGTATTACTTTTATATTTAAAAATGTTTTTCTTAAAAACTACGCAAATAATTAGAAGGCATTTATATTTTTACTTGCTTTTTCATAAGATTTTTCTCTTCTCACAAACGTTTCTTTTTATTCTGCATATTTATACGAAATATAAAATTTAATAAAATATAATCATAAGAGATGGATAAAATTCAGTTTCACATACAGTGGCAGAGGGAAACTTTTTGAAAATATAGATATTTAGAAAACGGAAAAAATTTACCTGCCCCTGCTCCAGTTACCACAACCACTCGACCATCATAACGCAGTTGTTGCGGCATTTCTGACGTTTAATGAAAGATATAAAACTTGCTGGCAATCGATAAGGGCTTTCAGCTCAAGCTCAAAGCTTTTGAATAACTGTGCTCTAAAATCAAATGTAATGATAAGGCAGAATTTATATCATTTATTAAGTTCAAAGTTCATCTTATCGTAATATATATTACTCACACACACTCTTCAATTTCAACATGTATTATGCACTATCGCATTCATTAATCATATATCAAATTTCATATGACGATTCGCTTTTACCATGATGTTATTCAAGAGGCGCGTTTGGGGAGGCGCTATTAGCGCTAACAGCGTCTTCCTATCTTTGTTCAACTTTTAATGAGTAACAAAGACAGAATGACGCTGTTAGCGCTAATAGCGTCTCCCCGAACGCACCCGAAGAGCGCGTTGTTCTCCCCGACGAGTTTTAGAACACACTAAAATCGCAAACTCGACGAAAAAAAATATCCCGAGCCACAAGTGCGACTTGGGACGCGTTCTAGGGACTTTTAGTTGAAATAATATTTTTCCCTAGCGATGCCACCCTAGGTGACAATTGAGCATAAGTTTCCTACACTGTCTTCTCGTCTAAAAATATTACGCAAGCGCGCTGAGTTTGGCATAAAATTTTCGCACCTCGCATCTAGACATTCGTGCATCGTGACTGAAGAGAATAGAAGAGAAAAGAAAAGAAAAATGCAAAACCGCAACGTGGGAAGGAATAAGGAATGACAAAAATGACAACAATTCACCAGACTCGACCAGACCAGTCGATTACATCCTGGCTCGCAAATACTCTTGCCGAATACTTTTCTGAATTTTGCTCATTTCTGTAATTCCTCTATCGCGTTGTCATTTGCCATGATACATACGATCGATCCCCTGACATGTGTCGGACATTTTACTTCTACGCCTATGTATGTACGACCGGTAGTCCGATCGTAATAGATAAGAGCTGCAAAGCAGGAAAGAGGGAACTTCCGATATATGTATAGGGTGAGATTACCGCCTTGATTTGTGTCGATGTTATCTGTAGAAAAAGAATATGGGGCCGAGTAAAAAGTTCCATCGAAGAAAAGACGCCTTTCTGATAGTTATCGAAAAATGAATACGCGATACGAAATATATATCTCTTAAGTATCTAATCTTCAATGACCTTTTTAACATTTATTTATATACAACGAGACTAGAAAAATTACATTGTAAGAGAGAAAATCCTGCATAATTTCCATGTAAAACGTAAAAGTGATCATTTTTCTGCTCGAAAAAGAACGCCTCCATTTGGCAGAACGCAGACTATAAACACGTCGACACCCCATGCAAATTTGTCACCCGATCCATTTTCTTCTACAGATAACGATAACATTGACGCAAATCGAGGTGATATAATTCCAAGTGCCTTACCCCATATATCGGTCAATTCATCGGCGTGAGCACTGATGGACACTGTAATTTCGGAGGCATACATTATTGCCTTCGCATGACATACGACATATGATATACGATGAGTCATCACTCTTCGTTTGACGTTTGAAACGTAGATGCGGAAAATAAATAAAAAAAAAAACTTAAACGCTAGATATTAAATCGATAATGGAATTTGAATCGTTGGACGCGATATTTCGGTAGTCGACGTAAAAATGCGAGGCTGACGTGTCTAATTTGGCGGAAAAATGTAGCCACGAAAGCTCAAAAGATTCGGTTCGGTAATTTCGTTCGACGTGGTCGCCGCCGCCTCATGATACGCAACGGATCCCAGCCTATTCGTGCGACGCGTCACGTCTCACATCGAGCCGTCGAGCAGCGCCAAACGGCAAGCGCACCGAGCGCGAACCGACGCGAACACAGCCGAGAGCCGAGAGCGCTCTAATGGGCGAGGTGAGACGGTGGGAGGGGAATACGGTTTCGGTTGCGAGTTCGGCTAAGGAGAAACGACGGGGGCGGGGCGAGAAGCGAGGAGAATGATAGGCGCGGGAGTGAAGGGGGGGGACGCGTCGGCCGCGCTCGGCCGTCCTCGGCCGGCCACGAACCTTCAGCCAGATGGCGCTTCGAGCGAAACACACGCCGGGTGGGGGTAGGGACGATGCATGGGCCGCGACTAGGAGGCACTCGGGAGGCAGGGAGGGCATGCGAACGACGGCTTAGCGTACAGTTCGGTAGTCGCCATTTGCGAGTTCCCTCGTGTCTCTCGCGCATTCGCGACACTCCGTTGAATACTCGCGTGGAGCCTGGACTCTAATCTTCTGTTTAACATTAATATAATATATCCCCGTCGAGGGCCCCCATGCGCGATACCCCGATGCAGAGATATTGCAGCGAGCTGACGGAAAAATTGTTGAAATCACTTGACAAGGAATACAATGTAAGTAAGGCGGAGTGTGGTGTGTCGCGGCGAGATGCACCGCGCCGTCTCCGTGTCCGTACGCGCAAACGGCTATCGGGCCACTCTCGATCCCCCGTGCGCGGTCTTGCTGCTGCCTGTACCAGTGACGTGCGCGAGTGCCCGCTACGGTGCCCATGTGTGCGTGTGGTAGCGTGGCGGCCGCGACGGCCGTGGACGGCGTGTGTGTATGAGTACCGCTGCCGCCGCCGCTGCTCGCGGTTCGCCGCTGTCCTACTGTCCTCGTCCTCGTCCTCGTCCTCCTTGTTGTCGTTGTCGTCGTCGTCGTCGTCGTCGTCGTCGTTGCGATGTCGACGTCACGACACACGACGCACGTTTCTCTCTCCTCGCTTCTCGACGGATACGGCGATAATCCATCCGTTACGTATCACGTCCCCCTTTTCTCTCTCTCTCTCCTTCCCGTCGATCCGGTTCTCTCTGTCTCGCTCGCTCGTTTTCTCGCACACTTGCTCGCGCACCGCCGAGTGTACGTGCAGGTGGAGAAAGCGAGAGAGCGAGAGGGTGAGAAAAAGAACACCGGCGACGACGGGGGGACGTACGTAGCGTATGTGAGAGCCGCGCGTTCTCAATTACCTGGATACATAACCTCAATATCGAGATGATGCGACCGCCTCGGTGGACCCTTCCTCGTGGACGGTCCGTATTCTAGATTGTGCGCTCTACGTTTTTTCCTCGTTATATACCGCGGAAATTACGCGAATCGCGCGAAATCTGTCCATCACGTTGGCTGTTCATTTTTTTTTTTTTTTTTTTTTCTTCTTTTCCCTTTTCTTTTTAAGATTGACTTCCGTATGTCCTCTTCTCGATGGTAGATCTCCTGAAATATACATGTATTCGTTGCGAGAGAAGGGTTTTTTTTTTTCCCGCTTCGATCGACGATGATCGAAACGTGGTTCGATATCTCAGCCCGAAACTTCTTTCCTCCATTCCTGGACGGAGACAGCCATGCTGCTCACGAGTCTTGACCAAGTTTCGTCTGCGTTTTATGCTTCCGTGACGTATCTACACGTGTACGGAACGTTCTCGTTAATTAATCTTTGCAAAGTTTTCAATCCTCGAAATGTTCGCTACAAGAAACTTTATTTGTCGGAAAACATTGGTACTCGTCGCAGATTTGCTATTTTATAAACTGTGACGCAATACTCGTATTATTGAAAAACTTTCTGATCGATTACATTTTTTCGAAAATATCCCACGTACACGAAAAGTCTACGTACGCTATTTTGCAAGAGAAATATATGTATACATTTATATATAAAATGCGCATGTGTGTGTGTGTGTGTACACACACACACACACACACATACATATATATATATATATATATATACACACAATTATATATATATATATACACACATATATATATATATATATATCGGACACCCTGTATATGTAGAATTTGTTTATTAAATCTTCCAAAAATTGCATCTCTTCTATGTCGAAATTTGATCTCTAATTTTTATATATTACTTATAATTGAAATAAATGTGTGTCAAAAATTTTAATCATATACATTCCAGGTCGTCGATATGCGAGCTGTTGTGGATGTCATTACGGCATTGGAAAAGACAACAATCACTAAAGAAGTGCTGGAGGTAAAAACTTTATTTATCTAGTATCATAATATATTGTGTGTATGTGTAATAATTTTCATCTATGTAAAAGTAACATTTTTTCATTTTATTTTACATGTTAATTATTCTTTTATATATTTTTATAACATAATATCATCGATACATGTAAATATGCAAATACATAAATATATTATAACAAAAGTATTTGTTAATAAAAAATAAAGTTTATTATTTTGATATTATTTTAATTCACATACAAAATAAAATACTGCTAATTTACATTAAAAATACTTTTTTTTTAATAATAATTTTTTACAATGCATATTATATTTATGACAATAATTAAATTCCAATTACATAAACAAGTTTGTGCAAAAGTAAACTTTTTTTCAAACTTGATATAATTACAATATAACTACATACAATAAATAAGAATTTAAAAAATACAACTTAATACCTCTATATTGTGAATGTACCTGTAATATATGAATAAAAAAAAGCTGATTTTACATTAATGAATTATAAATTACATGTATATGAATTATAAATAATATAAATTATAATACAAATTTTCATAATGAAATATATGTATTGTTCTACAATAATTATTATATCTTTAAACTGCCAAATTGATTTAATTTAATTTATATTAATAGAAATTACTAGAAATTTTCTATTAATATTAGACAATTAGCAATACTATAATGATAATATAATAACGATACTAAATGGTGACAATTTGACAGATTACAAGGCTTGGAAAACACATCAATGAGCTTCGTCGAAAGACCAGTAATGAAACCTTGGCCAAGCGTGCAAAGGATTTGGTACGACACTGGCGAGATATGGTTTTACCATCGGTGCATCCAACATCACAGCCCACCTTGGGTGATGCCGTACCACCAGCTCTCAATGGCGCGAAAGAAGTGGCCTTGAGGAATTTCAAGCCCCAGAGCCCTGCGTTACGAGGGCTTAAGCCTCACAGTCCTTTATTAAGAGATGTTACTCCTCTCAGAGTGAGTTTTTTTTTTTTCGAAAATAGGACTATTACTGTACTTGTAAAATTTTTGACTTTTCCTGTAAGTTTGCTTTAAAGGTGTTATCTTGCATAATAGACTATTCGACATATATATATGGATCATAATATCAATATATGTCCTTGTAAATATGCACTTACAATTATTGACATACTTTTACAAAATTAATAATTTAGTAGAGTTGCGTATAGGATTATACTAGGAGAATATAATCTTATACATATATATATATATAATATACACATCATCTGCAATAATAGCATGACAATTTTGCATAATTTATATTTATGAAAGAGTAATTTCAATATTTAATTTTCTAATCTCTGTAATAACATTTCTAATTTCTGTAATCTCATGTGAGGAGGTAACTTTGTAAGACATTAATAAATTATTTTAGATATTACTTTAGTTTTCTAATAGGTGATTTATATAGTATTTACAATTGATGCCAAGTTGATGATTGCTATATACATATTCTTTGAAATGTATATTTTTTTGTGTGCTGAAATAAAAAATTGATTGTAATAAATAAAACAAATTTATAATTACAGGTGCTCAGTCCGGCGCTATCCATGCACAGCGATCATTCGCGATCTCCTAACGCATCAACAAATAGCAAACAGTCAATTACACCGACCAGCAATCACAGGATAAGTTCTTGCTCGAGGAATGCATCGCCGGTACTCAGTTCCTCGAGTCAGAATCATACAACAGAAGCGGTGCCGCGTACACACAGTTCCAACAAACGGTTACGGAAAGAGGAGAGCAGTAAAGAGCAGCGTCAATGCTACCAATCGCCACACGGAATTGAGCCGGTGGTAGAGGAAGTCCCTGCCAAAAAGCAACGGCTCAATGGCGAGAACATAAGTGGTAATTTAAATTCGCAAGTGCCTAGCCCCACGCTGAAGGAACGAATCTCTTCCGCTTTCACGGAGACTGATTCTCTCGAGGTCGTGGACGACACCCCGGGTCCGAAGAAACGCGGCCGAAAAAAGGGTAGTAAGTCGGCTAAGCGGGAGCCGTTCCTTGAGGACAGTGTTAAAAAGAAGCTGGCCAGTATCTCGAGGACTCCAAAGTTGAAGACCACGCAGGAGATAGTGGCTCAGCTGCAAGCGGGCCGAAGCAACTGTAGCCCTATCGGCAATACGAATGCCCTACCTAGTCAAAGCGTCGTGGAACCGCCTAACATGGAGGACGTTCTACGAGGCAGCAGCAACGAGCAAGTGTCTAAATATCTACATTGCTCGAGCCACAATCATAAGAGCCTAGGCTCCTCGGAAACGTCGTCCATTGGTAAAACGCAAACGGCACGATTAGCAGAGAACTCGTCCGAGACGTGCCAGGACAGGTTGCGCGATGACGACAAATCAACAGGCACCGATCAGCCATCGACGTGTCGATCACCGTCGCACCGAGATCTCACAGTCGAGGAGATACTGGCCAAGTTACCGCCCTTAGATCCCAGTTCGATAGACTGGGGCGAAGACGAAAAACAAGACTATGTCGAATGCTCGCCACCGCCACGGAATGTTACTGCCGAAGATCTTGAGAGGTTACACGCGCAGTACATCGAAGGACTTAACGGCAACTTCCAGCCGAGGCTGTCATCAACAACTACGTGTCGTTCCAATGGTGACGAGCACTCGAACGGGAGAGACGAAGAGAATAAAGTGTCGTCTGGACTATCGAACGTGGATAGTGTAAAAAGTGTGCAAAACAACCAGACTGACGATATGGAATTTCGGGAGTGGCATCAGATGCTGGCAAGGCCCAGTTACCAGGCCGAGATCCTCAACATAATGCCTTATGTTATTATCGATTAGTAATTTTATCATCGTATTCTCTATTATTATTCTTCCCCTGAAAAAAAAAAAGAATTGTGAAGAGAATTTGCAGATGATTAAAAATGGTCGATTGGTCGGGAAGTCGATCGGTCGATCGATCTATTAAAATTAACGATTTCTATAATTGCGATTTTTGAGATTGTGGTGTTTATTTCTATTTGAAAGTCGAAGCGTCTATATCGCCATTCTTCCCCCGTCATTATCATTCCCCCGTTGTTATATAGTTATTATCTCGCTGATCGAACACGTGCAACCGCGCGCGGCCATTCTTCGTTTCGTCATCAACATCAACATCCTCATATTATTATATATTAATATATTAATATTAATATTATAATTTAATATAATATTAATATTATTTTTATTATTTTTAATATTATTGTTATTAATACTATATTATGTCAATTATTATTATTATTACTATTTCTACTTCTATTTCTCCTCTATTAGTTTCATAATTTTTTATCATAGTCATCAATCATCATTTTCATCACTATCGTTAACATTGTCATGTAAACGGTAAAGAAATTAAGAGACCACAATGAGAAGTAAAATCAGTGCTGAATTATAAATATCAATGGCGAAAGCACTTGTGCAATTGATTATGTAATTGCACTGTAAAAGATGAGTTGATTGTTGGGTGTGTGAAATATAAATTATGTAGATATGAAATAGTTGATATCGCGAAACGACACGAGCGCTGCTTATTATTATTATTAATATTAATAATAATACTAATAATAATAATAATAATATTTTTACACAATAATAAAATAGATGTCGACGTAGTGCGACTTTTCATTTTTGAGTATCAATAGTATATGGCAATGGCTCGCTTTTCACGTATTTTGTGATAATTTTGAGAAAGAGCAGAAAGTGTTGATTGACGTGCGTTTTATGCCCTACACGCGAAAAAATTGGTTTATAATCCCTTTTTTTTTTTTTTTTTTCTTTTTCACTGCATGCTGTGTTAGAGTTTATATTGCAAACAATTAATCTTAAATTCGAGAAAGAAAAATGGAAACAAGATTTAAAAAAAAAAAAAAAAAAATGAACGCAAGCATTTATTTTGAGAACTGGGAAGACATGCAAGTAACACATATAAAACAGAAATGCATAAATCAGATTTTCGCGGTTTAAAATTATTATCGAGATATTTTTTACAAGACTGTGCACGGACTCTGTCGCGCGAATATGTAGAGAGCAACTCGATTTCTTCGAGCTAAGTTAGGTACACGGTGCCTTAATTGAACAAACAAGAAAGATGATATATTTGTCTAATCACGTCATAAAGATTTTCTACTCAAAATTTCTTATGTTTCTTTCGTACGTAAATTTATGACAGATGTGTTGAAAATCATATTATAAGTGAACACTCTTGTGACAATTATTACGACACGGTACTTTCTCCATAAGTGCAATATCGGACAAAAGAATTCATAATTTGATAATATACAAGATGTGTCTAAAAACGTTGCAGAGAGCTGAGTGAATTATACAAAATAAAGAATTATAAAGAAATATCGAAAAAGATATGTGTTTGGCTTGTCTCCCTCGAAGTGATTCCTATTGAGCTCAATGTTATGATAAGACATCTAGTCCAATAATCGAGAACGTTGTTTTTGTAGAGTTGCGTTCAATACATTTGTTAAAACTACTTGCTTTGGGCAAAAACAATAAGTTGTTTAATTCAGTCGATCCTCCCATCCTCGTCGTCCTTTAAAGCTCAGATTTAATTTTTCCTGGAATTAAAATTATAATTGTTTCAATAGAGAAATTTTTAATTATCAGCATGTTCTCTTTCCAAGAGTCTATAATAAACTGAAAACTTTCTTACAAAAATATAAATTTGAAATATTTTAAAATACGGATTTATAATTCATACAAGTTATTATTCCTTACTCACAACTACATTTATTGAAGAGCTTTGAAAGTGGCAAGCTACAAATTTCTTCCAAACTTTATTTTATGATAATCCATTCAGTCTCGGAACTTTCTCGACGTCTCTTGTATATTTTATGCGAAATGAATCAATTGAATACTCTCTCATTCATCGGAACATCACGTTCATTATTCCGCCATATAATCTTCGTCGTTTAACTGAAAATTTAAAGAGATATTAGCAGGGTTGTTGTGTCCTATCTGTGAAGAGTACAAGAACAATAACAAGATTTGTCTCTATGTGCTATTGTATCATTTTTTTTTTTTTTTTTAAAGAAGGCAATCATATTTTATTTATTTCAATCATATTTTACATTCTTCGAATTTGCAAAATAAGCGTTTATAATGAAATTATTACTTCGAAATGTTAAGCAACTGTAACTTGAAGATCCATTTTATCAATCAGCATATATTGTATTCTATGATTCGTAAAAAAAAAAAAATAATATAATTGCAGAAATATCCGGTTTTTGAAGTTGCTTCGCGTGACAAATACTTTATTTACATATTTATTATTTTTCTTTTCCGATTAATCCCAAATTTAAAGAGAAAATATATACATGGTAATACAAATAACTTTTTTTCTTTTTATTGAAAAGGCAATTTGGAGTTGTTTTCTTTTGATAGAATATCAAAAGTAACAGTTTTCGAGCCAATATAATAATAATATTAACGCACGACTTTTCAAAAAGCAAAACATAAATGAGAGAATATACTATCCTTTCGTTTTTTATCTCAAAAATATTTCAGTCTAATATTTTTTTCATGAAATATATCAACTGACGAGGATTTGTCTATTTTTTTGCAAATTTTCAAATACGAAAAAAAAAAATGCAAATTGATGAATTCTCTCTAAACATGATACAAATTGATATTCTAAAAATAGATGTCTTATAATTCGAGATTTTTAACCACGTGTTTATGTAAATTTTCATTTTATTACCCAGCTATTAGCTCTCACGTTAATCCTTATGTTTTAATGCATCTGACATACGCCAGCTGTTTACTACACATGTACGATTTATGTTTGTTCGTTCGTTCGTTCGTTTGGCTCTTATCTTTATTTCAAGCTTTCGCAATGCTTTTACGGATTTCCTTCAGTTTTGTATTTAAAAGACGAAAGATTTATGCGTTTTAAAGCAGCAGAGAAAAGAATTATATTTCAATGTAAAGAGAGAAATAGAATTTTCCATCACAAATTTCTATCGAGGGAAGATTAAAAAAAAAAAAAAAATCTGTAATCAATATAAGTAATCAGTAGCGCATTATTTTCATCTTTTTAATTGCATATATAGTGTGTGTCACCCAGGATTTTTCTCGCCAAGAATCTATAGCAAAAATGAATTTCCAGACGCGAGATACACGCATATGTTAGAAAAAAAACACGCGCTGTTTACAATATAATAACATTCGCTCCCTTTGCACGTCTCTTGCAATCTTCATCATCTCTCGGCCAGAGGAGCAACATCGAGGATGAGTCTCCCCCCTGCCAGCCTCCGAAAATCTTAGCGCCTCGCACGGCTGTTCCTCCCAACTTCCTCCTTCGCTCGCGTCTCTCGTTCAAACCCGTCCATAAAAAGTTCACGAGATCTCGGACTCTCGAGGCCTGCCACAGAGCAAGAGAGGGGGGCGGGGCAGGGCAGGGAGGGGAGGGCGAGGGGGAGGAGCCGAGTCTCTCGGTCAACCTTGGCTTTTAGCGACTCCGTGGAAAAACGTCCGTGACAGCCCACGCGACGCGTGGTATTATATACATACGTACACACACACATATATATATATATATATATATATATATATATAAATATATATATGTGTGTGGACGTTTGAAAGACGTCGGTGGAGGCGACTACGTTACTCTCCATTATCGGCGCGTCGTCGGTCGCGGGCACAACACGCGGGATTCCTTCGCGGGATGAGCATTTAATCGCGCGTGCGGCGCCAGCGCGAGAGGCTCCCCCAGGTACGAGGGATTCGAATAAGCTGAGAGCGAGAGGGAAAAAGATGTCGAGAGCGTCTGACAGACAGAGCTACGCACAGACTTACAAGCTTGTCGTCGTCGGCGGTGGTGGTGTCGGAAAATCGGCGATCACGATACAATTCATTCAAGTGAGTATATATAGTGTCCAATAACGCCTTTTGTCTCTCTCTCTCTCTCTCTCTCTCGTTGCTGTGACGTCGTACGATGCGCGGGTGGTGTCTTGGAGATACATGCACGTCGGTTACGAGAAAGGATTACCTAGGCGGATTTTTTCTTTTTTTTTTTTTTCTCGTGAATTTTTTCGCATTTTTTTTCAAATTCTGATTCCTGCACGCGGGTGACATAGTTGCGAAATTCTCGAGCGAGGTTTATCGTCTCTTATCGCGTAGCGTGCGAGGCGTTAGGACGGGACGATAGGTGGCCGCCTGATGGATTATAAAGCGTTATGTCATAGCGTGCGTGTGGACGCGATCGTCATATATGGTCATACGCGGCAGCGCCGTGAAACGTCAATCCTGACGAAGTGCGCGAGAAACGCGGCGCGTCGTCGACGTCGTCGTCGGCGGCTTGCTTGACGGATAACGAATTGGCCCGGATTTGCCATCAATCGGTATTATCGAGTTATCACGCGATGACATTTCCTCGACAATCTCTAATTTGCGAGCAAATAAAATATTCCGACAAAATTCTATTTATAACTTTGATACGCTTTCATACGCGAGCGAATCACGTAGATTTTGCTATCCAAGTTTGATTCCAAATGCGCTTCTGTATATTTTTTAACTGGGAATTTTAATAAAAAGTGTTGTACATAAAATTAATAAATTGCAATAAATGTATGATATTTTTAAAAATATCTACCTCAAATTAAACAAATTATCAATATATTTAGATTGAAAATACTGTTTGTTACATGTTTATGTTCATAACTAACATTATAGAATTAACACAAGTTTTTTTGACTTAAATTGCTTATTGAAATATATCTGCTTATGAAAATTATTCATATCATTTGTAATATATTTTATTACAAATTTCTATTGTTGTTTTTTTTTTAGAGTTTCTTTGTGACCGATTATGATCCAACTATTGAAGATTCTTATACAAAGCAGTGTGTTATTGACGATGTGCCAGCTAAACTTGACAGTAAGTAAGAAATAAAAATTTGGAAGAAAGGTTTCTCAACATCCTCTGAACTATTGGCAAAGACATTTTTCAAGGAAAACATTAGAGAGAATAATTTATCATCAAATGGCGAGATATAAATCATAAAGTATCTTTTTTATAAATAAGAAGACACATTTTCTATATTTATTTTAGTATTGGACACTGCTGGCCAAGAAGAATTTAGCGCAATGCGCGAACAATACATGAGAAGCGGCGAGGGATTCCTTCTCGTATTCGCGGTCACCGATCATTCGTCTTTTGATGAGATATCAAAGTTTCACAGACAGATACTTCGGGTGAAAGATCGAGATGAGTTTCCTATGCTAATGGTTGGGAACAAAGCAGATCTGGACCATCAAAGAAGTGTAGGTATTGTTAGAGCATAAATTTTTCACTGCTCACATTTCCCATCATAAAAAGGATTTTGTAATCGTAAATATATGAAAAAGACTATAGCCGGATAAGCATGCAAAAAGTGTCCCTAATGAGTTTTCAAATAATACTTGAAAATGACGTTTTTCTCAATAACTCAGAAAATAAAATAGAGTTAGGGAGCTGAAATTTGGAGGAAAATTTTACTTTACAGTGATAACATAACAAGTCAAATGTTAAAGATTATAGTCTTTATGAGAAAATTCATGCTAAAAGTTACAATATATTTTTTTATGCTAAGCATATGCTTATATATTCATATTTTTCATGTTCACATTTATAAAATTCATAAATTCTTAAAGGATGCTAAATCTTTCTTATTTGAACCATGTTTTTTCTGTTGTCTCTCCCTTTCTCCCCCTTCTTTACAATATCCTTTCCAATTTCTATTATTCTCTCAACAAAGCTTAAGTTGTAAAGCTTTCACTTTTTATTTGAAATACTCTTTTGAAAAAAAGAAAATCTATTCTATATTCTGTATTATATCTGTTTTTAAGAACGATATTTATTTCAAAATATAAAAGTTTACTTATTTCCAGAGATAATTATTTCTTATTCCAAGATTTTTTTAAATTTGAAAGCAGAATGGCAGAATTTTCCGAAAATTCTCTACAGTACTCTAAAAATCGATTTGATATTATAAGAGCTCAAAAGAATATACCTGTTTGAATCTTTTCAGGTATCAATCGAAGAGGCACAAAATGTAGCACGTTTATTAAGAATTCCATATATTGAATGCAGTGCCAAGTTACGGATGAACGTTGATCAAGCTTTCCATGAATTGGTGCGAATCGTCAGAAAGTTTCAATTGTCGGAGCGGCCGCCACTGAAACCAAATTACAAGAAGAATAAGAAGAAATGTTGCATGTTGTAATAAAGAAACTATCTATCTTGACAAATGATTTCAGACTAATTGGATTGGTGAGTTTTAATTCCAATTGGAAAGAATGATAAATTCAAAATGGCAGAGAGATAATGTTTATAATGTACCTTGTCGAAAACTTTTTACACATTTTACACATGATCAATTATAATCGACGCAAAAATAACATTAAAACAATTGCGAGATGTATAAACACACAAGAGAATTTAAACGAGATAATTGAATCACACATGTGTCAAAAGATATTTTAATTCTTTCAACTCTATTGTATTTTTTTAAATTACTAATTTATAGAATTCAATACAAAGTAATTTTTTTCTATAGCAGATAAATTTTTGTTTTGCAAATGGAAGCATTCTAGTGACAAGGAAATTATCTATTTTTTTGATAAGTTTTACTAGGAATCAACTACAATAATTACTGAACAAGTTGAAACAGTTTACAACTCGACTTATTATTATTATTATTATTATTATTATTATTATTATTGTTATTATTATTATTATTATTATTATTATTATTATTTATAATGCAACGTATTGTTTAAAATGATATATTTTCTTGATATATAGTATGATTATTGGATTTACTATAGAATAATCATGCACATATCTAACATTTTAAGATCTTTACAAAATCAAAATTTGATACATTTGATACATTTAATAACTGGAATAGAGTAGTGGGATGTGTATTCTAAAAAGAAAGCAAAAAAATTTTATCTTGTAAATAAATTTGTACAATAATATATGCTTCTGTGACCAATGTTTTAAAATATACACGATATGTGTAAAATAATAAATGAGATTCATACTGAAACGTAAGATACATTTCACACTAAAATATAAAATGTATTTCTTTTTTTTTTAATTTTTTATTTTAACAAAATGCTCTCATATGAGATATTTATTTAATTTTTATCTCTCACGTACATGCGAGTGAATACATGTTAATAATATCGTTTATACATATAATGTTAAAAAAAAAACATTAATTTTTATTGTGAAAACAGTTAATGATTAATAATTTTATATGACTTAAACACACACTCTGTGTACTCTCTGCCACTTGTCGAAAGTATTACTGCTATTATTAGCAGCGTTCTAATTCGTCTTCCTTTAGGTTGAGTCATAATGCCTAATTGCGAAAATCAAAATGGCACAATGATATATTGCCAAACGAATTATAAAATATAAACCGTTTATGTTCATGAGTTATGAATTTATAAGAATTATTCAAATTGTTTAGAGAGTTATCTCTATATATCTTTACACATAGCACTTAGTGGTTGAAATTTTGTGCTATTGTTGTTATAACGAAGTCAGAATGGGGCCAATAACATTTTTAACATAGACAAACTTGTAATTAACAATATTTTAACAGCGTATACTCCACAAATTCTGATTAATGCTGCGTAACATTTAATATTCTCAGTGGTTAACACAATCAATAGCCATTCTTTGAAACTACTCGTATATTATATATTGCACATGTAAAAAAATAAGTTTGTTTAGATTCTAATTTTTAAAACGAAATTAATAGTTTACATATATTTACTTAAATATTTTCATTATATCGATAAATAAACGTCTTCCAATATTGTTATCCCTTAAATGCATGTATCTTGTTCTACGATATTTCTATTTTAAAACGATATTCTAATTCTTCATAATTTTCTGTTTAATGAAGAATGATATAGAAAGTATTTAAGTAATTTCATAACTTCTTCTTCCGCCGACTAAATTTATTCATAATAAATTTCAACGATCTATATGTTTATATCAAGTGGTAATAATATAATGTAATATTTCTTGTTAAAAATGCTATATTTGTGGAGAGATGAAAATGTGTTCAACAAATTTCGGTTTCACCAGCAACGAGAAATATTTTTTGACTGTTTCAAATATTTTCACACATCACATTTTGTCATAGTTCCGTTGTTGGTGATACCGATCACGAAATGTACTAATAATGAAGCTATAATAATAATATACTAGCTTTAATATAATGTAGGTAATAATAATATAAAATCCACATATAAGTCTACAAACAATATTATACAATACAAATTACAAAATTTTGCGACGATATATATTTAACAGTAATTATAATTTATATGGACGTATATTTTACAAAATACAATTTGTAATAATTTGCGGAGCGACAAGAATCGAATAAAAAAAATTCCATTTATTTTTGTAACTGACTATATTTATGTGTTTGTAAAAAAAAGAATGTCTATATATATATATATATATATATGCAGACTGAGTTTTAGATTCAATCTATATGTTAAATAACTTCTGTAAACCAAATAATATGAATATAAATTAATTGTTACTATACTTTGTTATTTCCAATCTTCTGATACTAATATTTTATTTTAGAAATTGAGAATTGAATTATTTAAAACTTTACTATCAAGAGATTTAACTTTCTATTGTTTAAATTTTTGATAAACTTATATTACAAATTCTTTCTATTGAAATATTAATTTTTCTTAATAAAACAAAAAGAAAAAAATAATTTTTGTTTTTATAAAAATAATGTTGGGTAAAGCAGCGCATGCATTCAAATTTCATAGACCTAACGAAAGATGCCGTCACTTTGACGTCAAAGAACGTGATGCAGAAATGTAAATCGGTAAAGTCGAAAATTAAGTATTGTAACATATCGACAAGTTGACATTTTTTAGTTCCGATCAAGAAAGGCGAAGGCGCTTTCACGGCAGAGTGTGAATCGCGTTCAAAAATTAAAATATAATAAAGCTTTACTTTTATCTATTATATATATATCTGAAACAATGACTCTATAACATTATATCTCTATATTAATTAAATTTTTATATAAGACGTTTAATTTTTATATAAGACGTTTACGTAATCTCTCTATATAAACAATTAATAAAATTACTTTATATTGTATATATACTGAGAGTAATTTTACTATTGAATATAACATTCAATGTTGAGTAAATTATATTAAAAATATTTTAATAAAATATTATTTCCCTCCTTTTGATATTATTGTAAATAGGAGACACACTTATTATTAGTTTTTTGTTATTGGAAAATTCCTCTCTCTGCAGCAATTAACGCTGTTATATATTTAAGTAAAACTTGATACATAAATATGATATAGCATAACACGCAATGAAATTTTGCTTATCTCTGTTTCGTTTCCGATGATTAAATTTACAGCGATATTATGCATAACTCGCGTAACAAAAATCGCGTCGATTATTAGCAGTCGCGTCACGATACGACCACTCGATATAATCGAATAACGATAATATATGTAAAATATGCCTCCAACGGCACATTCACCCTAATTTAGACGCCGACCGATCTCAGGGCGCAAAGTGGTCAGACGGGATTCTCATCTGGGCTATTCTTGACCAGACCGGCCTAATATTGATGGCCACGCGATTACTTCCAGTCATGCTATCGTGTCCGTAAATATCGTCACAATTTTTTTTTTTCCTTCCACTATCGTGCCTCTTGATACACAGCTTCTCGGATACCATAATCTGTTAATTAAGATCTCGATTATTTCTCGTTTTACAGTTATGATTTGAATTTTTTAAATATATTATTTTTGTATCTTTGTATTAATTTATAATTTCCTTTCTGCGCTTTCAATTGTCAAGATGTTATGTATTCTGAATGTGTTACGTGTAAATGAATATACTTAAAAAAAATTAAAGTAAAGGAAAATTACACTAGCTCAAAAATAAAAACAGTTTAAAAAGTTGAAATTAAAAATAATGAGCGATAGATGAATGTACGAAGGTGTGTATTGAACAGAACAATTATAACATAAAAATAACACGAAACGTGCGTCATCACACACAATCGCATAATCATCTCTGCTGTGTTGTTCATTCATCGACGATTCTTTATTTCAAGTTTCTTAATATGATTTCCTTGGACTTTAAACGCGTATGTGTTACAGGAAATTATAGGATATAGGAAACTCTTATTTATTGCTTTAATCAACTCTATTGCTAAACAACTTTTTCATTTCAAGATATATATGATAGCCATTCCTTCATCCATATCACTTTGTTCGTCGGCCACAAGGTCGCCGTAACGGTATATTTTTTTTTCCCCCCCGAGTCCATCAACGCGTTAGAGAAAGATCGAAATTGTCTATTTTAGGAGCTCGTTTTAGTACATACACATATATTTGCGTTTAACGCATCATCTTCAAAGAATATTTCCGAATATTACGGTAAAGAGGCAACAAGTTGCGCGGATGCGTCCACCTGCACTGTAGCCAAAGTCAAATCGCAGAGAAAGAAGGTGATATCCGATGAATAGCTTTTTGCTGGAAAGAAGAACGTTTACCGTAATCGATGCCGTCTTCTTTGTTCGCCGACTCGAGAGTATTCTGCGGCAAAACCAGTTCTCGAGTTAGTACTTTGCTTAGGCTTGGACGTAAGCGTATGTCGGATCATGAAAGCCGTCCTCGCGCGAAAAGCGACCTACGATGGAAAATATTATGTTAATAATCGCACGTGGAAGGTTGCGAAGGTAGTGAAAGGTGTATGGCTGCGCTCTGGCGCGCCATTGAGAGAGAAAGAGAAAGAAAAAAAGAGAAGCGTGATATGAGATAAAATAATACCCCTTCGCGGCATCTCGATCCGATGGCGAAAGCCACGGAAGGATGCTGCTGATTAAATATTAAAGATAAAAATTATAATAATCATACATCTTCTCTTTGCTCCTTTCCATTATTTTTATGCGATCAAATACTCTTGACTCTAGTCTCTCAATATTAATCAGGCATTAATTACACTTATTAATTAAGTTGAACAGTCGAGGCATCTTTTGCATCTTGGGTATTTCTCGGATTCAAGTTCCGTGTAACAACACTATACACGCGCAGGTAATCTTCAAGAAGAAGGATGAAGAAGACGAAGAAGAAGAAGAAGCAGAAGAGGAAGAAAGAACTGTAGGATAAAAATAGCATGGTACAGTCGCAAAATAAAAACTAATGATGCGAACCTGCAGAATGAAGATCCGGACTTGTGCCGAGCGAGGAGGGGATCGAAGAAGAAGGAGAAGGAGCGGAGAAGAAAGGTCGTTGCCTAAAAGGAACATCAGGATTCCGCCGGAGTAGGAAGACGAGTGGAGAAGAAGAAGCTCCCCCGTATTCTATAGAGTTTACAATCAATAGAATAAAATATATCAATTTTAATATACATTGAAATGGAAGACGCGCCAATTCTCTTGAATGGAAACTTGATATCATGTTTCACTTTCTTACGTATGGAGTATCCGTTAACCGGCTTGACAACTGTTACTGTAATAGAATAATTCGAATAATTATATATATGTAATAAATTTTATATGTACCTGCAAGAATTATATTATATATCTGATCCATTCCTTCTTTTTATTTTTCATTTTATTCCCAACCGAAAATATGGGAACAATGGATTTTAATCAACATGATTTGTCCTCAAGTTTTATTCTGAAAAATACACGTGATTCGTGACACGTCGTTGAAGGTACATTCGGCAAATTTTCTTACAATGATATTCTGCAATGTGCATAAAGTAATTTGTGCTCTAGCGTTCTTTAGAAGTTGGTATAGGTACCACGACGTAGCGCGATGGTGGGAGCCGAGCAAGCGGTGGTTGTGCGTACAGCGGAAGAGATCTCCCACCCTCTCGGTGATCGCGCGCTGGATCACACTACTCGACCTGTCTCCACCTTGTACTCTCTCCGCGGAATACCGGGAACACGTCTGTGTGGTAGATGAATTAAAAGTCAGCATTGCCAATCAGCCAACCAGCTAATCAGCAGCTAGTCAGCCAGCCAGCCAGCTAATCAGCCAGCCAGCCAGCCAGCCAGCCAGCCAGCCAGCCAGCCAGCCAGCCAGCCAGCCAGCCAGCCAGCCAGCCAGCCAGCTAGTCAGTCAGTCAGTCAGTTAGTCAGTCAGTCAGTCAGCCAGTCAGTCAGCCAGCCAGCCAGCCAGCCAGCCAGCCAGCCAGCCAGTCAGTCAGTCAGTCAGTCAGTCAGTCAGCCAGCCAGCCAGCCAGCCAGCCAGTCAGTCAGCCAGTCAACCAGCTAGCCAGTCCACTAGGCGATTAACTTGAAGAAAACAATCTTTACGTACGCATTGTACGTGGGGCACACACCGGTCATATAATGGCGAGGCGCGGTGACCGTTTTGGTACGATAAAAGTCGAGGGCAGCCTTCGGGTGTTCTTGCGCCGGTTCGAGAAGAGCTGAGGAAAAAAGAAGAGGGAGAGGAACGGGTTCTCCAGTGCCAGTGTGCAGTCTAGTCGAAGACACAGGATGATAGCGAACGTTCGATGAGCATCCTGCTTCCCATTGCCCTTCTGCCAAAGAAAGAGTGAGAGGAAGAGCGAACAAATATCTTCTTCGGGTGATTGAGCTACTGTTACCTCTATCCTTCCTCATCACCATCGTGGTGAGCAGAAGAGATGCCGAAACAAGAGGAAATGTCTACCAGGTCAGTGAGCAATTATTGTTCTCAGATGAAAAGGTCGAAAGGTGGTTGCTTGAGTCATTGTTGACATTTAGATTGGATTTCTCTCTTCAAAATATCCATGTCGTTCCGATTCGACTCTTGTTGAAAACTTTTAAATCCTGGATCCATAGATTCTCGTATTTTTTTTCTTTTCCTTATATAAACTGCTTTAGACTCTCGTGTCTTATATAAACTATTGGATTATATATGTTGAACTTGATTCTTGACTCTTAATTTGCAAGATTGTTTTATTTAATGTAGAATCTGAAATATAAACCATTTATTAATCTTGAAGATTAAGAATTTCAATTTAAATTATAAAGCATATATATATATATATATATATATATATATATATATATATATATGTGAATATATAAAAATTAGAAAGAAATGACATTTTACAACCTGCTATTTTATATTTCTCCGCATCTCTTTGTTGTTTTATTTTAACAGAGTATTATAAATCAATTTTCTTTTTTTGCATCAAATATTATTTAATTTAGGGAGCGAGAGAGAGAGAGAGAGAGAGAGGGGAGAGAGAGAGAGAGAGAGAGCGTAATTTAATACATGTTATTTAAAATTTAAAAAAATTAAATATTTTTCCTAAAGCTTTTGCCTTAGATGTATTACGATATAAATAGCGATTAAAAAATACAAAATCGTATATGTAAATATAAATACATTTTTATGTACTTCGGAAATGTCCTGAAATCATAAAATATTTTTATTAGCAGATTTAGATTCAAACGCCAAGCTTAAAGAAAAAATACAATGCTAAAAAAGAGCATGTTAGATTTGTTGACTAAAAAAGAGAAGGCACAAAAGGAGGATGTTAAATTTGTTGACTAATGTCATTAAAGATTAGATGGTAATCTCATGTATCGCATGTTTCTCCTCACGTCATGCAATCTTACATATACTTGATTTATGGAGCCTAAACAGAAATATGTACATATGTTTGTAAATATATCTTATATCCTATACAGATATTATTGTAAGTTATTATTGTATTTTCGCTCACATGCTTGGAACATGAATATGCGTACATATGTGTGCAAAAAGAATATATAAACCCTAATTTTTTTTACATTATTTCGCGTATATAGCGGAAGATAAAGCTTCCGAGAAAATAATCTAAAATATTTTAGTTTAGCTCTCTTCGCAACTGCAAGATTAAAAAAAAAAAAAAAAAAGCAATAGCTAAAGCAAAGAACAAGAGGAAACTGTGTAAATTTGTAGTGATGCTGCGAAACGCAATTAATATAATTTTATTTAAAACGCATCGCGAATAACACGGGTGGCATACATTTTTAAACTTTGGCCAAAAAATAACAATGCATTATTTTAAAAATATATATAAATTATATAAATTTCTTCAAAATATATATAAATGAAAATTTCGTTCTTTCTCTCTCGAATGAAGAAAAAATAGGAAGAATATACGAAACGTGCAATTGATCGTTCGTAAGGGTTTAACACTTCCAGATACCGGTTTAACACTTTCCGCGGTATATGTGTGCGTATTTCACATCTATCCGTTACCTTCACAACGTGTTTCACCTTTCGGACTTTACTTACGAATATTAATTCATCGTAATGCTTCGAGGCATTTGAACATTAATGAGTCGTTTGTTAGTTATTGCCCGCGCTGTCTTACGCACGCTACGGCGACAGAGAGCCTTAAATTCACAAATATATAGATACTTGGTCCGATGTTTGCGCGAGAAACTCGTAGAATGATATCATATAAAATTTAAATATAAAATTGTTTAATGTCATAACGGCGTATCACGCTTGTTTTTCTTGGGGCCGCTGAATTATACACGATATAAAGTATCTTGAGAGAATTCTTTGCTTTGTCGTAATAATCGCTGTTTATTGCCAAATAGGCAGGCGCTGCGATTAGCCTGTTAAATAATATTTCCCTTGCAACTATTTATAGTAAGAAGGAAAGTTTATAACTTTCCTTATTACTATAAAATCTAATAACGCAGGTGCGCATATCCGTGTAACAAGTAGAACGTAATGCGACAAAATTAAACGCAACTTAATATAATACATTAATTTATAAGCTTTCTTTCTATAAATAGTTCCAGGAGAAATATTATTTAACAAGCTGATTACACAGTTGCATACACAAAGAAATATTATTGAATAATATCATTTTTTATAGAAACATAAAAAAAAATATTCTATACCTAAAATTTCTCATTTACTAATCATTATATATACTAATTTATTAAAAATAATTTTTAAAATAAAGCTTATAATTTTAACGCAAATTTTACTTTTTTTTTACATAAATGAAAGTTATTCTAAATAAATTCTCTCTCTTATTAATGCCTCTTATTAAGCATGTAATGACAGAGTATATGACAACATACTTATATACACTCGCGCGCGACACAGTTTTGAACGATTCTTCATTATTGCAGTCTATCAATATCGATTTAAAACTTGAACCAACATCATCCAAGGCTTCTAATATTTGATCAAGTAATTTGCTTAATAAATAGATAACACTTGAGCGAAACAACAAAATTAATTAGCCGGTTCCAATTTAGTATAACTCTTGTTTTCGTTTCTCTAATAGCATAGTGTAATATTAAATTAAATGTATTCCAGTTAATTTGATTAAATAATAAATATAGAATTGATGCTCGATTGAAACATTGAAAGATTTCTTCATAAACGTTTTCAAAAGTATACATTGACATAATCTCTTGGCGACATTAATCTCTAGATGTAATGTATGTAATGATACGTTAACATATAAACTTCCGGCTTTAAGAATATATTAACAGAACCGATAATTTTTATTCACTTTGCGAAATAATGTACTTGACATAATCGCTTTGCGTCATTAATCTCTAGCGCATGTAATGTCACATTTAACTTTAAACTTCCGGTTTTACGAATGTATTAATAAAACTAGTACTTTTCTCTCTTCACTTTGCAATATTAATGTCTTTAACAGAGAAATATTTGGCACAATTCATCTATACATACTATGCATACGCAAAACTATTCATTTCTTATTATTAATAAACATATACTTTGAAAAAAAAAAAAAAAAAAAAATCCTTCTTGCTCCATATTCTTGTTTGATATCCGTAGATGACATTCAAAGTATCTTTGAAAAACTTGGCTATACTTCGTATTTGGCAAGCCATCGGTGTGGACATTATTCATCGGTGCCGAGAATACCGAGAAAGATCCAAGGAGGATCAATTGCCAGTCATCCTACGCACTTTGTCGGCGTCCTCGCAATCGCGAGCTTTTTACGCATCCGTAGTAAATAGAATCATTCATGGTATTTAGGCGTGGTGTTTACGAATGTGTCTACTTGCTGCATAGTGTTAGCCATGTAACCGTGTGGCCGATTACGGGACTTTTCTCACCGTTGCGTCGTATTACTGACGTGTGATGCCTCGCCTCGGAATAAAAAATGCAAATGCAGATGATGACCCTCGCGAGATTATCCTCTCATTAAAAGAACTTGAAAAGAAACAAACATCTTAAATTAAATACTTATTATTGTCTTAATATTATTTAATATATTTTAATATTTATTATATTTTTATTATTTTTAAACTCTTGATCGAAGGCTTTTATAATATATATATATATATATATTTTAAAAAAATTTACGAACTTAGGTGTTCGAATGTGATGGAAAGCTAAAAACATTTTTGTAATACGTATTCTCCATTTTTAATAAAATAATTAAGACACCTAAGGAGCATTTAACGATCTGCTCTAAACCTTAGCAAAAATTTGCTAGTCAAAATTCCGGTTTATAAAAATCTTGAAAATGTGAATTAAAAATTCACATATTTGATGTAATCACGAAATAAAAAGAGGAAAACAATTGCATGCAATATTATAACAATATCATCGGAAATAATGGCTGTAGGTGCGGTGAATATCAATGCTTTTTGTTAGAATCCTGTTAAATCTCTCTGTCAAACTTCCAATCTACGCTTTTTCAGTAATTCTCGACTAGATTAACGGGTAAATGTAAAACGTGATGAAAAGTTGAAATCCAAAAGCCACACAATTATCATAATAGTCGTATAATTCTAAATTAATAGCCACGTGCCACGCGATAGCTGGATCGAGTGGTGAGTAACACGCCGAGTTACCATCAGGAACGGTTTGGTACGTGACCGATACGTGACAGAATATAACTTGCTCGTCATCGAGATGTTAATTAATACAACAAAGACACAAATCGAGCCGAGACGTCAACGTGAGTACCGCTAAGTATTTTATTTTTATCGTTTGCTATATTTTCGTGCCTTTGCATCGACATGTTAAACGTTGTAAACAGCATTTTAAAAGAGAATAAGAAAAAAGTAGAACTACTCGTTGATCTTCTCGCACGACTGCAGAAAAGAAGAAAAAAAAAACTTGTTGACAAAAAGATCCAACTCTTCTACGTTTTTAATCCAGATCGATAGGTCCGATCAAAAGGTTACGCTTTTCCTTATTTAACATATATTTTAAATTTCAACTTTTAATCCCGAGGTCTCTTCCAAGGTAATATATCCGTGATGTTTTGCTTTCTAGCAAAACGAAGAATAGATACAATAGTCTGATGAGAATCTTGTTTAACGACTTTCATCCTGCAGATTTTCCGATGTGTGCAATATTCTGTAATGTATAAGCAATCGTGGTATTAATACGTGAATATATATATATATATATATATATACTCTCTCTTTCATACGCGACTGAAATAGTTTCTCAACTATATATTACTCCGTGTTTATAAT
Organism: Anoplolepis gracilipes; assembly: GCF_047496725.1. Classification (NCBI taxonomy): domain Eukaryota; kingdom Metazoa; phylum Arthropoda; class Insecta; order Hymenoptera; family Formicidae; genus Anoplolepis; species Anoplolepis gracilipes. The sequence continues at coordinate 5,738,605 of NC_132983.1, forward strand.
TAGGAGAGCAACTCGCGAATAATAGTTCCAACTTGTCGCACGTAGGTACAGATGGGAATTTTCTCCCGGCGTTTACGGGTACGCGATCATGAATGGTACAATAAAATACGTTTTATGTTACAATTCCGATGAAAATTGTACGTGCGTATTCCCGGTGCGTGCAGGTGAACGCGCGAAATTATCGGCTGCACGCAGTCGAGTGTGAAAAGAAAATCTTTCAAGGAAAAAAAGACCGCGTGGCTGATAGTGCGAACAATCGCGCCAAGGAAATCCGCCTTTCATTCCGCCATTCAAACGGCATTAATTTTGTGATAAAGGAATACGAGAGAGATATATAAAAAAAAAAAAAAAAATAAAATAAAATAAATGAAACTTCTTCACCAAATTGGGATTGCGTGCAAGGATAATAGGATATAATCTCGTGGAGTTTATGTCGATTTCATTGAACGTCGTCGATTTCTCTATCGCGTTGTTATGAAACAACATAATCGCGCGTCAAGGATATCGTTGTTGATGCTGAATCTATTCTTTTAGTACCGACAATAATACTTCTCTTACCTTCGCGCGGCAGAAAAGTGTCTATTATAATCTATGCGTAACGACATGATCCCTCGAATGTTCGCAGTCAAGAATCGCAGGCAACTTGCACGCAACATCATTGCGTCGCGATAGAGAAAAGCATGTCGACGAGGAAGAAGGCGAGGAGAACGAAGATGATCCCGCCGGACGGTGGATGGGGTTGGGTAGTGCTCTTTTCCGCCCTCCTCGTCAACTTCCTTATCCCGGGCACCGTCAAGTCCTTTGGCGTGCTCTTCGTCGAGTTTCTACACGTCTTCAAGGCATCCTCCACGGCGGCCTCCTGGATGCCGGCGTTATGCTACTTTCTGTACAGCTCGTTAGGTAAAAGCTCCGCAAAGGTATCTTAATTCCTGATAATTTGGAATTTTTATTTTTTTTTTTTCTACGAAAGCACACAAGCCATTGTCGATTTGCAAAATGCGTGTTGAATAATTTTATAACGACCTAAAAAATTTTTATCATATTAGTGGTACATATTTTTTTATCATCGTTTCATTAAACGGAATTTTATATCTTTCTAATTATAAATTGCATAATTTTTTTCAACAAATTTCCAATTGTCATATACGAAAATTTATAAACATAAAATTCCGCTATCGAGAAAGAGATATTGCAAAGGTATATAAAATACGTAAAACGTTTTCTGCAGGTCCTTTATCTAGTATCCTGTCAACCAAGTACTCTTATAAAACTGTGACCCTCATCGGCGGCACCTTCGCGGCTAGCGGAATGATGCTGAGCTACTTTGCCAATTCGGTTACTTATCTTTACGTCAGGTATGACACTGTTCGATTGACGTTCGAAGATTCGGCAAGTGAATATATTTAAGTACACCGACTGCCAACGGTTTTAATTTTAACACTTATTAATACGACATGTGTAACGTGGTCCGATTATGTTGAGAAGCACTTGAGATGACTCAAGTCATCTTCACGATTTAAGTGCAATGTATCCCAGGTAGAATATAACATAAAACTCATAATGACATCATTATGACGTCACCTAAAAGTCATTTTAGAAAAATCATAATGATGTAATTTGATATACTTTTGGCAATATTTTGGTGACTTATTTTTGATATTATAATATCATTTTTATATATATTACGCACTTACTTGTTTATTTAATTATTCATGTACATTTTAATTATATTTAACCATAACATAATCTTTTTAAAATTATGCGATTATTGAAGTTAAAAATTTATGATTCTTTTTGTCATTTTTAACTCATTTTTTAATCATTTTTGTTTAGGTAACTTTTAAGTGATAAATAAAATCATGATGACGTCATAATGATATCAGTATGAGTTTCATGTTCTACCTCGGATGCTAAACTGTTATAAAAGATTTTTTCTCAATGATAAAAATTGTCATTCTGTAGTATCTTTCACAAAGACTTAACAATCTTTTGATACGCAGTTATGGACTTATGGTCGGGATTGGTGCTGGTTTATCATTTCCCCCAACGGTTTACATCGTCACACAGTATTTCGAGAGGCTACGAGGGGTAGCGAACGGCTTATGCATTTCCGGCAGCGCGATTGGCACTATAGTGTTACCGCCCTTACTGCAATATCTGTTGGACTGTTTCGGATACAGGTAGGTAATTTACTGGAAAAAAAAAGAAAATAAAATTATATATGTGTACTTTCGATAATAATTACTTAAGAACAAGCATATATAGAGGAGCAATAAATATTAGAAGGATAAATATGAATTCAGATGTGTTCCTCTCCGTCCTGGTTCAAGAACAAGATATCTATTCTACGCTCCTACACACAAAAGACTTTATGCACAATTCCAACTTCTTTCAATGGGGCGGAAAGTAGACGTGCTCTGAAGCGGTTCGAGAATACACACGTCGAAGCGGCTTGGGAAGCAAGCACAAAAACATTTCGCAAACCTTCGCCGAAATCTTCGTTTCAACAAAGGTCTCACAATTTGGAGCCTCAATTTTGAAATTTTTATCTCTCCACTTTTTTACGCGCTTAACATCAACGATAAAAGTGGCATGTTACGCTAGATATCCATGCATAATATTACGATATAAATAATATAATATAATAATATAAATATTATAATTATAATATCTTAAACTGATTTGCTTTTGCGCTTTCCAATTAAGTATAAATGTTTTTACAACAGTAAGTTATATAATCATATAATAAATAAATATGTAAAGTTATTTATACAGAGAATACCTATAAGGATTTTATCTTTTTTTAATATGATACATATATATTTTTTGAAGTATTACAGATGTAACTAAAAAAATAATATTTCAGAGTAATGACATTATTAGAATTTTTCATTCGCTACATAAAAAGAAGAATAATTAAAACATATAAAACAAAAATATAAATATACGATTGCATATCATAATTCTTTTGACTATTTTTATATATTGCAAAAATATAATATTAATAATATACATAACAATAAATGAAATTTTAAATCACAATTATAAATAAACTATTTGTTTCGAACCGTTCCAGAGCGCTTTGGATCGCGTGTATGGTTCTTAAGAAAACTCTATATCTATATTATTAATATTATAATTGAATATTTTCAGTTACAATCTCTCATTTGACAATGCAATTTTATTAATGCCTAAGAAAAGTTTTAGAAATTTAATTCATGTAATATATTTTTTTTTTCCTATTGAAATATATATCAAGAGAAAAGAGAAAGTTATTACACAAATAATTCTCTCGAAAAGTTGTAATTGCATTACTCTCTTGACGTTCTGTCAAATAATTAATACAAATTTTTTATTAAAATGTAACATAATTTTCATAAATAAAGTTGGATATATATCTTACTTAAATTAGATTCTCTTATCACATTCCAGAGGAGCGGTACTCATTATGGGCGGACTCACGTTGAACACGCTAGTCTGCGGCCTGCTCTATCATCCGGTCGAGCAGCACATGAAAGTCATATATCTAGATGAAGGCATTGATAATGAAGCGCTGACTCTCGACGAATCTACCGGCGGGAAACAAGTGTCTGAAAAAACAGAAAGTGATTTGAATCACGATTCCAGTCGCCAAACTATTTATAGCAACGACAATAAACTCTCGAATCTCTCGCACAATGTCGTGCTGGAATCGATTAATGAAAAGACATTGTGTGACTCTGGGAAGAATGATCGGAGAACCGACACAATTCTTAGATTACGATCTGATGTCTCTACTGAGGATCCCACGATCTCTCGGACGCGGGATGAGATTTCGCAGGAGGATGTTGCCAACGAAATTTGCTTAACGATCCGTCCAAGTCTCACGAAGGAAGCTGTCAACGACAATTTGGACGGTGAGACGCAGCATTTGTCACGACGAGGCAGCGCTATTGCCAAAAAAGACAGCAAATTTCATTTCGATTGTTCGAAAATTACGGACAATCCTAAGGCCGACGGTGACAAGAAATGTGCAGGAGAATCTAAACGGGACACCTCGCGCTCGAAATCGGTGAAAACATCGGTGCGTTTCTTCGACCTAAGTGTGCTGAAGGATCCTATTTACTTGGTGATCCTCATCTCCAACACCACGTCGGCCATCAGCAATACGAATTTCATGATATTGTTACCATCCTACGCAATCGCCGAGGGTTTTGACAGGAATTCGTCGGCCCTGCTCCTGTCGATAGTCTCCGCGTTGGATTTGGTCGGCAGGATCAGCGGCGCGTCTCTATCCGACATCGACTTTGTCCCGAAATATTATTACTTCGTTGTTGGACTCGGCACCAGCGGTATCGCTCTGGCGTTGCTACCTATGGCGAGCAGTTACACCATGTTGTCTTTCTTTTGTGGTCTTTTCGGTTTATCTTCAGGCATGTACATCGGCATCACGACCGTCATTCTAGCGGATATGCTAGGAACCGAGAAGCTCAGCTCATCCTATGGAATATCCTTGTTCGTTAATGGCGTCTTGCAACTTGTCGGGCCGCCCGTTTGCGGAGTCATCTTCGAGAATGTGCTTTCATACAAGCCCATCTTTTTAGCTTTCGGAATTATCTTGATTCTGGGCACTGCGCTCTGGGCGGCGGTACCGATCATCAAGAGGAACAGTAAAAAGGATCTAGAAGCACTGTAAACTTTTACCAATGCTTCGATCAAGGTCTCTCCAAGAGCTGAAATAAGCGTATTATAAAAAAAGACTTTTTTTGCATTATAGTCATAATACACACAAGAATCTTTTTAGAATTTTACAGTCCAAAAGAGATTCAAGGGTTCTTAGATACATGAAACAACGAAACGTTTGAATAAGTTGCATCTTAGCAAATTTGATATATATATATATATATATATATATTTCTTAAGACATATATATATTCTAAGAGGAGCATTTTACGAGCTGTTTGAAAAAAGCTCGTAAAATTCTCATACGATATATTAAGTTTGATATCGATGAATCTCCAACTTTTATGTATATAGTTATTTGCACAACAGATATTTATCACAAGTATTCCGCGATTCATGCCATTAGTTAAGATTTTACTGCGTGAAAACTGTCATGTAATGAAGGCTTGTATAAACTGAATAGCTACAAACTGCTAAATGATATATATGATAGATACAATTTTTGTATTTTATCAATTACGTTACTTGAAATAAAATATATTTTATCTCTCAAAGAGAGAATGATATATTATTATATATAAAATTTTGTACTATTTTTATAAAGAATCGTAATTATTATTATCTATAAATTGACACGATATATAAAATTACATAATATGTTTCAAGATAAATGGCATAATTGGTAATCAATTATTATTTCCAATGATCTTTATCAAATATTTAATATACACTCTAAGAATTAAAATCTTTCTAGAGTATAAACATGTATCTCTTTTTATACTATCTGCTGGTTTATACAAGCCTATTACATACATCATCAAGCAACTATTCATAGCCTTACATAAGTTTATTATTGTTGAAAATAATATACTGCCAGTAACAAAATATCATTGACAGAATTGACAGAATGATGTATCTATAAATTTAGAATGAAGAGATATGAAACATATTAGAAGTTGGCATAGATAAGAACATGTATATGTGTTGCGTAAGAATTCTCCGTTAAATAACTTCGTGCCAAAGCGATCAGGAAAGTTTCTAGTGGTTCAAACCGCGTTAACACTTAGTCAGACATCCGTCAATTATAAATCCTGCAAATATTCGATTATACTAAATATTGAATATTTGAGATATATACCTAACAATATAATGCAATCATAACTAATGTAGTTATAAACTATGTGGGGCCATAACATAACTTATATATGGTTTAATACCTAAATAGATAGACTGAAATACTTTCTCTTTCTCTCTCTTCACGAAGATCTTATCTGCGTCGAAGATTGCGTTAATTGGACTTTAAAATTCTTAAATATAACTTGTAACATCTGTGTAACATTCTTCGTTGAATTCTAGACATCCTTTACTTAATATAATATCCAGATTTATATATTCATGCATTCTGCATAATAAATCTTTTTTTACATTACAACTTGTCCTATTAGATTTCTGAAACAATTGAAAATGTCAACAGGAAACTGACCGAATGTTGAATATGCTTGAGAGATAATGTAACTTCCGTTACAGTATTGGCGAATATATAATAAAAAAAATAGTGTAAGTAGTGCTAATTTTTAACATGAATAAATCTTTTCCTATCTTAGTGTTGAAACACTTTTAGAATGTACTACCGTTTGTGTATTTCAATCGTCAATGATGATTTTTATTTATGTAATTTGGATCAATTAAAAAGTATCAAAATAAAAATAATAGTTGAAACAATTCCAGATAAAAAGAGCCTATAATCATTTCTACAGAAGATATATTGTTGAAATAGAGACAAGAAAATAGTTTAAATAAGAAATAACAGAGAGAGAAAGAGAGAGAAGAGAATTTGTATAAGTAATAAATATCTTTTTTCTAATTTAGTTTTATTGTAATTCACTTAGTTCTAGAATTTTTCTGACACAAATTTCGTGTATATCGAATGCGAATATAGCGATTCGAAGAAAACTAAAAATGAGATATCACTTATAAATAATCCTCAAATTTCGGCAATGCTGAGATTAATTGCGTAGAGCCATGTATGCAAAATATATTTCTGTACATGTATGTGCGTGTCTTTTGCTCAATTCTTTCTTGTTTGATTTGTTGAAGATAATACATATCCCCTCCAACTATACTAATTATACAATTAATTAATGTTATACTATATTTTCCTAATCTTTCTAATTCTTCAGTTCAGCTTTATTTACATGCATTATATACCTTGTTAAATTGCTCAAAAGTATATATGCTATAATGTGGGATAAGTTTTATAACAAAATATCTATAAAATCTATAAATATAAATATATATATATATATATATATATATATATATATATATATTTATAGATTTATATATAACAAAAGATATATGCTTCCCACAAACACAGCAATTCTATAAACTTGAAATGATATTTTTTTAGTAAAAATTTGATTGCACGCCACATTTTGAATGTTTAATCTCTTTAATGTTAAATATTTAAATATTCTAAATAAAAATGATGATCATTTGAAATCAATAACAAGATCACAATTAAATAAATTATTGGACAAATACAAGAATTGATTTGTAATCAAATCTTTTTAGCAAGCATACAACTCTTTGATGTTTTAAGCAATCTCTTAACTGTTGTATAATTACCGATATAAAATATTTAATTACAAATACATCACAGAATAATGTAAAATGATAAGTACTTTTCAAACCTCAAAATTCCCTTATCAGTTTTATGCAATGTTTGACGGAAAAAATGAAAAAAACGAATTGGCAAGTAGAGATGCAAGATTATGCAGCAAGCGTAAGAAACATTGGCAGATTATGAAACTGTAGTGTCTCTTCGTCCTGTGAAGGAAACGATGGAACGAATGCCTTTCACAGACGTCTGAAATGTTAAAAAAAAGTAGCTTTTATTAGCTTTGTTATTATTTAAATAATAAAATGATTCAAAATCAGCTCCACATATTAAGACAAATTATGCAACTAACCTTTTTCTTGGATCCATTAAGAAAATCTTTGTACATTTCTGAACGTAAATATCTCGAGTAACTATCACTCTTCATCAGATGATATACATGTGCCTAAAAAATAATAATAATATAGCGAGAATTACATATAAAATAGTTTAGATGAAAAGATTCTTATACATTATTATTACTTGAAATTAAATAAAAGAAAAAGTTATTGTCTATTTACAATTTTTATCATTAGCTCGTCAAAAAACTGATCACAATTATACTTAACATTTATCTTAAACAATCTGTTTCAAATAGTTTTACATCTTATTTTATAGATAAAAGGATATATATGTCTAACAATTTTTCTAAACTTTTGAACATTTTTGTCTCTTCTCATTCCCTTATATAAAATAATAGAATTAAATGTTTACCGCAGCAACGTCGAAACACCATTGATCCGGTTTTTCGAGGTTCTTTTTTGTTATTTCGTAAGACCGAGAATCGACATTGATCGGACAACTGGCGTCCGTGTCCAAAAATTCGCGCCATATCTCTTCGACTTTACTTTGGACATCTTTCTGTGGTAAAGTTTTCAATTCCTGAACGGTTTCCCAAAATCTGCACATATCATAAATGATCTCGTCTCCCTGATGCAAATTCAATATTCGTTGAATGAATGAACGCAGATGAACAGTTTAAATCTCTCGGAATAAAATAATGATATTTAGAGATGATGAGAAGACGCGCGAAGGGATTATTATACGTACTTGAGATTCTCGCCGCTAAATTCCTTATCTAAAAAGCGTGTAAATTGTTCTCTACCGACAGGATCTTGCAGAAGTTCTTGAAGGCTAAACGCCCATCTCTTTACTCTTCTCGTGGATATTTCTTTCCTGCACGTTCATAAATATATACATATATAATATCATGTTTTATGAAAATCTGATCACGAGAAATTTTTTTTCTCTATCGTGATAATATACGTACGCTAATTTCTCCTGCTCCCACATTTCTGGGCTATCGGATATCCATGGATTTGTTAACTCAGGTTGGGTGAAGAAGGGATCATATTCCATGTACTGCTCAAAGTATCCGATTAAACTAAAAATATCACATGTATTGATTAGCCTATAAATGCATATATTATATGTATTTAACAAAGATTAATTAAATGTAAGATTGCATCATTGAATGATACAATATAAGATAACATGCAATTGGAAGGCTTTCTTTTAACTTCTCTTCTCTTACAGAGAATAATAGAATTACAATTCTATTTAGCATTGATAATACAACAGTTTTAATATACATAAACGTCTTATTAAAAAGAAAAAAGAAATCTTTTGATTTACTTAGCTAAAATAGATAATTCTATCGACGTACGCTTCTGCAACTTTTGAAACTTTGATGACCGTTCTATCCAGTCTGTCTTTCAGGGTCTCGATCTGCTTCTGCAAAAATTCTATCGATGAGGTCGCATTCGATTCTGCAGACGGCGATATTTTACCACCTGCAACGCCCAGTTGCAAATGCTTACTTGGTTGTATGACAGATTTATAACTGCGACAAGCCTTCTTAATATCCAATTCCGTAGTATTTACGCATCCGGGCTGTAAAATGTAATGTAATACATATCGTGTTAAAAATCATAATTTATCCATAATTTAAGATGTACAAATGAGTGTTACCATTGGCCGATGTACATCCCAGAAAGCTCTCTCTTGGCTGTCCAAGACTTTTCTTTCTAATTTGTCCCTTTTTTTGTCAACTTTGCTCTGCGCTTCCGCCTGCATAAAAATAAATTCCCATTTTCGTGAAAACATCTTTTGTAATCTAGCCAAGTTCTCCGCCTCATAGTCTGCCAATTCCAATCGCGTTTTGTTCTGCATAGTCCTTTTGCATAAATAGACAGCTGTAACATTTAACGTAGTACGCACCAATGGATGTATCACAATACAGTTTTATCAAATTACAAATATAGACATATAAAGTAAAAAAAAAAAAAAAAAAAAAAAAAAAATTTACGTGCAAAGAGAGAAATACATATAAATAAAAACTTTTTTTTAAATAAGTGCTTCCAACTCGTAGAGTTATCTCGCACATATTTACGTCTAGATACTCGACAAGAAGTTCTTTTAACTCTTCTATGCAGTGTTATAATTGTATATGTGTCAGTGTATATGGTTGTGAATGTGTGCAGTGTACAGAACTCGGAACCGGAGGATCGTTAAATCCTAACTTTTGTGCATATCAAAAGTTCCCTACGGGTTATAAATAAAATCAGTAACATCGATAATATGTAATAGACATTGTCATATGTAATACATTTTTAAATTTATTCTCATTGCTAATTGAGAATAACTCGTCATATCTACGATATATGATCAAATGTGACAAATAAAATTATATTCTCTAGCAATAATATATAACATTAATATGATTTTGTACCATAATCAGTGTTTTCAGGTTCCCAACAATTTGATGGCCAAAAATAGGGCGTTTGAAACCTGTAGAATGTGTTATCATTCTTTACGGTAAGGCAGTGGTCGTCGATAGGAAAGAAATATCCATGGGATGCCATAAGATGAGCCACATGAAGAGCTTCTATGAGTTAACATACAAATTAATATTTCATACTTCAAATTATATTTCATATAAATTACAAATAGAACTCTAAGAATTAGCAAACAGATTTACCTTGATCATCTATATCCATATTCTTCATCATCCATGCTATAAGATCTGTGCCTGAAATACAAACCACATAATATGATTAAAAGTTTGTTCAATTTCAACTTGTGGCTTTAGAAAATTGCATGAAAAAATCATATTTTCAATATATTTCTTTTTTATATATATAACATTTCTTTATAAATTTATATACTATTTAAAAAAATCATATCTATAAAACATAATCGTTTCTATTTTACCTGTGAAAACAGAGGGCGTTTTTGTCATAAATGTTTTAACCGTTTTTACAGGGACACCAGTGAATTCGTCTAACATTTTTTCCACAATCCGTTCCATCTAAAAAAAAATTACATGTGAGTGTAAATGTATCTAATATTATTTTATATAAAATAACAAATATATATATTTTTGGAAAGTTAATATAATAAAATTAATAATATAATAATACAATAAAATAAATAATACTATTATATTATGTTTTAAAGATAAAACAATCATCTCAATAGTGATTTTTTTTAAATATGAATAAAAGTATATATCAGACAAAAATAATTTCAAATAATTTTTAGATTGTTGAAATTAATGAAACTTATTCCCTTAAAGAATAAATCTATATATTAAGAGAGATTAAAGAGAAGTTTCGCTTGATAAAAAGTTTTTTTTATCTTTCAATATTAATCCTTTGAATTTGCTTTCTTATTTATTTTACGCCTACTATCTACTATATATTTATAGTACATTCTATATACACGCTATTACCTTCTTGTAGACAAGGTAATTAGGGGTGTCTTCGGCGCAAGAGGCAGTGACGTTGTACGTGGGGGTGTTGGGAGATAAATCCGGAGACTCGCTGGTACGAACGTCCTCGTTCTTTTTATCCGCTTCTTCTTGCTCGGAGGACGTCTTTTTGCCGCTACTGCTGCTACTGCTCTTCTCCACTGGTTTTCGGCGGCAAGCCGATTTTTCGGAGTTCATAGTTACCATATCCACCCTACGAGAAATACAACGTTCCTGCACAGTTGAACATAAAGATAAGAGAGAAAGGCAGAGTTGCAATGAATATAAAATGTGAATAATTAAAGCATAATCATCGATCTAATCGATCAAGTTTGACCTTATGTGAAAATAAAATTTAGAATAGATTGAAAAAAAAATTCTAAATTAATTTATTAAAATATTTTATGTTTATACATTTTTGGAAAGATAATAAAATAAAATTAATAATATAATAAAATAATATATTATGTTTTAAAGATAAAACAATCATTTCAATAGTGATTTTTTTTTGAAAAATATGAATAAAAATAATATATCAGAGAAAAATAATTCCAAATAATTTTTACATTGTTGAAATTAATTAAACTTATTCTCTTAAAGAATAAATCTATATATTAAGAAAGATTAAAGAGAAGTTCCGCAAACATGACGTTCTTTTTTTTATCGCGAATTTGATAACTATTTTTTTCTTAAATTAACAATATACATCAAATGTGGCCTTATATTATCGCACACCATGTTTAGCGGATAATATCGCTTGTAAAGTGCCGCAGTTCTTTTGAGATATATATCTCGATACCCTTGCGCAATTTTTCTCGCGTGAGTAAAGATTTTACGACATCGATCCGACGACCAATTATTTATACAATTACGATACAAAGTGTTCCAGAGACTTAACGGATCATTTTTTCATCTATAGATTCCTCCATTTTAATTTAAAGAACCAATTTTTTTGTTTTAACAAAAATATCAAGAAGTCGACAGAGTTCTTAAGTTGTCAGTCAGTGATGACCAAAATTGACATACGAGACAATATTCTATATTCTATATTTATCCCTTCTAGCTACCCCTTCTCCATAATCATTCGTCCTTCTGTCCGCTCGGGAAGGTGGAGGGTGGTAGCTATGGAAGGGGAACAACAGTGGGATATTGTCTTTCCATCAGTCAATCTTGGACAGCGTTGAGAAAAAAATACAAAAAGACGAAAAGCAAAAAAGCTGAATTACACGCGAACCCCACGCGCTTTGACTCCACGTTCCCTTCGTTATAAATTGCAATTGTTAATAAAATAAAAACATCCGAGAAATCGATACTCTGCTTCTAAATACAGACCTACCTCAATTGTAACACCTTGACCCACCAATCCGTTCTCAAATCGCGCGAAATTCACGCGCTGTCTAGCGCGAAATTTATCAACGCGACCCCCATTGTATCTATAAATATCGTAAATTCGCGCGATGCGCTTCTCCGTCGAAATCCGTCTTTCTCTCGACGAGTACGATGACGACGACGACCGATGACAGTACTAGCGAGCTCACAGCATCCGACTTGGAAGTATCGCGCGTGTAAACCTTCCACCATGCGTCACAACACAAAGCGCTCTTCTTCGAAAACAGCGAACGATCTTCATAATTGCATCCGGGATTAATCACAGAATCTTTCGCATTCTCTTTGCACAAGCGTTTCCCAAACATCCAAATTCATCCCTCTTCGCATTTGGAGAAGGGACGACGCGAGGACACGTTTGAGCGCGAAACGATCGTCCGGATACTTTCTTCAGAGAACTGGCACGGAAAGAGCAGTCGCATCTACTGCTCTCGATGTGCATATACTCGCACCTCCCGATGGTTCGCGTGTTGACCCGAGCGAAGATCAGGTCAAGATAGCTGGGGGTGGAAGGTGGAAGGCACGCGCGCGCGCGCCTTTATGATCTACGCAGCGGTTTGTGTTTTCTAAGGGGTGCGCGCGTTAAATTGACAGAGCCTCATGCTGAGGCTGCAAGTGCGCAGGTTTCGAATGCTGTTTAGTGCTATCGAGTGCCGAGGACGAAGATCGAAATTCTGTCGTCGAGCGATGACGGGCAGCAGTCGATAAATGAAAAAGACGCGGCTGCGCCGAAACGAAGCGTCGTCTTCTAATACTACCAAGAAAACGCGACCTGTTGAAATTCTCCAATTTTAATTTCTATTTCAAAAACATTCGTTCTATTTATATTCTAGCAATATAATAATAAATAAATATATATATATATATATATATATATATAAAATAAAAGCAACAATTAACATCTTTCAATGGAGTAATTTTTACCTACATTTAGTTAAGGGATGTGCTATCTATCGACACACACAGACTTTACTTTTTCCCATATAAAACACAAAAGATTAAATACAACGGCTCGTATTAAGATGTATAATTTATTATGAGTAAATGAATCATAATTTCTTTCTTCTCGCAAAATGTTTATACACTCTTGACTACTTCCTATTATTATTGCTCCTTAATCTTTTTTATCTGACTTGGCTGTTGATTGATCTTTCTGAAACGTAAACAGTATAAGATAAATATAATAGCCGTAAATATTATAAGGTGTGCAATAATTAAGGCATATTGTAACAAGTGAGATTATTACACAAGCAAACAAATCAAATTATTCAGTAAATTGTAAAAAAATGAGAACAGAAATTAGAGCCGACACCTAAATTTGCTTCTATCTGACAATGAGTCAACTTCTTCGTGCATCGGTACTACGATTTGCCAAAGATGCAGATGATGATGTTTCAACTATCGATTCAGAGAGTTCCTTGGTGTTGAGATATGTTACAGAGACATCTTTTGCCTTATCTTGACAGAGACTTGTAAAGGCTAATGCATATAGCGACTTTTTAGAAGAAAATACTTATGACAATATTTAGCGATACATCAGCGTTGTCTGATAGTATGTTCTTATCTCCTATTTTATTCCATTAATATAAAACAAAAACCTTAATGTTCATCACAGGAAGAAATTGATAAAATGTAATAAACTTAGACAATGCTGCAATTTTAATAAATCTAAAAGTGTATTAAAATAGATTGTTCTAAAATTCAAATTTAAAATATAGATTTGTTCTTAAACCAAGATTTCGCAGGATCGATAGTATTTTAATAATCAGCAGTTGAAAATAAAGCGGGTTCTAATGGCAGAGATTTTCTTCAACACATTTTCAAGGATAAAAGCTGCCATTAGGCCATCAAGGTGTAAAGGAGGGACGATGCGATAGAAAAATTTCTTTGTTACATCCTACCTCCTTGTTACCACTTAAAGATGTATATGCGTTCTGTGCAAAACTACCAACAGTGGTAGCCACTGTCGAACCTGTGACAATTATTAAATCTACAAATTCCGAAAAAGATGTCGGTATTTTCAATTTTGGCAACTCTGGCAATGTAATTTCCAGCTGTCGGCCGTCACCCGGTTTGACTGAAATTATTTATAATAAAATATAAACCGTCGATATATCATTTTTTTTAAATCGACGGTCACTATAACTTATATCTCATATCAGTCATTTTGTGCGCAAAATGTTTTATATGTTCCTCCTTGGACTTTTTGAAAGCTGATGATTTTATAAAATGTATATATTTTTTGTTTACCCAAAACTAATCTATTAAAGATATCGCAATGTTATTACCACCGTAAATAAAATTGTAGCCGACATTTATGTAGTGTTTTGCTGTATCAAGTCCCTCTTCCGCCTTTTTAGGATAACAGATAGCTGCTGTAGCTAGAGCACCTGTGCTAGAATATACCACTCGCTTGAATGTACGTCCCCTTAGTCCAAGCACTAATCCAGCCAATCCACCGATAGCAATGGCACCCACTCGTGGCATAACATTACTTTCCTCACGAAGATAATCCAAAAGAGCTGCAAAGAAATGACACTATGTTAGATATAGATAGTAATTCCATGTAACACTTGTCTTAAATATATGCATTTTGACACTAACATCTGCTATGTTCGACACCAGTGTCAATGGTATCAGAAACCACACCAGTATAATGTTGATACTCTGACACAACTACTTGAATCGACTTACGAATTTTGGATACATTTTGTTCCAGTGCAGACGGTGGACAATCTGTGCTGTTATATAATATATTATGATATAAAACAATATAAAATGACAGTACAATAAGTAATGACAGTCTACATAAATAATTATTTAAATATTGATCCCTACACATGAGCTTTCATAAACAACATTTGTTTTGTCATAAAATTAAAATCTTTCTTATTGTATTAATTGTAAGTTCAGTCTCTTGCAAATATAATAATTAATCATGTTGGAATTACTTGTGCTTTACCATGGGATCTGTTTAGCATAATGATCTTCAAAGGGATAAATTGGTAGATCGGATGGTCGCATTAATTTCTTCACCCCTGACTCTTTGCTGTAAGGTGACATTTTGCCTTCTGATGAATTTGCTGGATTTAGTACAGGTATCGCACATAACCCACACGGCATCAAAATTTTCTTGAAAAACTTGACACAAATATCATGTTATATTATCTTATATTTAATGTATTAAGTTACAAAAATAATCTCGCACGCGCAATATATAAATAAATCTCGTACAACAATTACATAATTATCAATAATTACCATTGTTTCTCGAGCGAGGAATTGCTTACATAAATTATCTATTCCACTATTTTACACCTCGTTGTAATATATTATACAAAGACTCGTGAATTATTTAAATTTAAACTTAACCAATTATTATGCATTTCAACATATTGGCAAACAGACAGACAGATAAAAGATATCTCACAAATTCAATTTATCGGTCGTGCAGTCACGTACCCGCCATTACTCGAAAATTCTTAAAGTACAAGAATTTTATCCATGCATTATTTTGTAAAAAAAAAAAAAAAAAAAAATCAAATAAAATAAAAATTTATCTCATCGAATTCTCCCTGAACAGTATTATTTTTTACTTACTTTTTAAAAAAATGTCAGCTTTGTCGCATAAAAATATGTAAAATTTCTCAAAAATAGAAAATATTTTAAAAACTACCGCGCGATTAAAAGGATTCGCTACATTTCTGCAAACATTTTCAACATATGTAAATAAAAAACAAAGAAAGCGAGATATTTTTTGTCAAGCTAACCGTATCACAGAATTATGAAAATTCTAAAAGTATAAAAAATTATTAATATAAACACACATTAATTCCTTTATATATTAATCGAAAGTTACGTTTTTTATGAATATGATAATTCATAAAATTATACTTTTTACTTCAAATTACAGGCGATTATAATAAATAAAAATTTTTAAAGTTATATAAATTTATATTCGATTTAATAAATAAAATAGTTTTAATATAAAAAAAAGTCATTCTAATTCATACTTTGATACCAGTTCTGCCCAGCTCTACCAAAGTACCCGGTTGATAATCGTCACAACGGTGCACAGGTTCTCGACAAGTTATATCTTTCCCGAATATATTTCCGATAGTAAATTCCAGAATTTTGTGTACAACATTATTCATATCCGTATTTTTCAGAAATCTTAATTATGTATCGGGGACATGCAACTTGATGAATTGCTGAAATTCAAACGTCACGTCGATTGTTTGCATCGTGATATTTACATATTAAAATTTTGTATACTTTTGCACCTTTATTTTTTATTTATATAAAATACGCCGAATTCAGACTGTTTTTTTTTTCTGGATCTGATGCGTTGCGTTTAGATACACATGAGTGAAAATATAATAACCTAATATAAATTAAGATTTTCTCTTTTGACAATTACGAAATACGCGTTTAAGATACTTCAGTCACACATATGACATTTTATTTGAATTTATTATAACAAATAATATAGTAATATATTTTTTCTTTATGAATTCGTATTGGCATTAGGTCCACGTCGGCGGCCAAATGTTTGGACAACATTGACAAACCTACGGTTATATTGAATGCGTCGTTTAGCACGGCCGGTCTTCTTTTTACTCTTCTCTTGTTTTTCAACCTAACAACATACATTAATATATTGTAATACTTGAATATAAAATTTTCTTATTTAAGATTCTATTTTAAGTTTCAAAATTTACTTCCTTTAGAGCTCTGTCATTTAATGTACACATTTATATTTAAAATTTAATAATAAAATGTAAATTGGAATTTTAGAAAAACAAAATGTAAAAAATGTCTTCTTACTTTGGGTGTCTGAGCTTTTACTTTGCCTGCACGTGCCAAAGAACCATGGACCTTTCCTATAAGTAACAAATAAACATTTAATCAATCATTAATTTTTGTATGATGTTATATAATGTTTTGCTTGATGATTATACAATATCAGACTTAAAGATTTAATATATTTTTTCTAAACAAAAACATATGTAATAAATATAAGATTGAATTTTTATATCTAGGTTCAGAATTTCTAAATAATTTTAAATATGTGTCTTATTTTTGTACATTAACTTACCTCCCCGTAAAGGTACAGTCAAGTCAAGTATATTTGATGGAAGTTCACCAACGCAAGCTTCGTCTGTCAATAAACTCCCATTGCAATAAAGATTAAATTCGTCCTCGATACCATGAAGACATGCAATTTGTTTCTATAAAAAAATTGAAAATTTGAATTAGAAAGAAAAATGTTAAATAATGAAATATTTTTTTTATAAAAATTATTAATACAATATATTTGTTTAAATTACATGTGTTTATTATATCACAAGTCTATTCAAATTGCTGCTATAAAACATCTTATTTCTTAATTTTTATTACAATAAAAATTTGTTCCTCTAAAAATTTATTATAAAGATGTTGTAGTAAGCTTATTAAAGAGTAAAAGAACAATTACTTTTTCTCTTTCATAAACTCACACATTACTTTTGCATTATTGCTCTTTCTAGCATTTGTTCTTAGCAAATGCTAGATTATCATTTTAATGCTACACATTTATAAAATTATTCTTCAAAGCTAAATTAAATATATCAAAATTTGATATTCAAATAATAGTAAAACATTATTAACAATATACCTTTATATGTTGTATTTTATCATTGTCTACACAGTCAATGACAGTTGTCTCCTGTCCACGAATCTGGAGCTGCATAGCGTTGGTCATTTTCGGATGTATCAAATACTGTAATATATGCAAGTTTAAAAAAATTGTAAGAATTTTAATTTTAATTTTTAATTAGTACTTATATATTTTGTGTTATCTATGTTACATGCTAAATATAATTTCAATTAGTAATATTATAAATGTATGGGTATGTGTGTGTGTGTGTGTATTTCTCTATGACATTATTATCACACATGCATACACAATAAAAAAATTTTTTAAACAAAAACTTTACACAAGTTTCTACGATAAATTTTTAATCAGAAAAATAAAAATATCGAATGCGAAAATGATAAAAGATACGCAGCATGAAAGCAACGTGTTCTTCAGGTTATGTTAAACGCATATGTTGAAGAATATATTTCGCATGAAAAAATTCCCATGTAAAGTATTTAATGATAAGTCGCTAATATATGAGTACCAATAAAGCATTGCTCAATTATAAATATACATTGTTTCGCGTATATTCGTTCGATATACTGGCTAACAATTAAACGCTCACCTCGTCAAAGATACGCAAGAAGCGAAGAGAGGAAGTACCGTTTTTTTCACGAACTACAATTAACACATATGCGACGCATCCACTTGAAATTTGGACGCGTGATGTGGCAAGAAGCTACGCGATAACCAATCGCCTATTACGTATCAGAAAAGTGACATTTGATTGGCCGATGCAACATTCTGGAACGCTCCGAAATGTTCCGGAATGTTCCATTTGGAAAAAAACCATAGGCTATAAAAATCATGATAGATTGCGTTAGAAAATCATATATATAATACATATATATATATATATATATATATATATATACAGGGTGTCCCATTTTAATTCCTCCAATGAAATATCTCAAAAAATATGGAAAATTCAAAAAAAATGTTTCAGACAAAAGTTGTATGGTTTCTAGGGGGACATAAGATGGTGCCATCAGTTTGACCTTGAAGAGTCACTTTGAAGAGTCATTTTGAATTTCTTAAATGGAACACCCTATATATTTTTGCAACTTTGAAGCCTTATAACTCGAAGTGTTTAATGAAAAAACATTTTATCATAGTGTTATAGAAAGCTCTCCAAGTCAGCTACAAGAATATGTAACAAAAAATAGGGGGTGCCGTTTAAAAAAATTGAGGTGACCTTCACGTGACCTTTAAATGACTCTTCAAAGTCAGACCAATGATATCATCTTATGGCTCTTTCGAAACCATACAACTTTTGCCTGAAACATTTTTTTCTCTCAGGCTTGGTTTTCGAGATATTCGACTGGAGGAATTAAAATAAGACACCCTGTATATATATATGGAGGTAAGAATATATTATATTTATATAATAATTATTATTATTATTTATTATTATTTTATTATATTTTATTTATTATATTCTTACCTCCATGATTATAAAAAATTCAGTTATCGAGTGCAGCGTTTGATTGACCAATCAGAATGAAGAAGTCTTTGCTCCTCTTGCTCTGATTGGTCGGTCAAATATTATTCCTAGTCAATCTAGTGACGTTTCTTTTAACGTTTTTGTTGGTACATGCTTTTATACAGTGTTATGTCAACACTGGGTCTGAAAATTAGGGCTGTCTCACACAAAATAAATAAGCTACATGTGCATAGCATAAAATCGTATGGACCAATAAGCATTGAGCATTAAGTCGCCATATTGATTTACACAATATTATTATTAGTCCATACGATCTTACGCTATGCACATGCAGTTTATGCATTTTGTGTGCGCGAACCCTTAACTACTTCTGTTTTGATGATTTCGTGATTGTTTTATGTTTTCTCTTTGGATGTAAAGCACGGGATTGAGTTAATCAACATCGTGAATTAAAATGTCAATCAAGTTGACTTCAAATACCACCACATCATCGATCGAATTAAGCTCCTACCGCGATCAACATTTTAAGGTTCGTCTGATAAAAGTTAATCTTGTATAATTTTAATTTTATCATCATTTTTACACAACATTTATACTTCTTATTGTATTTACACCTATTTATTGTATAATGCAATTTAATTATATAAATTATTGTTTTTATTATTGTATTTTTTTTAGGGTTCAAGAGCTGAACAAGACAAACTTTTAAGAAACTCTTCTACTTTATACGTAGGCAATCTATCTTTTTACACTACTGAGGAACAAATATACGAATTGTTTACAAAATGCGGTGATATCAGACGTATTATTATGGGTCTCGATAAATATAAGAAAACACCATGTGGTTTTTGCTTCGTCGAATATTATCAAAGATGCGATGCTGAATATTGTATGAGATATATCAATGGCACACGCTTAGATGACAGAATAATTAGGACTGATTGGGATGCTGGCTTTATCGAAGGCAGACAGTACGGCCGTGGCAAGACTGGAGGACAAGTAATTAGCTTTAAATTGATATCTTATATAGTATTAGTTTAAACTAAAGATATATAGTTTATGATATATATTGATATATTTAGGTAAGAGATGAATATCGATCAGACTTTGATAGTGGACGAGGTGGTTATGGTAAAATAATACAACAGAAAGTAACATCTCTATCGGATGGTGGATTTGGACGATAAAATTTTGAAAAACAGTTATATGAATAGCACACATGTGGAATGTTCAATCTATCTTTTACTAATCGTTTATACACATGTTTGTGAAATTCATATATGTAATATTATATATGTAAATATAATATTTAAGAGATAATGTTAAGTAAAATATTAAGAATAAGAGAATTATTCATACGTATATTAAGGCTATGTTAAAATATTTATTTTAACATGTCTTTAATAAATGATACCTTTCACTGAAATGTTTTCAAACAATTTTGTAATAATTTTGTGAAATCAATAAACATGTTTTTAATTTGATTTGAAAATGATTTCTGAATTTAATTTTTACATTCCATATTTCTATATATGATAAAAATCTTTATAATAAAACTAACAATAAGATATAAAAATATATGAACACACATTATTAAAACAATCGAAACTTGGAATCACGTGCTAATATTTATCATTTCATTATATTTTTTAACTAGTTTTTAATTCAGAAGTAATAGATGTAGTATTATTGTTGCTACTCTTTTGAGATAATTTTTGCTTAATTATACTCATAAAATCTAATGAGTCACTTCTATTACTATTTTTTAAATTATTCCGAGTCTCTACAGTTTTGTGAATGATTTTCAAAGATGTACATTTTTCATTGCTTTTACATCTTGCTACATTTTTACGATTTAATATAGTATTAGGTACACGATTGCAATTTTCTTTTCTATTAACATCAGAAGCTTCCTCCTTGTTTGACTTATTAGCATCCACCATTATTCCATCACCATTTACATCACCAGAGGCTACAACCTTTTCCATTGTTTTCAAATTCTGTTCAGTATCTTCTGCAATTTTGTCTAATAATGCTTGATTCCCATTTTCTTCATTACAACTATCTTCATTTTCATTGTACTTTTTATTATTAGCTTTTTCCACTAGAAATTCTGCTGTATGAATTGCAGCAATATCTTCTTCCGATGTATCCAGACAAAGCGTATTTTTGTTAACAACTCTGCCTCCATGTAGGAAAGTGGAAATATTTTTTCGCCGCCACATTTTGGAAGTACTGGGCACAGATTGCTTGCATTTTCCATCAAACTGAAATTCTTTCATGTCGACATTAGTCGTGAGCTCGCCTTTCAGAAAATGTAGGTATTTTTTCAATGCTGTGTAAAAATGCAACTTGTCTACCATTCTAGGAAAATTAGCACATCGTGCGCTGCTCGACGGTGTCACCCAGATTGCAGTATCATCAATGCATTCGGGTTGTAATCCAAAATAAAACGGACCTTTATTACCTCTGATGTTGGCAAATACTTCATAAATACATTTGCCATTGAACACTGCAACTTTGGGCTTGTACAATTTTAATTTCTCTTCCACTACTTTTGCACCCTCTTTGATCTCTGTTCGTTTAAGTTCAGCAGCAGACCTAGTGGCACGTGTTACAATATTTGTCAGGCCAATACTGTATTGCAGGAGCTTATAATCTTCTTCAAAGCTGACAAATCTTGGTGTTAAACCAGATTCATGTAGCAGTTTATAAAAGTGATTACCAGGACCAGCATAATATCTACCACGATGCGCTGCCATTAAACTTGGATTGATTCCAACAACGACTAAATCCAGATTCATATCCAAATAATCTTCCAATGTATATTTTTGCACCTCTTCTTCAGACAATCCATCGAATCTGTCAATCTTTTTCTTAGGTCGTTCAAAGACTTCTGGTGATTTTCTTTTCAATTTTTTTAAATCAAGCGACATGACATTTGTGCATTGAAATGGATATATATGCAGGAATCGATCTGTAAATTTTTATAAGTATAAAAATTTGGATATATACATATATTTTTTCTTACTTGTAGGAAGTAAACTAATATTGTTTATTGCAGAAGATTTATTGTATTTGTATGATAAAATTAAGTGAAAAAAGATTTTCAGTTATATTTGTTGATTTAAATAATCATTAATACTTTCATTATATTTCTCAATATATTTCTGATCATTTAAGAAGAAAATCTCAACTTTTTTTTAAAGAAATTTAGGTATAATTAATTTTACAATATATCCTTAAACTCACATATTTTATGTATTTTAAGACGTACAAATTGAATTTATTCGAGAAAGATTCCGTCCTATTTTCCTCATAATTGTGAATGGATCCAGTGTGATTTTTCACATACACAACATTGTCAGAGCAGCAAGTCACGAGGTCGGTAAGTATGAAAGTGATAATATATACGCAACTCTTCGATAGGAAAGCGCCTTCATTCAAAATTGCAATTAAAATTTTCGACATTTTTTTAAGCATCGCGTGTATATTATAAATTATGCATATAATTATATATATTGCAATATTATAAGTTTTTGGAATAAAAATAAAAATTCTTTCTTTTCTCAGAATTGGTCGCGAAAAGGTCTATTTTTTTTAGGGGGAAAAAAAAATTTGAATTTATTTTTAAAATAATATGTTGCGTGTGAGAAAAATGTTCAACGTCATTATTACAAAAAATAAAATAATCCATATATATATATATATATATATATATATATATATATATATAAAAAAAGGTTTATCTAAAACGTCACAAAGCCCTATTTTATAACCCTTGTATAAACTCCACTTGAAACTTTAAACATGTAATTCTCTAATAAATTAATAAAACAATGCTGTTGTTTCAACTATTGCTTTTGACAATCAATGATTTATTTGCGGCTATTATGTGAGAATAAAGTGTCGTTGCAATTTGTATTATTCCGTTGAATGGAAATCAAGGAGGAAGAGGAAAACGTGTTTCCTTAGAAACGAGCGAATACATAATAATACATTGAAGGAAGATAATTTCCTCGTGATCCGTTTCTCATTGAAATATAAAACTCTTTGTCTAATCTGAGATCTTTCAGCCGATCTTCATCAAAATGAACGTAAATTGCACGCCGTCTCTCCCCGCGAGGTTTACATTGAACGAGTGGCACTATAACAATCAGTTCAGGTATATTGGAATAAGTCATGCATACATTATCCAATGAAATTGTGTAAAACAGGTCTTTTTACGATTAAAAATACACATTTTTTATCATAAAACTGACAATGAGTTACGACTTGCTGCAGTGATAAAAAGTTGAAATGGGTTGTTCTATGTTAGATTTTACGTACACAGTAAAAATAAAACGCTAATTTTTATATTTTTTGCATGTCTCGGCAAGTCCGCTTGAAATTTTAAGTTCAAATAACTCGCTTATTGTGTGTTTTACATACTTATATTGACAAACTAAAAAATGTTAAGCAATTGACACAAAACTATACTGTGATGTAAAAGTATAATATATATAATTATTATAATATATATTAAATATATAAATATACAGGTATTAAAAACACTCGAAATAAATATTCCACTTTTAACGCGCGCAAAGTGATAAGTTACGAAGTTGACATAAATGTAATACATGAAAATATTATGAAAAAACTAATGAAAACAGCTGTACATTAATTTTACATTAAATAATGTAAACGTGATAGCGCAAGAAAATTTTAACACGTGGACGCATAATTTTTTTTTTATAAAGAAAATAAAAAAATGTTTTTCCATCAAATTATATGGACGATTTGATGGACGTCGCGCCATCAGTCCTCCTCTTTTAATATCCAACTATAATTTCGATTATTTAGATATCGACGCTGTGAAGCACAACAGGAATCATCAGACCGTATCGTAGCTGAAGCAACGCGCACGTGCGAATTGGCGGCGGATATTGCGAAAGCTAATAAGGAGGAGACGGATCATCGTTTGCAAGAAAAACTTAATGACATCGAATTTCGTAAGAAAGAATTACTACGGATCAGAAAGGACGTTGTCTTGGAAATCGATGCGCTGTCGACGTATAAAGAACGGCTTACGGACGCGTTAAAGTCCGTAAAAAGAAACGCTCTCGCAATTTGCGAAAAGTGTCTCATTGCCAGGTCATTTGCATTCGTCAGACGGAAATTTTCCTATTGCGTACGCTTACGAAAATCAACTTGGGGAAAAGAGAGAGAGAGAGAGAGAGAGAGAGAGAAAATCAATTAACTGTCAAACTAGGCAATAAGAGCCATGTTAATGTGTCAATTTCTTTTTTTTTAGAAATTAATTCTACTTTTTTCCTAAATTAATTTTCTATAACAATATTATGTACAGGGAACGTAGATTGGGAATCGATTTAGTTCACGACGACGTGGAGAAGAACTTGTTGAAGGAGCGTGAATTAATTAAAAAATCAGAGAACTTACTGGACCGAATTTGGAAAGAAATCGGCGAACAAATTCGCAAATCGAAAGCTACATTGTATTATATCGATCACGATCTCGAGAATAAGGAGAGCAATTTTCATATCGATCATCTTAATATAAGTCTCAAGGAGATTGATTGTAACTTGAATATTCATTTTCGGCATGAGACGTCACCTCTAGATAAATCGTATGTACAGCATCGTAACAAGTTATTATTATCGTTTGTTGCATTATCATAATACGTTGCGTTATATATCCTGTCTTCTGACTACATTAAATTGTAACATCAGAAATAATAAATATAGTTTTTTTTTTTTTTTTTTTTTTTTTGTGTATCAACAAACATAATATAGTTTTCTGCGTACGATAGTTTACTAAAATATGTCGAAGAAAATTTGTTAAAATTTACAAAACCCGATTAATTTCTGTTCACATATAATACATCAAATAATTCACAGTGCATTTAGTAACAATATTCAAGATAAAAATAAAAAAAAAAAAAAAAAAAGAACCGTATTGTGTGTTGCAGGGCGGTAACGTTAAATGAATGGGAACTGCAAACAAACAGTAATGTTATTAATGCAAATAAAGAGATAAACAGCACAAAACGATTACGTTGTTACATCGATACTATGATTAAGCAGACAATTGATGATTTGAAAAAACAAAAAGACGTAACAAACGAAGCTTTCAGACAACGTATCGAGCAGACTCGAGAAGCTAAAATCAAATTGGAACTTCAACACTCGGAAGTATGTACATTGACATCTCTTGGAAATTAAAAAGCTATTAATATATTTTAGACAGCGATAATATGTTTGAATATTTTTGTCTCTGAAATATTCAACGAAAGGTGTTAAAAATGTTTCTCGGATTAACTTTTAAAGAAAGAAATTTCAACAGCCGACTGTTAAATAATTAATTAATGACTATTATTAATTAATAAAAATTAATAATTAATAAATAAATAAATTACTGACGAAATACACAATATACAGGGTGTCCCATTTTAATTCCTCCAGTCGAATATCTCGAAAACCAAGCCTGGAAGAGAAAAATGTTTCAGGCAAAAGTTGTATGGTTTCAAGGGGGCCATAAGAGGGTACCATTGGTCTGACCTTGAAGAGTCATTTAAAGGTCACGTGAAGGTCACCTCAATTTTTTTAAACAGCACCCCCTATTTTTTGTTACATATTCTTGTAGCTGATTTGGAGAGCTTTCCAAAACACTATGATAAAATGTTTTTTCATTAAACACTTTTCGAGTTATAAGGCTTCAAAGTTGCAATATTTGGACATAAAATACAAGATATCTCGTAAAATATTCATTTCTCGATTATCTTATCCTAATACTTTTATGCACAGAATAATCAGACGATTTTTCAATTGGCTTAGTGTTTTGGAAAGCTCTCGAGATAAGCTACAAGAATATGCAAAAATATATAGGGTGTTCCATTTAAGAAATTCAAAATGACCTTCACGTGACCATCATGTGACTCTTCAAAGTCAAACTGATGGCACCATCTTATGTCCCCCTAGAAACCATACAACTTTTGTCTGAAATATTTTTTCGAATTTTCCATATTTTTCGAGATATTTCACTGGAGGAATTAAAATGGGACACCCTGTATATTAAAATATTGCATGTATATTAACATATTGTACTTTTCGATGGCATATATTTGATCACCTGCTCGATTGAAAAAATCCATCCCATACCATGTACAATATTTACTTTTTCCCATTATTTCTCTTTTGTAGATAATCAAACAAATTAACGCCATGTCAAGTAATATAGAGCGCATAAAAAAATCTATTGTCGAGAAGGAGGGTTATATGGCTGTGGCTCACACGAGATTAAGACATCGATGTCAACGTCCAGGAATGGAACTTACTCAAGACTTGGTTGAGGCTAATCTCGTCAAGGAAATACACGAATTACGAAATGTCGTTGCAAATCTACAGCAAATGCTTTGCGAGGTTTGCTTCTCGCGTTTTATAATATAACTTTAATACACGAATCAAACGACAGGCTCTTGATATAATTCGATAAAATTCAAGCAAATAATAATTTTATTCAATAATTATAATTATGAAATGTATCGCAGGCAGAAGCATCGTTACGTTACTTGCTCAAGACGCAAATTCAACTCGAGGAGGATATTAACGTGAAGACAAACACTTTGAAAATCGACGAGGTCGAATGCATGACTTTACGTCAAAGCATGGACTATAACGCGTATTAACACGATACTGTTAAAATAATCGCGTGTTTATCGTCTTTCCCAAGCAATTTCTTTCCTTACACTTATATATAAATTCTTGTCCTAATTATATTATATACTCACAAATTCTACTAAAAAATAAAAAAGAAAAAATATATAATATAAAATATAAGAAATATCGTAATGACATATATTATATTGTTATTAAGAGATTTGTCATCCCTCCACATTGCGGTCGAATTAGATGACCACGATTTCAAGAGATGATCGCATGCAAAAATACTAGTTTATCTCTCAACCTGAAGCACTAGATAAAAATTTACATAATTTCTGGTTTCTGACGTCATTGTGGCTACAAGCGAATCCGTTGTTTTAATAATAAATTGCAATAAATTTCTTTCGCATACATTTACAGGGAATAATAAAAATGCTGCTGATTGTCATATGGTATGATGAATGATTTTTTGCAGATGTAAAAAACATGATAAACATTTTTATGATACGAGGTTGAAAGTACCATTAATATTTTTTCCTATATTTTTTTCTTAGAGCAATTGCAGTCATGCACACTTGCAATCTCTCTCTCTCTCTCTCTCTCTCTCTCTCTCTCTCTCTCTTTATTTTCCTTTTCCTTTCTCTCTCGCTTAGCTGAAATAAAGCGAAAGAAGCGGACGAAGGAACGGATGGCGTTCAAGAACCGGTACACGTGAAAAGAAGGAGGGAGACCACTTTCATGACCAGCGAGTTGTGGCTGCTATTTCATTTTAGTACGGACAGTAACAGGAATCGAATAACAGTTAGTACAGCACATGTACGTTTAATCTGTGGACTGCACTTATGTTCCTTTGCATAATTTCCTCCTTTTACTCGTCGAATTAAGAAGGACGGAGAGTGTAAAATTAGTGTTTTCTGCAAATCATCTGGTGTGTATGATGGCGAGGATGAATTCTGCGCGATTACTATAGTTACTTAAATAATTAATTAAATTTAAAAAGTTCAATAAAAATAAGAATCAAATTTGTCGTATTGATCGTCAAATTGATCGAAAGAATATATATATATATATATATATATATATATTATCCACTGTTTCGCGCGTGCAACCGAGTTTAAATTTATTGAAATATTTCTTTGCAAAAAATATAGGTACTTTTTTATCAAATGTGTGCAGTTTTCTAACGAATTAAAATGGCAGATACTATAACAAGCATGTCAATTAACAACAATAATGCAATGAACGTCACACAAATGGTCGAAAAAGATTGTGTAAGTATCTTCATAGTATTTACTTATCTTTGAATGTATTTTTGTTAAACTTGATTAATTTTGTGCACAAAAGTAAAATACTATTTTTATAAACGAGCGTGAAAGATGATAAGACAGTTTAAGTAATTAAGATTGCCTAGTAAATTTTTTTCAATACAAATATCTACAAATTTAAATGGATATACAAATTTTTTTTTCTATTTAAAAGTTTATTTTAATATTTATTAAAATAACATTTATCAAAATATGATTGATTTATCATTTGTTTCTGATGTGCGAGTATGTGTATGTATGTATATATAAATATGTAAAACTTTACTAATAGATAAAATATATAAGTATAATCACAAGATTAATTTAATTATAATATGTTTATTTTCGAAAATTATGTAGAAAAATAATTTTGGATGCTAGATGTCACATTAATTAAATTTATTATTGTAAAAATTATCATCTATTCTTTCTGCTTTTTTATATGCGTAGGTGTTTTAGCAAAGAGATTTCAGAAATGAGTCTTTGTAGAAAGCGGCGCTGTTTGATTGACAATTTAACGTTCAATTTAAACTTTCGTTTCTAATTTAGCTGAAGTAATAACTTAAATGTCCTAAATATTTTAGCAATTTATTTCCGTTTGTGAAAATATATCCTATTTTTGCGCTTATTTTGTATGTTAAATATTGCTTGTATGCTAAATAAAATCTTATCTGCTGAGATTGACGTACTCACTCGCATAAGATTAATAATAAAATTCAGATTCTTAATGAATAAATTTGTCATTACATATTTATTAAATTAAACAGATAAACAAACATTCTTTTATTTAAATTCAAGAATCTCATATTTCTTACGTAATTAATTAGCCTTAATATGCTCTGAAAATTTTAATATTAATAATCATCTTAGATATTAACAGATTAATATGTTTTGTTCCTTAAATCTGCAAAAAATTAGCGCAAACTAATATTATACATTATGTGAATGTAGCATCATCATTACTAGATGTAGAAATTAAATAAGGCTTGTTGCAAAACAAATAAACATAAAAACTAAAGAAGATTGTTAATTTTTGCATTATATAACGTAATTATCTTCATCTTTATATTTTTAAAAACAATTTTTATTTCACGTTGAATCACGTTTGAAATCGAACGTACATACGATCGAAGGAAGTTTATATAATCAGGGATCGTGACCTAGCATAATTAAATGTTGCTCGAACAATTCAGTTAAAAAATGTGTGTATTTAATTCTACAATAATATTTTAATACTTTACTATTCATGAGATATTCCGTTAAATCAATAAAATGATTGAATGATTGAGATAAAATTGAGACGAAGAAAAATTGAGATAAAATAGTTATCATAAAAAAAAAAAAAAAAATGTATGAAAGAAAGCTAATTTGAATTGCAAAACTATGATTCGTTAATTAAGTAATACAGTATTCTCTTCCATTTAAACTACTTTAATATTCTTGACTTGAAATAAAAATGACAAAACAATTTAAATGCTCGATGCTAGTTTTTTACAGCAAAAATGTTGAAATAATTGACATCCTATATATTAAGTGCAATTAAGAAATAAAATTTGCATGTGCATAGGAAAACGGGTTAGTGATCCGACATTATCACGATTATTATCACGTCATGATTGTTATCACCTTTAATACCACCTTCTACCGCGGGGTAGCGACATCGTCGTGTTATTGATTACAGTGGAGAGATTGGGGGTTGAATCAGTCGGGGTGAAATTCGTCGTAAATTGACAAACGCGAATTATATAAATCAATCTGGTTCGCTACCCCGATTAAAAATCACATATATATATATATATATATCCATCTGTGCGGATAAGAAAATATTAATCGTTAAATGACACAAAGCGTGTTGTGACAGAAGGGTGGCATCCCTGGAAGACGGTGGCAATTCGAACGTATTTTACGCGCGATATTAAACACGCGGTTCAAAAGGATTTTGCAGAAATGTGTGTTGGCGCCATTTAAAGCACATGTTGCTTGCAGACGCGCTCCTGCCCTCATAGTAAGTATATAACACACACGTGGCGCACGTGTGTGTCAGCGGGCCTAGATATGATGCGTTCAACCCGGAAATGCATAAAGCGGAAGTGGTAGAAAGCATTAATGACGCCTAGTACAATCTTGCGAGCGAGCAAGAAACGTGCGCGGCCAAACGTAACTTACAGGCACGCGATATAGTTGGTACTTGTAATGTGTAACGACAGACGGTACGTCAGATGCAGTCGGCTACTCTAACATCGGATGGCTAAAACGTTGGCCTCGTTTATTAATATCAAATGCAATTCAAAAATATAACAGATAATATCGGAACATGTAATTTTTTTTGTTGTAACTGTGTAATAATTTAGAATTTTAATTTGCGACGCAAAATACTCCACAGACGTTCAATATTATGTAACGAGAAAAAAATATTTGCTCAAACTTTATCTTTTCATGCGCAGATATCTTACGTCAATCTTGTTAAATATTTGCATAATAATTTTTAAAAAGCAAATTAACAGTAACTTTTAATAGTAAGTTTTTTTTTTATATTAGACTATTAATTAAAATTCTGCAAAAGGCAGAGAAAGCAGTTCTGTAACATACATACCTAACACACATAATGGTGTTTTATATGCAATAATTTAATGTACTTGATGTTTTGCAAGATAAGACCTAGCAAATAAGCATATTTTATATTATTAGCAACGTGTAGAGTTGGATTATATTTTACTTCAACTAGGTCGTACAAGCAGAAATATGCTTGATAGGAGAAACTAAATTACACTAGAAAGTAGTCGACTAAACTAGAAACCTTGCAGTACTTTGTACTAGTCAATCAGTGACTGGAAAATATCTTGAATGCTCTATACGCACACGCATATATGTGTGTGAATGGTAAACTGGAAGTTAAAAATATTCAATTAACGATAAAAAAAAGATTTTCTTTTATTTTTTAAATGTTCGCACGTTTTGCAATAATTGAAACCTTGAAAGGTGCGAAAAATACATATCTCACCAAAATAACACTATACTAAAGTATAAAAAAAAAAATATTTGTATCAATCTCTAATATATACACTTATGCAAATAAATATTTATATAAAATATTAATATTAAAATTAATATTTTCTCAGTAATTTTTTGTATTTATTAATATTTTCATATTTGAATATTTAATAACAACCTGCGACTCGCTTATATTAGCTTCTTATGTGAGCATCAATCTTATTACAAGCCTTTATCGGGTCACCCGGATAACCCGAAGAATCGATGAATTATGACAAACCGGACAGAAATTTGTAAACGATCCGGATTGCCGATTTCTTCCATTGTTTAAAGGGATACCGAAGTACCGACCGAGTTTTAACCTAACAACAAAACAATATATTTACTTAATATAAAAGTTGCAATTTATATACATAAAATAAAATAGGTTTTCCCCTCTCAGAATTGCATGAAAGAATATTTGTAAACTTTTAGAAATGAGCTTAGAAGCCTGGAAAAGAAGTATTCCTTCAAAAACAAATGTTCTGCCGCACAACATTTATTTTCAAAGAAATATTTTTTTCTAGGCTTCTAAGCTCATTTCTAAAAGTTCACAAATATTCTTTCATGCAATTCTGAGAGGGGAGAACCTATTTTATTTTATGTAGATAAATTGCAGCTTTTATATTAAGTAAATATATTGTTTTGTTAGCTTAGAACTCGGTCGGTACTTCGGTGTTCCCTTAATACAATCTCCAAAGATTTTCCGCGCATTTTATAGGACATCGAGCGTGGTGAGGGCCGTTTCGGAGTAGGAGTATCGCCGTCGGCGGGCCATCCGCGGCCAGCGTCGGCGTCGACATCGGTGCCGAGTTCGGCGCCGACATCGGCGCCGCGCGAATCGTCTAACGCCAGATGTGACGCGAGGGCAACGGCCGTAGGAGTGGGGCGCGATGTAAACGTCGGTACGCGTCAGGGCCAGGACGCCGAGCAGAGGAGCGCACGTGCTGGCGTAGATGCCGGACCAATGGATCGGAGATCGGAGGGAGACTCGGCGAGCGGCAGCCGCTGGAAGGCAGTCGGCCGTTTTCTAAGACGCTTCACTCTCATCATGCTTTTGTTGGCGATTGTGGCTGGCACCTTGGCTCTAGTGACAATCTACATGGGTCCCATCTACCTCGTGCAGTTACTCCTAGTGGTTTCCGTTGCCTATTTCGTCGCTGGTGGCCGTTTAAGATGGATTTACGTCGCCCTGAGGACGTTGCCACGTGATAGCAAGTGAGTCCAGACCCTCTTTTCCTTCATTTTCATTCGAGTATAGTTTAATTAAAAGATCGTACTTTAGTGATCGACCTTTGATCGTTAAATGGTGAATTAGGGTCTACCTGGTATTTTTTTTCTTCTTTCTTTTTATTTTCGTTGAGCGAAGGATTGAGTGGAATTTAGATGAATTGACCCATAACATTTGGGAAAAATAAAGTTTGTGAATGTCCATGAATCACAGTGATTGCATTAATAGTGACGTACATTTTTTTAATATATATAACTGCGTAATATACGATTAGATCATGGATACGATCGGGGACTACGTCAATAGACACAAGGAAAGTATAAGACTGAAGAAAAAACAGAAAACTACTTGTGAGAAATTTCCTCTCGTCTACGACTTTTTTACGTCGCTTTAGCAATACTTTTAAACAGAACATTGGTGAATTTTCAATCTCTCAATTATTCAGACTCAGTTTATCAGAAAAATGCAGAATATTTATGCAATGGCTAATTTATTTATCACGTTGCATGTTTGTCAATTTTACGATTTTGTATATTTCTATAGCAAACTGTTTATACGTAAAGTGTACCATGACTTTAACTTCAGCGATAAATTCTCTATTTATGTAGATCAGATTTAACAATGATATTACAACATGTATAACCGGTTTATAGATTGCAAAAAAATACCTGTCAGTGATCATTTTCTTCTTTCTTCCTCTTGATGTTTAATAACGCTCTTATACATTTTTTGCAAGATTAAAAGATTATGAAATAAAAACATCGTTGAAGATATGCTAATAACAAAGCTCTTGTATCTGCGATTTATTGAAAGAAATAATCAGTAAAAATCTAACACGCTTTTAAAGTGTGCTGTTTCGATCGACTCCTCTCAATTTTTATCAATAATAAACTCAAAGTGCTTACTCGGGAATTTATGCTCTAGATAATTAGTGTAAAATAGTTGAAATAATTCTCAGACATCAATTTAAAATAAGAAATGTCTAAAAACTATTTTGTTTATTTTTTTTTTATATTCTTATATTTAAATTCTTAT
The DNA here is from genome assembly GCF_047496725.1 of Anoplolepis gracilipes. Classification (NCBI taxonomy): domain Eukaryota; kingdom Metazoa; phylum Arthropoda; class Insecta; order Hymenoptera; family Formicidae; genus Anoplolepis; species Anoplolepis gracilipes. The sequence continues at coordinate 5,772,448 of NC_132983.1, forward strand.
CTTTCTTTATATCTATTATGAGATTAGACCTTACTATCCATTCTTATTTTGTACATGAAGTGTACACATTCATTCCACACATATATAAATATATTGCCAGCATGAATTGTGGTAATGGATTAGCTATACAGGGTGTCCCATTTTAATTCCTCCAGTGAAATATCTCGAAAAATATGGAAAATTCGAAAAAATGTTTCAGACAAAAGTTGTATGGTTTCTAGGGGACATAAGATGGTGCCATTAGTTTGATCTTAAAGAGTCACATAATGGTCACGTAAAGGTCATTTTGAATTTCTTAAATGGAACACCCTATATATTTTTGCATATATTCTTGTAGCTTATCTTGAGAGCTTTCCAAAACACTAAGCCAATTGATTCGTCTGATTATTCTGTGCATAAAAATATTAGGATAAGATAATCGAGAAATGAATATTTTACAAGATATCTTGTATTTTATGTCCAAATATTGCAACTTTGAATCCTTATAACTCGAAAAGTGTTTAATGAAAAAACATTTTATCATAGTGTTTTGGAAAGCTCTCCAAGTCAGCTACAAGAATATGTAACAAAAAATAGGGAGTGCCGTTTAAAAAAATTGAGGTGACCTTCAAATGACTCTTCAAGGTCAGACCAATGGTACCATCTTATGGCCCCCTCGAAACCATACAACTTTTGCCTGAAACATTTTTCTCTTCCAGGCTTAGTTTTCGACATATTCGACTGGAGGAATTAAAATGGGACACCCTGTATACACTAAAATACAAACCAAAGTCTAGTGTGCCCACCTTGTCGTGCGTCGAGTCCCCCTACTTCTCACAATGATTGTTAGAAAATTATTAAACATGTAATATATTATAATGATAAATGAACTTAACTCTTCAGAATTTGGGTCGATTAATAATACGTGTCATCCTAGGTAGAAAATGAAACTCATAATGATATCATTATGACGTCATCATGATTTTATTTATCACTTAAAAGTTACTTAAACAAAATGATTAAAAAATGAGTTAAAAATGACAAAAAGAATCATAAATTTTTAAGTTCAATAATCGCACATATAATTTTAAAAAGATTATGTTGGTTAAATATAATTAAAATATACCTGAATAATTAAATAAACAAGTAATTGCGTAATATATATAAAAAATGATATTATAATATGAAAAATAAGTCACCAAAACATTGGCAAAAGTATATCAAATGAGATTATTATGATTTTTCTAAAATGACTTTTGGGTGACGTCATAATGAGTTTTATGTTCTAGCTGGGATTCTATTGTTTCCTTTTTATAAAAAAAAAGATAAAAAAAGCTAATTTCTCGAGTGAAATATATTTTTAAATCTTGTCTAGAAATAAAATAAGAAATATTACTACCAATAGCTGATATTCAATTTATATAATCGGACCGAATAAAAGTACAATCGTTTCATTTTTACGATCTTACTCGATATAAATGCTATATTTATATGAAAACACGTACATATAAAGAATTTAAATAATTTCTTTCGTTTCATTTTTAATATATCTTCAATTAATTATTCTGTATATAATTATCTCTGTATCAAAAATAGAATAATGATGTGTTTTTTTTTTTCTTTTATATTGTAGACTGTCTCGTAGAGGCGCAGTAAATAACTTTATTGAATTGCGTGTATCGTTTAATAGAAACTTGAAACTTTCTCTGCAATAACAAAGAATAAAACGTTCTAGTTTACGTAGATTTTAACGAGTGGATCAGAAAGGTTCAGACTATAATATTTTATCGCAAAAAATACAAAGCTTAAATTAAAAATAATTTTATATTTTAGAGTAGATTTCTGCCCAAATGTCAACAATCGATATTATACAGAGATAAGAGACGTGCGCGAAGAAAGATGAAGCAACTTTCACCGGAAGCTGATGTTGCTTTCTTGGACTAAAAAAATCTAAGTGAGATTTACTGTTACTGTGATTCATTATCTCGCTTTCGAATTTTATTCAACGAGATGCAATATATTTTTCTGTCTCAATTTGAGGTTGCGTGAAAAGAATAAATAATTAAAAGAACGTATGTACAATCCAGAACAAAAAGGAACATCTAATTATGTAATTATAATAACGCACACATAATTTTCAATATGACGTAAAATCTGTTTACATGCAAATTAGCTTTAAAAACTATTTATATGGTATAATTTAACTGCTAAGCCTTGAGACTGATGTAAAGCTAATGTGAACAACGTGCAATCATACAAAATTCTCCATGCGTGCGTATGCAAATATATATCCAATCTTGAGTAATTATGAACACATATAATGTTCTCTTAGAAATACAACATTTTATGTACATTGAAACGTTAAAAGAAAACCCTTTCATAGCGGCCTTCGCTAATATTCTCCGCTTTTGTGAGCAACACGTTTTTTATTCTGCAATTTTTTCATCAGCTAAAGCAAGATTTTTACATAAAAATATTGAAAGATATTTATTTACTCAGAAAGAAAAAAACCACAACAGTTGCTATAAAATAATTTTTTTCACAGGGATTGTAACGTGGATCAGAAAGGTTCAGACTACATAATATTTTATCGGAAAAATACAAAGCTTAAATTAAAAATAATTTTATACAACAAAAATTCTGCAAGTCTGAAAATCAATTAAGCGTCGATCGCGCGACGCGATCTAAAAAAAAGATCATATATCACATCCATAATATTATATAAAAATCATGATTCTTATGTCGTTCCGCTGATATCGATAAAACGTGCGTTTCTGATCATTTAATTATTCTAAGACGAGGTAATTTTTCATCGTGGTCATATTTGTAATATCATGACCGTGACTATGGACATCATCATGATCATGATTGTGACCGTGATTGAGATGGTCTAGGCGACCATCAAAGTCACGATCATGGACACTGCTACATTTTATAATTCATGAGAGATCGAAGAATGATTAGGCGGATTGATCGCCTCGCATACTTTTCAGGAATCAATATTATTGGAACGTTTCAAAAGAGAGTCTAGACGCGTGGCGAGGAGGAAAAATTAAGTAAAAATAAAAAAAAAAAAAGAAAAAGAGACAGACGCAAAGACTTCAAAAGTATAATATATGTTAAAGAAAAAAAAAATCTTTTCTTCTTCTTCCACGGCGCGCAAACTTTTGATCGCTTCTGTATTATATGTCCTTGTCTTCCCCCACCTTATTTTATAACTTGCTAGCTAAATGTCCTTCCTACACTGCCGCTGAAGGAATGTAACATCCTCTTTTCTTGACCTCAACAAGATATAACGGAATTTCTTGGCCACTCGACTTGGTTACCTAGCTATTACCGAATAACTGACTGCACTGACTGTATTTTAAGAATTTTATCTCGTTGTATTTTTCCAAATTACAGAATGTGTGTAAAAACAATTAATTTTCATATAAAAAAATTTGGAAATGAAGCAATATATGCATCTTTTTTTATATTAATCTTTTCTTGCACAAGTTGTTATAAAAATCGGCTTCTCTAACTTTTGCAACTTTTATTTTTTTCAGAGGACTTCTAGCTTACATTTTAATGCTGTGGTCAATACGCGGTCATGAGAAAAAGGATAGAAGCGTCGCAGACATATTTAGACAATTGGTCAATCGTCATCCTAACAAAATTTGCTTTATATTCGAAGATCAGGAATGGTCTTTTCAACAGGTAAAATCTATGCTTTTTTTTTTTTTTCTTTTTTTTTTTTACACAAGAAGCATTTAGTACATATGTTTTAAATTTCAAAGGTATTTTATGTTGGAAATTTAAAATATATTTTATACAGACTTAAATATATGTAAATAATAAATTGAAATCGAGACGCTTTATATTCGGAAATTTGCAAGCTTAATAGTACAAATTAATTCCTTACTTACTCCGAATTCTATCAGGAAAAATTTCTATCAAGCATTTCTTGCGTAATTAATAATTAATAATTCTAATTAATGATTTACCTTCAACCAAACTTGCCGATCGTTCTAATTACTTATATATGGGGAAAAATTTACGATTTTAAGAACAAAATACATGTAACTTGCTTCGAATTATTTCTAATCATTATTATATAGTGCGTTACAACTATAGTAATCTATATTTTAATAAAACCGGCTTCTCTAATTGATTTGAAAAAAATTCGAGAAATCCTTTTTCTTTTAGATAGATTTATTATATTTAGAAATATATATCGTAATGTGTGATTTCTTAATCTCTCTTTCTTTCTGATAGATGGAGGATTTTAGTAACAAAATCGCGACAATATTCAAAACGCATGGTTACAAGAAAGGAGATGCAGTTGCTTTATTTTTAGAAAATCGGCCAGAATTTGTTGGGATTTGGTTAGGTTTAAGCAAGCTTGGCATTATAACGTCTCTGATTAACACCAATCTCCGTAAGAGTAGCCTATTGCACAGTCTCAACATTGCAAAATGTCAGGCGCTTATATACGGCGCAGAATTCTTTAACGGTAAGAGAATAATTAATCAATACAATTATTACTTTTTGCGTTAAAATCGAGGTAACACAAATTTAATATTTACATATAAAATCGATTTTTATTTTTAGCTTTATCGTTAGTAGTTTGATTAACGTCATTTTTTTCTTCATAATTTTTAATCTTAAATATCTAAATATCTAAATGTCAATTCCAGCTGTGACAGATATCGCTTCGTCTTTAGACGCTAAATTGGCATTATACAGATTCGGGAATTATCCGAATGCAATGTCGATCGGATTAAAAGAGAAAGATCTGAATGCCATTCTGATGGATACGTCTGTAACACCACCGGTGGTGCAAGAGAAAGGCGGTCATAACGACAGGCTGTTATATATATATACTAGTGGTACTACAGGTCTTCCAAAAGCAGCAATTATTACCAGCTCAAGGTGAATATATGTACTATACATTATACGCTTTACTTCTTTTCACCAAAAAGATTTAAAGTTTTTACAAATTTTTGGCTCAAACTTTATCAAAATTATAAAAATTGTTAATTTTATATATATTTTTTTCTTTCTCTCTCTCTCTCTCTCTATCTATCTATTTATCTATCTCTCAATTATTAGAATAGAAATATACAAATATACGGGGTGTCCCATTTTAATTCCTCCAGTGAAATAATATCTCGAAAAATATGGAAAATTCGAAAAAATGTTTCAGACAAAAGCTGTATGGTTTCTAGAGGGACATAAGATGGTGCCATTAGTTTGATCTTGAAGAGTCATATGATGGTCACGTGAAGGTCATTTTGAATTTCTTAAATGGAACACCCTATATATTTTTGCATATTCTTGTAGCTTATCTCGAGAGCTTTCCAAAACACTATGATGAAATGTTTTTTCATTAAACACTTTTCGAGTTATAAGGCTTCAAAGTTGCAATATTTTGACATAAAATACAAGATATCTCGTAAAATATTCATTTTTCGATTATCTTGCTCTAATACTTTTATGCAGGAGAATAACGAGACAAATCAATTGGCGTAATTAAAACACATAATTATGTTAAAGTAAAAATGTGTAAATGCTAGTTGCAAATTCAGATTTTTTCTTAAAGATAACTATGTGTTTTCTTTACACAAATTGATTTGTCTCATTATTCTGTGCATAAAACTATTAGGGTAAGATAATCGAGAAATGAATATTTTACGAGATATCTTGTATTTTATGTCAAAATATTGCAACTTTGAATCCTTATAACTCGAAAAGTGTTTAATGAAAAAACATTTTATCATAGTGTTTTGGAAAGCTCTCCAAGTCAGCTACAAGAATATGTAACAAAAAATAGGGGGTGCCGTTTAAAAAAATTGAGGTAACTTTTACGTGACCTTCAAATAACTCTTCAAGGTTAGATCAATGGTACCATCTTATGGCCCCTTCGAAACCATACAACTTTTGCCTGAAACGTTTTTCTCTCCCAGGCTTGGTTTTCGAGATATTCGACTGGAGGAATTAAAATGGAACACTCTGTACATATATATATATATATATATATATAATATTATTTTGCAAAAAATAATAAATATCAAGATTGAAACAAATTATATTACATTGTATTTTTTTCTAGATTTATTTTTATAGCAGCTGCTGTACAATATGTGGGTTTTTTACGTAAATCTGATAGACTATACACACCTCTACCATTGTATCATACTGCTGGCGGAGTTATGGCTGCAGGGCAAGCTTTGTTATATGGACATACAACAGTAATTAGAAAGAAATTTTCAGCAAGCGCGTATTTTAATGATTGTCTTAAATACAAGTGTACGGTGAGTAATTTTTAATTTGTCAAATATTGATTAGATAGCTGTAAACGTTTAATAATAATTTAATTTATGCTCATGCTAGTTTCATTTTTATCCGCGTATGTATATATATATATGTGCATGTGTGAGAGTTATATCGTTTCTTAATAGTATATACGGAATATATAATTAATATTTGCCATATATTGTTCTATTTAGACTCACAAGCCATTAATGAAATATTTTAATTAATATTGAATATAAGCATTATAATTTAAATATTTGAAAAAATTTTGGAAAATATCAGGTTGCTCAATACATAGGCGAAATGTGTCGGTATATCTTGGCAATATCACCCAAGAAGGAAGATCAGGAGCATAACGTTAGAATGATTTTTGGAAATGGGCTAAGGCCGCAGATATGGGAAGAATTTGTAAAACGATTCAATATTCCCAAAGTGCTTGAATTTTATGGCGCCACTGAAGGCAATAGTAATATTAGTAAGTATAAATATTTAGATCCATTATATATACACTAATAAAATGTACATAATATGAAATAGATATAAAATATCGATTTTCAAAGTATCTCTCTCAAAGTATCACCTAATACTTGAAGAACGCTATAAAAAGCATATTATTTTCAGTGAACGTTGATAATAAAACGGGAGCAGTAGGTTTTATTTCAAGAATCATTCCTTCGGTGTATCCTATTTCCATCATCAAAGTAGATGAAGAGGGCGAGCCTATACGCAATTCTAAAGGGTTGTGTCAAGTTTGTGAACCACGTAAGTGTTGCGTCGATAAACGTAATTAATGATAATTAATATATTCAGATTTAACGAACTAAAAATAAAAAATATTCAATTTGGCATTCATTTAGGATCTAAAATTACATTATTATAATATATATATATATATATATATATATATATATATATATATATATTATAATAATATAATTTTAGATCCTAAATGAATGCCAAATTAAATCTGAATATATTAATTATCATTTTAAAATATCAAAATCGGTTTAGCCTAATACTAATAAAAATTGTATTAGGCTAAACCGATTTTCCTATCACTCAAGCAAGAGATATTTTAATCGATATTGTCAAGCATTATATTTTATATAAATTATGACAATTTTTTATTTATATAATAGATGAACCTGGTGTATTTATTGGAAAGATTTTACCAAACAACCCGACCAGGGCATTTTTAGGATACGTGGATGAAAAAGCATCTGAGAAAAAAGTGGTCCGCGATATTTTCACAAAAGGAGATTCTGCCTTCTTATCAGGTGCAATATTTCATTTAATATCCGTTACGATCTCAACGACTTTTAAACTACATAAGTTTCTAGCATAATTTGCGTTCAATTGTGAAATAATTAAGAATATTTGATAATTTGTAAATTCAAAAATAATCTTTCTAATATGTGTAAACATATAATAATTCAAATTATTTAAATTTACGGGCTGTTGAATAAACATTTACATATAAAAATATTGATAATAAGATATAGTAAAATAAAAGAAAAAAAAAATATATATATATATAACAATACTATTGTCAATATTAAAATGGATAATTTTATAAATTTAATTATTTAGGGGATATCCTTGTGACTGACGAATTAGGATATTTGTATTTCAAGGACAGAACAGGTGATACATTTAGATGGAAGGGAGAAAACGTCTCCACTTCCGAAGTAGAAGGAATAATCAGTAATCTTATCAACTATCGAGATTGCATAATATACGGCGTTGAGGTAATAATATTAATATTATTGTTTCCCAAATAATTTTTTATAATATCGATATGCTAATGCAATTATTATATCAATAAAATGTCTTAATACAAAAATTGCAATTTTTCGAAAGAACGTAAAGGAGAGAGCTCTATAGCAACATAATAAGATATCATTATATCGATATTAGGTTCGAGGCGTTGAAGGTAGAGCAGGAATGGCTGCAATTTATGATGAAAACGGAACATTGGATGTAAATAAACTAAGTGTTGACATTAAGGAACAATTACCCACCTACGCTAGACCACAATTTGTCAGAATTCTGACGCAAATTGATCTCACAGGTACGCGCGCGTTTATGTATAAATTTCATATTATTGTTTCAGAAAAATAAGTGTTGTTCAATAGAGAGCTGTATATATGCTCCAACTGATAAGATTATTGTATATCGCACTGAAAAATGTAGAGAAGTTGAATTAAGAAATTAAATCACGAGACGCGATGATTTTTGTTTCAGAATATTATAATATAAAATATGCGAAGAAGATATGTATTGTAAATTACATGTACAGTACCGGCCAAAAATATATCACCTTTAGGATTTTTGAGCATAAATTTAATTTAATTTACTTACTTATAAAATTAATTTTTTATATTATTAAAATTAAGTTTTTATATTACTTTATGAAAAATATTTTATTCGGTAAGTTGTATTTACTATTAAAACATATATTATGATATATATTATAAATATTCATGCACTTTGAATAAAATTATACTCAAAAATGCTAAAGGTGATATATATTTGGCCGGTACTGTATAAAATAAACGCTAAATATTTATATTCATGATTTATAGGAACATTTAAGTTGAAGAAGAAAGATCTCCAAGAAGAAGCGTACAACGTAGAAAAAATACAAGACAAACTATATTATTTAGACACGCAGCTTGGTTATCAGCTATTAACACGAGAGATTTATGATCAAATTCAACAAGGCAAAATCAAATTCTAAGCGTGTTAACAGGAAGAATACAAACTATGGCAATAATTAGTATTTTAGAATATTTTACTGTCATACACAAAATTATTATTACACGAATTTCAGAAAATCCTAATTTTATTTAAACAATAAATTAATTGCGGTATTTCAACCATATATTAAGCAGAGTATATTTATATTTATCGACATATTGATAGCTGTTATTATTGAATTAGGTTTTGTATATAGAGTATGCAAATATATATAGAGTATGGGTATTAATGGGAATTTCAACAAATGCATATGAAACGAATAATTCAATCTCGATGCAACACTAAATAGTTATCCAGTTATGCAATTAGAGCTTTTATAAAAATGTGATATGTATATGTAATATATGGTTTTTTAAATCAACATTTTAACAACAAAATATTTTTAATGTTAAAATATTCTTTATACTTGCATTATGTATGGTAATTTTAATCAAACTTTAATATACTTTATATGTCTTTATATAAATATTTCTATTATATTTATAAATTATGATAGTCTTTTCTTACAACGCACAGCCTTGATATTTTTCAATTATTTAATTATTGAATTACATCAGATTGTAATATTGTTGTGTTTTACATTAATATTTGTATTGTTTCATAAAAAAATATTTAGAAATGTGTATAATAAATACTTATTATACAAACGATTGTTTATCTATTATATTTCTTAAATATCCATTATTTGCACACTGTTTAAAATATTAAAGTATAATAAAAAAAAAAACCAGCTAATTACAAAAGTTTTACAAAAAATAATTTATAAATCTTCCAAGTTTCGATTTTTTTTATTAGATTATGTAATATTTTATTAGATGTCTTAGACAGCATTTTAATATTCACTATCAGTACAAAATCTATAGTGTACGTGTCGTAAACTATAGATTTTTGGTTCTGACAGTGAATCGTTACACAGTCTTAGATACTTGCATTGTCAAAATCAATTTATTTGAGAAAAGTAAAAAAAAAAAAAGCATAGAAGCAAAAAGTATTTCGAAAATTTGAAAATCTTCAAAATAATAATAAATGTTTTCTAGTACGACGCACACTATACAGACAATTTTCTCATAATCTTTGAATTATCATGTGATTGAACATATGTACATATGTACTATTATTTAATATTAATTAAGCAATTAATGATTGTCTAAATTAAGATTTTCTAAATAAAATTCCAGTTATTGATTCTAATGAGTAATTAGGAAATTATAGTCGATAATACATATATATGTTTGCAAAGACGCTGCAATGTAAATTACTTAATCAATGTGTGACGATCAGAAAATATTTACAATTGATTGAAGAATGTAATAAAGCTGTTGACTATCGTTAAATTCCAGGCAACAAGCGAGCACATGTAATCTCTAATTTTTTTAGTTATTAATTGCTCCGTTATCATATAATATTTAAGGCCATATAATTATTAAAGACATTACAATGTAGATAATAATAATAAGTAATATAAAATAATAATAAATGCCTCTGCGTGGAGAGATTTATTATTACGCAACATTGCTTAAATTAATGTAGAGGCAAATTATTATAATCAATATGAATGAATGGATTGCAAAAAGTTATTATTAATAAGTTATTATAAATAGAGACATTATTAAAATAAAATTATCATAATTATACAATTAGTTAAAGAATTTATAATCATATACAATTAATAAACATTAGTTTATTTTAGAGAAAATAAAATTAAGTTTAATCTACTATAAAATGTACTATAAATATTTATTTTCTTTATTAAATTAAAATTTTATTCTATCGTTTTAATCCATTCATCCATTTTAATAATAACAGAACTATCTATAATCTACAAAGCTTCAATTACTAGAAAACCATTACCTCATAATAAGATGTAGTTCAACACTCACCATGTGATGCGCAACAGCAGAGTTGATTGCATCAAAGTTAAGTTGATCTGTAACATGCAAATAGAATCCAAATTATTAATTAAAAGTGTCCAAAGTAATTAATATCTTAAAAATTATTGTTATATGTATCGAATTTTATATTCCATGTATATAGTAATAATTATAAATATAATTATATAGCTTTTTAAATTTTTAATTTAGTACAATTAACAAATTTTAATTAATAACATAACAAATAAAGAGACGTGATAATTAAAGTAATTTTTCATCTGTGGATATTTAATGTAAAACGGAGAAGACATCTAAAGTCACTGCTCCAGGATTATTTATTTTCTTTTTACTAAATTAGATTAACACGAAAACGCGATCGCGATCGCGATTACCAGATGAAGAGACGAGCGCGCTATAGCGGGCTATACGTCATCACGACGGAATGTCATGTTATTATTTTATTTATTTATTTCGGAATCATTTAGATACGTATTATCGTCGTGAGAAACATTCACGGTACGCTCGATCTCGAGGTGACCGAACGCGAACGTGAAACGTCGGCGCCGGAGTAAAAACACATCTACATTCCACGACCGCCGGAGCGGGAATGAATGGCTCACGCCTGTCACAAGCGACGTACGCCGTACGCCGTACGCGGCGCTGTCTCCCCTCTCTGACTACGTAACGCATGACGTCAAAGAAAAAGGAGAGTGTGCTCTGTCGTTCTCTTTCTCTCTCTCTCGTCGCGCAAAACTATAATAAATACTACGTGATAAAACTTCACGTATTAAAATATGTACATTAAGTAATTCTAAATAATTAAAAATTTCTCAATTAACATATTATTATTAGATATATTTAACGCGTTTTAATAAAGCATGTATATACGTATACGAAACGATTACGAAATATAATATGTGTAAAGTACTTTAATTAATAAGTAAGTAACGTACGTAAATTAATTAAATACAATAAAGTAATAAAATATCTGTTCTTTTCTCTCCCTCGTTTTTTCTCTAATAGAAAAAGAGACAAACACATGTGTAATATCGAGAAATAATTAAATAATTACGACAAGAGAGAGAATATTTATTTAATATAATATTAACAAATTTCTATAATATAGCATAGAACTAAAATCTGTAATTGTGTATGCAGTAAATTTCTATATATTTTCACTATCAATTTATATTTAGTTGACGTCTAATAAATCTTATACGTGTGTCTATAATAGTAATTGCTATTTTTCACAAATAATCGTTTATATCATTGATATAATTTTCATTACAATGTAAAGTCATTGCATAAATTTGTAAATATGAAAAAAAATTTTTAATTTGACGTATATTTATACGTCAAATGATTTTATAATTCAGTACTATATAAGTCATGAGTTTTACATATGCTAAAGCACCGCGCGGCTTACATGCAATGTATCAATATAAAAGATATAAATGTGCTAAATTAGAGGTATGTGTTTCTTTGAAAAAAATACTATTTTTTTATCATGAATGTATTTGATTGAGAAAAAGGGCGATTCTCTTTTAAAGATATTTAAAAGATATTCAAATTGAAAAAACATGTATGACAAAACAATAAAAAATTCAAAGCACTTCAAGTAGAAGTGCATGAAACGTGGAACATAAAATATTTAATTATCAATATTGAGTAAAATTTTTTATTATTTTATTAATTTTTATTTATTTCTACAAGCGAAGTTTTCGATCAATTAAACGTTAATATTTTTAAAAATTTAACTAGTCATCATTCTTTCTTTGTATTTGATTTTACACTAACATTCAAATTTAAAATTAAAAATTTGTTGAAAAATTGCACGAAACTATAAAAACAGAATAAGAGATTTGCGAAAAAATTGTTACTTTTAATCAGTTACTCATATATGAAATTAACGTTTATTTTCTTCTAACAAATTATATTTTATTAAGGAATTTTTTTATGTGTATTTCGAGAGATTATAATTATTTTTCTTAACAAAAGAAATTATTAAAATAATTTTATTAGAAAATACGTTTTTATTAAAGAAAAATAAACTATTTAATTATCTTTTAATTTGTATTTCAGTTTTCACAGAATTTTTGCAAAAATTGATTTAAAATAAATGAGAACGTGAAGAACTAAACTTATCTGCACGAGATTAAAAAAAAAAAAATACTGCATTAAATTCACGAGACATATTATGATTATAAATATCATAATTTTCTATTCTATATATCAGAACATATTTCTGTAAATACATCAACACTTATATATTTAATTTTTCGAATTCAAAATCATTTTCAAGATATTTTGCTTTATAGATCATCCCATATATGTACACGTATGCGATGTTTTCTAAAATATTACTAAACTGTAAGAAGCATAATGTAATTTGCATATCGAGACAAATTTCCTCTAAGTTTTTCTATTAAATCACAAATAGCGATGTCACAAATATCAAATTGACTCTCAAGATTTATCTATTGAACTGTCTGTCTTATAATAGATAATGATTCTTTTTATTCTGTCTATTTGTCTAGTTTTCTTTTTTGTACTCGATCGTCAGACATTTTACTAACAGTCATACTAGTTATGTAACTTGTATATGTATCTATGTGTGTGCACAAAACTTTTATATTTATATATATAAAAGTAATTATATATTTTACTTATGTATTTATTAAATTTTTATTACTTTTATTTTTAATTAATATATAATTAAAAATGACAGATTTCCTAGTCTTACAAATTTAACGTAAAAAATTTTATTGATTCTTTCATAATAAATAAACGGTGATTTTAATTGTATTTTGATTATAATTAAGCGAATATACATGTGTTTTATTGAGCTATGAATATGTTGAAATTTCCAGAAATTTTATAATAAAATACAAATGTTAAGCCAACACATAAAATAAGATAAGCTGCACGTGAAAGCAAAACTAGTAGTATTCTTAATGATTGGAACACGCAGAGTACTTCATTAAACAGCATGTAACAAATATAATAATAAAACCAGTAAAAAAATTCATCGTGTGCTCTCGGTTTATAATTAGTCGATAATTCCTTCTAACAAAAAATGGCACACAAAAAAAATTGTACAATAATCTTCTGTGCAGTTCTTCTTACATGTTAAAAGGAATCACACGTTCATGGTCGCGGTCGTAATATCATCCCGCTCTTCCGTTTTATATCATTCCGTTGTATATTTTTTTAAATAATATATATCGCAATAGTATGGCAAATTTTCGTCGCATTTTTTCCCAACTTTTTAAATTGTTCGTCGACATGAGATTGATCGCGATCATACGTCTGCTATCGTTCTGCAGTTATCTCGATAAGGCGCTAGCAGATGTAACATCCGGATCAAGCGAGCTGGAAGGAATAACGTGGCCTAATTGGGAGCAATCGAACAAGGAGAAATTTAATCTTAATGTCTTTCTCAATACTGTAAGCGTTATTCTTAATATTCTATTCATCGATGCTGGACGAGATGATTTTTATGTGCGTTACATAGATTAGCACTTAAACAGTGGTATGCACAAAATCCAGCAGAGATTTTCACTGTTATATATCTACTGATCAAAGGAGACAATTCTCTTTTGGCACGATGAGATAAGATTTAATTTTATTATTTAATTGAATTTATTCAAGAGACCATATGTCATATTTTTTTTTCTTTTAGTCGGAGATGATAAGAAGAGCGGGTTATCCTGCAGAGAGTCATGTTGTAACGACGAAGGACGGTTATCTTTTGACATTACATCGTATCCCAGGTGGCAACGGTTCTGCGCCTGTACTGTTACAGCACGGACTTTTAAGCAGCTCCGCTGATTGGCTTGTTCTTGGCAAAGGGAAAGCACTAGGTACAATTGCTTGATCAATTCCTAGGAGATGTCTCGGGACATTATTTGTTATATATATTGTCATATATTGTTGATTGTTCTTTTATTTTCTCGCGAATTTAAACAGCAAACATGTCGAAAAAACTTAATAAAGTTTTAATTGTAACTTTTAATAGGTATCTTATTTTTGAAAGAATTTTAAAATGTATGATACACACACACACACACACACACACACACACACATATATATATAAATATATAAATGCATAAATTATAGATATAAGTACTCGAATTATATATTTAAAATTGTTTATTTAACTTATCGAATAATAATGAGTACATATTATGAATTAGTTTATCGTTTTAATCTAATAAATGGTTAAAATATATTAACACGTGAAAATATATTGTGAAATTTATATTGAGAAGATACTAATTATATAATAATGGACGCAAGTTATATAATAAACTTTTTTTTTTGCATTCTAGCTTACTTATTAGCGGATCAAGGCTATGATGTTTGGTTGGGCAATTTTCGTGGTAATACCTACTCGAAAGCGCATATTTCTCTATCGTCGTTAGAATTAAGATTTTGGAATTTCAGGTAAAATACAAATTGACACTCTTGTCAAAAAGAAAAAAAGGATTTTTTTGTTAGCTTTCTGGAACTGCAGCATTTTTTAAATTTTTTTTTAATATCTCAAAATTATTAAAATTTTTACAAGAAGAATAAAAAAGCAACAACAAGTGTACAATGTTGACATAAACGGTAAAATCTTTCAAAAATAATGTAATTCCAAAAATTGTGACAAAAGAAAAAGTGCTTATTTTTTAACAACAGATATAGTAATATCCACATGTAAGGTTCTATATAATATATAAACGTATATATTAGTTACATGCATTATGTACATACATTTTATGTGTAAGTATATACAGGGTGACCCATTTTAATTCCTCTAGTCGAATATCTCGAAAACCAAGCCTGGGAGAGAAAAATGTTTCAGGCAAAAGTTGTATGGTTTCGAGGGCACCATAAAATGGTACCATTGGTCTGACCTTTGTCTGAAACATTTTTTCGAATTTTCCATATTTTTCGAAATATTTCACTGGAGGAATTAAAATGGGACACCCTGTATATATATTTTTTTCTTATATAATTTATTATTTGCGGTGACATATATATTTACTACATTTTGTTATGGTATGTCAATTGAATTTTCCATTAGCTTCAACGAAATGGGCATCTATGATTTACCCGCGATGATTACATTTATCACAAATATGAGATCACAACCACTTCACACATACATCGGTCATTCCATGGGTACAACTAGTTTTTACATAATGGCATCAGAGTGTCCGGAAATCGCACGAAGAGTGAAAATGATGATCAGCCTTGGCCCAGGAGCCTATATAAATAATATGAAAAGTCCGCTAAAATACATCTGGGGAGAGTTTGAGGTTTAATAATAATATATGTCAATATACTGTAAAAAAATAATTTATTATCGCGAAATAATTGTTTAAATTTTAAACAATCATTAAACTTTAAAACAATATTCTTTTTTCGAAACCGAAAGAAGAAATTCCTTATATATCTTTGCTTTTTCATTATAATACACAACAGTACTATTTCTTAAATATCATTTTTAAACAATAGATTTTGAATATTTCTTTTCTTCGTGAAAAAAATGAAGGAATACCAATAAGCTTTGAATTATAAGCAACTGAAAGTATAGGCAGCCAAAAAAATAATATAAAATTACATTTTTCTCCCAATTTTAAGTGGAGCTTATTTTAACAGATTTCATTGAAAAACGTTAAAAAATAATATAACTTCTATAATTCTATAAATCTTGTTTGTTTTTTTCTATAAGTATTCAATCTTCAATTATAATTTTAACGTTCCTCGATGAGTTTAAAAGATCAAAACAATTCTGAAAACTTTTTTAAATTACCCTAATTTATTAAAACATTTATTTATTTTCATTTTCAAAAATATTGAGAATATTTAAACAAGAAAAAAAATTATAATTAAAAAAATTAAATTACTTGACAATAAAATTTTTTGTTACAGACCATGCAACTTTTTTTTCGTGGCGAATTCATGCCACACAGTGATATTTGGAGATCTTTTTCGAAATACAATCAGAATCTCTTCACGCAGAAGATTTTAGTAGACATCATGTTTTTACTTGTCGGTTACGATTACGAGCAATTTGATTACGTAAGTAGTGATTTGCGATTGAAATATTGTACAATAGGGTAAATTAGGGTATGATGGCCATAGGCTGTAATTTTTTTCAATAATCGCTATAGTGCGCTTTTTTAGTCATTATCAAAGATAATCGAAATTTACAGAAGTTTATGTGCATACATTCGAAATAACGATATTGTGACTCTTATATCATATTTTTACTTTTGACTACCTGCAAAGTTTTTCATGTTTAAGATCAAAACAACTCTGAAAACTTTTTTAAATTATCCTAATTTATTAAAAAATTTATTTATTTTCACTTTCAAAAATATTGAGAATATTTAAACAAGAAAAAAATTATAATTAAAAAAATTAAATTACTTGACAATAAAATTGTGTCCACTAAAGACTGTTATAACGTCGAATAAATTACAGTTAAGCTATCGTAATCGACGTTAGACATATTTTAAAGATATGTAGATTGTTATATGACCTCTATAATTTTTATTTTCGTTTTCACTATTTTTTTATCAATATTATGGCCATTTTTTCTTTAAAAGTTGGGTAAGATGGCCAATGCTTATGTTGTACTATTTTGATACTATAAAATATATTTTTCTTTTAATTTCGATAATATTACGTAATTTAAGCTTCAGTGAAGACAATATGCCAAACATTATTAAAAAATAACAAAAATAAAAGTATGTTTTTCGCATTTTAAAGAACTATGGCCATCTTACCCGAGTTTGCCCTATCGATTGAAGCTTCTATCATTACGTTCCGTCATTTTAAGATCATACTTTAAATTGGATTTTAGATATAAGTATCCTTGTTCTCTCTATTTAAAATTAGACTCTATTGCCTGTCATCCTGAATCACGATCCAGCCGGCTCCTCGGTTAAGACGGTAACGCACTATGCTCAAGGGATCAATTCGGGCAAATTTCGCCATTATGATTATGGACAGGAGAAAAATCTGTTGATATACAACTCGTCGGAACCTCCAGACTACGATCTGACGAAAATTATGGTCCCGATCGCGTTGTACTATAGCGTTAATGACTGGATATTTGATATTAAGGTAAGTAACGAAGAAAAATGCACACAGGTTCAGATAAACTACATATATAACAGAGATTGATTTATGCTAATTATATACAGGGTGACCCATTTTAATTCCTCCAGTCGAATATCTCGAAAACCAAGCCTGGGAGAGAAAAATGTTTCAGGCAAAAGTTGTATGGTTTCGAGGGGGCCATAAGGTGGTACCATTGGTCTGACCTTGAAGAGTCGTTTGAAGGTCACCTCAATTTTTTTAAACGGCACCCCCTATTTTTTGTTACATATTCTTGTAGCTGACTTGGAGTGCTTTCCAAAACACTATGATAAAATGTTTTTTCATTAAACACTTTTCGAGTCATAAGGCTTCAAAGTTGCAATATTTGGACATAAAATACAAGATATCTCGTAAAATATTCATTTCACGATTATCTTACCCTAATACTTTTATGCACAGAATAATGAGACGAATCAATTTGTGTAAAGAAAACACATAGTTATCTTTAAGAAAAAATCTGAATTTGCAACTAGCATTTACACATTTTTACTTTAACATAATTATGTGTTTTAATTACGCCAATTGATTTGTCTCGTTATTCTCCTGCATAAAAGTATTAGAGTAAGATAATCGAAAAATGAATATTTTACGAGATATCTTGTATTTTATGTCAAAATATTGCAACTTGGAAACCTTATAACTCGAAAAGTGTTTAATGAAAAAGCATTTCATCATAGTGTTTTGGAAAGTTCTCGAGATAAGCTACAAGAATATGCAAAAATATATAGGGTGTGTCATTTAAGAAATTCAAAATGACCTTCACGTGACCATCATGTGGCTCTTCAAGGTCAAACTAGTGGCACCATCTTATGTCCCCTAGAAACCATACAACTTTTGTCTGAAACATTTTTTCGAATTTTCCATATTTTTCGAGATATTTCACTGGAGGAATTAAAATGGGACACTCTGTGTATAAGTCAAGTTTTGTGTGTAAAATCGAGAAGATAATTTAAAAGAAATCGCACGCCATAATTTACGAAAACATTTTTTCAAGGATGTACAGAGACTCTACCGCCTATTGCCTAATGTAGTGGACCAGTATGAAGTACCGTGGCCCAAGTTTAATCACGTTGATTTTATATGGGCCAAGGATGCACCCACACTTTTGTACGAGAGAATACTGAATCTTATGAAGGGGAAAAATGTAAATAATATTACATCGATTTAATGTTACATATCGACAAGTGAAATAAATGATAGATATTGCCCATTTAAATCCTTAGTAATGTTGATATTATTGATAGCACACACAGTCACAGTTATAATTCAATGAAATATAAACTTGTAAAATATTTTAGTATTATTTATGTATTAATTAATGTAAACACGAATTAGCATAATATAATACGCACGTTTTTACGCTATTTTATTCTTTTAGCGAATAATGGATTATTCTGCTTTTTTTTAAATCTTTAACAAAAAGTAAGAAAATATTTATTTACCACCTACATGAAGTACAAAATAGGAACTAAATACAATGCAATTTTTATATAAATAAAATATATCAAAATCTTCTAGAATCCATCCATAAATATAAAAAAATAGAAAGTTAAAAATAAGAGCAAAATTTTAACTCTCGAGATACTCGAAGTTTTTAAGAATACTAAAAAAGAGTCTTTTTTATGATAATTTTTTATTCTATTGCAATAGATTAAAGAACGATGACATCAATAAATTTTATATAATCTCAACAAATTCACTGAGTGAAACATGAATATTTTTCCATATAAGATATTTGAAAACTTTTCAAAATTGAAATATGAATGTATTATCGTACGCATTCCCCTTTTCATATAGATTCATAATTTCTAATTTGTGTAAAGCAAGATTTACCCCACATCATTTGGTTTTCAGTTGTGATGAGGTTTATAATTGATACACGATTCTCTCTCTACGTAAACTTGCAGTTTTTCAAACATAATGAGATCCACGCACATTTATGGAGCGACGTTTACATATAAGTAGAAAAAAAAATTCTAATATGTATAAAAAGTTAACCCATGTGTGGAATTTTGTTAATTATAAATTTTATATTTATTTCATTATAAATTTATTTAATTATAAATCTTCACATTGAAAACGACGTGGAGATCTCTGCTACCCATGAAAAATGTCAAAATCTCTTCAGCGTCAGAGAGATGTTAATGTTCCATTCATTGTCAGGACTTCGATGAATTTGTTGAAATTATGCAATATATTTATTGCATCCATCTTTTTGATTTATATTCTAGTAGGCTAAATTATTATCATAAAGAAACTTCTTTTGATAGTAATAATTTTAAAAACTTCAAGAATGTTTCTATTATTCTTAAAAAAAAAAAAAAAAAAAAAACAATTCATCTTTGACTTTATTTTTTTTTATAGTCGGAAGATAAAGCTTTTATTTTCCGACAGAAAGAGAGATAGAGGGAGAGAAAGAGAGAGACAGACAGACAGACAGAATGTAATACTAATATCGCTTCCATTTATTAATTATGTATATATATATATATATGGATAATTTTTTCCAACAAATTCAAATTAGTTTAAATCAATATTATCATAAATATTAATAAATCGATTAGCGTATAATGTATTGATATGTAAAATCGGTTAGGATATTATATCTATTTACTTAACATCTTTTTGCTTTTATATTTATATTTATTTTATATTTACATATTGTAAATATAAAATAAATACACATATATACACATTTAAATTTATGAATTTCTTCATATTATAATTTATATATTTGTCATAAGACTGCAACTATTTTTACAATCTATCGCAATAATCCATCACTAGCTGGAATAATGATTGTTTAAAAATACACGTATTATTCTTCCTTGAAGTATTCATAAATAATACAATACTATATAAGTTTATGTTTCATTGATTTAACGATTCCCAGGTAGAATATAAAACTCATAATGATATCATTATGACGTCACCTAAAAGTCATTTTAGAAAAATCATAATAATCTCATTTGATATACTTTTGGCAATGTTTTCACGACTTATTTTTCATATTATAATATCATTTTTTTATATATATTACGCAATTACTTGTTTATTTAATTATTCATGTATATTTTAATTATATTTAACCAACATAATCTTTTTAAAATTATATATACGATTATTGAACTTAAAAATTTATGATTCTTTTTGTCATTTTTAACTCATTTTTGTTTAGGTAACTTTTAAGTGATAAATAAAATCATGATGACGTCATAAGGATATCATTATGAGTTTCATGTTCTACCTGGGTTGCAACTGTTATATTAATCGCATTCAAAACTAAAGATTTTATATGTAATATATTCATCTTTGATTTTGATTATCAATGTAAGATTATCCCAACGATTAAACATTATTTGGATTCTTCTCTTTCATGAGCATGAATACTCTATTGTACACGAGCTTGAGTGCATTCTTGGCTAACATAAAGTCCGCATGATTGAATTTGGGCCACGGCACTGCATACATATCCACTACATTCGGCAGTGCGCGGTAGAGCTTCTTCACATCCTTGAAAAAATATTTTCTTCAATTATTCAATATATAAAGCTCGAAGCAATTAACGTAAATCAATCTCTACGTATTCGAATATGCATATGCTTTCCTCACTTACCGTGATATTAACCAGCCAGTCATTAAGGCCGTAGAACAACGCGATCGGAACTTTAATATTCGCCAGATCATAGTCGGGAGGTTCCGGCGAGTTGTACTTCAACATATTTTCCTCACGGCCGTAATCATATTGGCGAAACTTGCCCGACTGATATCCTTGACTGAAGTGCAGAAGCGTCTTCGCCGAGGCACCAGCCGGATCGTGACTCAGGATAATAGGTAATAAAGTCTAGATAAGGATCAAAGACGTGTACTCAAAGTTCAACGTGAAGCATGATCACGCTCTTTAACCCTTTGAGTCACAGTGAGTCACCCAGAGACCCACCTTTTTAGTTTTTTAGTTTTAACTACTTTTTTATCAACAAATACCGGATTTTTTCTTTCTACAGAGTCTCTAGAACATCAATAAGTGTAAAAAAAATATGAACAGTTATTAATTGTTAATTGCAAAAATACCATATATAAACAAACAGTCAAAATTAGTACTTTTTTACGAAAAAATGCATTTTCCACTAATCTATTATGACAATAAATACGGCAATTTTTTTATAATCTTAGTACCCTCTAAAGTATTTTTCAGAATTTTTTTACAATTTTCCACCGTGTTATTTTTGTTAAATCCTCCTTTTTTTGATAAAAAATATATAAAAAACAATATTTTCTGTTCTAAATTAAAAATAACAGTCGTATTCTTTTTTAAATTTTTTCTCTGAAGGTTTTTTTACATCGCAAAATCTGAATCTAAAGGAAAAAAAATTTAATTTCCAAAATTTAATATAGGGATCCAATATGAATCCAATATGATCCATCTTGAATTTTGAAAATCTGACAACGGACTCGTAATCGGCGACCCCAAAAACCCTTATATACCAAATTTTATAAAATACTGACAATTAGAAAAATTCGTGACTCAAAGGGTTAAATGATGGGAACGTGATGATCAAAGTTTCAATCAGGCTTATTGTATATATTGATCACGAATCACTACTCACATAGTTAAACTGCTCGGGATCGTAACCGCAGATCACAAATATCACGTTGGCACAAAACTTTTTCTCGACGATATTTTGATCGCAGCCATATTTCGAAAGAAATCTCAAAAGATTGCTCTGCGGCAGGAATTCGTCGTGGAATAAAAATCGCAAAATCATCTGCAATCAAAAAATTTTGTTATCCATAATGTAATTTACTTGTGTAATTCTTTAAGTTTTCGAAGGTATTTTTAAGAATAAATAAATTTTTTTTTTTTTTATAAATTAAAATAATTTAGCAGCTTCGTAAGAAAATTGTTTCGATCTTATAATTTTAATTTCATTCAGAAAACGTCTCATTAAAATTATAATTAAAGATTGACATGTATACATATGTGGTAGAAACATATGTACATTACTTTACCTTATATTCTTTCCAGTAGGGTAAAAGATATTTCAGCGGACTTTTCATATGGCTTAGAAAGACCGCTGGCGCTAAGCTGATCATCATTTGCACCATTTCAGCAATTTCTGGACGCTCTGATGCCATTACATAAAAACTAGTGGTGCCCATAGAATGACCGATGTACGTGTGCAGTGGTTGAGATCTCATCTTTGTGATAAACGTGATCATCGCGGGTAAATCATAGATGCCCATTTCGTTAAAGCTAAATGAAAATTTGATCGACATATCATCGGAAAATATAGTAAATATGTTTATACTCCATACATTTATGTATATATAATATATATAATATAATGAATATAATATAAAAAAAAATATATGAGTATATAATAAAGAATATGTAAGAAAAAGTATGTATATATTGTAAAAATATATAAATCCATGTCTACTTGCGTTAGATACTAAATTAAATTTGATCTTATGGTTCTATGTCATTTTCAAAGTATCATTATTTGAATTTATGTCGATACCTAAAATCCCAAAATTTCGATTCCGATGGCGATAGGGAAACATGCGCCCTCGAGTAGGTATTACCACGAAAATTACCCAACCAAACGTCGTATCCGCGATCTGCCAATAGGTAAGCTAGAATGCCAAAAAAAACATCATTTGCAACATTTATATAATCTTCTCATATAATATTTTCATATACATATATTTTACAATATCTTCATTTTTTCATATTTTTTAATAATAATAGATTAAGATTGTAAACTGATTTATAATTCACATATTATTATCCAATGAATTCTAAATATATATATATATATATATATATATATATATATATATATATATATATATTTGATACATATAATATAACAAATAATAAATTTTAACAATTTTCAAAAAATAAAATTACACCACAAGTTACACACGTTATAATTAAAAAAATAAAAATTGCGTTACAAAATTTTTTTGCCATATTTACTAAGACATCAAAGATGTAATTTCGGAATACTTGTTATTAAGGATTAATTATATAAAATATAAAAGGTTGTACCAAGTGCTTTGCCTTTGCCAAGAATGACCCAATCAGCGGAAGTACATAACAGACCGTGTTGTAACAGCACGGGTACAGAAGCATTGTCACCTGGGATACGATGTAACGTCAAGAGATAACCGTCCTTCGTCGTTACAACATGACTCTCTGCAGGATAACCCGCTTTCCTTATCATCTCCAGCTGAAAAAAAAACCAGTTAAAAAAGAAGATCCTCTCTAAAGTTGAAATAAATTTATCCATATTATGGTATTTATTTTTTAAATAAAGCATTTTGCATTAAACATGCAGAATGCATTAATTTTTTATTATCTATAATTAATATGAAAAGTAATTGCTAAAAAATCAGAATAAAGTAAAAAAGTATTATTTATCTAATTAAATGTCGGATAATTTTTGAAAAATACAAGGCAGGGTCTTCTCTTCGTAAAATAAAAAGTGTAAAGTTCGACAAAAACTATTTTGAAGGTAAATTTTAGACTAAACTTTCCTTCATGTTTATCTCTTTAGTCCATTGAAATAATTTTAATTAATGTTGATATAATTTTAATACTAAAAATTGAATATTAAACCAAAATTTAAATATTAAAACAAAATATTAAATATTAAAAATTAAAATATTAAATATTAAAAACAAAAAATACGAATATTATTATACAGACAATTAAAGAGAATATACAATTTTATCGAATTTAGATTTCGATTTTGAATAAAAACGCGACAATCGCTTAAGATTGTTTTCAAATCATTTTTCAAATTATCTCCCACCTTTTAAATTTTTGTTTTTTTTTTTTTTGTTCTGATCAATCGAATGCTACTCAATCTTGTAAAGAGTAAATTGCAAATTTGGAATATAATCTTGACTGTACTAAAGAACTTGAGCTAATCGAAGATATTTTAATCCTTTTATGGATGAAAGCATAAACTTACCGTGTCGAGAATGACATCGGAATTATTTTTCGCCTTCCAGCTGGTCATCAATTTTTTCTCCATGAATGCGATCGAGTTAGGTATCGTGTCTGTCGGCACCTCGCCGAAAACGCCGTAAAACATCAGCAGATATACAAATGTGCTCAACGTCATCGTGTCGATGAGTCAAACAGTAAAAAGAAAAATAACACACGAGTTTTCCGGAATTTCGTGATATCTATTATCGAAGAAAAAAACAGAAAACAAGATATAATGAATATATATCTGCTCTTAGCACGTTACTTTATTAAAATGAATCGTTACTCCGCGCTTATACGATTATTTTTTATCAATCGAGAAATAGAAAAGGAGAGAGAAACAAAGAATGAGAGGAGACACACACTATCGCGTTATATTAGTCATGCAATCGCAGACATTGTGAAAAATATATGTATACAAAAAATTACATATGCAGATTTGCCAGTATTGTAGCGTAAAACAGGCGCGTAAATCTAATATATATATATATATATATATATATATATATATATATATATATATGTATACGCTGCGATAGCGTAATAGTACTTTTAATCATTAAATTAATTTAATAAAATTATAGAAAGAGCTCCGATTAGTAAATATAAATAAGTAAGTAAGAAAGAGGCAATAGGAGCTGTGAGGAGATGTGAATATAAAATTATAAGTTTTTTATATATAGATGATGTGTCGCAATTGTATTGACATTAAGTACATTAGTAACATTCTATAGAATGACGGTAATTATAATAAAGATTTGAACGTTTCGATTCATGTTTTGAATCCTCTTCAGCATAATATATAAATTAAATAAATGAATTATAAATAAAAACGAAATTAATGAGAAAACATCGCATAATAAAGGCGTAAGACATGTGTGAACATAAAATCCGTGATCGTATTCGCATGATTAAAAGGATCACTGCCTCAGAACCGCTGTACATATTTATCGCATGTTAGTTGTATAAATTACATATATATAAAATGATCCAACTTGTTCGGCTCTTTTATTGTACGGCTTGCATAATAATCCCGCGAGGCAATTCTCCGAGGTTTCCAGACCGAGGGAGGTATGCAGTTAGATTGAGGGGTTAAGTCTGTATTAGTAAAATGAGTATAATAAATACCTGTTTGTAATAAAGTAATTTACCGTTAGTTTGTGTATAATGATGGTGACTCAGGAAAAACTTACAGGATATCCATTCCGTTTGTGTGTTGTTGAATCTATGGTATATATATTGCGACAACTGATGTTTAACGTGTGGTTATGCCGATGATACAGATGGTAATGAGCTCAAGGGCAAAAAATACATTTAAGATGGAAAGAGATAGGTGACATTAGATCTTAGGCAGTTTGTTTATTATATCATCGTAAATAGCTGGCAAACATTCTATATCTGTTTGTAGATTTATGCTATTTATTTGTCGTTTAATGTATAACATTTCAGATATCAGTCTTTTTGTGTAATAGGGCTCGTTGTCTAGTATTTGTGCATTGTCCCAATCAAAGTCATGATTGTATGTTAGACGGTGATCAGTGATCACTGATTTGTTGTTATTGGGCTTCATTATGTTGGTCTTATGTTCTTTTATCCTAGTATTCAATGAATATTTATAAAAATGTCTTTTCGAATAAAATTGTTTCACATTTCTTTTATTGAAAAAAAATTAATAAATCTTTAAGGCAATTTCTTTATATATATATATATATATATATATATATATATATATTATTTTTTATTAATGTTTTTTATACTAAGCAACAATTATTAACACCAATTTTTTGATTGATTGAAAAGAACAAAATTTTCTTCTCTTCTGCGTTTAATTTTATATAAACTTTATTTTCAAATAGATCTCTTCACAATTTAAAATCTGAAGATAATGTAAAAATATAATTAAGGCGGGGATGCTGGACTACCGATCGAGTTCTAACCTAACAAAACAATATATAATATTTGCTTAATATAAAAGTTGTAATTTATACACATAAAATAAAATAGGTGGACAGAATTGCACGAAAGAATATTTGTGAATTTTTAGAAATTAGCTTAGAAGCCTAGATAAAAAAAATTTTCATTACAGAAAATGTGCGGCAACAACATTTTTCTGCGACGAAATTCTCAAATAGACACTGACGCAAAATACAAACCTCTGATTGGCTGTTTCTATGACGCACTCTCTGTTCCGTACTTAAATTCCGTACCACGTGATTTCAGCCTTTCACATTCACGGACGCACCACGCGGTTCTCACACGCTTGTTAGCAGACGCGTGAAGCGGTCACGTTGATACAGTCTAGTGGATAAAACTGACATACACTTGCCGTTGTAATATTACATACAATACGGTAATAAATAAATTTTAGTGAATTATTTTCCATCCTTCATCTCTGTCGTTATCCTTGATAATATACTTACATAGCTATTTTATCACGAGACTAAAGATATATATGTGCAAAAAACCGGTTAACCTTCAATCAATATTCTAATCGGTTACATGTACATGAACATTGAGAATAGTTACAAAAATAACTTACAGCTTTATGATATTTTATTCCACTTTTTATATCTTTTTCTAGAGTAGCACGAACACGTAATTCTTATTTCACAATTATTTTTGTAGAAATTATTCTCTCTTTCTCATCTGTAAGACATAAAATTTTTGTTGTAATATTTCACAGGAATTGTCTCTTTTTTTCACAATTTTGTTATAATATTCGTAAGACTTATTCTATCTTTCTTATTTATAGGATACCAAAATATAATAGAATGAACGAGATTATGTTGCCACCCTCACCAAACTGGTTTCTGAGCAACATCCTTGTTTGCTCAAAACGAGGAACTGTAGCATGGGGTGCCAAGAATCTTATTATTATTGCCAAACAGAAGGAGGGTGATCCTAGTCTACAGTATTCAATAATTAAGGATTGTTTTAAGGATAAAGTAACAGTATTGGCATTCTGTCCTAAACTCGACAGTCCAGACAGTCCAGAATTACTGATTAGTGGTGGCGACGAGGATAAAGTCAAAGTTTGGAATGTGGATACATTAGACTTGATTGTGGAATTCTCTTTTAAAGATGTAAGTGACAAAATATTGCAAAATAATTCTCTTATTTAAAGAAATGATAACTTTTATCTTCTTAATTATTGTGACTATAATTTTTTTATTTTTTTCTTAATTCAGGGCAAATCAATTGTGGGAGTTGACTGGTCAGCCAAAGATAACAATCTTACATATGCAGTAAATTCGGAAGGCTTTCTAATGTATTGTTATATATCATATGAGACGTCCAAGATAATATCTCTTGGGAAGCTAACTGCTACATGCTTGGCTAGCTGTCCCCATGATTCAAATCTTGTAGCAATAGGCAGCAAAAGTGGATTAATTTATATTGTTCAAAAAGAAACAATATTATATAAACTACGGGGACATAATGAAGAAATAGTCAGTTTATCATGGTGTCCTTCAGATATAAATGTCTTAAGTGGAAATGATAAGAGAGATCTTCTTTTAGCTTCCGGTGCAAAAGACCGGTAAGACAAAATTTTCATAATATTTTCATGTTCCATATACATATATATATATAATTTATGTATGTGAAATATATGCAAGTATTATATTAAAAAATAATCAGATAACATCTACAGCAAAAATGTTACTATCATTCATATAATTTTCTTCTTATTTTTCCCTTTTTTCTACAGATCTGTGTTTATTTGGAAAGCTGGTGGAGATGGTAGATATGAGACTGTGATACATTTACCAAATATGCCACTTCCTGGTTCCTCTCACAGAGGCAAACTCGGTACTGCGACTGGAACTTGGATTGCAGTGTGTTGGGTGGAACCCAAAGTGCTTTTAACCACTTCTTCTTGGAGTGAACTTCTCTATTGGGATCTTACAAACAAAAGCAAGCCTACATATAAATTATTCCATTCATATCACAGCAGAGGATTATTTTGCATAGCTGCTGTTCCTAAAAATGATGTAATATCTGACAATTGGAGGACGATGTCTGAGTGAGTAAACATTTTATGAGTTGCGATAAGATGTGAAATATTGAAACTTATCGTGTAACATTTCAGACTCACGGTTTGGACTTTGGCACAAGATCGCTGGATTATATGTTGTAAACGAAACAGTGACCCTACTAAATCAGCGATTCTGGAATATAAGATTCCTACGCAAGGAGGATACATTTACTGCATAGGAGCTTGTTCTATCGATACTTCGCGTATTGCATTTGGTGTTGGAGACTCGATGTTGCGTCTATGGAACTTGTCTGAACCTCACGCAAAAACTTTTGATGTTGTTACACATTGGCAGAAGATAAAAGGGAAGATAAGAGTGGTAAAAAAAAATTTTCTCTCCAGGAATTTTTATTTTAAAGTTAGTCTTTTTATATAAGAAATATTAAATAATATCGAGCAAATGTATCAGGTATCCTGGTTCCCTGATGATGAATCCACAGTGGCTTTTGGAACTGGAGAGGGTCGCGTTGGTGTATTCAATCCAATTGGAACTAATAAACCACCTATATTATACAGGCAGTATCATAGAAAAACTATTTACAAACTCGAGTGGGCTAAACTTGGATCGGATTATTTTTTGTTTTCTTGTGCGGAAGGAGAACTAGTAGCATACAAAAAATCCGCACCCAACGACGGTAAGACATTGAAGCTTACAATTTTATCACACTTTTCTTATTGCAACTGTATTTCAGAACCCATATCCATAATCTTGACAGGATGCACGGAATTTGCTTGGAAATCCAATTTGTGCATGGCAATTGCGTTAGAAAATGGGTATAAATCATACATTTATAACTCAAAAAATAATTAAATTAATCATAACAAATAACGTCAAATATATGAATGTTTGTTCTTTTAGATCGATTATGTTCTACGATCAAAAGTTAAAGAAACACAACAATACGATATATATTTTAAGATCTATCGTGAATTGCTTGGCGTGGCATCCCGATAGTACCGCAACAGACGAATGGACATCGTTAACTGCCAACTACTTGGCAGTTGCCTCCAATGAGACTATAGTAATTTTTGATATGTCAGAATTGATAAAGGAAATGGAGGCGACGAGTACCGAGGATCGTATTGAGAAGGAAGACAATAATGAAGAACGCAGGCTGCACAAGATGGTAGCAACGTTAAACGGACACGTCGATAAAGTGGTATGCCTGGCTTGGAGTCCACACGTCAGTGGACACTTGGTGTCTGGTAGTTACGATAATATCGCACAGGTCAGATATATACATACACATGATATAATAGTTTAAACTCATTTATTATACTATATTATATAATATGACTAATTTGTGCCTTATTATGTGTGATTTATTAAATTTAGTTAAATTTAGAATCGATACATTAAATGACTATATTATTACAAATATCAAATTTTATCTAAAAATTATTTCTAATGATATATAAGAGAATAAAAAAAATATATATATATATATATATGATAAATATTTTTCAATTATTTTCTAGGTTTGGAACGTTGGAAAGCAGGAGCTGATGGGCACATACATGTGTCACGATGGACCCGTGCTGTGTTGTATGTGGAGTCCCCTTAAACCACAATTAATAATGACCGGCTCGTCGGACTTTACGTTACGTATATGGGATTATACTTTACCGGCGCAATCGTCGAAGCAACTTTCCGAAATTAAAATGATAAAGAAGCTGCAGAAACCACAAAAGAAATGGTCAAAAAATAAAACTGATGAAGCAGAGAATAATTCGACTGTATCAAATAATCCACCTCTCCCAGATAATACAAGTAATCATATAGTGTAATTTCTTATAATTAGATACAATCGACGTATGTATAATTACATTGAAATTTTTGATTTCAGAATCTGAAGTAACGCCATTAAAGAAAAAAGAGAAAAATACATTTTTTAGTACATACAACAAGCTAATACATGATAGATCTAAAATTTTAAATTTTATCACAAACAATATACGAAAGTCAGAACAATACAAAGAAGATGACATTACAAACTTATCGCTGTTCTCTAAAAAAGAGGATCTTGTAAAAATTATTAATCATGAAAGTCAGTTAAATTATATATGTTATGCATATTACTAAATTTTTTTATTAGTAATTTATTTTTAATTTATGTTAATTATTGTTTGCAGAATTAACACAAGATAGTTCAAATGCTATTACTGAGATGAATATGTTGTACGACAATCTGCAAAACAATCTAATTTGCGCGGCCAAGGATCAACAATTGAATGACTTTCTAGTATCGCTTGCACCTAGTATTTCTATGAAGTACGTATGAATACTTTCTCTACAAACATTTAAGAAAATATTAAAAGAAAATATTAAAAAAAAAACAGTTATAAATGTTGATTATAACAATTTTACAGAATGTGGAAGGAAATGTGTGAAGCATACGCGCACCAATTAATAAGACAATGCAATGTTCCGAAAGCAGTATCATATTTACTTTGTATACACAAAATTTATGAAGCCATAGAAGCATTTGTAGATGCTAATATGTTTAAGGAGGGTTACGTGCTTGCGAGATGTAAATTGGACTCCGATGATCCGTTTTTGAAAAAGATATTAAAATTATGGGCGGAATGGAGTAATTTCAATGGTCAGCTGGAGCAAGCAGCTTATTGGTAAAGTAATTAATTTTATATAATTATGTAAGCTTATATATATATATATCATAATTGAAAAATATTTATGCAATTGTGTCAATGACAATATTATTTTGCATAAGTAATTAATGAAATTGGAAAGTTTCTACATTAAATTAATATTTGATGTTGTATACATCAGTTACGTGGAATTAAAACAGTTCGATAAGGCAGCGAAAATTCTTGCTCGTCGGAAAGATGTACATAGCTTGGAGGTAGCATCCGAATTAGCGTTTTTAAGCGGTGACGAGGTGTATGGTACTTCCTTAATTCTGGATGCGGTAACACGTGCTCTTATCATATCAAACTGGCCGAAAGCGCGTTCCCTTATCACAGATCTTCGACAGATTCAGGTAAAAAAAAATATATATATATAAATTATTTACAAATTTATATAAAACTAAAAATTTTACGTATATCTGTTTGCAGTATTTAAACGTACATATAGATGCTCACGAAACGATTATGAGCACATATAACAAAGAGTCACAATCTGATCTTGATTTAATGCGGATGTGGTTGATAGAAAACGAAAACGATAGAGTGTTACAAACTCTTAAAATGAAATATAATAATTCTTACTATGACGCCTTGTGCAAAAATGAAAATTTCAATACTATGCAAAATGAATCAAAGGATACAATGGTGAGAGAGAAACGGAAATGAATAAAATAGATATTCTTTCATAGATAACATTTTAGTATTATAGTAATATTTTCGATATTATTTTTATATGTAATATTCATACAGTTAAAATTAAATTTTTAGATGCAATTAAATACTAGCTATCGAATCGCTATAGCGGCTACATGCGATACAAAAGAGACTCAATTAAAACATTTAGCAGCAGTATTAGGTGACATATTCGAGGAAACAGCAATCGAATATAGAAGAGTGACAAATGAAAGATTCCTCGTTTGTATCCTCGTGCATCTGGATTTTAGAAAACCAACGGACGAAGGCAGCATTTACGCGGAAAGCGATTATCCCGTGTCACAGAGTGTACGCACTTACTTATGTATCGGTCTTCTGAATTCGTTGCTAAATTATTCGGATCAGCTGTTAGTCAAGGAAGAAACATACTTTACAAAATTGGTATTGAATTTGCTGGACGATGCCATAAATGAAACAACTTTATCTTATCACATTAACATTGATAGACTTGGTTATCTGGAAGCTCAACTTTTGACCTTGTGTTAGTTTTTCTTTTTCAATTTGTGAAATTTATCTAGGAATTCATCTATTACAATTATATATAATGTTGAGATATGTCAATTTAATAATTTTTTTTTACATATAATTTACTTTAAATATAATAAATAATAAATAATTATAAT
Organism: Anoplolepis gracilipes; assembly: GCF_047496725.1. NCBI lineage: Eukaryota > Metazoa > Arthropoda > Insecta > Hymenoptera > Formicidae > Anoplolepis > Anoplolepis gracilipes. Next base: position 5,805,534 of record NC_132983.1, read on the forward strand.
TTACTTTAAATTACAGTGACATTGGACGATGATGTCGAATATGATGATTGTTCTAAAAAATATAAAGAGGAGGCTGACAAACTGAGGCTTAATATAAACAAGTTCAAGGAAGAACGAGTTTGCATGCCACATCCCAAAATTGTTTTCGATAAAGCTTGTTCACTTGCCGACAAATTAAGTGATGATACTAATCGACTTCTACTTTTACAGTCTTTAGATAAATTAACCAAAATGAAAGAGATAAAGTCATTTGAATTAAAAGAAAATCTGTCAAAAAAACTTGAGGAGGTATCTAAAAAAACAGGCGAAAATATATGTGAAACAATATAAAATAGAATTATTATAATTCTATTATATATAATCTACATAAATTATAAAGAAAAATAGCAGAAGAATATATTAAGTTTTATATCATAAATGATCAAGTGGATCTTTAAATTAAGTTTTATATATTCTCTGCATGTAAAGTTGATTATTACAACATTTTATAAAAATACATTTCTTTTTTACAATTAGTAAGTGAAACTTACTTGGAAAGTGTTAATTTTGTTACAGATGTATCATAACGGTCACGATTTTTTCAAAATGATTAATTTAGAGAAATATTGAAGTAATAAAGAGAAATTGTATAACTGATATTTCTTTTTTAAGTTATATATGACATAATGTCATCTCTTATATATATTTTTTACAAAGAGTTGTATTGATTTTTCTTTTTATGTATAAAATTAATTTAATGTATCTTAATTTACATTCACTCTCCAGAAACATAGGTCTCTGTTACTTCCAGCACAGACATAAGGCAATTTATAATGCCAAGTTATACCGCCAACTAACTTCACCTTCCCACACAATATCACTTGTTTGGATCTAAAATTGAAAACCTTCAACAAGTTATCTGGCCAACCAATGCTCGCGACCAAATTTTCGTTCACGTGTGAAAATTTCACTGCTATACCACCTTCCAGATGAAGCGTTCGCTCATCAAGGGGACGGCTAAGATTGAAAATAAGAATAAAATAACTTTTATGAAAATTGTTCGCACATGTATGTTCACAGAAAGTTTTCAAATTAAAATTTTTATTACCTAGGCCTAGATACGTCCCAAAGTAATAATTCTCCAGCAGCCATTGATACAACCTTTAAAGGATTTGGTGCCCAGTCTGCCGCAATCAAAGGAACAGCCCCAGAATCAAGAGACATAATTGCTTGTTGACTTCTAACGTTATACATGCGTATTAAACCATTCTTTTCCGCTACTAAAAGTTTGCCAGATTCTTCACTGTGCCAACATACACTGGTACCAGGTGATGTCAAGAAAAATGTGGACACACATTTCTGATCCTCTTTAATCGCCCACAGTTTACATGTATGATCATCGGAAACCGATGCTAGCAATTCACCCTCTGGTTCATAAGAAATTGCATTCGTATAATCTTTGTGCCCTTCTAAAATCTTCAAAACATTTACTGTCATATTCCATCTTGCAAGGCTGTAACTTTATATAATTCTACAAATATCCTTACCTCATATACACTGATGTCATTTAGATTGGTATTGTACAATCGTATCTTAAAATCCGCACCGGCGACACAAAATGTAAGAATCTTGGGGACAACGCTCAAGGAGGTTTCTGGACTCCATGCGATTGCGTGAGGCCTGGTAACTTGATGAAACGTTGTGATAGGATTGTATGCCATGTCCTCCACAGCGTCATCTTCATCCTGTTATTTAAAATTGATGTATTAGAAATGTTGTATAACATTTATTCCTTTCAGAACATGAAAATATTTTTACTCATACATATTACACCCTACTTGGCAATTCTTCTGACAGAATCACGAAATGATAATCAAATCTGACAATGAAAATCACGTGTTTGGACAAACCTGAAACCTAACAGTACCGACGGCAATTTCCTTGGCGAGGCCGATGCAAATCAAATGCTGCGACCATTCGTACGGCGATAATTCCACGCAGTAAATTCGCTCCGAAAATTTCCGTTTAAATGTAGGCGGTGTAGTGACTGCCTCGTCCATTCTCTCTTTCGTCGATAAGCACGCGTGAAAATCGAACCAGCATAACCTAACCTAACCTTTTCCAAGGCTACACTGCACGAGACAGAATAAGATTACGTGTCGATCAAACGTCAGCGGGAGTTTAAAATCATCAAGATTTCGAAGAGGTGACTTGAATTAAATAATCGAAATATACAATTCACTGTATTCTCTTATTACAATCGCGGACGGAATTTGTAGCGTCGACCGGTACCGGTTTTTGAGGTTTGATCAGATCTATTATCTGTTCTTTTTAACTGAACTAGTGCAGTTAAAAAAGAACAGATCTGTTGGCAGACCTGAGGCGCGTTCGGGGAGACGCTATTAGCGCTAACAGCGTCGTTCTATCTTTGTCACTCATTAAAAGTTGAACAAAGATAGAACGACGCTGTTAGCACTAATAGCGTCTCCCCGAACGCGCCCCTGGGAGACTCTCGCGCCTCGCGCATGCGCGAAGCGCGTGAATGAAGCACGTGCAGTAGGCAGTTGCGTTGACGTTTCATTACGATAAAAAGGAATCACTGAACTTTTTGGTAAAAGAGAAATACGTATGTAATATTAAAATAATACTAGCCAGACATATTTAATATATCATATATTATTAGCATAATAAAGAATAAAAAATATACGTACATTTTACATTATTATTACAGTCACGCATGCGCAGAAAACCAAGTTCAAGATGCACATGGTGTAAACCTAACCTCTGTCTCTAATCTTTGGTGTATGGTATATTTTATATAATTGGAATTCTATCTTAAAAGGTATTATTTATATATGTATATATTGAGCAAAAAAATATTGAGAAATGATATTTTTGTCAAATTTAAAATTAATTGTTACGAAATTTAAAAAAAAATTAATATTTAAAATGAAATTCTTTAAATTATATGTGTATGAATTATGAATGACATCTAAATTTTGAAAGAATGATTTATAAAAATAACTTTGAAAAGAAATTATATATATCATTTCTTTATATTATAATGTATAATAATATTTCTATATAGAATCTGACATTTATTATTCCATATGTTTTTATACAGGCAAAATGGCTAAATCACATGGCACTACTAAAGCCCCGCGAAAGCAGGGCTTTAATCGTTCAGGGCATAGTATGAATCCTGAACGTCCCACGGAAGGATTGAAAGGAGTTGCTAAAGTAAGAACAAAAGCAACTATTAAAAGATTACAGATGTATCGCAATCAAAAACCAAAACGCAATCGTGCTGGAAAGATCATTAGCCCTGCGCCTTTTCAAGGCTGGAACACTCCTGGAACTATGTCGCGCGTGGAGCCATCCCGGAGATGGTTCGGTAATTCGAGAGTTATTTCGCAAAATGCGTTACAAAAATTCCAGAATGAATTGGGAACTGCTATGAAGGATCCCTATAAAGTCGTTATGAAACCGACTCAATTGCCTATAACTTTACTTCAGCAAAAGGCAGCAAATGCAAGAGTACATCTATTAGATACGGAAAGTTTTGAAAGTGTTTTCGGTCCAAAGAAAGTCAGAAAGAGACCCAATTTGGCAATAACATCGTATGACGAATTGAAAAAATCAGCCGAGGAGAAGGAGGATATTTACAACAAGGAGAAGGATTCCAAAGATTATGATTTAATTCGCGAGGACACCGGTGTAAAAGATGCGCAAAGAGAGTGGATCATGAATGCAGGACAAAGTAAAAGGATATGGAACGAGCTATATAAAGTTATTGATTCTTCAGATGTTATTCTGCAAGTATTGGATGCGAGGGATCCAATGGGAACTAGATCTCCTCCTGTGGAGAAATATCTAAAAACAGAGAAACCTCATAAACATCTAATATTCATCTTAAATAAAGTAGATTTAGTACCAACGTGGGTCACCCAAAGATGGGTGGCAATTCTGAGCAAGGAATACCCATCGGTTGCTTTTCACGCTTCCTTAACGCATCCCTTCGGGAAAGGCTCCCTGATAAATCTGCTGAGGCAGTTTGCGAAATTGCACGTTGATAAAAAGCAGATTAGCGTGGGTTTCATAGGATATCCCAATACAGGAAAAAGTTCTATCATAAACACCTTGCGTTCCAAAAAGGTCTGCAAAGTAGCGCCTATAGCTGGAGAGACAAAGGTATGGCAGTATATAACTCTTATGCGCCGTATCTATCTGATAGATTGTCCCGGCGTTGTTTATCCGTCGACGGAAACCGACACGGAGAAGGTACTGAAGAGCGTTGTGAGAGTGGAACTCGTTCAGAATCCTGAAGATTACATTGCTTCCGTTCTAGAAAGAGTGAAACCTGAATACATGCGTAAAACATACAAAATAGATAAGTGGGAGGATCACGTGGATTTCTTGGAAAAATTAGCTCGTCGAAGTGGCAAACTTTTGAAGAAAGGCGAGCCTGACATAACTATCGTCGCGCGTATGGTACTGAACGATTGGCAACGCGGTAAATTGCCATTTTATGTCCCACCAGTAGGCTTTGAAGAACCCCTATCGGAACAATCAACTAATAACGCAAACGAGACAGTTGTCGCGCCAGATAATACACCAAATGTCACTGATGAAACGACACAGAAGAGTGACACCTTATCTTCAACGGAACTGATGCAGAATCGGTTAATAGTGACACAAGATTTTAGAAAAATACGCGTTGGATTATTTTATTCGGGCGATGACGTCAGAAGGGATTTGGAGCAGGATGCTTTAGATGAAAGTAATGTAGAAAGCGAATCGGAATCGGAAGATTCAAAAGTAGAAGATGTAGCAAAAAATAAGTCTCACACAGAATTGCAAAACTCGGAAAATTTGCATAATCAAAAGGATAAAGAGTGTTCTTTAAACGTTGATGATGATACTGTCCAAGATAATGATAAGAATATGCTTAAAAGAAAATCTGACATGGACGAAGACGATGAATATTCAGATACGGAAATTTCTTTACCTATCGAACAGGACAACCTGAAACAAAGTGCATTCGATGTTGTAGACAATGAATATGATTCCAGCGACAGTGAAATGTTCACTTCCAAGGTGTCTTCAAGTAGCGGTGCGTTTAGCATCTCCTTCGCGAAAAAAGCTACAGAAATATTGACGAGTAAACAGCGAAGAGCCAAAGAACGCGCGAACAAGAGGAAAAAGATAGGAAGCAATTTCTACGAAGTAACAAATGTGAAGAACAGAAATAGAAACAGGAAAGTTCCTAAAATCAAAAAAGGGTAATAAATCTATTGTAGAATAAATTAGATTCTTTTCAAGTATTTATAAAACGTGAGCAATTTCAGATTTATATATAAGAATTTTTTATAAAAATATGTATTTTATTTTTTTCTTGTCTCAAGCCTGTTACATCATTGTATATCTCTACTGAGAAAAATATCCGATTAAAATTGGTTGGAAAATCCATTAAAAGATCACAAACAGATATTACTGATCTCTTTAATTGAAAAAAAAACAAACTTAAAGGCCGAAATGACCGATAAAAAATATCCGATAAGAAAGTTCCGATTAGATAATATCCATCTGTTACTTTTTGAACGGATAATCCGATTACATCATATTCGATCAATAGACTTTGTTTTTGTGGTCGGAGTTTTCTTATTAAATATCAATAAATATTAAATAAAATTTGCTTTCTTTGTTTCTTACATTTTATCGGGTACATTAGACCTGTAAAATTGGTCATTTGTCATAAAATTTTTGTATTTCTACACACAGAAATAGAATAAAATAACATATATATTTATGGTAACTTAATCAATCGCGTTATATTACATCATAAAGTAATTGTGTATAATATATATAATTTAATACATTCTAGGAAAGTTTTTTTCTTATCATATTGCCTAAATCCAATCACGTTGAACAAAATATGATATAAATTTACGCTGCCGTTGGATAAATCCTTGATTGCCTTGATAGGACTTCAAAAAGTTCTGTAGATCCTGCTGTTTAAATTCATCCTCCTGGACATTCAAGGTGAGTATCTTGAGCATGAAGATCACATGCATAAACTCGTACTTTGCATCGATCTTTAACTTGGCCTCCATCCTTTCTCTCGTGAACGACTCCGTGTCACAACCCATTCGGACCAGTACGTCTATAAATGTTTTGTGATAGAGATCCATCAGCTCTTCGATGCCATCGTCACTTGCGTCTGTGCTGGAGAACAGGTAGAAGACCAACTCGCGCAATGGATCGAGCAATAGATAATTTTGAAAGTCCACAAACTTAATGTCGTCTACTCGACCGTTCTCGTCGCGATGGAACATGATGTTATTCACCCAGAAGTCCGTATGGCAGATGGTGGACCAGGGTTCCTCGTCGCCGGGCACAATGTCCCACATACCGTTCTTCTCCGCATCTTCCATCGCTGCCTTGCACCGATCGAGGTAAACGGCTACTTCCGGATCTTCCGCTATCCTCTTCAACATGTCGCCGTGTATATGTTCGAACTCCTGATTGTGCAATTTTATACACTTGCTACGTTCCTTCAGCAGTTCAAAGTACTCCGGTTGCTTGAGTCTGATGGCTATTCCTAGTGCGTGAAATCTTGCCATCGCCCGTACAGCGACCTTCGAGTGCTCGAAATCACATCCTGCGCTCCGAAAATAAAAAAGGGCAGGTGAACATCATTTAATGATTAAGCATATTTCAACTTCTCATTATCTCAAGTGCTACAATCTATATCTTAGTTTTCAATCTTAAATAAACACTCAGGTAGAACATAAAACTCATTATGACGTCAGCTAAAAGTCATTTTAGAAAAATCATAATAATCTCATTTGATATATTTTTGCCAATGTTTTGGTGACTTATTTTTCATATTATACAATATCATTTTTTGTATATATTACTTGTTTATTTAATTATTCATATATATTTTAATTATATTTAACCAACATAATTTTTTTTAAATTATACGTGCGATTATTGAACTTAAAAATTTATGATTCTTTTTGTCATTTTTAACTCATTTTTTAATCATTTGTGTTTAAGTAACTTTAAGTGATAAATAAAATCACGATGACGTCATAATGATATCATTATGAGTTTCATGTTCTACTTCGACAATGACATTTATGAGTGATGTAATCTTAGTAATAAAGTTTATATGAAACATTTATTGCCTGACTTTATAAAAATATCACTTGATAACTCAATATGTTCCATGAATTGTGTCAAGTAAGCGTTAAAACACGAGGAAATATATAGTATCAAAAATTGACGTAATAATTATTATCAAGAACACACACACACACATATACACACATAAATCATACTTGTAATAAAAAAATATAGATATAATAATATGCTTAATCATTCAATCATAATAAAAATGATAAATGATTATAATATAAATCATTATTAAAGCATGCTTAAAGTTACATCATGATACAGTATAATGTATATTTCTAATTATTATCCTATGATTTACTTATATTATAATCACAGGATAATAATTAAAAATTAATGATAATTAAAAATAATTAAAAATTTACATTTAATAAATGTGAAGTCGAATAGAACGAAAGGTAAAACTCCTGTTTAGAGGAGGCTGCTGCCGGCATAAATTTAATTTAATATACTTACTTACAAAATTAATTTTTTATATTATTTTATGAAAAATATTTTATTTGGTAAGTTGTATTTACTATCAAAACATATATTATGATATTGTATAAATATCCACGCACTTTGAATAAAATTATACTCAAAAATACTAAAGGTGATATACTTTTGGCCGGTACTGTATACATATTGCCAAGGTCATTGCCCTAAGAAACCTTCAACGGCAGTTTTATCGAACGAAATTCTGATACGAGATTCGATTTAGAAAAAAAAAAAAACTTGTAAATAATTTATGCCGCGTATTTATAAGTTTTTTTTTTTTTTTTCACAGTTTTTTGAATATTAATGATCTAAGAATTCCTGAATAGAGGCATATAAATTATTTGTGAGATTTTGAATTTATTGCTTAGAAATAATTATTGTTTCTCGAGTATACATATATACAAGAGATTTACAATACCTTTAACTCTATCGCAGATGTAAAAACCACGCGCTTTTAGATTCTCCATCAGAATTACGGCATTATCGTCAAAATCGCCATCCGGGCTGAGCGATAGTCTGGATTGATAGTACTTGGGCAGTATGTCAAACAGCTCATCCTCCTTCAGACCAGCGTCCCTCTCCAGTTGTTTATAATGAGGTATGATGCTCTCGTACATAAAAATCTCTTTTCTGAACGAAACCGGGGAGTCAAAGATCCTCCGTTGAAATTCGGTCGGCGGTGGCATCTTCGCCACCAGATAAACATCTTCCTCGTCCGCCTGATCGTTACGCTTGATCACGGCGTGAACGCTAAAAATACTACTGCCATAATTCTCACCGGGCTGCAACAGGCTCTTGGTCGTATAACGGATCACGATCAGCTGCTCGCCGAAGGTGCGGCTCAGTATCGGCTGCAGCTCGCGCAGCTCGATCGTTTTCAAATCCTTATTGTTATTCATGGTATACCTTGTTAAAAAAAAAAAAAAAAAAAAAAAAAAAAAAAAAAAAAACCCACCACTTTGTCTTATCTATTAACTAACTGTCGCTTCTGGTATCTGATCGAGACTGAAGAGCTAGCCGGGATGGTTGCGCGTAAAATATAAGCGCGCGAGCTCACACGTATTCCACACAAGCGAACGCGAACAAGTCATTCCAATTGAAATAATTATCGTCGCATGATCCGTCACTTTTCCTTTCCAGTCAACCGTACAGCCAGGATCATTAATTTTGAAAGTGTGTAGGATGACGGAGAGGGAACTTTTAATAAAACGCGTAGACAATAAACTGCGCTTCAAGAAAAAGATTTCCTTGGAGTAGGGATCCTCCTTTTTATCTCATGCATTCATGTCCAGCATATCTGATTTTTAATTAAATATAAAAAAGGGCAACATAAGCAACTCAGACAGCAAAAACGTCCTCGGGATTATCCTGAGTATGTCCAGGATATTTGGAGGCCGTTTTGTTATTAAAAACTTTTTTTATCTGCAATATATGACTATTCTCAGTCACATTGGGTGTTTTAATTAATTTAAAAGTAATAAAATATAAATATCCTCTGAATATCTTTTGGATGTCGGCTGGACATAATTCGATCCCAAGCAATATACACACATTTGAAGACGTCCGAAAACGTCCTCAAGATGTCCTTATCGTCCCAGGACGTCTTTAGGATATCTTCGGGATGCCTTCTGAATATTTTTTGAATGTTCAAGCTCTGTATATTGCTATTTAAAATAAATTGAAATAGGATCCTTTATATAAATTTGAGAATCCGTAATATTTGATAATTTTCATAATATTATCTAATGTGTCTTTTATTTTATGTATCTTACATTTTATTATATGCGTTTTTTTATCCCCAAGAGGCGTAATCATGCATAAAAAAAAACAGAAAACCTGATACTTTCTTTTTATTGAAGTGAGCTAAAATGTTCAAAATCAAAGAGAGAGAGAGGAAAGGAGGAGACTTTTATGCGTTGAAGAGGATCAGAAAAAGCTGATCGAAACGTCCGACTAAAGTGTAAACTTTTTGTACATTTCTATAATTTTAATATTAATGTCTAATTTTCACAATAGATAAGAAATTTTATTATAGAATTTAATCTTGTTATAAGTTAATTTATATAATTCCATAAATTTGCTCTAATGCCAAATAGTTCCTCATTATTTAATCTTTACTTAATTTTCTTTTATTAAACTGAGTTTTTGGCAGCATCACCGACACGCGATAAAATTCGAGCATTATTATTATAATAATATTTGTACCCAGGTAGCACTGTTCGTTTTATAAACGTTTTCTAAACGTATCTAATACGAAAAGATACGTTTAGAAAACATTATGAAACGTTTATTAAACGAACATGTGCTACTTGGGGGAATATTTACTCGGTTTCATTGCATCTATATAACATTAATACTTATAACGGTAAATGTTTAATTAGGTGTATTCTATCCTTGTCTATATTGTTTTCGCAGAAATTTTACTGTCATGATAGCATGATACCATAAATCATACTTGATTTATGGTTCCTCTCTGTCATTGATATCCGATATAATAAACCCTGCTTGGTATTTATTATCACGACATGATAGGCTGCTCTAATTAAATTTAATTAAATTAGTTAATCGTTTAATTAAATTTATAATTCACAAAATTTACAAATTTTATTTATCGCTTTATAGGAATTAAACTCTTATTTTAGGAAAATAAGTACAAAAGCAATAGGCCTATAAAAGCTTATGAAAAGGTTGTTACGTAATTGTTAAATTATCTTTAATAGAGCTAAATGGAAGTGAAACACTTACTGGTGTCTCTTCAGTCAATATATATTATCCCTAACAGTAAACATGTTCAAAAGATGTTTATAGGAGATTCATAGAATGTTAAAACATATTTTAATATCCTAGGAGTAATACTGAACAAATTTGCGCGTTAAAAAAAAAACATCTTTCTTAATTCTTTCACTTCTATAATTAATTCACTTCTATAATTCTGCGTTTTAATATGTGGTTCATATAAAATATATATTTTTTTCCATTTAGACCTATTAAAGATAATTTAACAATTATCTACGTAAATAAATATCTTTTAAACGTGTTAATGTGTACTGATAGGGAATGTTTCTTTTACGCAATAGTAGATTATGCTCTGCATTAAACAGATGAGCATAAAAAAAGGTTTTTTATTTAAATTTATTATATTTTATTTCTTATATTTTAATTGTCATCTATGTTATTTTATTTATATTATTAAATATTACAATCCCTATAAGCGCACAACACTATATAATATTCAAAACATATTCAAGGTATATTTTTAGAGGATATAATATTCCAAGAATATATCTCAAATATTATATAATATTATCCGCTTATAGGGCTTATATACTGTATGTTAAAAGCCGATTTCAGTTTCCTCATTCCCTATCGGATTTGCATTTAAGGTATCAATCATGTAATTTGTTCACAAAGAAAAAATTACATGATCGATCCCCTGATTTTATTATTTCTCGATTATGCGAGGCTGATAAAAGCATGCCCCTGCCGATCGTCAGATAGGCAACCCAACTTACTAATCTGTATGTCGGAAGCATCCTGTACATATCATGCCGGATGAGATTAATCTATGCACGCAGAGACGCGTGTAGTCATCTCGCATACGGACTTCGTCAATTGTCGATCCTCTGCGCATGTGGTCAATGATTCTCCCAACTATTGCCCTCGTTTTATTATGAGGGGCCTATGATTATCTCATGCGATTCACGTACAAATTGTATATTTAAACAGTTATTAAATTTACCAAGTTATCTTTATAATAATCGCATTATGTCATATTTTTGCAGATTTATAACATTTGTATATTACTCTATATGAATTAAAAATTAACAAACAACGGGTTAATTAAAAACGACCTGACTAGCCAAAATTATTCAATTTATTTACACGACGTTTCGACCATATGGTTGTGGTCCTTTTCAAGTGTAACTATAAAGAAAATAAATAAATAACGGATCAAACATTGATATATAGATACAATTTTTACCAGATTTTAGCCAAACAATACAACATAAAGGCGTCATAAAACCAGTCTACTCACACGTAAATTAAGAAAGAGATGAAAAAATCCAATGGGGCATGTTTAAAGGTAGAACATAATGATGGAATAATTAAATATGTCACTTAGTTAAAAACAATGGTTATAAATTTTGAGATGAACACAAACAAGGAGACACGTCATGTCAGCATGAGTTTTTTGAACAAAACTGTGAATATTTAAAAAGAAAAACAGTTCAAACGACCTTTATAATTTTGTCATAAATATTATTTAAATTTTCAGTATCTCTTTGTAGATTAATCGTGGAGTTAAATTTCTTAATAAAAAACATTTCAGCTATTTCTCTTTTCTTAATAAATTTTTCATTGTGTAAAATAACCGGATCATCCCACTCAAAATCATGCCCAAATTCAACTCTGTGTTTGCTAACGACTGATTGATTGGTAGGATGTAATTTTATATTGTTAAGATGTTCTCTAATACGTGTGCGTATATGTCGCTTTGTTTGGCCAATGTAAAGCGCATCGCAATCCTTACACTGTAATTTATAAACCACATCAGTTCTAAAGTCAGTATGTAATCTGTCTTTACCACGCTTAATCAATGTATTAAGTTTATTAGTTATAGTCATAACGACGTTCAAACCAGCGTCACAAACAATACGACGTAAACAAAAGCTAAATTCATTAACATAAGGAATTGAAACATAAGGTCTGCCTCTTTGTAATTCCTTCACCCGGGGTTCAAATTCCAAATTGTTGCGATTTTTTAAAAAATTGACCCTCTTTTTGATGTGTCGTCCAATAAGGTTGTCAGGGAAACAATTATTACGCAAAGTTTTATAAACGATACACAAATTCTCATTATGGAACCTAGTATCAGAGAGCAACAATGCATGATCAACAAGACTATAAATCGTATTAATTTTATATTTCATGGGGTGATTCGAATAAAAGTTGATATATCTTCCCGACCAAGTGGGTTTCCTGTACCAATTAGTTATGAGTCCATTGTCAGCACGTAAAACAGTAGTATTTAAGAAGCTAATGGACTTATTCTGTTCAATCTCAAACGTAAATTTTAAACGAGGGTGAAAATTATTAATTGTTACACTTGAAAAGGACCACAACCATATGGTCGAAACGTCGTGTAAATAAATTGAATAATTTTGGCTAGTCAGGTCGTTTTTAATTAACCCGTTGTTTATAATCAAATACTAGCGACTTTAATAACTTATAATTTTAAAATTGCTCTTGGACCTAATTATGGAGCCTCCCCGTATTGAAGACTTCTTTAAATTCATATCGAATCTTTATGGCGACCATTGCACATCTCTACTGAAGTCATGGATCAACTATAAAAAGAAGTTTTTTACCTCCAAACATCAATTGACTTTCCTATTACGATGCAGAAGACTGGATCTCGTTCCTACACACATAAGGAACCTCAAGACTTACATTGAATTTCACAGTTGTAGTGTTAACCACAAATTTCAAAAGTTGTTAAATTTAAGTCAGCATTCTATTCTAAATTTCGAGATTGAAGACTTGAACATTAGTTTGATGTTTTTTAGAAAAAAGATCTGTTATATTGAGAAAGGACTCTTTGAATGTTTACCACATGACTTGGTTTTTGACTTTTTTAAACGTAGCAAACAAAGGATGTTCTCATTCGGTTTAAAGATAAAAAATAATTTAATTAATAAGTTTGACAAATTAAAATTAAAAAATGATTTCAAAGAGGATCCTTTTCATAATATTGATAAATCCAAATGGTTTGTAAACATTAGTGATAAGACCATTCCCGAACATGTCTCCACTCTCTTAAGCTTGGGTGACAATTTTGCGCTACCCATAAATCCTTCACGCAGTAAAGATCGCGTTGATTATGTATTAAACGTCGTTAAAGGTTTTGAGGCGTGTTCTAGCATGATTCCAACTGATCTTATAGAGACTACCAGAATCTCTGTTGCGAATACACTGCAGAGATTTTTATGTTCTCGTCGTCATGTCAGTTATATTGAAAGACATATAGGGCGGGCCTTTTCACTTTCGAAAAAATTTTTGTCTGATAATAACGATTTATTAGTTACCAAAGCTGACAAGGGACAGTCCACAGTCGTAATGAACAAGACTGATTATTTGTTAAAAATGGAGTCGTTGTTGAGTGATGAATTTACTTACAAGAAAATCAATAAAAATCTGACAAAACCACTTATGAACAAGATAAATTCATTACTAAAATCTTGGCTCAACAACAAGCTCATTGACGAAAGAACTTACAAACATCTAAACTGTACTAATGGAAATTTACCACGTTGCTATGGGTTGCCCAAGACCCATAAGCCTGGTTTTCCATTAAGAATCATTGTTTCGACTGTTGGCAGTACTTTGTACAATTTATCAACTTACATACAGGATATACTGCAAAGGTCAGTTGTGAAACCAGCTTCACATATAAACGACGGATGGTCTTTTTCCAAAAAGATAAAGGACGTTATTATTGAGGGCGGTCAAGTAATGATATCATTGGATGTTAGCTCGTTATTTACTAATATCCCCAAAGAATTGGTTCTGACCGCCATTGAAAAACGATGGAATAACATCAGTTCTGCTACTAACTTTAGCCTTGCTCAATTTATACATGTTGTGGAATTGATTTTAGATTCGACAAGTTTTAGTTTTAATGGACAGTTTTACGAGCAAATTTTCGGAAGCCCCATGGGCTCTCCTTTATCTCCGATATTAGCGGACATTGTTATGGATGATTTAGAGTCTCATTGTCTAAATTTGTTAAGTTTTAAAGTCCCAATTTACTATAGATATGTGGACGACATATTTGCAATAATTCCACGCACAAGCATTGATGAGATGTTGGATACCTTTAATAATTTTCACCCTCGTTTAAAATTTACGTTTGAGATTGAACAGAATAAGTCCATTAGCTTCTTAAATACTACTGTTTTACGTGCTGACAATGGACTCATAACTAATTGGTACAGGAAACCCACTTGGTCGGGAAGATATATCAACTTTTATTCGAATCACCCCATGAAATATAAAATTAATACGATTTATAGTCTTGTTGATCATGCATTGTTGCTCTCTGATACTAGGTTCCATAATGAGAATTTGTGTATCGTTTATAAAACTTTGCGTAATAATTGTTTCCCTGACAACCTTATTGGACGACACATCAAAAAGAGGGTCAATTTTTTAAAAAATCGCAACAATTTGGAATTTGAACCCCGGGTGAAGGAATTACAAAGAGGCAGACCTTATGTTTCAATTCCTTATGTTAATGAATTTAGCTTTTGTTTACGTCGTATTGTTTGTGACGCTGGTTTGAACGTCGTTATGACTATAACTAATAAACTTAATACATTGATTAAGCGTGGTAAAGACAGATTACATACTGACTTTAGAACTGATGTGGTTTATAAATTACAGTGTAAGGATTGCGATGCGCTTTACATTGGCCAAACAAAGCGACATATACGCACACGTATTAGAGAACATCTTAACAATATAAAATTACATCCTACCAATCAATCAGTCGTTAGCAAACACAGAGTTGAATTTGGGCATGATTTTGAGTGGGATGATCCGGTTATTTTACACAATGAAAAATTTATTAAGAAAAGAGAAATAGCTGAAATGTTTTTTATTAAGAAATTTAACTCCACGATTAATCTACAAAAGAGATACTGAAAATTTAAATAATATTTATGACAAAATTATAAAGGTCGTTTGAACTGTTTTTCTTTTTAAATATTCACAGTTTTGTTCAAAAAACTCATGCTGACATGACGTGTCTCCTTGTTTGTGTTCATCTCAAAATTTATAACCATTGTTTTTAACTAAGTGACATATTTAATTATTCCATCATTATGTTCTACCTTTAAACATGCCCCATTGGATTTTTTCATCTCTTTCTTAATTTACGTGTGAGTAGACTGGTTTTATGACGCCTTTATGTTGTATTGTTTGGCTAAAATCTGGTAAAAATTGTATCTATATATCAATGTTTGATCCGTTATTTATTTATTTTCTTTATAGTTACACTTGAAAAGGACCACAACCATATGGTCGAAACGTCGTGTAAATAAATTGAATAATTTTGGCTAGTCAGGTCGTTTTTAATTAACCCGTTGTTTATAATCAAATACTAGCGACTTTAATAACTTATAATATTAAAAATTAAATTTAATAGGTCATTTTTGTTTATCGGAATGTTTGGGAATGTGAGAAATTAGATTAAATGTTATAATTTTAAGTCATTCAGAAAATATTCTCCTGCAATATGTAGTGATAAAAAAGATAAATTTATTTATGAAAATTGACAGAACAGTAATATAAAAATACATTTCCCTGGCATTTATATGGCAGTTGTAAAATACGTCATATATAATTAAAATTTTCATATGACAAAATATGATTAAAATAACAAATGTAAGATATTTCATAAAGTAATATTTCATCAATTTATTCACAGCTTGATTTATCAATGCACTTGATAATCAATTTAATTTCTCCCTGTTTGTTTTTTTCATCTTCTTTTATTTCGATGGATTTCCCCAATTTATTGATAATAATAACATTCTTATTTAGTCCGGCTCTCTTGCTCGATCAATTTGCTATGAATATCCCATAAATTCTGTAAGCAAAACATGATAAGAGTTTTAAATTCATTTATCTAGAATTTACAGTTTTTATGATAAATTCATAAAAATAAACATATATAATTTATGTATCATATACAATTTATTTTTACGAAACATAGAAAGGAAAATGGATATGTATTATTGGTACAATTCGAGAGAATTTACATTTTTCATAAAGATGAAAATAACTACCATTTCAATTATTTTGCACTGTGCGACGTGGGATTGCATTTCCATCTTCCTCAATCAATTTGCGATGTACATCACTGAGTGCCTATATATAGCATATCATTTTGAATACAAGACACGGAATATTATAATTTCCGTATTATATTTTTAATTTAACTAACTTAGCATGTCTCTACTTTATGATGGCAAAGCACCAGAATTTACACGAAAAAGATAGAGAAAGAGTGTGTATGTGTGTATGTAAATACCTTGAAATATTTAACTGTTTTCACACGTAATTCCAAAGTTGCATCTTCATCACAAATTATAAGCGTACTTGGATGTTGTTGAAACGCTGATACCGTCCACATATGATTAACCCCTTCTTCTATCGCTTTGTAAAGAGCAAAGGCTTTATGAGATCCAGTGATAAGAATCATCACTTCTTTCGAGTCCATTACGGTGCCGACACCTACAGTTAGAGCCTGTTTCGGCACTTTATTAATGTCATTTCCAAAGAATCTCGCGTTAGCTTCCAAAGTGTCTTGCGCAAGAGTTTTCACTCTTGTGCGAGAAACTAATGACGAGCCTGGCTCGTTGAAAGCTATGTGTCCATCTGGACCGATACCTATCAAATAATGTTTCATAGTTAGACAAACACACCTGACACTTTTTTTTTTTTTTTTACAAACTTTTACACTTGTTACAATTAAGAAAATCTGTTGTCTTTCAGATTTAACAAAATTACTAATGTACCTCCAATGAATAATTCTATTCCACCAGCCTCATTGATCTTTCTTTCAAAATCATTGCACTCTTTTTTAAGATCCGCCGCATTTCCATCAAGTATATGCACATTCTCTGGATTTATATCTATATGTTTGAAGAAATTATTGTACATATAATAATGATAAGATTCTGGATGATCTCTTGGCAAGTCAACATACTCGTCCATATTAAATGTCTTAACATATTTGAAGGAAAGTTTGCCTTGTTGATAATATGTTATAAGCTTTTTGTACATTCCCAAAGGCGTACCACCTACATAATATAAAAAGAAAGGAAAATAAAAATTGTTCCAAGATAATACAATTAAGCAAACGTTTAAAAATAAAAATTAACGTACCTGTAGGGAGACCGAGCACAAAATACTTGTTCTCGTTAGGATTGAAGTCATTGATTCTCTTTAAAACATATTTTGCAGACCATTCTGCGACATAATCCACTGTGTCACAAATTATCAAACGCATAATGAGTATTTATGTTAATTGTAACTACAATCACAACCTGCAAAATAAGTAGAAGGGTTTGTAACAAAATTAGTACACCAAGCCTATGCGCACAGTTTATGCCAATAATGTGCACAACGTATATTTTCATCATATTGCAAAAAATTAGTATAGATTTTCTGCTTTTTAGTCCAAAGATTAGATAGAGCCAAGGATTGGATTTCCTTGCTATTAATTATATAAGAGAAATAAATTACACATAATAAAGAAAAAGTTAGTATAAAACACATGAGATATTTATTTCATTCAAGCCCAAAGAAATATATGAAAGAATTATGAAAAACAAGCTTATTCTTTTATTTGCAGTAAAACATATTTGCAGTTGCAGGTGCTGCGTATTCCTATCTTAAAGATAAGCTGACAACACTGACCTTTTATTTCATGTGCAATGTACAGTCATGAAAAAAACATGTTTGTTAAAAAAAATTCTCTGAATATGTATATTCACACACACACACACACACACACATACACACACACATATATATATTCAATTTAAAAATTTTCTTCACAAGAGTTTTTTTAGTGATAATATATGTATAAGTGACATGTATAATTAGAAAATTTGCATTAAAAAAAAGCATTACTAAGAAAAAAGGTTCAAAATGTAGAGCCTTACATTTAAAAGAAAAGATATTATAACTTGTATAAAAATATAATTTATCATTTAAAGTTAAAATTTATTATTTGAAAAAATTTTCAATGAAAAGTAGAATACCTTAATTGATATATTTTATTTCTTTTATTCCTTATTTTTTAATAATTTGTATTAATAAATATCGCATGTATTTAAATGTAATTTACATACTTAAAGTTATAAAAAAAATATGTGACACTAAAAAACACTAACAATAAGAGTCTATGTTTAAGATGCTTATTAATAAACACTTGCAGTATCTCTAATTAATAAATTAAATTACGCAGCTCTTTTTCAGGGTCAATAACCAAAATAAAGTTTTTGACTTTCAATTATATACAGATAGATAAAATTAATCTATTACGCTATCTATAATTCAGATTTTTCCTTGTTCTTATCAGACGACGAAGTATGATTGGTATGATCCATGGTATGGATTTTATTTAGAAAAACCGTACGAAGTAATCCTTTAAAAGGCACAAACCTGTTGCCTACCGTTCTCTAATTCCACCTGTCAGTCCAGGTCGGTCTCGCTAATCAGCTGACTCGCACGTCGCACGTATTAACCTAATCGCACGAGCTGTCACCCCTCGAATGTACCGGATCGCTTATTTTCGGTCAACTCATCGTCTCGCACATCCTTATCGCGATATTATCCCCCAGAACCTTTCGCCGCAACTATTTTCTTTATCTACCTTTTATCAAACGCAAAATTACAAGAGGGAGTTGTGACGTTCTTGACAATCTTGCATTTTCTACACTCAATAGCTGAACTCGTACAGCTGGTTCAGTTAAAGGTAACAGCGACAAGAAGGATCACGTGACCAAAAATAAAGATATCAATTCGTCATTTTTTGTCGCTCAAACAATCTTCAGCGGCTCGTGAAAATTTGCCTTAAAAGGAACAGATATACACTCAGGACAGGATTAGGTTAGGTTAGTTTTTCGTTCTGGCGGGAAGCGGGAAGAAGCATTTCCGTAGACTTATAAAATTCCTATTACAGCTGATGTATGTTTATAACTGACTCCCAAGATGCCTGACATCACGATTAACGATATCATTGTTAGCTTTCCTTTTAAACCGTATTCCGTACAAGAGGAATACATGAGAAAGGTGATAGAATGTCTGCAAAACGGTCAACACGGTGTCTTGGAGTCCCCCACAGGTATACTCGTGCTTGATTTAAAAATCTCGAGTCTTAGAAAATTTGCGTTAAAAAAAAAATAAAAAGATGTAAAACCTTACATTAAAAAAAAAGATATAACTTGTATAAAAATATAATTTATCGTTTAAAGTTAAAATTTATTATTTGAAAAAATTTTAAATGAAAAGTAGAATATTTTAATTGATATTATATTTTATTTCTTATTTCTGTAATATTTTGTATTAATTAAATGAATATATCCCATAGGTACTGGAAAAACTCTCAGTCTTTTATGTTCTTCCCTAAGTTGGCTGTTGACAAAGAAAGCTCAATTACAAGCACAAGTAATAGCGGGTGCGATTGAGAAAAAAGACTTTGGTGGACATTTTTTTAAATATTTGATTGACGGCCTTGAAAAGGCATCAGGAGCACCAGATAAGGTCCAAAATTTTGGATGGGCTATGCCTAAAATTATTTACGCATCTCGAACGCATTCTCAACTGTCTCAAGCTATGAACGAATTGAAGAGAACATCGTACAAGCATGTTGCCACTGCTGTATTAGGATCTCGAGATCAACTGTGCATTCATCCAGAAGTTTCTAAAGAAGCAAGTGCTTTTAACAAAATACATATGTGTCATTCTAAAGTAAAATCAAGGACTTGTTTTTATTTTAATAATGTTGAGGCAAGGTATGTGCTTATGTACTTTAGCAATTTTTTAATCAAAGCAAAAAAAATAGCTGTACAAAATACTATATAAATTCTGTAAAATATGTTTAGAAAAGATGATCCTGTTTTTAAACAGGAGGTGTTAGATATAGAAGATTTAGTTAAAGTTGGACAAAAACACAAATGCTGCCCATACTTTTTGGCAAAAGAATTGAAGCAAAATGCGGATATTATTTTCATGCCTTATAATTATCTGTTGGATCCTAAAACACGAAAGTCACAGGGTATAGATTTACAAAATACTGTAGTTTTGTTGGATGAAGCTCATAATGTTGAGAAAGTTTGCGAAGAAGCAGCATCATTACAGGTACAAAAACAAATTTTTTTCTCTTTGTTGTTTTGTGTATATTTTAATTAAATATTAATTAAATATCCTCCTTACAGATAAGTAGTACAGATATTGCATTATGCATTGATGAAGTGACTACAGTAATGAAAGATATGGCTAAGGATGCAGATTTGGAAAATGACTTTTTATCAGAGAATAATGTTCAAAAAGATTTCACAGCAGAAGATTTATTCATATTGAAGGCATTGTTTTTGGAGCTGGAAAAAGCAATCGATTCTATTGAATTAAAAAATCGTAACGAGGGAGACACTTTTCCTGGTGGATTTATTTTTGAATTACTTGAGAAAGTTGAGGTATATAAACGTTTTTAATTTTATTAAACAACATTGTTAAATTTGTAAATTTTATATATTGATATGCACATATTTATTTATTTATTTAATTTTTGCAATAGTTAACACATGGTAAGGAACAAATTGTGATAGATAAGTTGGAAAAAATAATTTCATATTTGACAACTACTAGTACTTCTCCATTTGCAAGAAAGGGAAATGCACTGCAAAAGTTTAGTGACTTATTGAAGACTGCTTTTAATAGCGGTGCTTCTATCGTACGTCACAAAGAAAGAGTTAAACGTTGCTACAAAGTTCATATACAGGCAGAAGAACAGAAAAAATCTCATAAGAATGACGTTTGGGAGACCAAGAAGACAGTAAAAACGGACGGAAAACTTATTAGTTATTGGTGTTTTAGTCCTGGCTTTGGGTATAAATCATTTACAGCAAAAAGAAAATACTTTATAATTATAAATTATACAAAAAACACAGTCTGTCTTTTTATATAGTATGGAGCAAATGGTAGAACAAGGGGTACGCTCAGTAATACTCACAAGTGGTACGTTGTCTCCATTGAAACCATTCGTATCGGAACTTGGTATACCGATAGCAGTTCAGCTAGAAAATCCGCACATTGTGACAAAACAACAAGTATGTGTTGGTGTTCTTAGTCAGGGTCCAGATAATCATACGCTCAATTCCTCCTACAACACAAGGTAAATACTCTATTATTACAAGGTAATATTATTATGCATAGTAATGTAACTCTTATTATATTATCACACTTATATTTTTATAGGAATGATCCAAAATATATTGCATCTCTTGGAAGAACAGTATATAACTTTAGCTGTATCGTGCCTCATGGATTGTTGATATTTTTTCCTTCATATCCGATCATGAAAAAATGCAGAGATGAATGGCAGAATATGGGTTTGTGGACGCAGATTGCCGAACGTAAGGTAAACAATCTTTAGGGTGTTACAAGTAATGTCTTTTGTGGCGTATTACGATATATTAATTATACTGGACAATAGCCTATTTATGTAGAACCTAACTCGAAAGACGGATTTGTCAACGTGATGAACGAGTATTATCAAAAAATTAGAGATCCGTCTTGCAAGGGGGCTGTTTTCATGGCAGTGTGCCGAGGAAAAGTCAGCGAAGGTCTAGATTTCGCTAATGCAAATGGTAGGGCTGTGTTAATCATTGGTCTTCCATTTCCGCCCTTAAAGGATCCGCGAATTATGCTAAAGCAAAGGTACTTGGAAGAAATAAGGACTGCGGAGAAAGAAGTATAAATCATACCTTTGTTTAACTTTATAAAATAATAACACTATAATAATCTTTAATGAAAATGAATAAATTTAATATTCAGAGTTTAACCGGGCAAGAATGGTATCAACTTGAAGCGTCACGGGCCGTTAATCAAGCTATTGGCAGGATAATAAGACACAAAAGCGATTATGGTGCCGTGATACTCTGCGATTGTAGATTCGAAAATCCAAATTTCAAGAAACAATTGTCCGCTTGGCTCAGGCCGTACATAAAAAAGTTTACAAATTTTGGGACGATTACAAAAGAGTTACGAGAATTCTTTAGGAATGCGGAAAATACTGCAAGTTTCTGTTTTAATTAAATACGATTTAAAAAAAAAATTACGTGCTTTATAATTTATTTTAACTTGTAACAATTTCACAGCTGCCACAACCTAATGATGCCATCGTTCGTGCACAATATGGTAACGAAGATATATCGTTGCCTGCCGTAGGTGCTACCTTTGAAACAACATTATCTCATCCTCTAAAACAAAACGTACAAAACAACTTTGTGACAAAAGATAGTTTCAACATAGATATGTATTTGGATGAAAGTATAAAGGACAAAGAAAAGTCGGTGAAGCCACAATCTGCGATCAATTTTAGTACTTGCAAATTAAAAGATAATCAGAGTACGTGCAAACTGGCAAAACATGTTGATGAACCAATTGCTAAAAGAAGGAAAATTAATATTTTACCGTCCGGAGTTGATGCGTATTTTTCTACTCCTTCAACTTCTTCAACAGTTTTAGAAAACAATTTTGTAAATATCACACAAAACATTAACGAAGCAAATAAAGATGATAAAAAGGTATTGGGAAAACAATATCTGAAAGATGTAAGTGTATAAAAACTCAATAATATTTATGTGAAAAGAAATAATGCAATATTTAAATGTAAATAATACTTCTAGGTAAAACGGACGCTATCAGCGAGTGATTATAAAATATTTGCAGCCATGATACAAAGCTATACGCAAAATGGTGATTTTGACGAATTATTGAAAACATTGTCAAGTTTATTTCCACCGACCGGGCAATTACACCATTTATTTGTAGGTAAGTTTGTCTTTTATAAGTTGTTAAAATGAAGAGGTGAGATGATAAGAAAAACAAACATCATATCTTTAAAATTATACGTATGTGGCAGAGAACAATTTAAAAAAAATATTTCTATTTTTAGGATTTCGGAGTTTTCTAAAAAAACAACATATTGAAACTTTTGAGAATTATATAAAAAAATAAAATGTTCTTAATCAATTTGTAATATTAATAGTAGACGCTAAGAAAATATTATACATAATTTTATTTATTTAACTTAAATTTATATATTTGTTTTTTTTTAATAAGAGATTAATAAAAAATTAAGAGCCTTAATGTATTTGATAATAAATATTTTTAATTTAAATTTGTTATTTATATGAGATTGGTAACTATTCTATGCTGTGAATGTAAAAATGATGCAAGCATCATTATAATGAGGACAAGAAAAAATTCGAAAATTTAATAAAAATAAATAATCATCTTCTTTTTACATGATAATAATATAAAATTGGTTTTATCAATTATATAGGAATGATATAACACTCTTTATATGTGTGATAAGATATTAAACATATTTTATGCACTTATATTACACATGATAGCATATTTTATCAGATATATTAAAATCTATACAAAATATTTTTGTTAAAAAAACACGAGAAAAACATTATTATATATCATTAATTTCATTAATCAATATATTATACATAATTTTTATGTAAAATCTAAATAATGCATACAGCATTACTTATAGAAAAAGGAAAAAAGAACATAGCATTCTTTTAAGTGTTCGTTAATGATGATTCATGAATCATAATAAATATAGATATCTCTTCTATTTTGTTAAACATATATATATTATATATATAATTTGCAAATATCTCATTCATTGTGCACAATTAAATGAACACGTTAATAATGATTCATCAATCATAATAAATATAGATATCTCTTCTATTTTGTTAAACATATATATATATATTATATATATAATTTGCAAATATCTCATTCATTGTGCACGATTAAATGGACACAAATATGAAAAATTATATACACCCGCACCTCGATATAGTATTCGAAAAAAAGAAATCCATCATATCGCTAGTAAAAGAGATACACAATGAATATGTATGTAGTTCGATGCTTGTCATCTGATTTGTATTAAGAAAAATTTATATAATCGATTGAAGATAAACAATCTCGACATAATCATGCATCTGTCAGAACAAAAGGCCCAGCGAGGCATCGACAAAAGTGTATTGACATCATACGTCTACAACTTCATTTTGTCTCTATTTTTTTTTCATTTTTTTACAATTCCATAGTATGTGTTTCAGGCATCTCCTTGTTATTGTCAACATCGCTTTTCGCAAACGCGTTCGCGACAATGTCTTGGTAATATTCACCAAATACACTGCGATTATGCGAGATAAGTATTACAAATCGGGCAGCGACGGCCGTTAATTCCTCTTGCAGTGAAGAGAGACCTGGCGGTACTTGTTGGGGCGCAGTGGATTGCGACTGAATGATTTTTTGTAGAAATTGCCTAATTCGCAAACCTAAAATGATATTTATTCATAGCTAAAAGCGTTAATTGGCAAACTGATTTTTATTTATTCTGACGGATTATACTTACTGACAAGATATCTGATCTTATGGTCTGTATTTATAAGACTGGTTATCTGGCCTTCCAATAATGTTTCTAATTCTGGAGACAACTCGGGAGCATCGATTTCTCGTAAAGTCGTTTTCACGTCCTCTTTTACTTGAAGTACAATATTTGGCATCGCAGCTTCCAAATCCCTAGGAAAAATTGTATTAATAAATTTTGAATATATTTTGCGTTACTAATGATAAAGTTTGTAGAGAAAAAACGAATAATTACTATACATTTTAATTATAATTTGTCTCTCTTTAATTATTATTGAACATACTTGTTAGAATGTACAGAATCCAACAATGCATTCAAGTGCTCCTTAATATTCTTCTTAAAATTCGAAATTCCATGAATCGCCGCACCGATTGTATTATTAACCAACAATATCACAGAACCAATGATGCTTAATCTACTAGTTATATCGCGCAATTCTAAAAGTCTTCCTTGATCTAACATCAATGTCTAAATAAAAAAAAAAAAAAACAGTTTATCAATAAACTTACAAGTAACATAAAATCCTACATATTTCGCTAAAATAATAAATTCATACTTCGGCATTTGGATTGAAATCCCATTCCAGAAGATCGAGATACGCCTCTGTCACTAGAGAGTGAGTGATTTGTCTTACATTACTAGTGTCGCTACTCGATGAACTCGCGATCTTTTCCGGATCGAAATGTTTCAGTAACCATCTTTCTGTGTATTGCAAACCGTTCGAATTAATCTTTAAAAATTCGGCAAATTTTGCTTTCTCATACTCGACACTTAAGGCGATGATGTTCGGCCTCATCATTGTGATGGTAAAATTTGCCAAGTCCAATCTCATTAGCTGCAACAATTCCATGATACCTTTGAACGTCTCAATTACGTCCACTTGCTGCGAGAGCTCTTTGATCTTTTCGTCCCTGACCGGCGCGCAAATCTTACTCATAACAGAGATTATATACTGCGCGTAATGATGAAAATCTAATACACCTTTTTCTGCTTGCTGTTTGATCAAGTCTAGATCAAGCACTTCTCTGATATTTTCTTTGATTCTGGAATTTTGCGGCGGTACAAGCTCGTCCAAAGACTGAAACAAATTTGAAAATATATTACTACGCGATATTTGACGTTTCTGTTTGTTAGAAAAAAAAAAATAAAAGGAAAATATATAATTACTTCTTTAATTTCTTTCAATAAAACTGGTACGTGTGAATAATCTGGCGGATCTTCGGCCAACTTCTTCGCTAACAGATTCCAAAAAGCTTTATGCATTATTTCTTTTACTCGCCTATGAAAGCTACCGTCTTCCGGTTCTAATTTTTGCAACTGAAAATTTTTATCTACCGCGATTTCATGCGCTAAGGCCATATTTTTCATTCCATTGGCAGTTTTTATAATTTCGTCGAAAGACACGAATTTTGGTGGCGACGCTCCTGTTAATCCTCCCATAAAGTTTGGCGTTGGTTGACTGGTAATGCAAGAAATACAATATATGTATAAGTAGCATTAGTTGAAGGCAAGTTGTTATTTTTGCCTTTAAATTCTAAGTACCTATTTTGCGCTTCGTCTTGCGCTTCGTTTTGTTCATTTGTATGTACATTATTATCACAGTTCATTGATGTACCAGCGTCATCCGCATTATGTTTTTGTTCATCCTCATTCTTCATTTTTTGATTGCTAAATAATAATCATAAAACAGTGAACAGAATTTATATTCAAAATTAAAGATAAACAGAACAATGAAAGAAAACTCCAAATAAAATTTAAAAAAATAATCATTAGAAACATACATTATTAATAAAAATTATTTAAAAAATGTAGCACATATAGCTTTCAATTGTTAACATTTTGCTAATGATGAGAAAGAAAGAAATTTGAATATTAGATATTTAAAATTGTTTTCTGATTAGTAAAACAACAAACACAAATCTCCAATAAAATATTCCGCATTGTTATCAGAGGACTGATAAACTGACCGATATAAGATAGCAGGGATGAAATTTAATAATGCCATGGGTCTCAGTAACTTGCGACTAAACAAAAGACAGCAAAGGGTTACACCCCAAATTACTCCAGCACCGACCAAAACTTTGTTCCTGACAAAATATCATTTAATTATACACATCAAGATCTTTCAATTACATTTTACAGCGACTGACAAATTATGATGACAACAATACAAGAATGAATCAATCGCTGATATATAAAAATAACAATTCTAACAAACTTTATCATTAAAAAAAAAAACATTTTCATGTAAAATTTTATTCAGGATAAAATTCTTGTGCATAATATTACCTGTCTGGCATAGTGTTGGTTGTCAATGTGTGTGTGTATATATATATATATATATATATATATATATTATTTAAAAGATTGGCCGTAACATGATCTCTGTGCACAGAAGAGAGGCTGTCTCGAGTACGCTCTTGAGGAATAGAAGGAGGTCAGAGAGCCTATAAAAAGAATACCCACGATTTGAGCTGCGAGGGGAACCTGCAAAGGCAATACGACTGCATTTCTCCACTTCCGAGTATCTTTTATCATATAAAAAAAAAATAGTCACATAGGTTAATTACGCGCAATTTTACACACAAGGAAGGGCCTTCTCGGAGCAGCTTCAAGTCCGTCGACGCATCGGATTTATCTGCAGACGCGTGCGTTTGTTGACAGCATCCCGCGATGGGACTCGTGTGTCGTGTGACTCGAAGCGAACAGCTGTAACTGTATATGCATATATGCGCCTACAGCAGCATCTCGGACAAGGAATTTAGCCGGAAGTGTCACTCGCTGCGAAGCGCGCATTTAAATGCACATATAGAGCTTAAAGGAATTGTTCTATTGTTCTTTCGATCTTTCTCGTCTTCACATACAAAAGTATCGAAGAGATGAAATGGAAAAGATTTTTGAAAAATTTTTTACACAGCATCAATTTCAAAATATAATTAAAAATTTTATATCATATAAAACGATTTTTTCTTTTATACACTTTTACTTTAATTATTATATGGTAAAAAGATGAAAACCTACCTTTGACAATAAAACTTTCGGTTCGGCTCCAAAGTGACGGATAACAGCGGATGCGGTTTGAAAGCAGTTTAAATGCAATCGAAATGTCTTTGTTGTACAAGTTACCCTAATTGGAGGTATGACTCATTTTGCCGTCTACCTTGAATTCGCGTGGAGGTAAAATTTTTTGTTTGCAGACAAAAGCCACGAGAGTGGAGGAAAAATGCTGCAATATATATAATGCAATTGTAACAAGCTTTATTTACATATAAATTCCCGTCACATATCCGCATTTTTTTCTTCGAAGAAAACCAGGTCCACGCAATTATAAAACGTTCAACAATGTTACAGTCTGTATCAAAAGATGATAGAAAATTGTAAAATGTAGAATGCATTTTCCTTTTTATATATTAAAAGGCACCGCAGATAGGTTCGCACCTACACCCTTGTAAAGTACAAAATATTAGCGATACAAGGAGAAGTAACTCCAAAGTGAAAAATATTAATAATAATTAAAAGTAATATACAGTATTACGGAAAGAAATATTTTCGGTTTAGCAATCTGTGATAAACAATTAGATGTAAAACATTACATATCGTAAAATATGACATATTTAAGTAGCAAGTATTATTATAGTTATGATACAAGAGCTTAAAAAAAAAAAAAAAGAAAAAGAGAGATAAATATAAATCTTCTTTAGAGATTGGCTGATTTTCCCAAGGCGTTGATATGTACTCCGCATTTACGCAAGCCTTCCGTCAATCGTTGAGCAAGATCCACATCCACTCGAGCAAAGTTTCGCACAGCACGTTCGACGATAAACGCTGAGGCGTTGCGCAGATTGCCGACCATGTTTTGCACCAATCTCTCTTTAGCGGCTTCATCGAGCACCTTCTTCCAGAAAGTGGTAGCTTGACCGAAGTCGTCCTCGTCCTCGGGATTATAACGGTCCACGTCTCCGCTCACGTGGAACGGTGGCGAACGAACGGCCGGACACTCTCTCGGTCCGTCGAAGCTATTTGGATAATAATTCGGCGCGCCCCCGTGATTATATATCGGCATATTACCGTCTCGCTGATAATGCATCGCGGAAATTGCCTACGGGATGATAATATATTGCATTATTTAATTTTCGAGAGATATATATTTTAATAAATATTTTATACTCTAATTATTTGATTATATTAATCAAATAATAAAGTTGTGCTATTTGAGAGATTAATATATACATAAATTATTAAATTATTATTAATATATTTTATATAAATTAGTATTGTTTCCAAATTAAATATATTTTACAAAAGTTTTATTTAATTAATTTAAACTTACTATTATATTTTTATCAAACTATGTTATTATTTGATTATATTAATCAAATAATAATATAGTTTGATAAAAATATAATAATAGTAAGTTTAAATTAATTAAATAATCACTTTTGTAAAATCTATTTAATTTGGAAACAATACTAATTTATATAAAATATATTAATAATAATTTAATAATTTATGTATATATTAATCTCTCAAATAGCACGACTTTTACAATTAATAATTTAAACCATGCACAATCATTACCTCAAGTAATCTTCATTGTAGTATTTGTTAAACGTGCAATTAAAAATAATGTGTAGACACTCAATTTCTTTATGTCAATATTATAATCATTACGTCAACATCTCATATAAAATATTTTTACAAAACATAAATCAAAGTTCCAAAATTCATTT
The DNA here is from genome assembly GCF_047496725.1 of Anoplolepis gracilipes. NCBI lineage: Eukaryota > Metazoa > Arthropoda > Insecta > Hymenoptera > Formicidae > Anoplolepis > Anoplolepis gracilipes. The sequence goes on from NC_132983.1 coordinate 5,835,183, forward strand.
TTCAATTATAAATATAAGTATTATAAAATAGAAAATTATATTACTAGGGTAAAAAAAAATCCCTACTTTTCTTTTACTTTGAAGAAATATGAATAAACTTTATCTCAAGTTGCGAAATAAGTATTACGTAAGAAGCATTTCTATCATAATTAGAAAAAATGACAGTAATCATGTGGTTTATTCTATCACAAAATGGAAAGTTACCTTGTAAGGGCAATTCACTGGCAACTGAAGATGATTCGGTCCCAAGCGATGCCTGTGAGTGTCGCCATAAGAAAAGAGTCGACCTTGTAACATTTTGTCGGGACTTGGTTCGATACCAGGTACCATATGCGCTGGATCAAAGGCCATTTGCTCCACATCAGCAAAATAATTTTCAGGATTGCGATCCAACACCAGTTTACCCACTGGTATTAGCGGATATTCCTTGTGAGGCCATATCTATAGGAAAAATTCGTATAATTTTTTAAAAGTAGAATAGCCATTTTATAAAGTAGAATATCGATAGAATTGAAAAGTAACAATTACTTTTGTCAAGTCAAACGGATTCCACTTAAAGGTCTTCGCTTGGTCAGCGGTCATTACTTGAATGTAGAACGTCCAAGACGGATATTGTTTTTTAGCGATAGCATTGTACAGATCTGCAATCGCGTAATCAGGATTGGAACCGCTGAGTTCGCCAGCTTTCTCCGCGAGAAGATTTTTAATCCCTTGATTGGTCTGCCGATTATATCAATTAATATAGGTCAATTAATACAGATCATTTTAATATAGATCATATATGCTACTTTTTTCTGGTTTAAATAAGAACCTTGTAGTGGAATTTGCAATAGACTGTCTCATTCTTGCTGTTGACCAACTTGAACGTATGAGAACCATAACCGTTCATATGACGGTATCCGTCAGGAATGCCGCGATCGCCAAAGAGAAACATAACTTGATGCGTTGTCTCGGGTCTGAGGGAGATAAAGTCCCAGAACATGTCAGCATCCTAACAAAAAGCATTTTATTAATACAGTTTCTATCTCACAAAATGCCATTACGATAAAGTAAAGAAAATATATTTTAAAACATATTTTATATACATAAATACATTCTTGATCATTGAATTAGTTGTCTATCTGTAATAATAGTGAAACGAACTTTCAAATGGGTCGCGGGATTTCTCTTCTGCGTATGAATGAAACTTGGGAAGAAAAGAGGATCCTTGATGAAAAAGATCGGCGTATTGTTGCCGACGAGATCCCAGATACCCTCCTCGGTATAAAACTTTACGGCGAATCCACGTGGATCTCTGAAAAAGAAAACGGAAAATTGATTATAATTAGAGAAACATATATGTGAGAACATTTTTGCGTATTCAGTTTTTTTATTATTCAATCCTTCGCCACTCGAATTATAGTTGCATCAGCATAGCGCAATTCAGAAGAGTAATACGCAATCACACGGGTTTTTTCTTTATTGCATCATACTAACAATAATGAAAAATCACTGTACCACGAAAAAAACACTCGAGTGCAATATTTGCTTTACACGTAACTAACCGCGATTCACTCGCTTTCTACTAATGATAAAAGTATTGCGAATATTTATGACGGCAACTGCATCGTACTCACTCAAATAATGTATTCGTTAAAATAACTTTATATTGACATTTTTTTGCACTTTATATACAGGATAATATTATTTAATAATTTTATATAATTATATGTAGAATATATATTTTTGCAAAGCACATTTTAACAAAAAGGCAGCGAGGATACAATTATCGCGTTTGAATAAAATTCCTGTGCGTCAGAAAATTTAATAATAATTTATACTACACATTGTGGCACTTTTCCTATTTATTACCTGACAGTGTCGGCAGAACCGCTTTCGCCACCGACAGTAGAGCATCTCACAGCGATAGGAGTCCTCTTTCCAATGCTGGAAAATACCTTGGCCTTGCAATACTTGCTTATGTCATGAGTAACTTCAAAGTAACCGAACGCGCCTGAAAAAAATACGCGTAGAATAAATTAAATAAAAATATCGATATAATATTTATACATATAATAATATTCAAGTTGTTAATAAAAATAATAAAGTATATAAAGATACTTTATATAATAATTGTAGAAAAATAATATATTGAAGTTATGCTGTACTATAAAAAATAAAGCAAACATACCAGCTCCCTTAGCGTGCACAACTCGTTCCGGGATTCTTTCTCTAGTGAAATGCGACATTTCATCCAGGTAAACGAAATCCTGTAGCAACATGGGTCCACGAGGGCCAACCGTGAGGCTGGCCTTTTTCTCGGCAACGGGTGCTCCATTTGCGGTCAATAATACAAGTGCCTCACCCTGTGAAAAAGATAAATGCAGATTAATTCTTCGTTGATTGTTACGTAAAATAAATCTATTTCATTTAGAAACTAAAAGCCCATGAGATCTATATAATCTTGTCTAAATAAAAACTAATAAGAGTACAAGCGTAAATAGCGAGGAAATAGAATAAAACTCCTAATGATTATAATGTATGTAAATTTGGCTGATAATAACTCCTAATGGTTATTAGACAAATTTATATATATTATAACCATTTAGAGATGAGGTTTTATTTTCGCGCTGTTTATCTTGTGCTCAGCTCTTCTTAGTCCAGTTTAATTTATTTTAATTTGTAATATTCAGAATCTTATTTGATTTTGCTGATAATTTGATTTAAAAAAAATGATAAAAATTCAAAAATTGATAAGAAAAGAATCTTTAATGTCACACTCTGTATTTCATTTTTTAAGTTTGCAACATTTTTTAGAATCTAAAAGACTCTGTGATACTTGTTGAATTTTAATGATTATAATCAGATATAGATAATTAAGCGACAACTTAATCATCGTATCAACACAGTGGTATAAAATTCCGTTACGCAATCAGAAATCTTCTCGTGATTAGATCTTTTCTTTTTCTTCCAAAATGCAAGAGAGAAACCGCGACGGACATGATATCCTTTGTCACTATTCATTTTGCTAATGAACAAACTAAAAGTGAGTGCGCTTTTTATATGATAACTCACTTTTAGCTTCTAATCGCGATAAAATCATAGCTCGATAAAAATAATCTCGTCTGTCGATCGTATAGGAAGATCCTTACTGTTTCATAAGCCTATCTAAGCATCTACTTCAACATCTTGTTACAGCAATTATCGTCCAGATATGTCATAATCATTTTGCTCGCAACGTTATCGGTGTATTTTTTTTTTTTTTTAAATTAGAAAATGCTAGTTTTCTCTCGAACAATTACTGCAAAAATTATTAGTAAAAAATTGGCAAATAACTGATTTTATATCAAAAATAGACCGGTATTAATCATAAAAATTATTTTGCATAAGTCACACAAGCAAAATGTAACGCATAAATTTCAAGTACGTTTTCAGTGCTTTTATTTTTTTTTTTTTTTTTTTTTTTTGTTTAAATTTCTATCTCTCTCACTCTTAATAAATATATCTTTAATAATTAAATATTGTTCTTTTTACGTCGATATTAAAATTCTTATATAATGATAATATAAAATAGATAGTTATTAAAAAATTGAATTTTGTTGTTGCAAATATTTTTTGTGAAATAGTAATTCTTTTTTTAAATATTGCGATTGAAATTAATATAATTTATATTATTTTTCAGAAAAATATAGATACATATTTTTTTCTTATATTTATTATAATAATTATTACATCACACATGTACTTTATATATATATAACATTATATATAGTGTTCAAAAAAGATGGTACCAAAGGGAGTATGTAATACGCGTGAAAACAAATTGAAAAATCTTAATAAACAGTACTTAAAAAAATCATTTATTTCTAAATTTAAAAGCATTTTCTGCTGTAATAAATAAATAATCCTTTCACTTTGAGTATCCATTGTATATCGTATTTATAAAAGGGATTTTAAATTGATATTTGCGTGTTGTCAAAAATATAAAATAAAACCAGAATCTGTGCATGTGTTCGATCTTCAATAATAAGACGTGCCGAATTGTGCATTGAAATAAATAAAGATAGATTAACTGTGGATTAAAATTATTATTTTTTATTTATTTGTCGATCTTAGAAGTTCGTGACAAATTTACGAGCGATCGTGTAAATACGAGATAATATGTATATGGAAAATATTGGTTTTATAACTAGAAAATAAATGTTTTTTTTAATCCTGTTTATTAAAAACATACTGTTTTCGATTTGTTTTCACGTGTACTACATACTCCTAAACTTTGATATAATCTTTCCCGAACACTCTGTACATTGTATATGAATGAATTATGAAAATAGTATTAACAATATAAATCTTAAAATTTTTCAGAAAAACTGTCGTTTAGATAAACAAATGTATTAATAAAAAATATTAAATACATTACAAAAGAGTATATTTACCAATTTTTAATTTACAGTTATAAATTTATTGTTCATGGGAGTTCAAGAGAATTCTTTTTTTACCATTTCAACGTCCAGGAAGCCGCGGTACAATAAAGCACGAGTGATATGATTCCTTACTTTTATATACGTTGATTAGCAGAACGTCGCGGTTAATTTGCAGCTAATTTGCATGTTACACTGTTTTTTGCCAAGTACACCTCTCGCATTGAATTGCGCGATTTTATAGCACGCGAATAACGCAATGTTTGAGAACTTTTGCTCCGACATGACACAGCGCATATTGTCTTCAAACTGTCGCCATCGACCTAGTGCGCTCGGCACCACTCGTTGCTAAGTGCTTCAGAATGTAAATCATATGCGAGAATAAGTATAATTTCTTTTTTTTTTTTTTTTAATGACCGAATATATAATTTCACCTGAATATTTTTAGTAAAGTGAATTTCCATCGATACATCATATATCGCGAGATAAGCAATTTAATCGAACCTTTTTATTTGTTTAATCATCTGATAGATTCAATGTAGAAATACCACTCAGGATAATATTTAATTTATCTGCGTTTTATCACGCCACTATGACGCAGCCAGTTTAGTTATTTTCAGCCGTATCTATTAAAACATGTAATTTGCCGTGCAAAACAAATCGCTTCGATCTAACAAAAAAACATAAACACACTCGCATTTTCAGCATCTCTTTAAATGCGACAGATAAAAGTTTTGTAATTTTTTTAAATCTAAATGTTTCGAGGATAATCAGCCAGAGAAATCGCGATACATTAAGAAATATTCAAAATGCGTTGCTACAAATCACAATGTGTGCTTTGTTGTAAACACTTAAAAATTCTACAATTCTTAGCTTTGAAAGGAAACGGTATAAAGAACGGAAATCCACTAAAGTATAAAAAAAGAAAAAAAGAATGTCAAATAAATACATTTTAGCTGTACAATCGATAATTGTACTGTATAAGTGAAATCAATCTTAAACATTTTCGCAAAAGAATACATCAGCTGAATATTATAGTTAATATCTCACGTAACAAATACATAAATTTAAATGATTTTAATAAAGAAACGTAAAAAGATATGAATATTTAGAGCTATAAAAGTAGAATTGTGTTAAAAAATGCAGTTTAAATTATGTATAGATTTTATGTAAAATACACAATATTTTTTTTTATCCAACTTTTGTATTTTTGTTATATTATAAATCAGAACATAGGAAGAAAATAGTATGTCATATGCATATCATTTCAATTTTTCAAGTAAATAACATATGGATTTCCATTCTTATCATACGCATGATATATATATATATGTAACTCTTTTATCTTTTGAGCTTCACTGTTACTAAATATGAGAAAATACGTATAGAAACTATTAGAATTTTGCATTACAAGTTTCTGTTATGTTTAATGCAGACAAGCTTTTTATGATGTGTAATTAAGAGACTGGAGACTATCGAAAAAAAATTAAAAATTATGTATATATCTTACAAAATTACATGTGTGAAAAAATTATATTGATAAAATTCATTGCGTAACAGTGGATGTAGCGTTATATAAATGTTGATTCTGTAAGCAAAGGATTTAGTTTACAATATTAAAATTATAACATATACACAAATCCTTATCACGAGTTCTAATTATGCAATTTGTGAATTTAATGTAAAAATTAAACCTATTTACTTCAACATTGAGACTTAAAATATACATATTGGATATAAAATATTTTCCTTAAGACTTCTAAATTTAATGATATTTAATAAATCTAATTTTTTTTTTAAATACAGGAGATTATATTGTTTTTATTTCCAGATTTTATCTATTCGAATGTTTAATTTGAAAATGATTTTATGTTTAAGCAGAACAGATGATTCAAGTGAAAAACGATTCAACAAAAACTGACTTATGTCTTTGTTTTTAATTTTGCGAATTGTAAATATAATCAAATGAATACAGGATGCTTTACCGAAATGGAATCAATAAATAGTTATTTTTACCAGCTGAGAGACACTCGTTTTTTCCTTACTGAATATTTAAATGTAGAGGCCTTTTAATATTACATTAAAAGGGTGATTCGCTAAATTAAGCTTCGACGAAGTAAATACGTAATACTAAATCGTGGAATAATTGCATGGATAGGATTTTATAATATAATTTTAATATTGTGAACGAAATTTAAAAAATTAATTATTATATATTTATATTTATATCATATATAGATTTTTTCTTCATATTGGACGAACCTTTTGCTAAGAATTTTCGTGCTTAGCATATTATTATCGTCACGCATATATTTCGATAAAAACTAGTAAAATAATTTACATGAACAATCATATATTTATGATTTATATCATAATCCTACTTTTTAATACATCTTTAAATGTCGGTCTGTAATTATTATGTATAGTAATACGAAACAATATTATTATCTGCAGCAAAATGTGTGTCGTGTATTTTCGAGAGATATCGAGGACTCTATTTATTAAATCTAATTTTTCAGATAAACATAAAAACATGATTGCAGAAGAGAAAGACATATATCCCAATCAGACACGTTTGTTTTTACTCTATTCCTTTTTGTGGAAATACAGAATAAAAAGCGACTATATAATAAAAAAAATATAAGAAAATATGTAAAAAATTTAGAAAACAAAAAATTCTTTTTCCAAACACGATCGCGTCACATAGTTATTCACAGTTTTCCATTAATAGATGCCGAAGGTTTTATACATATTTGTCTTTCCAAATGCAATTAATTACAAAAAATAGCGTTAAGTCATTCTCACCCTGGTAATTAATCAACTACAATGTATACGTTTCGGGCAACGTGACGTAACACAATATGACAATTCAAAAGTCAAAGTACACGTGACACTCGAGACCCTCGATCTCGAACTTTCTTCTATATTTTCATTCCTTTCAATGTAAAAATGTGGAATGCAATTATATAATGCGCATAACATAATGATCAGAATACTTGAGCACCGCTGTAATTGCATAGCAAGCACGTTACAATCTCTTACCTTGAGATTTTTCTTGTAATCATTCAGCTGTTCCGCTGCCGGATCTCTAGCCGGGGAAGCCATCCTGTCGATCGATCTCTCACAGCTGTAGCTTCTGTAGGCAATCGAGCGAAGCGCGACGAAGCGATTTCCCGAGGTGTCACGACGACGACGACGTAGGAAGACGCAACTGGTCGACGGCGACGACGCCGACGCGCTTTTATCACGTCCGTACGAATGACAGAGGAGAATTGAAGGGAGGGAATCCCGTCGACGCGGGAGGGGAGCCGATATCGTTCGAAGGAATCGGACAAAGTCGGAATATACCTTCGGCATTCTTCGGTTTTCGCGGGAAAGATGACTCGAAGTCTTCCTTGTCGAAAAGTAGAGACTGTTTTCTGCACAGATTCTCAGAGAGGAGAAAAAGAACAGTTCCCTAAAAAAAAAAAAAAATTGATAAATGTTTTTTTTTTATACCTGTTTTACGTACCTTTTAATTCTTCCTTTCGTATAAATGATTAATAATTTGACGACTAGATTCGGCTTTATTTTTATACTCGAAAAATCTTTTACCTGAAACGATCTTATATAAGCATAATTCGGGTGTTTTGGAAAGAAAAACAATTTAGATAAGATTTAGATAGATAAGGCAAAATTTTAAAGATGCAAATGTCCAAGTGATTATATAATAAAAAAGCTAAAAATAAAGTTATCAAAAACATGTCACTCTGTTCGTGATGTTATTACAGATCACAGATAAGAAAATGATTACAGATATAACTAAATTGTATATAAATGTGAACAAACCTAAAGCAAATAGCTTGACAGCTTGCTATGTAGATTATATTTTGTTTAACAAAAAATAAAACTTCACGTCCCTCTTGCAAAATTTCACTCTCTCTCTCTTTCTCTCTGCTATAGTTTAAAAATAGTTTAATTTAAAATGATAAAATATAGATTAAACAAGAGTCAATACAGAAATATTCATACACTTCTTTTTTAAAATTTTCTAAAATTAATAGATATTAATAAAATATCTTTAAAATAAGAAAAAAGATAAAAAAATAAATTATGAATTCTGCTACACAAACATGTATATACAGGATGTTCTAAAACCACCAGATCCTTTTAAAAGCAGTTTCTCTGCAGGCAATTTTTCTTTTGTAAAAATATCAAGGCGTCAATAATTTCTGAGCTATAAACAACTAATAAAAAAAAACTTTTTGCAGACTAAACTTTGCAGAATCAACAAGTTAATAAAATAATACTCTTTAGTTAATTTCAGGTACAGTTTTTTTCATTTTAATATATTTTATTTTATTTTTATTTTATTTTACTAGAATTTTAATTTAAGATTTAAAAAGATATATCATAGTAAAAATTGTAACCTCGCAAAAGATAAACGAGGAAAAAAATCAATTTAAAATAAAAAGAATCTACTATTAAAAAGGACATCTGGTAATTTTGTATATATAAATTATAAATATTACTCTTCACATTTTAGAAAAGCTAAAGAAATTCAGACCGAGTAATCTTTTATACATTTTCAATTCAGTGGAAGGATAATCGCGATAGGATTTAGTTCTTCCTTAACTTTTTCGTTTATTAATGCCGTTACACAACGCCACCTGAGCCAGGTACAATTCCGAGCTCGACATTAAAAGCCAGCTCGCGCGACAGTGCGTAGCTCTCTTATTGCACGTATCTAAATAGTCTGAACAGGAAATGCCGTTTTGACGTGGCAATTTACAAAAATTGTATCAATCCGGTTTTGCTTGACGACTCGACCGAGAGCGAGAAAACAAGAGTATACGCGTTCGAAGTATAATCCTCGTTGTAAATAATGTAAACAACATAATTGGATCGTCATTCCACTTCTTTGGCAGCGTACTAAACAATTGGAGCTATATAAAGTTGCAAGAATATAGAGAACAAGTTTTACATACTTATAAAATGACTCCGCTCGAAATTAAATAACGAATGTACACGCACACACGCACACACATACACACACATGCGCGGGGACTATATAAACATTTTGTTATTATTTACATCATTGATGCGCACTCCTAATAAATGAATCGTATGAATCGCAGAAAAGTTCTATGTTTCGCCGGACACGATCTAACGCTTGATCAAGAAGAGACGAATATATATTATATATATATGTATGTATATATATATATTTATATATATATATATATTAATTATTATTATTATTATTATATATAATTATATATATATTATTATATTATTATACTATCAACACAATGCAAATAAAATTGAAATTAGGTCAGGAAAATAATATATTCTCTCTCCGACAGGAAATTAATATTATGTTATACCTAAAAAGACTGCCTGAGATTTCACGCACCTTATTTCTCGTGTATCGCGTGTATAAGCGGCGAAATATTCTGCCTATCGTTGACAGATACATGCGCGAAGTATTTTGAACAGATATTTATTGCAGCAATGTGGCAAATGTCATACGGCAGCTTCAAAACTCATTTGGTGGCCTATAATATCATTTTCGCATATTATCACAATTATCGGCAGAAAAATAATGTTCTCCCTCTTTCCATCACGTAGAATGATATTTCTAAAATAAACACTTGTGACGAGAGAAAAGCCTTTCGACAAGTGTCGTTTAATTAAATAATTCGATTCTAAGTCACATTCGATCTATACGTACGCAAGCAATTTTATAGGAATGACTTAATTAGGAGATAAGCGAGACATCGGAGATTTTGAATCGAAATTGTGTAAATTCCAGATCATTGTATCGGTAAGATTTATAGACTTTTCCTAATCTGCATATACATGCAAGAATCGTCACATAGCGAGCTTGCCTCTGCTATGGAAGAATTTTGTCAGGATAACTGACCTGTGACTCGGGGGAAAAAATAAAGATTCATCATCGTCTCCGCTTTGCTAATACGAAAAATTGTGACAATTATCTTCGGAATTATTAACATATTCTGCTACGATCTTTATATATATATATATATATATATATATATATATATATATATATATATATATATATGTGTGTGTGTGTATACCTAGATGTGTGTGTATACCTAGATGTAAGTGTAGCATATTAGTTCGCAGCAAATATCAATGATTCACAATTTAAGATCCATCGATGATCCGTCGGTAACTGGTATAATATTCCGCTACATAAAACTAGATCATCCAGCGAATCCGCTTCTTTTTTAAGCTAGCCGTTCATTGGCATTGGTAAGGGACACTGCACTTGCCACACAATCAAATGACTTTGTTCGCCGTGCTCCTCCGCTCCATTATTGACCGTAACGTTCGATCGGTCCATGCCTTCCTCCGTTTCTTCTCCATCACCTGTAAGAGAGATTATAAAATGTAAATATTTCTACTAGAGTAAACGAGTGTTTGAATGAAGAAGAAAACAGGTATAAGTAATGACATTTGTACACGACAGATGGAAAAGCCCAACCCCCAGAGACTAAAAGAAGTAATACATAATATATAATTGCATAAAAGGTCAAAGTGTTAGATTCTCTTTAACAAGAGAAATCAGAAATTTTACATTAGAATTGTGTGAGAAATTTTAGATCGAATTCTTCTTCTACGCTTGATTTTGAACATGTTTGATGTTTGCACAAGTGTGATAAATATACAAGCACAATCTTTATATACTGTATAAACTTGATGCAATAATTTACGTATGAGATTACAGAAATGCTGTTGTTAGTTGAACTTTGTTGTATCGTGCAACAGTGGAAAATATCATTCTGTTAGTAAAGGATGCACCGCAATTAATGACATGACATTTATCAGAATAGATAAAGAAATGCTAATTCAAATTGAGATATAGAAATCAATTAAACTCTTCTTGCTTCTCTCTCTGGGGGCATACCTGACCATTTGCCACACAATTAGGTGTGTTGCCACATCACTCTCATCTTCAGCCTCATCCGCTGAAATTACAATAATCTGTTATCGAAAGTATGAGTCGTGCCAGAATCTTTACTGATTTTTACGCGACAAAATATAAAAGTTTTACTCCATTTTTTAAAGCTACGGTTGGATTTGATTTAAGGTTGCAAAATTTGCAATTAAGATGAAATATATCTTGTAAAATTAGACAAAAATTTACTCACCGACTCTGAAATCGATATAACCCTCACCACCGGAGAGAACGAGCATCGCAGGTTGCGTCCCGTCTGTCACTGCGCTTTGACCACCGTGACCTAAGAAAAAGATTTGATTTGAAATTATTTTTTGAAGAAAAATTTCGTGTAAAAAAAATAACAATACTCTGATTATTCGAAGCTTACCGGGTACAGCGACGAACATTTTGACAGCGTCTCTGTGTCCATGGAAACTGAGCTGAGCATGAGCCATACTGCAATAGGGTATGAAGCTTCCCGGTGTGACACTTCGTTCCGAAGCGAAGATCCTGACTCCGACGCCGGGTGCGTCGCCTTTGTTGCCGCCGGTTTGGACTCTGGACACCGCCATTGAACCGCCCGCGCCTGCAATGATGTTATGGGAGTTATAACTCTAGTATACGCGATAGACGACGAGCGATGAGTGATATCTAACAGAGCTTTTTTCAAAAATTAAAGTTCTCATTGAATATCGTGTCAATGTCGACATAACGTCTGACTCGGTGTGTTTCAGACTTACTTTCTGACAGCGGTACCGAGATTATCACTCCATTGCCAGTGCCGATCCACAACCTATTCGAGGAAATAAGCAGAGCAGTAATGCGTACAAAGGAAAATCCTAGCTTTCCTGTACCGAGCATCTTGCTGACGTACGGCTCAATATCGACGTCTTGGAGATGTTGATAGGTATGAGCGTGATAGAGCCTTAATGTTGAATCGAGTCTGATGCTGATCCACACGCCGTCACCTAACCATGCCAATTGTCGCACCTGAGATTCTCTGCGAGGATGTGCATCCACTGTGCACTGAAAAGTAATAATTTTATTAGTTTATCAAAATTTCTTCTTTTTTAATTTGTGCATATTAATACCGCGTATTGATGATGCTGAAATTCTTATACCTCAAGCGTCATCGAAATAGGATCAATCACATGGATCTTGTTTCTGTATCCACACCACACAGTTTTACCGCTGACTGCAGTCATACATCTGATAGAATGTTGAGGGCTACCAAGTGTAATCACATGGTATTGAGACAGATCCCATTGTCCGTCCGCGCCTCTACGGAATATTGTTACAGTTCCATCCGCTAAAGCGACCAAGACTCGGCCTTGCACGTGTCTAATGAGAAATACGATTTTTCATTAACCTTTTATCGTAAAAAATTTAAGATGGGTTAATTTTGATGATCGGTCACTATTCAAAATAAATACATACACGATAGCTAATGCCGCGTCCTTCAGTTTCACAGAATGCAAACACACCGACCATTTGGCAACAGCCGAATGAACGTAGACCGCGCCATTCTGGGCTCCAAGCCACATGGTCGGTTGTATAGATGACATTTTCTCAATGGGTGTTTCTTCCTCAGTTTCTTCCTTCTTCGTCGCCTCCTCATTCACGATATCTTTGTCGTTCAATCGCGAAGGATGTGCTTCCGTGTTACACTGTACAAAGTGTACCTTTCCCAGATTCGCGGTCTCGCTATCTATACTCTCCAGACTCTGGGGCTCGTTCGTCGTGGAGTTCTGATCCGTCTCGGCAGTTTTCTCGGTATTCTCGTTCGCCTGATCATCCGACTGATTGTCAGATTCGTTTTTATTCTTATCAACCACAGCCTCGGTATCCTGATTCTTCCGGCCGTTACTTTGTTCGACATTTTCATTCGCGTTCGTAACGTCCTCGTAACAAGCACCGTTGTTGTTCTCGGTGTCGTTGGTCGTGCTACCGTTCACCGAATTGCGAATAGAGTTCTCGTTCGAGGATTGCGCGTAATCGCTCTCTTTGGCACCGGGCACGCTCGCGATACAGAGCAAGTGTCCCTGGCAAACGTTAAACACCTCGAGAATGTCTGCCGGATTGTTGGCGTCTATCACGGTGACCTTGGACATCTTTTGAGTCGAGGTGCAGATCCAGACGAGCGAGCTCAACTGTTGCTCCCATCGTTCTGCTTCAAGTCGTCGGTTCTCACTTTCTTGAAGCTCCTTGTCCAGATGCTCGACAGCATCCTCGGCCTCCGTCTTTGTGTTGCTGCTCGTTTCTTGGGCCTCGGCGGCGTAAAACACACTTCCGCCGACCATGCATCCGCCGTCGCGCGTTTTACCGCCGCTCAGATTTACGCCGGCGCCACACCAGATCTAATTAAAATTGATATGTTTATCATTATAGTCAATAATATTAAATATTGATATATTTTTATATCATTTTAAAAATACAGTATAAATAATTATGAATAAAACATTAATTAGATATTTTTAAATCATTTATATTTTGATAAATAATTTAAATTATAAGAAAAACAATAAGTCGCTTTGTAGCTATTATTCTTTTGACTAACAATGGGATGAAAGTTTAAATATTGTAGAGAAAAAGAAGAAAAAAGAAAAGTGCAAGAGCTCTGCAGCCATAAATGCAGGATAAATTTAATTTCATAATTTGAACTTATTAAAAAAGAACGTACTTTCATGCCCGGCTCGGTTTCTTGCAAAGGTCGGCAGTACACTGGAACTGGAACAGGGGGTTGTCTGACAGGAGCGCTTGGCTTTCCCGGTAAACTCCATCCGTAAGCTTGCAGACGACCGTCTTCCTTCTTGACATGTGCTCGCACCTGACGATACTGTTCCCTTCGTTCGCTCGCGCGTCTCGCTACGAGCTTCTCGGACGATCTGTAAAGACGACACGAATCTTTAATTATTCGTACGTTCGCTAGTTTCGAAGGGAGAGAAAAGAGAGAAGATTGTCGAATTTTTAGCAAACTGTGCAACTGCGTTTACTATATAATCGTCTCTGATCATCCATTTTACCATATATATCTCCTCCGACCGTTTGGTTCCATCTTCCATCACAGCCGACAGTATAAATGGTATTCTTGCAGAATTCGTTAATACATAGAGAACGTATTACAGGTCTACAGATCTATGGATACATCTATCGTATGTACTTCTTAGATTCTGATGTTGAAGCGGAAGTATTTAGAAGTAGTTAGCGGAACAGATTTACCTGCTGACCAATAAGCACCCCACCCGAAGCCAGAAAAACCAGGTATCTCTTGACAACGCCACGAGGGAGAGGCAAGGACGAAACCCGAACAACAAAAAGACCAAAAGCGTAGTAACAAGAGTGAAATAAAGGCCAAGTTTATAACGTAATCAAAACTTCATTTATTTCTGTCGATCAATAATGATCGCATATTATTATTTCTCCAAAAATTGTACAAATTTGTATTTACAAAGTTATATCTTTTCTTTGTTCAAACATTACTATGAGAAAAGTTGATGAGCTATCTAATGGTTTAATTAGTGCAAAATTCTTGCACTCTTATGAACGATGTATACATCATAGTATAATATATAATCATGCTAAAACTTGATTTAACGGGTTCTTGATCAAGGGAACTTAAAAGTAAAAATAAATATATAATAAAAAAAGAACAAAAGAAGAAAAGGAATAATTCTGATATCTTGTAAAAAACGATATACGAATGTTTCAATTTTAATTAAAATTTGATAAAATCCAGATGCTTGTTAAGAGAACCAAATTGATCATAAAACTAAGCAAACGTTGGTTAATACATGTACTGCAATATCCGCACAAATCCTGTCAGTTAACATGGTAAATTATTCAGAAAAGACTCACGTCTCTTTAGTGCAATTGAGACTAAATACCGTGAATCGTGACATGATTACGGATCCCAACTGACCAAAGAGGATTCTAATCTGTAAAGATGAGCAATTCAGAAAATTATATATATCAAGTTCTTTCCGTTTTAATAAATTCTGCCCCATATGGATTATTTTTATAATAAAATAGTATTATTATCTTTTTCCTGCACTTGTCATTACAATTTTGAGGATAAAAAAAAATATTGAAATAAAAAATTACGCATTAACTTATAAAACTATCACATTTGCAAGAAATACTTTTCTTGGAAAAAAAAAATTGACTCATTAAACAAAAAGATGATCGGATAAAAAGAAAATATAAAATGTGTGAGAAAAAAAAACCTGTACGATTGAACTAATGGATGAAAATCAGGCAGATCTCGATGCATCACGTCGATGTATAATATATCTATCTACGTGCATGTAGTAAAATTTGATTGATTTCTCACATGGTGTCTCCTTGGTCGAGAAAATCTTGGCGACTTTTCAACGTACGTCTACGCATGGCATCCAAGGGCGGCGCCGGAACGACTTGATTCGCCGGCGCGCTGTACCGTATGTGCGGTAACGTGTGTGCGGAACGTACCAAAGTCCCTCGATCAGCCGGGCCTGTGAAGAGATTGCTAAAACTGAAATGAAAATGATGCGCGAATTAATAATTTCCTCTCTACTTTCCTTACTTGGTTCAGCAAATACGATGTAGATGGTACGTACAACTTCCATACCGAACCTCCCTTCCCACCCGAGATGCTAGAAGGGACGGTTTTGCTGGCTCTTATCATCTCCGTCCACCTGACAGCATCTTGAAGTTCAATGAACCGTTCCTTATATTGATTTCGTTCCATGAGCACTCTCGCCATCTCCACTCGCGTAAATCGCTTCCTCTGAGACAAAGGTACATCCTCCTCGTCATCGCTCTTTGTTGCTTTAGCCGCCGCCTCAGCTTCTTCCTTGACTTTCTTCAATTCTTCCTCAAGGGCGGCGATTCGTTGCCGCAATCGTTCCCGTGCTTGTTGTAAACCTCGAACCTCCTCTCGCAATATCTCTTGCTCGCTGAAAAATATTAGAGTTTTTAATATCTAAAAATGATAATATCAATGTTGCAATAAAATATATTTACCTCGTCAATTCATCCACTTTAACAATTAGGTCATCTTTGACGACATTAAGCGCGTTTCTATAAAAAGATATTTAATGTTGATAAAATTATTTTGACATATAAAGATTACATTATTGACTAAGTAATAAAGCGCTTACTTGGTTGCTAACAGTTCATTGTTCTCCATAATAAGATTTTCTACTTCCTTGCCCATACCTATAAAAAAGATAATTGATAAATGTATAATAAAATAATAAGTTCAGAAATAAGCTAAATTAAATTTTTTGCATAACTTTAAATTTGTTTCACATAATTATGTACAATATATGTACAATATTACAAAGGATTAGAAGAAACATTTTACGATAAATAATATCTATCTATATCTTAATAAATGTATTTATCAACTTTTATATAATAACATTATTTAGGAAACATATCTAAGAATGACTTATCCACATATCTAATGTTAATAGAAAATGTCATATGACAAAGTATTATTACTAGCGTATATCTTACCAAAGAAGTTGTCATTGACTGCACGATAAGTTAGTGTTATGCAATCGTGCGCATTGCAAGTGTGTGACACGAACCAGCATAGGACGCAAAGGCAAATGAAACACAAATACAAGGAAATTGTTAGAAATTGTTAACTTAAAAGATGAGCAAACAAATATATATACACATGAATTTTCAGAATGTGTATGTAATGAATATGCATACCTGATGAAGCATATTCACCAGGGTGAACCAAGCTTCCTAAAATGAAACGAGTGTATCGGTTTAGTTTTGCTAAGAAACTTTAAGATGCAAACTTGTCCCTGTAATATTCGCAAAGATATATTACCGGTAATGTCTGCACCCTCGTCCATCTCGCCAAGAGCATCAGCATCTTGGAAACTTAATTCTTGATATAATGTATTGCCACTTCGTTGCTCTCTTTCGGTCCTGCTTCTTCCTCCCGGCGTAGTCGCCAACTTGTCTATGCCGGTAGTCGGTGTCGTTGGTGTCATTAAAGTTGGCGGTACTTCTGTTTCTGGACTTTCGTCTGTGGAAACTTACACTCTTAGAACTTTGAACTACAAAAAGGAATCTTTCACAAAAAATAACTTATCAAACATACACAACATACGTCTAGATATAGCCGTAGTCTTGTTCTCTTGCACTGGTTGATCAGTCAGCTGGCTCTTGTCGGACGTTTCGATAGCGGCTTCGCTACTACTGTCCAACATCTCGGTTCTTAAGTTAGCAGCGTTCGGTATGATCTCCTCCTGAACATCCTCGGAGTTCATACTAGCTTCTAGACTTTGAAAACCGTAGCTAAGTGGCCCAGAGCTACGCGACATGTGAGCAAGACCGAGGGAAGGTAATCGTGACGGTGCACGACTTGTAGATACACTCTCCAATCTTTCCGTGCTACCGACCAGCATTTTCGTTCTCTCCATGTAATCGACATGGGTCTTGAATAATTCCGTATACCTGTCGTGCAGCCGGGAATATTCGCGTTTCAGTTCGGCTTCTTTCTCCTCAAGCCGGCCAACTGAAAAGGAATACGAATATGTAATGCATAATCTATGCAGAGCAATTTTTTAAACAGAATATATTTCATGTTTTCAAAACGAACGATAAACGACTAACATAAGCAACAAATTCAATAAGCGACAGAATCTTTAACTTAAACAATGTCACTTATTTTGAATAGAGAATAAGCATTCATTATGGATGCTATAAAAAAAATATAATAACTATCCTGAAGCATGAAATAACGAATACAATAGCATTATAAATAATCACATATGAAATAATGTAAGAATAATGTAAGTAAAAAAATAATATAAATAAGAAATAAAGAAAAAAAAAAAAACTAAATTTGTACCCCATATTTTTCACACAGCCCCTACTATAGAATGTATACAAAATAATGTCACATAAATGTATATAAAACAAAACAAAAAAAATAAAATTTTCTACTATACTGTAGAGGGAAGAACTGTGAATAGGTAGACTGGAAGCGCCAATGGCATTTGTACCGTGATCGTGGGAGTTTTTAGTCTTCAGTTCCAGCATTCTTACAATAGATTCCAAGCTATCGATCTTTGATAAAAGCTCCTTTCTCTCATCCTCGGATATATCTTCCAGTTCAAGAAGTTTCTGACATAAACGTATTTGTAGTTGCATTATTATTTCGAATAATATAAATTTATAAATTCTAAAGATTATTTATTTAACCGAAAAGAAAAAAAGTTACCTGATCTGACGCCTTTCGCAATTGTTTTTCCCTTTCATACTGCGTTACAAGCTGCTCATTATCTTCTCTCAATAACTCCAATTCTACTTCCCGCTCTTGATTCTCAGTATAAGATATATCCAGACATTCTAACACATTGACTAGCAGTGGCATCAAGTCTTTCACTACATCCTCATCGTATCTCGCTATCATCTTCTCAAACTCTTGATAGATGCTGCCCGCCAGAGACTGTACCTTCTCCGACATGACAACATGACTATCCTCATGCGTGCCGTAGACCGTTTCTTGATCCATCTTGATCAGTATTTTATGTATGTATATTTATATATCTGTGGAAATAACACAGAAACATGACATATATATAGCAACGTAATTTATGCAGTCAAAGAAGCAATATCATCTGTTGGCTCAATTCCAATCTATATCTATCAATCTATATATATATATATATATGTATGTATGTATTCAATAGTAATATATTTCGATTACAAAAAGATTTACGATTGACATGTTAAATGATTTGATTCTAAAAAATGAGAAACGCAGAACATAATTAATATGTATGTTTGAAAAGACCTTGCTCTTTGCTCAATCGAAGGCAATAAAAACTATCGCGATGATGTTTGTGCTACTCAACTCTTTGGACTCGGTACAGTTTACGTTGCACACTTTTTCACAGCCAGTTGAAGAAAAATCCCGCTCTTGCTAACGAGATGTGGACTTTAAAGAACGCCGAGAGGCGCGCATCCTTGGCCGCCAACTGTCAACGCGTCAATCGTAGCACCGTCTATTCGTCGGATCTTCCGAACGCGGCTCGATCTACCTCGATCGACGTCCGTCAGACGCATAACTGCTTATAACCTCGAGCAACGTTCAAAGTTCACTCGGGGTTCGGTTCGCTATCGGTGTGGTTTCCCTGCGCGAGTATCGTAAATGAACGACGATGTTTCATCTCCGTGTCGTATCTATCCTATTAGCCTCGTCGTTTTCCCTGTCATGCGTCCCTCGTCCAAGAATCCATCATCGCCCTCGTGTCACTCGCGAGGCGCACAAACGGACGGATCGACGGTCGCTACTCCGCTGCGGACGTTATGACACGACTCGCGCGTGACGTTTCGCAACCACCAACCGAACCATCACGAGATTACTTTTTGTTTTTTTTTTTTTTTTCGGTCGTCTTGCACCGAGTGTGACAGTCTTGTCTCTCCTTTTTTTCGGATGTGACGTTCACCTCGATTCAGAGCGAAATGTCAATCGACAGTTCTCGTTCCCTCACCGCGCGGACTTTCGCCATTTGTCGTCGGCCACCTGCTGTTCCACGAATATATGTACGTGTTCGGAAAATAGATCTCCACATCCTCCGTCCGTAATATCGCGTACTCTCGGTTCACTTCCGTCAGATGGCCGTGACGTCATCAGACGCTTTTGCTACTGCGCGCGCGAATTGCGGTGACTGACAACGAGTGATAATTGTCGATAAGCGACGCAAATTAGAATCACTTTCCGCGTCGATTAAAAATTCGTTGAACTAATGAACGAGAATAAGAGGATATGATTCTTTTTTTTTTTTTTTTCTCCATCTAATACTATTCGAAACTACACTTTCTTTCTCTATAAACACGCGGATTTATATGTTAGAGCATCGTACATTTATTTATAATTACAACTGCATGAGACAATACATCGAGAAATTGATTATTGAAAAAAGTTTTAGATCACATGTACGATCATTTTGTATAATATCGAGATTTCATCCAGTTTTACTCACATCGGTTCGATAAATACAGTGTGTATAAAAAATTCTGGTATAAGCGAAATGGATTTCTCATACAAATGTAAAAATGTAGAATGAAATTTTGATATTCGAAAAATTTTGAAAATAATTTTCTCACAAATGAGCCCTCTTTGTATGAAAAAAAAAAAAAAATTTTTCTTCATTTCCGACTTGCATTGCGATTGACATTTTGCTCTGAATCGAGGTGAACGTCATATCCGAAAAAAAAACACAAAAAAGTAATCTCGTGATGGTTCGGTTGTACCACAATTTTTTATACATCCTGTATTGTCCATAAATATAACCCTATGCTATAATTGATGGTGATAACGATCGATATTGTAATAATATCCATGCTATAAAATATTAATAATGGCTACGATATCCTCCTCCGCCACCACTACCGCCGCTCCAGTTTCCTCTGCGACCACGTGGACCGTATCCTCTATTGTAGCCTCCTCTATATCCTCCGCTGTATCCTCTGCCGCTGTTACCTCCGAAATTATCACCACCACTTCTACCATAACTATCATTGTTCGTGAATGATGATCCACGGTAACCGCCGTTTCCGCGCATCATTTTTGCAGGAGTACCGTGATTGAGGTGAAAACCGATATGTTCCCTTGGACGACGCGATTGAAAATTACCCCCAGTAATCTGTTCCAATTCGTGACGACAAGCGTTCATGCTGCATAATGACTTAATTACACTCAGCACCTAATGGAAAAGATAATTTTCTTTTATTTTGGAGATTACTTTGTCCAAATATATTATTACTAGGTATTATAAATATTAGATGGAATATATATTTTTATAGATATTATTTTTAAAAAATATATAATACAAAGATATATATAGTGTATAAAGATATAATATAGATATAAAATAAATGTTATATTATTATTATTATTATTATTTTCGATTTCGATTCTCCTTACCTTTTCCTCGGTAGAGCTCAACTCCAAAATTGTTTCTGGATCTATAGATGCTCTAACCACGAGACTTTCCAGTGCGGGTCGTAGAGCAACTATGGCCGCTGCATGTTGCGGATTCATATCCAAATTGATCCAATTGTCTAGCCTAATTACGCCATCAACGTATTCCACTTTTCGGGATCCGAATAGTAACAAATGAATGGGGGACACCATAGTCATTTGCTTGCAAGACACGGCTCTCGTTCGAATCTAAAGGCAATAAAAGATGAAAAGAAGAGTTGTAGGAACGTTTAACGAGGAGGCAGACATCGAAAGAATTAAATTTATCTTTACCTTTTCTCCGAAAACGAAGAACGGAAATGGAAAATTTTGTTCAAAGTTGCTGCAGTTCACCGATGTCTTGTGAATCAACGCGGCTTTCGATTCCGTGGTAAGAACCTTCCGTTTTTCCTTGTGAAAGCACACATTCGGGTAAAGACCCATGCATAACAACGCGGTAATAGTATCGAGACGTGGGTCCGAGACGGCTTGATAGTTCAACGGGGTCGGGCACAGAGTCTCCTCGGGAAAGCCGGCGCTTTGTAACAGCGCTTGTAGTTGATTCTACGCGTAATAAAAGATAAACAAAGTCTTCACGTAAATCTCGTTGACGTGAAAAATACGACGCAGCGCGATTCCACCAACCTTAGCTTCCCATGTTATTCGTAAAGTTGGCATACTCAAGTTCTTCGACTCGCAGAAAGCTTGTTCCGCCCATTCACCGCTGACTCTCGCCTCTTCCCAAGCTTGAAAAGCGTGAAACATTGCAACGTGATCGCTGTATCTCGCGCCGGCGAACCACTTTTGCTGAGCGGTGAGTCTTCTCACGTCCGGACCCATGTTATACACCTCCGGGAAGGTGGTGCTGTTTGCGGCCATCGTCGAGAGCGCGTCACCTACGCGAAACATGCAGCCCAGAATCATCATCTTTCCCAGACGCGGTTCTATCGGTAAACGTGCCAGTATCTTGCCGAGAGGCGTTAATTCGTCGTTCTTGTCCAAGCATTTCATTTCTGTAAAAAAAAACATTTATATAAAGTGATTCTAGAAGAAAAAAAGATGAAAGTGTACAATATACATATATACCTATGTATATGAAAGTGGACATACCTCTTAATACAACTTCCGCTTCGATTACTGCGTCGATGGGAGGCGGCTCGATTGCCTTTGACAGGAATTGTCCAATATTGCCTAATCTCAACAATTTAATGCTCAATGCTAATTCGTGCAGAGGCGTCCTGAACATTTCCGGTGTCATGTGCTCGTCCATCTTATTGAATCGGGCTTTCGAGCATAGGTGGAAACAAAAGCCAGGCCTAACGCGACCTGCTCTACCCTTGCGTTGTTCTAGATTCGTTTTACTGGCCCAAACGGTTGCGTAATTGGTCATATTATTATGAGATGTAAACAACTTCATTTTAGCCTTGCAAGAGTCTATGACGTAGACAACGTCGTTGATTGTAATCGAAGTTTCGGCAATGTTCGTGGACAAGATGATCTTTGTTACCGTAACTGGTACGGGATCAAAGACCTTGCGCTGATCCTCTCTCGGTAATTGCGAATGTAGCGGGATAATGAGATAAGACGATCCGCCAAAGACGGGATGTTGTTGAAAGTGTTTCATCAGTGCGAATATCAAGTTCCAACCAGGTAAAAAGATCAACACAGCACCTGGAATATCCTGTCTGTTGATATATGTAAGTAACGCTTCTATTAACTCAAAACTTATTTCCTTCTCTGTCAGCTGTGCCATAGCGTTTTTCGTTTCGATAGAGTAGTCATTACTGATAACCTTATTCAGATTTTCCTCCGGCTCTCCATCCGCCGTCGGTAAATCGTCCGAGTCTCTAGATTTACGCTTCCCAGAAGCTGTTGGTGGAATAAAATGTGTCAGTTGTACACAGTCCTCCAAAAAGTATTGCTGCACAGGATATGCTCTGCCAGGAACTTCCACCACTGGACAATTGTTGAAGTACTCGCTGAATAGCGTTGTGTCAATTGTAGCCGACATAAGAATGATTCGGAGATCAGGATAGAGATGGATCATGTCCCTGAGCACGACCATGATGAAATCCGAATTGACATCTCGCTCGTGGATCTCGTCGACGATAACGTGCGACACCCCTCTGAGACCGCCTTCCAGTTTCCTCAAGAGCACGCCGACAGTGCAAAACATTACACTGGCGTAAGGTCTCGGCAAATACGATTCGAATCTCACGGAATATCCAATCGATTGTCCCAGGGTTTCGCATCTTTCGACGGCAACTCGATCGGCCACGGATACGGCTGAGATTCTTCTCGGTTGAGTGACAACTATGCTGCAATAAGCACCCTGGCCGGACGCGATGTAATCGTCCAGGATAAATTGGCAAACTTGCGTGGTCTTACCGCATCCCGTATTACCACGTATGATGATGATCGGATTTTCGTTAATGGCATTCATGATCTCACTTTTCTTCGCAAACACAGGCAGATTAGATCTTTCCTTGATGCTCGCTTGCAAACTGGAATCCTGTTGCAACTTGTCACGCTGCTCGTTCATCAGATCTTCCGACAATTGGTCTAGAGACGTCGAAGCCAACGGCCCCTCGTCAATATTACATCCGGTCCATGGATTCCAATTTGGCTGAGGTGGCGACCAACTTACGACACCAGCTGGTTGCGGTACGGAAGATATAAAGTCGTCTAGAACTTGATTCGTCAATAAAGACACACCGGTTGAGCCACTGTTTTCTTCTTTTACTGTAGGTACCTATATTATATGAATAAACATTTCATTTTTTATTATAAATCTAATTTAAAATACTGTAATATAAACACATGTAAGTAATTAATGTATACAATATATATATATTTTGAATATGTGTATGTATTCGTATGTGATTCTTATATTATGTTAGACTGACAGTAATAATTAGTACCTGCTTAATATCAATTGGTCTTATATCCAAATTCACTAAGACATCCTGGATTTGACTTTCCAGTTCAGGTGAAATTTTGACAGGGTACGGTTTCATCTGTTCAGTATCTTTATTTTTTTTTAACGTACCACTAAATGGTTCAATAACACCTAAATGATACAGTTGACGAACAATAGACAAAGCGCAGCTTTTAGAAGCTGTTTGTTTATTTGATCCAGTTTCACGACCAGTTATACCTGAAGCATATTGAAACATTAGATAATTTTAATTTAATTTTAGAAAACTAGATATACATTTACAAATAATAATTAACATACTTCGTCCAAGTTGTTTTACATAAATTGACATCTCTGCCATAAAACTCCTGCCAAAAAAGATAATTCTTATTAGAAATACTATATATAAACTATGTGTGTTATACAATAATAATGTGTTATCAATGCATTTAATAATTAAGGAAACAAGTGTGAAAGAAACATGTATATCATACAGTTGACAGACAAGATTAATAATTCAGTGATTCAAGAGACATTAAAACTCTACAAATGAAAAAATGCTTTTTTTTGCAATAAATTGAAAAATAAATTTACAAATTTTATTTATTGAAAAACTATTTAAATTTAATATATATATTTTTATGAATAATTTTTCCAAGAATTCATTAAAGTACTTGCGATATGAAATATTCAATTAATTTACTTTTTGCAATAAAAATTTATTTCAAAAAAATTTACTGTTTATTTCACTATTTATTCCCTCAATTAATTGCAAGAAATAACACGAACTCACCATTTGAAGATGTTACAGACGACCACATTGGAGTACATTGAGAAGGGTTTCTTTGTTTTAGTCACACCAAAACCATTATTAAATCAGTTTAATAAAAGTTTTGGTTTAATACCATCGTCATCTGTGTACAAGAGAGTTGATAATTACTCTCTTGCACCAGCTTTAGATGTGAACAAACAATATACTCCAAAATGGCCTTATTAAGGTTCAAATGGTACAACAATCGGCAAGCGATTGTATATAAAAATAGTAAAGTAATATCTACATATATATATATACATATATATATATATATGTATACATATATTTGTACATTGCAACAATCACTGCATGGTAACGCCAATCCAATGTGCTAGAAAGACTCCGTCTCCATACCTCGTATGATCTGGACCAACTGGGGTATATTTGTAATCGGCATTAATTTTGTTAGTTTGCATGAACTGATGAAGCTTGGATTTGGCGTTTTCTATCGTCCAGTTTCCATGTATTCCAGAGTTTACATCAACATCCTCAGCATCTTCCACTCTCTTTTGATCGGCCAATCTATCCATGTATGTATAATTATTCTGACCATGCTCGTTGTAAGGTCTGTAAGCTTGGCCAATGTCATTAGGACCCATGCCACCTTGAAACACTGATTTTATAGGCGTAGAAACATCTGCCTTGAAGCTGTCTGGTGCCATTGTGCCTGACAGCGTCACGTTGTCTCTCGGTACGTCGTTCGAATTTACACGGTTCGTACGAACTAAGTAATTGACATAATCCTTGGCAGCGTTTCCCTGAGCGTCCTTCTTGTTGGTAGAGTTTCCCGCGCCGACATAGTCAAACCCGGGTACTCGTAATTCGCAAAGGAAACGTTGTCTGTGCTTCGGACCTGCGTAAAGTATAAAAATCCACGTCTCTCAATAAGATCAACGAATCTAGCGTATAGGTATAAAACTGACGATATTTACCTGTCGGTCTAACATCGAATTGCGGTTCTTTACCATTTTTTGCACACCACTGATGGAAGAATGATTTTATATCTCCCATTTTTTTGCTTCCTATCTTTTTCCCAAAAGTTAATTATACAACGTTTTTATATAAAATGCGAGAGAATTATAACTAACCGGAATTATATTTTCATTTCGCAATTAATGATGTGCTAAATCTAAATTGTAAACGGCGTCCTACATCAAATCTCAATCCAACCTAACGATTCAGCAGCCTCTCCTGACCTTTCGTTAAATCTCGCATTAAACTCTAGAGTGCGCATCAATCTTATTATCTACAGTCGATAATCTGTCACGATTTTTAAAAAAAAAAAAACTTATTTAATATTACACTTATAATTAAATTAAATTATTATTTTTAATATTATGCGCATGAAAATATTTTACTAAATTCTAACGAGATATCGTAAAAAAATATTATCTATATAGTTACAATTTTAGTCATCTCTGTTTTATAATATATAAAGTATCACATAAAAATATTTTTATCCTATAAATCCTATATATCCTATAAATTTGCGAATTTACTCCATTTTTCTTTCTTAGCTTAATCTATGTAAATTATTTTTAATTGATTTCTTTCATAAATAGATTATACATATATTTTCTTTTATATTTATAATCTAAAAACTATTTATCTTAATGCAATAACTACACTATGTATCGAGTGACAAATGATGATTTTTTTGTTATAGGATACACAAATTTTTTTATAATCTAACAGAGAAATTTTTCTTTTGTGAAATTATATTTTTAAATACGATACGATATTATATTTGATATGTTTCAAAATAAAAATTACCGCATATTTATATCTGGAAAGAATACTTAAAATATCGTACAGATGTAAAGATGAGTGTTTGCAATCTTTTTCATATAATGTACAAAAATTATCCTACTTAGAATTATCCTAAAATTTTCAAAGAACGTACTGTACAGTGACTTATGTGATATACAATAATTTAAAATTTTTAATCTATACTATTAGCTGCATATGCAGATTGCATCCAACTATACTCTTCAGTGGAAGAAAAATATCAGCAGGTGTTTTTTTTAAATATAACAAATAATTATAATTAAAATTATAATAATTAAATTAAATTAATATCAATTGCATACGGTTACGTTAAAAACAATTTTTTTGCATTTGTTTCAAAGTTACCAAGCAGTAATATACATTGAATCTCGCTCATTTGTACTGTAATATGTATGATAAAAAATCGTTAAGAATAGCTCTCTTATAAATAATAATATTTCAAACATTCAGTGTTGTAGAGAGCAAAACAAAATAAAAAGTAATAAAATAATATTAACTGATATAATTCAATGAGCATAATTCCACATGTAAATTAATTTAGTATAAAATACTAAATTTATACTAAATTAATTTACATGTGGAGTTATGCTCATTGAATTATATCAGTTAATATTATTTTATTACTTTTTATTTTGTTTTGCTCTCTACAACACTGAATGTTTGAAATATTATTTAGTCTGATAAAACTTATTAGAAGCAAAATCTTGAAATAGTTATGTAGAATTTCATTATAAATTAGTTTGCAAATTTGTTGTTATAGATATAAAAAATTTATTTTGCCATTAAATATTAAAAGTTCTTTATCTGGTTCTTGCTTAAAAGATGAAAGGCAAATTACTTGGGGCTGTTGCTAATTTTGGTGTATTATTGATTTTAGGACTGTGCAATGGTTTGCGTGCGGAACCACGAGTAACAGGCGTCGTAGCCGCAGAAAGATTTTTCCTCAACGGCTTCATGGGCGTTCGTATTATCGGTGTCTTGTTGATATTGGCTTTACTGGAGTTCTTCAATATATGTTCCGGCAGCATCGAGCTGTGCAATTCCTCTCTGTCCGACATAAGGTCCTGGAATTGATTATACGTAGTATCCATGGTACTATTAGTAGGCGACAACGATTGTTTCTTCTTCTGTCTGCCGTTAGAGAACCTATGCGCTTTCTGAACAACAATCTTCGGTATTCTTCCGCTTCTTCTAATCTTGGACGCACTGACAGTGGGTTTATTTTTGTCGCCGTTTTTATTTCTACGTTTTAGCGACGTGTTTGGGGACGGACTGAATAATTTGCGTTTCGACAGCGGGGTTGGTCCCCGATGGACGCTAAGATGAGATATACCCGGTGTCCTCTTCGAACTGTTTAAGGGCGACTTCTTGACAGACTTGTCTTTCGCCTCTTTCCTCGCCTTCTTTATCGTCTCCTTCTCGTGATTGACACATTCCCAAGTTTCCGCTAAAACATTTTCCAACGATGCCCCGTAAATAGTGAATATCTGGTTGTGCTTAGTTTCATATTCCTGCACCAACCGCTGTAATTCCGCTTCGATTTTGGGTAATTTCTTTCGTATCACCTTGCGCTCTTTTTCCTCCATCAGCAATTGACCTCCACGATTGTGATAGCGATCCGGATTATTCGCACGCTGAAGCAATTCCTTTATCTTTATTATGAGATTTTCACGCTCTTCCAAAAGTTCAAATATCGTTTGATTTTCATTATAAAATTTGCGCAATCTTTCCACTTCTAACTCGTGTAATGTCAACAGATCCTCTGTAAATGTATTAGAATGAAATGGGGCAAATGTGTTTCTTTCTACTTCGCAATATTTGCATAAGTCCCACAAGTTCATCAATTCTAATCTTATCTGTGTGACATATTTAAAAATATTCTCTTTTCTCTTCTCCTTACAACGTTTGATCTCTGCACTGAGTGCGTTTATAGTGCCAGTGCCGTAATCGGAATATTTGTCGAGGAACAATTGACAAACATCAGCAGGTTCGTCAAGATATTTCCATAATGCTAACAAATCTTCCTTCATTTTCTCAACACGGCATTTTGTTTCTTCCACTTGTGTTTTCAATTCATCCCTAAATTCCTTCAATTTTGTCATATTATTTGCATTGAGTACAAACTCTTCGGGATTCTCACAGATTAATTGTTGAAATGGCGAAGATGGGGCTATGTCCAAGTCATTCATCATTTTAATTATAGAACGACGTATATCTGTAAAAACACTCTCTAAACGTATTTTTTCATTCTCTTGTTTTTGCAGGTACAATTTCAAGCTTTCTACTTCCTGCTCTGTGGGAAGAACGTCTGGGGTAATGTTTATTTTTTTAGCCCCAAGCTTCTTACAGATATCAAATTCTTTTGCTAATAATTCCTTTAAAATCATCATACGTTCCTTTTTCATGTGTTCTAACTCTTGCATCTCGCTTTGAAGCATCTGCTCCACTTTACATAAAGGGATCTGATCGTAGTTCTCAGACTCCATCTCCAGATGCAACTCTGTATACAAAGCTGCTCTCTGCTTCAACAGATCCTTTATACTGTCCAACAATAGCTGCTGCTTTGTCTGTGACTCAGCTACCATATCATTGAACAGATCCTCCATGTGATCATACGCTTGCTTATAATACATTTCTCGTGTTTCTCTGGTACATCCTATGATTTTCCAGTTCTTTTGAAGCTCCTTGAGTGATAGCCAAAGTTTCTCCACCATCTTTTGCCCGATTGGCTTCAACTCGAGTTCATCATCCATCGTTACTACGTTATTATTCTCTGTGAAAGAGAATAATATTATCAACTGAAACTAACACACAGCTGTAATAATCGTGTTATCGAATATGTACCTTAATCCTTTTAAAGTATCGACTTCTTCTTCTTTTCTTAGTAGCACTGATCCGCTCAGATCATTAAAAGTATCAATTTCTTATTGCACTCTCGTCACAGACGACACCAGAAAACACATGCCGTTACCTTTTTGAATTTAAACCGTCAGTATAGTTTCTGGTTGCCTCAATAGTGGCGCTGTTGTCGTAAAAAAAGTAGAACGCACCATCGATAATAAAATATATAGATTGTAAGCGCCTTCAATTTTACTTAAAGTCACTGTCTAGTGACTTTAATTTTACTGACAATTCGAAAGCAGAAATCTTTGCTCTGATTGGCCAATCAAAAAAAAAAACCCTAGAACGAAAAAAATTATGAATCAAAGGCTGGTATTCATAGTATTATATTTAAGATCGTCTTAACATCCCATTCAACCAATGAAGTAGCCGCATAGCATCATTTTATTGGTTGAACGAGGTCTTAAGACGACCTAGGGTCCAGGTAGTAACCAGCCACTCTTGCATAAAGGGTCTACAATAGGTGTTGTAAGCACAGACTTCTATATAGAAGTCTGTGGTTCCACTGCTGGAGCTTGTGCTCTGTCTCCTTCTTCCTTGGTCTGTGGACTATATAAACAAATAATTTTTGTTTGATCACATATTTAGCTTTTTTAAGCTGAAGGCATTTTACTTTATTAAAAAAAAAAAAAAAAAAAAAAAAAAAGAAGAAGAACATATTTAATTTGTGTTATAAAATGGTAATAAGTATATTGAATTATATTTTTAATATTATTTTTTAAAGTTATATAAATATATTTATGGATATTGTGTATGTATGTATGTGTGTGTGTATGTATATATAATATAGATTTTTGTGTAGAAATTTCAATATATAATTAATTATATTTTATATTCTATTTTATTTTCAATATTACAGGATGTTCAGAGACATTCTGTACATACATTAGTGTTTCGTTCTTTAAAAAGAACTCACGACATGTTTCTAATAAACCAGGGAACTTTACCTCCAGTGGATCCTACTTTGTAAGTACTTTACAATTGTTGAAAATTACTTTTTGATTAAATTTCATAATTATATCGAGCATTATTTTATTTTCAGACAACAAATGAAGAAAGCTATAAAAGCTAAGGATAATTATGGCCCGGTATTGGAACGTGTTAAGCAAAGTAATATAGCCAAAATGCAACAAGAAAATAACACTGCAGATCCTCCACCACCAGGAGGTAATATAATATAATCGATATAAAAAAGTTTTTTTATAAATATGATTAAACTGATTTTTTTAAAATATACTTTCAGATGAAACTTTTGAAGCTAACATTACTTCAGCAGTTGTTCCTTACAATGTAACACAGGGAAACACAGGAATAGTTGCAGCAGCGACAGCTGGAGGAAGTAACGCAAGTACAGGTGCGCTAACAGTCCCCCAAAAGAAAATGCCTTCAATGGCTAAACCCAAATGGCATGCACCTTGGAAATTGTATAGAGTTATTAGCGGTCATCTCGGATGGGTACGGTGTTGCGCTATCGAGCCTGGAAATGAATGGTTCGCCACTGGTTCAGCTGACAGAGTGATCAAAGTGAGTATCTTACTTTAAAATATTTTAATTTTATTGATATTTTTTTTAGAAAATTAGCGAAAAAAAAGAAATTATGCATATAATTTATGAATAATTCTATTGAAATTAGATATGGGATCTCGCAAGCGGAAAACTAAAAGTTTCCTTAACTGGCCACGTAAGCAGCGTGCGCGGTCTTGCCTTTTCTCAAAGACATCCTTATCTCTTTTCTTGCGGCGAGGACCGTCAAGTTAAATGCTGGGATCTCGAATATAACAAAGTAATCAGACACTATCACGGACATTTGTCGGCCGTATATTCTATGGCGTTGCATCCTACCGTAGACATTCTCGTAACAGCGGGACGAGATGCTACAGGAAGAGTATGGGATATGCGTACGAAAGCAAATGTTCATACACTCGTTGGACATACTAATACAGTAGCTAGTGTGATTTGTGAAGCTGCTGAACCACAAATCGTCACCGGCAGTCACGATTGTACAATTCGTTTATGGGATTTGGTTGCTGGAAAATCCAGAGCCACTCTGACGAATCACAAAAAGAGCGTCAGAGCTTTGACGTTTCATCCGTCCTTATACATGTTCGCCTCAGCGTCGCCAGACAATATTAAACAATGGAAGTGTCCAGAGGGAAAGTTTATTCAAAACTTGTCTGGTCACAACGCCATAGTTAATTGCCTAGCTGTGAACGCCGATGGAGTTTTAGTATCCGGCGCTGACAATGGTACTATGCACCTTTGGGACTGGAGAACCGGATACAATTTTCAACGCCTTCAAGCGCCAGTTCAACCTGGTTCAATGGACAGCGAGGCTGGAATATTCAGTATTACATTTGACATGTCGGGCACTCGTATGATTACAACAGAGGCTGATAAGACTATAAAAGTATACAAGGAAGATGATACCGCTGTAAGTGGATTTTCTTTGGAAATAATGTACCATACACTTGCAATTTCATAATCATCTATTTTATATATGATTATTTGATTATTCTACTTTTTATAATATTGTATTATTTTATTATTTATTTTCAGACTGAAAAAACACATCCGATAGACTGGCGACCTGACATAATAAAACGAAGGAAATACTAAGAACCTTTATTTATCAACTCTAATTTAAAGTCTATTTTAGATAAAAATTTTATGTATTTTAAGTATTCAAAAATTGTAAAAAGATATAGCCAGTGAAATAATGCTGGATATTATATTTTAAAGTTCTTCGTTCAAATCGAAATCTTCCTCAGGAAAATCTCCGGCCTTCACGTGCATTGGCTTCACAAATCCACCATACTTTGCTGGACATTCGAAATATCTTTTACCACCGACACTGTCGAAAATATATAAAAAAAACAGTGTAATCAGAAAGATATTTTGATATTACAATACAGAATGTGAAATTATGCCTTTACCTTCCATCGTTCTTGCCAAGAGGTTCATCGTATTTCACACCAATCCACCAGCCTTCTTTAAATTCAGTTTTACCTAATAGAATAATATGACATTTAAACAAATGAAAATATATTTTCTGTGAGATAAAAGCACTTACAAAGCGTGCTAAGGTTCTACTAACCAATGTATAAGATAGTAGCTCTCCGTCTTGGTTGATTCGGGACAGATACTTCACAGCGATCTCCAACTTTACATAAACTGGCTAAACGTTCTTCCGCTTCCTCTTCCCGTTTCTTTTCCTCTAATTTCTTTTTCATTTCTTCCTCATTATATTTCCCCAGCTTATTCTTCTCCAGAAACGCCTTAACGGTATCTGTTAAAAAAAAATACCCAAGTATAAATAGAAAAAATCATCATTTATCACAATTTAATATATAAAATAAATGCAATATTCTACCTGTTTTCTTAGCATACTCCTCTTCGGATATCTCAAACTTCTTCACATGATTTAAATCTTCTGTAGTGCTTGAGAAATTATCAATAACCTGCGATATAATTATTCATAATTTTCTTTTGCTTCAAAATATTGTTTTGAAAGCATCATCTTTTTTGATAAAGTACAAGTATCTATCTCTTGTTGCAATGTAAAATATCTGCACAAGCTTACGTGAATTCTCATGCCATCATCGATTGGATAAGATCCCAAAAGACGCTGTCCTTCCTCCAATTTGCAAACAAACTTGTCATTTTTATCATAGACTTCGATCGTCATCGTAGATGGACTGCCGCCCGTAAGAAGCTCCAGCTTACCCTGTAATTTTGTAACTTACACATTTCTCTACGCACATACATGAGTGTGAAAAATCTAGGAAAGAGAAATCTCACCTTAAATTCATCGACAGTTATACTCTTTTGAAAGCGACGCTGCACGCAACAGAATTCTTGCCCAGAATTTGTGATCGATACATTCACAAAATCGGACGTGATCACGCTATACGAACTCATTTTATTTTCTTTGATACGTATTAAATATACAATTACTTGATCATAGGTTAGAATATCAATTTCAAGCGTTTACGAATTCCATTCGACGATTGCACATACAATTATAACGAATAATAAATACGATACGATTTTATAAAATAAATTCACCCTCGTTTATGTATTTCAACATTAATTACAGGATATATAGATCGATAAACTCCGATGCTTTGACAGATATTCAAAATTCTCCAAGTGTCATGTGGCTTTTATGTGGAATGTGTGTAACGCGCGCGCATCAGCTGATTTGTAGTATATATATGATATATTAAAAAAAAAAATTAAAAAATTCCAAAGAATATAAATAAAAAAATATATCTTTTTCATATACAGCTTTAAAGTTACTCCCAACATTTTCTTACATCATTAAAATGGTAATGTTGTTGGTATATGATTAAAATGAAAAACTTGTGCTTCCTTCTTATAGAGAGAAAAAAAAAAAAAAAAAAAAAAGATGAAGGAATATTTTTATTACAAATATTTGACGACAGAAAAAATATAGTAAATAAATATCTTATATATTTGAAATTATAATGTAATATAACATAATATCTTGAATGTATAAATCTTCATTTAAAATAATTTCTTTCAGAACAATGAATTAATGCTAGTTATTGTTGTATTAATATATGATTTTATTCTAAACAATTTCACGTATAAATTAATTCAGAAGTAGCTAAAAAATATACATAAGTCAAACAGAAAGTGGCGTAATTATACTGTCATAGACAGAAATAGATTGCAAAATATTGTTTTGATTAATTTCAGAATCACGAGGGTTCGTGTAATTCTTGTTTCAATTCAAAATTCATAAAAAATAATGTTACAAATTTTCTCGTCCATAACAATATATTTGCCAAAGACAATAAGACTTATGGATTACCATCTTGTCTGTACAGCGGAAAAATTTCATCAGATCTATGTATAGATGTATAGTACATGTATATCTATGTTTATGTAAATTTACAGTTTATTTGAAAACTAGAGAATTAATAATTATACAATGTAAACGCATCTCTCTTTCTCTCTCATATTTCAATCTAAAAGGATATTTAAAAAAAATGGTTTTTACATTTGTTTTCTTTAATCTGACAGAAGCATTTTTGAATACAGAAAGTCAATTAAGTAACTTCCAACACTTTTTCTTGTTCTTCTTTCATGATTAATATAATAACGCATTACTGGTTATTCCTGGATAAATTTCTATAGTATCACTTAGGTGTTTTACCACGCACGCGCACTAATATTAGTCCGTTCCTTTATAAAAGTTTACCTTTCAGTATCTCATAAACCATTTTGTTTCTAAAATACGGCATATCATCCTGTGTAAAAGTTATCTTCTTGTTCCCGCAGACGTACTCGGCGAACATGCAGGAGAACATTCCACAATCGCTGCCATTCATCTGTTGTGGAATATTCTTGGCAGACCGCAATGTCCAGTCGCTCATATCGTACGACACTTTTTTCTTGTCCAAACTTTCATCCTGTAGATACTGCTTTAGTGCCGCCAGGCACTTTGGATTACTGCCGCCCATACTGTCGTAATAGACAATCGATTTCTCCCGGAAATCTATTATCGACATACACCAATGAATATCGAGATGTACGGGTACAACTACAAGATCCTTCGCGAATATATCCACCTTCCTTGTCCATCGTCTCAGAGACGTTTGACCGCCCGAGAGCAATTTCGGATAGAAGAACGTATTCATAGCGTGTACCTTCGGGTATTTATTGGAGGACGTGCCTCTGGCGATCAACAGATTCATATAGAAGTTTATTACTTCGTCGTTTAGCCAATTTAAACCGGCCAGCGTGTGGATGTCTTTCCTTGTGATCCTCAGGCCGAAGCCTTCCGCAAGAACCTCGTCTTGTGGACAAGGTACGAGAGCACTTTTCACTTCTCGTAGCATTTCCTCAGTTAGTGCCGGTAACGCCGGTTCTTCCGGTTCCTCTCTATCATCCAGAACAGCCAAACATAGTTTCATAGAGCGTGCCAGCTGTTCTTCTAGAGCCACTTCCCGGGTATATCTGTTGTGCTTCGACAGGACACACGCCACTTTTCTCAGTTCCTCGGCCGCTCTGTGCCGCTGCTCGATTCGTTCATTGTATTTCTTGGCAACTTGTGGGATAAAGTCTTGCCTCATAACCGCCTTCGCGGCCAGCTCGTCGCGCAACGAGTTGGTTGCGACGACTTTAACAGGCGACTTTGGCTGGAGCTTAGGTTTCGCTGTACTACTGACATTCGGCTTATCGATTGTAAGCATCTTGAAAGGTTGTTGTAAGGAGTGTAAATACGACGCGGTATCTTTCTTGCTATAATCTAAAGTAGGAACTTTTCCTTTGTCTAGTCTAATACAGCTCGACAAGTTGCCTCTGTTAGAGTATGCTGTCGTACAGTGATGTACGGGTGCGGGAGTACTGGTGGTGACAGGTCGAATCTTGTCATTGGGTGCTGCAACCTCAGAGTGCTTTTCCAAATCGATTACTTCTAAGGGCTTGTGCATATAGGAGTGTTCCGGGCATTTATGCTTCAGTACGTGTATTCCATTTGGAAGGAAATTTTGTAGCAATTCTTCATATTGATGTCTCTCTTTCAATTGATTGGTTTTGCATAACGTAGGACAGTCATGATGATGTAACTTGCGATGAATAAAATGACCCATGTCAGATTTATAAGTGCTCGGTTGATGCAATATAAATGATGAACACGTGGATTTATAAGCGGAAGATGCAACTGTCGCATGACATTGATGAGGCTGCGGTTGTTTCTTGTGAGTGCCATTCAACTTGGCGCATGGTCTTGTCGGCGAACATTTCTGTTCTTTCAGAAATACAACATCATCATCATCATCATCGCTGTCATCGATATCGAAATAATCCTCCATTAAATGTACTGTATTGCAACTAGTTTTAAATCTCTTTGGCTTTTGAAATTCTTCTTCAAAGTTATAGTCCGTAGAAATTTTTCGTTTCTTAGAATGCTCATCTGCCCATCCAAATATCTTCTTTAAGAAATCAAATATCATTGTCATTGTCGAGAAAGATGTATATCCCAATGATATTATTGTCCATCCAACATATTCACTTTCGCCTTCTATTCCAGCTCAACCTAAAATAAAATATGCAAATTTTATATATTCCAACATCCGTTCCATAAATCATGTTTCTATTCGATTAAAAAAATTTTTATTTATCCCAAGCTAAAGATCAAAAAGTCACATTTAACGATGAGAAATATCTTGCGTATTCTCAAATAAGAACACTTACATCATATGTGGAATTGGGCAAAAATATGCTGATCCCTATCGTGTATTTCGTTTACCTTCTGTCAAAATCGTTGCGCTTGCGAGTACAGGTACGAGTGTTCGAGCTAAAAGAACGATCGTTATATCATTATTGCGCGTAATTATCCGACGAAATAAGCAAATCTCTCTACAAGATATATAGGGTTACACGCGATATGCGCGGCATCCATTCCCCCCCCCCGCCCCCGATACTCACTCGACGTTGCGTTTAATTCCACGCGTTTTAATCCGTCGTGCGAAAAGAGTAACGAGCGTGGCAGCCGGTGTTCCTTTCCCTTCGGTCTTTTAAACGATTACGATTCGTTGTCCACAGCACATATATTTAATTTTACAAATGTGACAAATGCCTCGAACATAACCAGCGGCGACAAACCCCTATCGCGTTTGACACCGTGCATTAAGGCCGATACACGTGCGAGAGACGTCACTCGCGGCGGTAAGATCGTAAGCAAACCGGCCAATCACAGCTCAGCGCTCTTCTTACGTCGTGAAAATCCTTGGCTCTGATTGGTCGATTTATTTACGGGCTTACGGTTACCAGTGAACCCTTTTCACGCGTTACAGCCTTT
This sequence comes from Anoplolepis gracilipes, assembly GCF_047496725.1. NCBI lineage: Eukaryota > Metazoa > Arthropoda > Insecta > Hymenoptera > Formicidae > Anoplolepis > Anoplolepis gracilipes. The sequence continues at coordinate 5,872,759 of NC_132983.1, forward strand.
AGGTGCAGCGTGTTGGTATTTCTCCCGCGTCTTTTCCCATGAATGACACGAACGTCGGTGATAAAGTATAATGTGCAATTAAATTTTATACTTGAGATATACACTTGGGGGGAAAATGTTGTAAAATCTAGAAATCACTTTATACAAAACTCAATTGTCAAAAATATTTTATAAATATGTAGGGAAAGAGAAAGAGAGAGAATCCCTCTAATTTCAAATTCAATGTCGAAATCATGTGTTGAGAATAGAGAAGTTTAATTTAAAGGGATTCGCGTGTGTTTACCTGGTTTTTTTCTATCTTTGTCTTCGCCTATGTGTTTACATCAAGATATAAACCAAAGTTCGAGAAAATTTGTAAGATTTATATTTAATATACTAGTGTTTTTATAAGAATAATACAATTACATGTAAAATATACTATAGTTATTTTTTTGGATATCTAAAAATCTTAACTTTTGCCACTGTATATAAACTTTAACTAAATTTCTAATTAAATGAAACAGCAGAATCTATTAAAATATTAGAATTTATTATATTAAAAATGTTTTTTTTTTCCTTTTATTATAAATGAATGTCTGTAACAATGTCTGTAATAATAGTCAACTGTTAATTAATTGCTTCATATTAATATCAATGACATTTTGCAGCTAATACTAGAGTTTCATACTCGAGTATAAAAACATAATAAGAGAAATATATATCACTGATTAGAAGGAACAAGATCTGTATAAGCTCATGAGTAACGTTAAGCAAGGATTTATTGGTGTACACGTGGGTATGTAAATGATTCAAATATAACTTATAATTATTTCCTGCATTATTATACTAACAATGTTGTTATTCTTTTTTGTCAGGTGCTGGACAGCACTCTGCATCTCTCAAAGAAAAATATCAAAAGTTGTGTCACGAAGCATGCAAAGTGGTAAGATGATATCTTTTCAATAGTAGATTCTCTGATCAATCAGAGATGATTTTTTTCTTAGCGAAAATATTTAGATATTTTGCAAACTATATTTTGTTAACAAATTAAAACTATATTCTTTTCAGTTAATTTCAATTTGCTTTAATAGAATTTTAATTTGAGATTTAATAACAAAGATACATGATGGAAAAAATTAGAAACTTGCATAAAATGATTTTTGCTAATAAAAAATCTACTTCAAATTTTGACAAAATAATCTGCTATTGAAAGAATATTCAGAGGTCTTGGAATAATACTCTACATATAACTTTTAAATCACTTACAAATGGTTTTTCTTCTAATTTTGTGGTTCTCAAGGGATGTCAAAGTTTGACATCCAATGGCAATGCGTTAGATGCAGTGGTAGAAACAGTGATGGTATTGGAAGATTCTCCTATAACAAATGCTGGATTTGGATCGAATCTCACCTTGAATGGAACAGTAGAATGCGACGCGAGCGTGATGGATGGCACTAGTTTGCATTATGGTGCAATCGGTGCAGTTAGTGGAATAAAGAATCCAGTTTTTCTAGCAAAGCGTTTGTGTGAGCAACAATCTATTAAATTTGCATACGGCCGAATCCCACCTAGGTACACAGTCAATGTCATTTTATCTTTAAAATATTAATAATTATATTATGATTATATATACATATATATACATCTCTTGTACTAGCTTTTTGGTTGGAAATGGTGCACATATTTGGGCACACGAGATGGGCATACAGACATTACCACCAGAACAATTAATATCAAGTATGCATAATTAGTATAAGAAATCTTTATTATATTGTAGTAAATTTATTTTTTTTTTAATTTCTCTGTTTAAGTTCTATTATTTACCATCTCTTATTTATATATGATATACTTATTTCTAATGAGTACAATTAATCAAACATTTTTAATATTGCATTCCAGTGAGAGCTCAGAAAATATACAAACACTATAAAAGAAAAGTGGAAGATTGTAGTGTAGAGGCTCAAAAGGTATAAAGTTATTCAATGTGATTTAAATAAAATCATCATTATTTTTATTATTAGAGATTATTATGTTGCAGTGTGCTAAAAAAAGGATGGATACAGTAGGTGCAATATGTGTTGATGACGATGGGAATATTGCTGCAGCTTGTTCAAGTGGAGGTATAATTTTGAAATATCCTGGAAGAGTCGGACAGGTATGATTAATTCATAATAGTTCTTGTGTAATACAAGTTAGAAGAAATTGTCCGTGAAACACAGATACAACTATTATATCAATATCTATAAAGTTTTTTAAAATTTTGATATAATTTTTGTATGTAAATTTTTACATCTATTTTATTTCTTAAGTATTTCCTTTCTAGGCTGGAGTGTGGGGTTGCGGCGCTTGGGCTTGCAAGGATACTTCTTATTCGATAGGCGCTAGCACGTCAGGTTGCGGAGAACATCTTGTACGCACCTCGTTAGCGCGTACAGTTGCAGAAGCCATTTCCAATACCTCTTGTCCGACTACGAGTCTGCATCGAGCGATGAACGTAGATTTTATCGGTGCATCGAAGGTTTAACATAAACAATCGCGCGATGATTAACCAAAGCAATGACAATCTTTCCTCGTTTTTCCTTTAGATTCGAAATTTCTCTATGGGCTCGAACAGAAACTCGGCGGTGTCATCGCTATACGTTATTCGCCACAAGAAAGATTAGGCGATTTTCTTTGGAGTCACTCTACAAATTCCATGATAATAGGTTACATGAATACATGTCAAGGTGCAGCAATGGTAGATATTTCAGGTTTTTCTAATAATTTTGCATCTTTTTTTATGATATATATTTAGATATATATGTGGAATATCCACATTCCTGTAAAAATATTGATTCTTTTTTTTATATTATATAATATCAAATTAAATTATTTGCATATATTAAAAAGCACATTTTTTTTTTATAGAGCTACATGTCGGTCTTACCATCGCACGAAGTAGGTAAGAAAGCTCTCGTCGAAGGTGTATGTTTCAAGCTAAAATCTGAAGCAGAGTCTAAGTAAGATTATATACATTACCTGTGATGTAATAAGATTTTGTAAAAATTTCTTAGCCTAAAATACTTTATATACGAAATTTTTATACGGATTCACACTAATTTGTTTTATGGAGTTCACACATAATAGTACTGCCACGTTGAATCGTTTTACATAATCAATTTTGCAAGATACATACATATTGTATTTTCCGAAATTTTTAACTTGTTAACTTGTGCATACAAATACAATAAATAAATCCTGATAACAATTTGAAAGTAATTTTTATTTACATTATAAATTATTCTCCATCCACCGCAAACAATTTAATATATAATTATAAAATTATTGTAAATATTTAATATATAATATATATAAAATTGTATATACATATATACATAAGGTATTCAATTTTATAATTAGTTCAGATGGAAGTAATATTAAGATTACTTTCACTTTTCTTAAAAGAATAATTATATAGATATATAAAGATTAAATCTTTAATCTGTCAATTATATATTAGTGATACTCTGCTAACTTTAATCGATAAATTTATATATTTTTCATAAACTTGATTTGTAATTAATTTAATAAATATATCTGATATATCACAATTACAAACTGCCTATATCGTTGAATCGCTTCAGTTTCTCGGGAAATACGTCCTTGAAGAGTACTGGATCTGCACGGAACTCGACTGATTCCAACGGCATAGTTCCATAAATAGAGGAGAATTTGTTTATACACTGTGTACGTTCCACCATGTGTGTCAAATCCGCAGATAACATTTCGGTGTTGGTACATTCAGGACATCGGAACTTCTTCTTTGGTGTTACCTGTACAAAGTTTATTTTTTGAAAAATGTCATCCTCATAGGACTAGGGCTTAAGAAATGTTTGCTTACCTTTATTGGAGCTTTTCTAGTAACATTTGCTACTAGAAAATTCATCGCGATGTCTTCGCAATTCATGTGTTCGTCGACCCATTCTTTTATATCTCCAGGCATGGCTGTTGTATACATGTAATTCCAATACTGAACAAAATCGTAGATAAAGTTTTGTACAACAGTATAACATTTGATAGATTAACAAAAATTGTGGAGAAATTATAATTTACTTTGTTAGTTTAATTTTTGTAAATTCCTGGTGGGGATAACAAGGAAAGGATATTTGGTCTTTTTGTTTTAGCTAGGAGAAATAAAATCCAAAAATTCCTATAACAATATCTTTTTGTAGTCTGTAACATGTTAAGGAAAAACAACAATAGCAAAATTAACAACAAAATAGGATAACAAAATTGAATTAATAATTTTTAACCGAAAAAAGAACAACATGCAATGTTTATAATATACAAGCGTTTGTAATATATACCTTATGGTGAAAAGCTGCTCCTGTTAAAACCATAGAGATGCTATTTGTCCATTCGCTCTCATATTTCCAACAGTTAGTGCTATTATCCCACATATGTATACGAGATGGAAATCCAACAATTCTGTCTGGAAATTCCCTCCATACCTAAAAGTAATCAAGATAAATTTCATTGGTACTGAAAAGTAAATTATGGAATCTTTGAAAGAGAGATTATATAATATAAATATAAAATGCTTCATATTCGAGTATACTTCATAAGCAAATTCCACTTCATCAGCAGTTAACATAATAATATCATCGTCTATCGACAATACTGCTTCGGTTTCAATTTCATCGTACGGATAAAATCGATTCGACAATTTATTTTCCTTCGTTTGGATCACTTTTAACGGCTTATTCACTTTCGGCCATCTCGCAGCTATATAATATTAAGTTATGAAAAGAATAAAATTGATAAAATTAATATGTAAATTTAATTATGTATAAATAGATTAAAAGCATGCAGTCAAGATAAATTAAAATTTCTTACAAGGCGGTGGATTTTTATGCTGATTATTCCAAATTACCAAAACTTTAGACAAACTCGGTACTTTTACAAGTTTATTAATCAGTAGGAACAGCAATTCCAATCTGTCGTATGTTAATATTACGGCAGTGAAGCCGCGTGTTTTAGGAGCAGTTACCGGTAAAAAGAGTGGTGAAGCTTTTCCCTATAAATGAAACGATTAATTTGACATGTGAAAAATTTGACAATTTATTTTGTTTCAATAACTCTTCCATTCTATCCACCTTATAAGATGGCACGTTCCAATATGTGTAATCTCGTGTCAAATGCGGAAATACGCGATCCGTGAGTATTTCTAATGTAGTTTCTGTGATTTTGTCCATACCGCTGAAATAACGATCGTAGAGCCATGCATTTTGTTCTTGCATTTCCGTGATGCGTTGGTGAGATATCTTTTTTAACAATTGTATTATTAATAAAATGTCGACTTCGCGTACAAAAACAGCAGCTCTGAAAGTAACGAAAGAAGGGAAACATAAATTAATTCATAAATATAACTGTATATCATTAGACAAACTAGATTTTAATTTATGTTATTGCTTACTTAGTCCAATCGATTACATCGTGAAATGGCATCATTAGAGAATCGGCTATAATCACAGGTATACATCCAGCTGCCATTGCATCCAAAAGTGTGCTTTGGGCAAGCCTAGCGCCGCGGATTATTAGACAAAATGTTGCCGACTGAGAAAGTATAAAAAAAAAAAAAAAAAAAAATGTTCATCATTTATATATCGAGAGAAAAAATTGCGATAATTATTATAAATATATTACTTGCAAAATATCAGGATACTTGTACATGCTTTCGCCGACGCAACGTATTGTATTATTCATGGGATTAAAATGTAAACATGGACCTAGCACCAGAATGTCCTTTGGATATGTCGTTTTCACTTCCATTAAATCTTGTTCAAAAGCAGTATTAATATTGATTTGTGAAGACATCACTAACCATGTTCTGCGATGCAAAATCATTTTTTGTATTACAAATATCAATTGTACTATATACATATGTTGTAAAAATCAATACATATATATAATTACCTTCCATTACTGTAATTTGTCTTGAGACTATTTACTAGCGGACTATAGACTGGTAAACTAATGTCAAAACCAGGCCTGTATGTCAACGATGACATTCCAGCACCTGCAATCATTGCTCTTCCCACTGGCACATCAATGACAGTGTTGTAGTCTGGTACACTTCCAGATACCATGTTGAAAATTAGATGATTCTCTCCTGTATCGTTCCAGCTACATATACATGGTAATAAATTATATTAATAAAAAGTGTAATTATTATAACAATTAAAAGTTCTAATGTTTAAGATGAAACACTTACAAAGGTAATGATCTTAATGCTTGAGAGACCTCTTGCAATCTTAATCTGTTTTGATTAAGAGTGTCGATAGAAGGGACAAAAATACAAGCTTCATTTGGATTAGGAGTATAAAATTTACTGTTGATAATAGCATTCAGAATTTGATAAAATTCCCTCGTCATCTGATTTGTTATGGGTCTACCTGCCGAGTCCAAGTATATCTTGGGTGGATAGACATATACCAAAAGTTTATTTCCCTGACTCCCGCATTGATATACATTGAAACAAGTGAAATATGTGCAGGAAGAGTTGGTGGCGTTGCTTACAGCCAAGTTGGCAGATAACATTTGAGCAGGTAGAGCATTTATGTCATTCAGCGTTATAGGAATATGCTCGGAATGTTTCTGTATACTCCCAAATTTGAAAATATGATACACCGAGATCAAAACAACAAACAGTGTAAATACTAACAAACATATCACAAATATATTGTGATAATGATACGAGATTCTGTTGCTTTTATGTGATATACGTGTCGAGGGTATCATCCTGTATATGTTTCATCAAATATTGCAAGCTATAATCATATACGCTGCAAATCTCACATACACCATAAAATATTTCAATCTTTCCTGTGGCACTAAACTCGGATGTCTGCATGGGATATATGCGACATTTGAAGCATTTTATGTCATGTGTAGATATTCCGGTATATACAATATTGTGAAAATAATCCTCATTATTAAGGTCTCATTACATTCTCCCTTATCTTTCACTTACAAGTGTCATTACACTGTCAACGCAGATACTTGTAATACATATATATATGTATAAATAAAATGTATATATATATATATATCATAAATCTCTATCATAATTTGTTAATTTTATTTTTTTTAATTAAACTATATATCCAATCAGTTGTCAATACAAAACTGCTGATTTCATTATTCCTTTAATAGCTTCCATTCATTTGTATTCGTATAATAACGTACGCTCCGTTCACCTTTCCGCCACAAAAACTGACATATTATTTTCTTTCACATTCTCCCTTTGTTTCTCACATCTCATCGAACGTGTCAATTTTGCAATCAAAATAAAATTACATGCATTTGTAACGTCAATAGATCATACGTGTTATTTACACCCTCGTCTTTTTATCCGCACTTTCTGCACCGGGAGTGCTCTTCTAAAGGTGCCTTTTCATGCTGACAGATCACGTGATCGAACTTGACGGATTGGTAGTTTTATGTTTGGTCACGTGATGTATTTCGACGCTGAAAATGAGCGTCGAGCGTCAGCATGAAAAGGCACCTTTATTAGAGGGTCTCTAGTTCGTTGAAAACGTCAGCCGCCAGCGTGAACAACCGCCAAGTGACAGCGCGTTTGCCGCGCATGCGCGCGAAAACCCGGCCCGAATAGCAACACTGGCGTGGGACGGCGAGAGGGAAGATGGCGGCGGTGACAGGCTGGTGACAATTTGATATGGGATGGGCGTCGCGTTGAACGAGGGAGAGCTCGCAGCCTTTTTTTTCCGGCCGTGATGATAATGAATGGTGATACCGCGGCGTATAAACATGGCGATCATTTGATATCACAGTCGTCTTCCGATCCACGAGCTTTGCTGCTGAAGAAGACCGTGCGGGGGGTAGGATATTAACGTTTCGTCTCGTACACACGCCCGTCGAGGAAACGTCGATAGTTTTACATCGGGTTAAACATCGTCGTCACTTTTGCCCGCGGCATCATCGGGAGGAGCGTACGTGGACTGTAAGATGGCCCGGGAATACGATCATCTGTTCAAGCTGCTCATCATAGGAGACAGCGGTAAATATACACCTTCACCATCATCATCACCATACTGTACTTATGTACGCGTAATTAAAGAAATCGTCAGTCGTGCATTTTTTTTTCTCTCTCTCTCTCTCTCTATGCGTCCGTTTCTTTATCTCTTATCTCTCTCTTTCTTAGTAAATTTCGTTCCGGGAAGTGAAAAAATTGCAATAAAAAAAAAAAAATGACGGATCGCGCAGTCTTTATACGTCAAGTGTTGTGTGATGCTCGTTGATGATCGCCTATCATTATCAATAGTGGCCAGTTGATTAAATGATGAGTCTGATGATATGTATACATTGTCCACTGCACTGTTGGCGTAGCTTAGATAGATTTTATGATGTGAAAATTGTTCTTCCTGCGGGAGAGATTTAGAGCAGTGATAGGGGATCGCGCACATTGCAATATAGAGAGAAAGAAATGTTGAGATAATGAAATGACAGATATTTATCAGTATATTTTTTTATCATCTCTTCATTTCTCATAATCAATTGTTTTCATTATTGATATTAGTTTTTGAATATAATATAATATAATAAAAGATTTATATATTTGTATCATAGATGTATATATTTTTTTTTTTACTTTAAATAATTATGTGATACAAAAATATGGTGTAACACATGGGAATATGTATTTGTCACGGCACTCTTTGTTTATAAAAAAAAAAAAAAAAGTATTTGTATATTTTGATAAACATTTTAATAAACATGTATAATATATATTTCCTTTTGTTTTTAAGGTGTAGGTAAAAGCTCGCTACTTCTGAGATTTGCCGACAATACTTTTAATGGAAGTTATATAACTACGATAGGAGTGGACTTTAAAATACAAACTGTGGAGATAGATGGTGAGCGAGTAAAGCTGCAAATTTGGGATACCGCTGGGCAAGAACGTTTCCGGACAATAACCTCAACCTACTATAGGGGAACACATGGCGTTATAGTTGTATATGATGTGACTAGCGGTGATACGTTCGCGAATGTTAAGCGATGGTTGCATGAAATCGAACAGAATTGTGATGTGGTTAACAGGGTACTTGTAGGAAATAAGAATGATGCACCTAATCAGAAAGTGGTGCTAACGGAAGATGCACAAAGATTCGCCAATCAAATGGGAATACAGTTGTTTGAAACTTCTGCCAAGGACAATATTAATGTCGAGGAAGTACGTCACTCTAATTTCTCTCTATTTGCTTATAATTTTGTACGTGTATATATATATATATACAAAATTATATTGTATATAATTTTAACAGATTAAACTCAAGCTCTGTTTAATTATTGCCATTATTATATCGTATAATAATAAACAAGTAATTATTCGCCAAAGTTTAAGGACTTAAATTCTGGCGAAAATAAAATTGTAGATGATTGTAAACAAATTTTTAGATATATATTTTCTCTGAGAAATTTACAATAATGCGCCATTTGCAGATGTTCATGGCAATAACGCGGCAAGTGTTACGGACCAAAAAAGAGCGCAAGGAGCGGCAAGCCATACAAACCAACGAGACAGTCAATCTGAGAAAAAGCACAAAACAGCATAGGAAAAAATGTTGTTAGCGAGCGTTGTATAAGCATGCTACTCCCTATTCACAAAATATTATTTGATACGATAATTAGGACAGAATAAAACAGAGAGCGTGTGTTAGTATCACTAGCGGACATGAGACGCTGGAAACCCTGATATTTTCTAACTTCAACTTTTTTGTGAGTTTTGTATTCCAATTATGATACCTAAGATTGTGTGCTAATTGAAAAAAAAAAAAAGGTAAACACTTTTGACATTAATATATATATATACATATATAATATCGTATTTAAATATCGAGCGAACGCGTAGGGCTTATTTAGTGAAAATGTTTGTCTACGCGACATTCCTTTTGTGCTTTTAAGTGCGTGCTGCGTTTAAGAACAAAGGCCTATTCGTTTGTAACATTTACAAAAGGGTAACTTCTCACACACACACACACATATATATATACACATGCAAATATTGAAAGTTACTGTTACATAAACGCGCGCGTTTCGTATCACGTAATCGTTAAATAAAACGTAACTAATGAACGCTTCTTTACGAAACATCTTTCGCTAATTTTTCCAAAGTCATTTTGATCAATGCATAGAGTTTTGCTTCACATTTGACAATGAGTTACCATATTTTAAATAAATTGTATTTAAAGTGAGTAGGGTTAAAGTTTCTTGAACAAACGAGCGACAGATATTATTAGCTAATCCAAATAATTCGCGTAGAACATTTTAGTAAAATTAAGGTTCCTGTATATGTATTATATATATACATATACATATATATAGTTTGATGACGCTTTCAGTGCACTCTAAAAGATTTGATCAAACATTAAGGCAATTGAATGTATTAATTAATATACAAAAAAGACTGCATACATGTTTGAAAACTAAAAAGCTACTTGGTCATACGAAATTCAATATATTTCCTACAATATTCAAAAGACTGTCGTAACGAATCGAAAACCAATCAGGATTTGATTTACAAAAATTTAAAATAAACATATTTATAATTTTTTCTTGTAAATTTTATAATTAAATTTTTCTTACACTAAAATATTGTATATAGATTTTGAGCATATATATAGAATTTGCGTGTATATGACGACGGCGATATTTAAAAATATTTTTTAAATAGTAAAGTTTTTTTAAACATTTAATGAAACTATTAAATGCAATCTTCTCTGATAATTGAAAGTGATAAATTCTCTCCAGTAAAATATATATATATATATATGTACTCTTTAATTATATACTTCCAAGATATCAGAATACGCAGTATTTAGTTGTGCGGATTAATAAAATATTCATTCAACAGTATTATATATATGTCACCTTTTAATTTTTAATATACGGTCTAATATGTATGTATCTGTATGCATAATAGCGGCTCTATACCAGGAAAAGAAAAGTTTATATCTACGCGTCCGAATTTTATATATACTCAAAGAGATATATAAATACACAGAAAAGTACTTTTAAATTGTCCATGCATTTGCGACGCACATATACACACTCTCACATACACACAGTTTTATATTTATTGCAGAAGGGTAGATAGCAAGACGATAAAATACGAATAATGATCGGTCATGTCCAGCTATGACAGAAGCTGTCTGTATTAATCTGTGATAATAGTTAAGATAATGTCGCCAGCTGCCACTGTAATACTGCTGCGTGTACCTACTCCCTGCTCCCATATAATTGTTGTAATTAATATCATTAGCCATTTTGTTTCTCTCTTCCTCTTTTTTTCTTTAATATCAATTACATATCTCTCCCTTAGAGGCAATAAAGCGGCATCATTCAAAATGTGTACATATTCTCTACTTGCCAGTTTTAGTGGCATATTATTCACGAAGTATTTCAATCGAGCATATTCATCTTGTTTACTGTTATACAGTTACGACGTTGTAATATTATTATACATATTACGATTTCAAATAAATAGGAATCTACATGTATGTATTAATTAAGTATTGCTTTTACTCCTATCTTTATTGAGTTGGAAAATTTCTTCTCAAATTGGACACTTCTTTAAATAATTTAAAATTTTTATATAAATGAAGAGAAACGCTACTGATTAAATAGCAACGGATGTGCACACGAGAAGAGGAAAAACAAAGAAATTTTTCAAGGGACTATATAATGGTTCTTAATATTATATGCAAATTATTTTTAATTTATAAAAATGTATATCGTGTGATTTTTTTAAAATGAATTATGAATATATATTATTTCGAAGAGCCGTTTCATCGATACAGAATATAATTATATAAGTTTTATATACGCTGTTATTCGTTAGAGATAGACTTTGTACGATAACATTCTTGCTACCGGCCTCGTCTTTTATATGCGTTTTTTTTTTGTATTAATCCGATTTTTTCTAACTTTTCAATCGCAGTTAATGAAATTTATCGTATACAATCATATTATTATCATATTTAATTGCTTCGAGATAATTTATATTATGCATTAGAAAGGAAAAATCGATATCAATTTCAACGAATATATGTATAATCTATAAATATGCGTGTGTAATTTCTTCAGGGTACACATGTGCTTTGGATCGATCGAAACGCACTACTGACATCTCGAATGTGCAGCATACGATCCTGCAATTTCATTAATTAGCGTGCAAATCGTCTCAAGTTGAATCGCGCTGCTTCAATATCCCATCTGTGCCAGTATAAATGCGAGCGATCTTTTCGAAAAAAAAATCCTACACGTACTTTATAATGTAAAAATTGTATATATCAAATATTATATAATTATTTAAATCACATGTGTATCTGATCAATATAAAAATCATATATATATATATATATTATCTTGTTACACATACGCTTATGTAACACATCTTTAATATAGTTTATTACAGAAATTACACACCGTCTTGTAAATTATTGTTTTATGGCTCAATTTTCTACAGAATTTATTTTATATCCTACAGAGAGTTTATTTTGTATCTTTGACAGGCGGACAATATTTGGGATTTTTTTAATTATATAAAACCACACAGTTGTTTGTATTATATATTTTTGTGTAGTCTTAGTTTCCCAGCAAGAAGTGACTCCATTAATTCCATTGTGTGAGCCTCTACTGTGTCTCAACTTATCTCGATATTTACGAAGGATTTTATTATCTTCTTTGAAGCTATATATGTGTTTTAAACGGGATATTTGTTTTCCCCGATGTATTTACAGTCTGACCTCTTATCCTACGACAAAAAATATATACACATTATTAAGACGATCCCCAGATAGCACAGAAAACTAAAAGATGACGAAAAGATGTCTTTTTTAAATTATCTTTCTGACAAGGCTAAAAGATGTCTAAAAGGATATCTTTCTACCTACAAAAAAAAGTTATCTTTTGAAAGATGTCTAAAAGATATCTTCTAAAAGTCATAATTAATTTTAGTCGAAGAAAAGATGTCTTTTTGATCACCTTTTCGACAAGATAAAAAAGATCTATTTTATAATATATTTTATAATATTGTTCCTTTGCTTGCCGCTACGTGGCGTATTCAGACTTAAATAACTCGTATTCAAGTTTTAACATGTATATAAAGCCTAAAAGAACAGATATTAAAAGTATAATTTGAATTATGTCTTTTTTGTTAGTATAGCTTCTCATGTAATCTCGACAAGAGATTCAGAACATGATGAAAATAGATGGATTATATCCATATATGCTTTATTTTATTGAATCAGTGAATAAACAAATTTTTCACAAATAAAGGAAAAAACCGTATTTCGACAGTTTCTTAAACGTTTTTTTTTAATTAGAAAATGACGTTTCCCTTAACGTTTTTTAAGTGGACAATTTAACCAATTAGAAACGTTTTTGAAACAAATATGTGCTACTTGGGTATGAAGCGGGCATCGAGGGGAGAACCGTCGATCAAACCAACGGCAGATCGATGCCGATCGAAGATAATCGTCGGGCGCAAAATAAGGGCGACAAATAAGAGATTATCTCGGCCTCTCATCTGAACTTTTGAAAACTCTTTCCGGCCACGAAGACCGATGACACGTCTTGCGCGCGTGTCACATGTTTTGTCGCACGCGGAGCAAATAAAAAAAAAAAACGAGAGGAAGAAGAAAAAGAATTAAAAAAAAGATGGCAGAGAGAGAGAGAGAGAGAGAGAGAGGGAACACGCACAACGGAGAGAGAATTCAGTGTTTATTTGATATATCGAGCAACGAATCGGCGGCATTCCGGGGGCAAGCGAGATAGTCTCTCACACGCGCAATGTGGCCCAGAGGGTGGCGGAAGCGGGGAAAGGGGGCGGCGGGAGGGTGAGGGGGGGAGTGTTACACGGTGTGTACGCCGTGTGTGTGTCTCTCTCTCTCCCCCCCTCCCTCTCACCCCGAGGGCCACACTCGCCCGCCCGCCGCAACGAAAACTTAAAAATGCCGCCGCAGCGCAACCCGAATCGATATTCGCCGGTGCGGTCACGTGACGGGGCCGCGGGCCAATGAGCGGGGCTCGCTCCGCCTGTGCCCGACGAAACTACGGTACGACATCTACGTTCGGGCGGACGGAACAACAGTCCGCGGCTGGCAGCGCACCGGTTCACAGTTTGGCGATGTGCCGCTCTGCGGGGATATCTGCCGCGTATGAGTGACCCGGACACATCGGCGGACATCGGCGACGTCGACGGACGGCGACGTTGAGCGGCAACACGGTGAGAGTAGGATCGCGACGCGGTCGGCATACGGCAGGAGAGGAGCGCGTTGTCGCTTAAACGCCTCCTTCGCCCATTTTTCTTTTTTTTCTTCTCTCCCCGCTATATATACGTATCGTATCGTATCGTATCGCACGTACGCACGTATCGTGCGTGAGTCGTCGCGAGTCTGTGCGTGTGTGGTGCCCAATCGTCCGCCGGAAGAAGCGCGCGTAAGCGAACCCCGTGTACATGTACACCCGTCGTCGTAGTGGTCGTCGTCTCGCGTGCAAAAAAAGAGTCAGCCAGTCGTCGCGGCCACAAGACAGAGCGAGAGGGTAGAGGAAGTGACTCTAGTGCGCGCGACGAAGATGGAGTGCGCGGGCGAGTGCAAAGAGGCGTGGTGGGGCAGGCGGGCGTGAGAAGGAGACAGAGAGAGAGAGAGAGAGAGACGGACGCTCTCTCGGCGCGACGCGAGTAGGACTGAGAGACGGTGAGGACGAAGAAGAAGAAGGAACGGAGAGAAGAGTCTCCAGAAGGAGAGAGGCTAACGCGATATATAGGCAGTGCGTTTTTTTACATACGAGAGAAAGAGAGAGAGAGAGAGAGAGAGAGAGAGAGAGAGAGAGAGAGAGAATGATACTTTGGTGAAAAGTAACTCTCTCTCGACGATAATCAGAGTCGCGTGGGTCGCTTTCCGACCATCTCGCGAGATAAATTCCCTCTCCCCCCTCCCCTCCCCTTCCCCCTGTTCGATCACGTCGTAGAGATCGCGCGCTCCGCGTCGCCGATCCGTGTCGACGCGGTGATATCGCGACGGTTGTCGTGACGATCGATAACCGCGATCGATAACGAGAGAGAGAGAGAGAGAGAGATTCTCACGCGCGCATGTGAGTGCGTGACATTCTTCGTATTATTATTATTATTATTATTATTATTATTATTCGATCGAAAGAAAAACGTTTGCGTGGTGTGTTATGCGACTATCTAGGAGATCGGCGCCATAAGCGAGAGAGAGAGAGAGAGAGAGAGAGAGGGGAGGAAGCGGAACGGCGCGAAAAGTAAGTGGAAAAGAATAGGAAGTAAGACGAGGTAAGATTTCAAGATAGAGGAGAATAATCACCGCGACGGACAAGGACACGACGAGCGCTCGACGATCGCTCGCTCGTCGTCGATCGTCGCGGCGGAGTCGCGGCGGGTAAGGCCTCGGCGGGCATCAGCATCAGCATCAGCATCAGCACCAGCACCAGCACCAGCGGCGACGACGACGGCGACAGGGTCGCAAGACGGCCAACACGACGACGGAGACGAGGAGGACAACGACGGTGGCGGCGGCGGTGGCGGCGGCGGCGGCGGCGGCGGAGGCGGTGGAGGCGGTGGGGACGGAGGTGACGGTGGCGGCGACGAGGACGAGGACGACGAGGACGACGAGGACGACGACGACGACGAGGACGACGACGACGACGACGACGACGACGATATGGAGGAGAGTCAGCTGTTGATGACGGAACTTCCGGTGCCGTTGACGCCGAGCGGTGGCACGACGCTGCTACATCGGCCGGGTCACTTCTATCACCTGCATCAGCCGCACCTGGCGATACCGACGCCCCAGAGCCAAGGGATCCTTCAGCATAATTCGAACGGCGGAGCAAGGCATTACGGCACCGACGGCAACGGTGGCAGCGGCGGTCTACGCGACCTGCCGGCCTACACGATCTGCCAGGGCGGCGGCATCTCGTCGCGACATCAGCTGCACCCGCATCAGGTACACCAACGCGGCAAGGTGGCGACGCACGGCCAGCCTGTCGCCAGCACCCACGTGTCCTGCCTCTATCCGGAGATCCTCGCGCTCATCTTTAGCCACCTGGATGTATGCGACAAGGGACGCGCGGCGCAGGTGTGCACCGCGTGGCGCGACGCCGCTTACTATCGTTCGGTCTGGCGTGGAGTCGAGGCGCGATTACACCTGAAGAAACAAGCACCGGCGTTATTCGCCAGCCTGGTGCGACGCGGCGTCAAGAGGGTGCAGGTGCTGTCCTCGCGGCGCGGCATCAGCGACGTGCTCAAGGGCGTGCCGAATCTCGAAGCGCTTAACCTGTCGGGTTGCTACAACATTACCGATGCTGGCCTGACGAACGCCTTTGGCACCGAGTACCCCTATCTCACCGAACTCAATCTTTCGCTCTGTAAGCAAGTATCGGACACCTCCATCAGCAGGATAGCTCAATACTTGAAGAATCTCGAGAACCTGAAGCTGGGCGGGTGCTGCAACATCACCAACACCGGCCTGTTGCTGATCGCGTGGGGCCTCAAGAAGCTCAAACGGCTGGACTTGCGAAGCTGCTGGCACGTATCCGACCTGGGTATCGCTCATCTGGCTGGTCTGAATCGGGAGACCGCGGACGGCAACCTCGCCTTGGAGCATCTGAGTCTGCAGGACTGTCAACGACTGAGCGACGAGGCGCTCAGGCACGTGTCTCTCGGTCTTACCACTCTTAAATCCATCAATCTGTCCTTTTGCGTGTGCATCACCGATTCCGGGATCAAACACCTGGCTAGGATGCCGAGTCTGCGCGAGCTCAACTTGCGCTCGTGCGACAACATCTCCGACATCGGTATAGCGTATCTGGCCGAGGGCGGTAGCCGCATCACCTCGCTCGACGTCTCCTTTTGCGACAAGATTGGCGATCAGGCTCTCGTCCACATATCCCAAGGTCTATTCAACCTAAAGACCCTGTCGCTCTCCGCTTGCCAGATCAGCGACGAGGGTATCTTCAAGATCGCCAAGACCCTGCACGATCTCGAGATCCTCAACATCGGCCAGTGCAGCCGAATCACCGATCGAGGCGTCTACATCATCGCCGACAGCATGAAGAACCTCAAGTACATCGACCTCTACGGCTGCATCAAGATTACCAAAAACGGCTTAGATCGAATCGAGACCCTGCCGCAGCTCGATAACATGAATCGTGGCCTGTGGCAAGTGCGGTGATGGCTTTTTCTGTGGCAGAGTGCTCGGGACGAACGTCATCGTCAATGTCAACGTCAGCGTCATCGTCATCCTCACCAAGGCGACAACGACTCCTCGTGGCGACTCAAGGACAAGGACAACCTCGTTTTCGCGTGTACGTTTCTGCCGCAGGCGGTAAGTCTCTTGCTGTCACTCCAAACACCCCCAAGTCGTCCGAGCGTCTTTGACATCTTCGACGTCGCCATCGGCGGATAGCGTTAGGCTCGTTTCCAGAGACCACCATTCCTCTTTCTCGTACAAGGGAAAAGCAAACCGCCCTCCCGAGGGACACCGTTTTCCAACAAGATGCTACGTATTACCAATTCCCTCGAGGGGCAGCTTCCTTTCTCCGAGAAAGCCACCGTCTCCAGCAACGTATACATATTTCCGTTTATACTTGGTCGTCGCGCGTCCGAGACGATCGCTAGATTAATTAAACGACGAGTTTCACCACTCGATCCTCGGAAATTTAGGGGCAAAAAAAAGAAAAAAAAAAAAAACCAATATCGCGCTTGAGGTTTTTTCTGCGTGAAATTGCGATCATCGTGTGTACGATCATCGAGACGACACGGAAATTACGACATGCAAATCGACGGTCAATAACACTTGGGCGGGCCAAGTCAAACACGACACAGAGTTACGATGAAATGTCATATACCGCCTCGAAAACTTTATATTTTTAATAAACAAAATAGTTTCTTTCTTATTTATAATCTCTTTTATACATATATAAAAGATTAATTAAAAAATTAATCATATCTCATATTTCATACTTTTAACGAACGAAATTTATTTTATTCGTTTCATTTATATTATTAACTGTATATATATATATATTTTTTTAATACATCATGTTTTAAAAAATTGACATAAAAATCGATATAAGATCGGTGTTAGATTAATAAAGAGCCGTGTTAAACACAGCGATAATATATCTGGTTATTATATACACAATATATCTCGAACGAGATACATATGTATATGTAATAACATTATATAAATTGAAGAGAAGAAAAAAAATATATGTATATAAAATTTGAATTTTTCAATATCAATTTTCTTAAACATGCGGGTTACGAGAAAGACTTTTTTATCAAATAGGTTGAATTTGAAATTGAAAATTGACGAATGTAACCACGCCTTTTCAAATATTTTGCATAAACGTGCTTCTCTCAATAATTAATCACTAATTACTCTTATCTCTAGTTAATGAGTACCGCAACACAGAGAGTGTTGCAGTACAATATCAAAAAATTTGGAAAATTTTTTTGGCCAAATTGTATCATCAGTACTGTTGATTTAAGTCAAGACCGTTGTCTTTATTTTGCAAAAAAAAAAAAAAAATAATAAAAACAGGAGCTTCTACTTGGGTTCAGCTGTTTATGCAATCAAGTTATATGCGAAATCTTTTTTTCAGATATCTTTTTATACCTAATGCACTGCAATTTTATGCTCTTTTATATTTTACTTTTAGCATTTGTCTCAAATGTTTCACATTGATATTTGTACTTTTTTTTTTTTTTTTATTATAATATAATTTAATTTTGTCCTTTTTCTTTTAATCTCAAAAATCTATCATTTTTTTCATTCATATATTGCACAAGTATAGAGTTAAATCGAAAAGATTCTAAATAATTTATGAATTAATTCTTTCTTAACGTTACAAGATACATTTCTGAAACACTGCTTCACAGATTCTCGTTTAAAGAATACATATCTCTCTTTACGAGTTACTTTATCCTACGTGTGTCGCACGTTCTTATCTAACAGTTTAATCATACGTGCGAAGGTCAATGATGCAATGTAGTATTGAAAGGCTGAGATTGAACACGTCGCATAAATCCCGCGTCAATTGCGCACAGTGTGCGATAAAAATTCGATTTGTTGGAGGAAAAAAATGCTTTCGCACATGAGAAAATACTCATGATTCTTGAGTAATCGGTCTGCTTTCTAATTCTCGAAGCAAGAGCTTCATATTAAAGATGATCTGGTTGTTCTGCTTATATCTGCATGATCAATTAAATTTCATCAAACTTGATGCATACTTATTTAGGGTGGGATTTTATATTCTTCTTTACGAGAGAGAGAGAGAGAGAGAGATGAAGTTAAT
Organism: Anoplolepis gracilipes; assembly: GCF_047496725.1. Lineage (NCBI taxonomy): Eukaryota > Metazoa > Arthropoda > Insecta > Hymenoptera > Formicidae > Anoplolepis > Anoplolepis gracilipes. The sequence continues at coordinate 5,892,124 of NC_132983.1, forward strand.
TTGATCGCGTCACCGCAACGAAGAAGCCCCATTGACACGAAGAAACGATCGTGAGACTGCTTCTTCATATGGGCTTGTTGTGAAACACAGCAGCACGATGAATTCTCCTTGTTCTTGACTGCCTTGGACGGATCTCGAGTCGCGACAATCGAGCGTAGGACGTTATATGTATCTCGAGATACAAATGTAAGCGACGAAATCGTTTTAGCTTTAGATAATCCGAGATAGATATTTTATACAGAAACGTGCATCTCTCTCTTTCGTTTATATTTCATGCATTTTTAATTTTCATTTATCTATTGTACAAAGAAAAATAAGCTTGAGCGTCGGGTATGTGTTTGGAAAAAATTCCAAACATTTATTAATTATTAATAATTAATAAATTATTAATTGTCAAATTAATGAATAATTATTAATTATTAATAATTTGTAATAATCTTTCTTAAAATAAATATTTTGAGAATATATATGTAACGATTATGAAACGGTCATTCCTAAATTATTAACTTCGAGTCACTTCATTGAAACGGAGGATCGTGTTTAAAATGAAATTAGTTTTTTAGATTAGAAAATATGAAAACAAAAAACATATTTTTAATTAACATCACATACATGTCATACCTTTAAATTTCTTCACTAAATATAAAAAATTAATCGCAATAATTATGTGAAAATATTGATTTCCAAAAGTATTAAAACTTTTTCGGTGGTAATTCTCTCTTTATATTATCGTTTTTTTATCGATGCAATTTTATTTGATAGATATTATTTCGTTATGCATTTTATCAATTGGATTTTGTCGTTACGTAATATATGTGATGTATTACGGTAGTAGTTTTGACAATCGACACATCACAACGGTAAATTGAAAGAACTTTTTGAAAATATAATCAAACTAATTAAAAAGAAATGTTAATTAATGAGAAATGTCTATCAAACTGGCACAGCCACTTTAGCACAATCTAACAAAACTTGTAAACATAAATTTAGTGCTTTTTTGCTAATTTGTTGCTCAATTCTCGTTTCTTTTTATTCTCTCTCACACACACACACACACACACATGTACAATGGTGATTGATTATATTTTCAAAAATCTTTTTACTTTTGCGAGTATAATAATAAAAATATAATGTATATATTATATTTTTTATACAAATTAATGACTATTATTTTTTTTTTTAATTTGATTAAATTTATTTTTAAATATATGGAAGGAACGTTTAAATCGTTACCATATGGAATATCTTATGTGATATCGCTCACATAGTCTATTAAATTAAAACTGCTGTAGGATAATTTTTCAAAGTTGTCATTCGCTTAGAATGGTTGATAGTAAGATTGATCGAATGATCTTTGTAATAGTTGATAGTAAAATTGATCGAATGATTCTTGTAATGGTTGATAGTAAGATTGATCGAATAGTCCAAATAACTTAACAATTATCAGCTAGAATGAGAATTTAACGATATAGTTATACTGTTTAAGAAAAATTAATCATAAAATAAAAAATTAAAAAATTAAAAAATTTTAATATCAATAAAATCAATCTCGACATCTTATTTCGGAACAAGGAAAATTACAATGAAACAAGCAATGGACGTTGCAATAATAAATATTATAAACATAACATTAATATTCAATAAAAGTGATACGCTTTTATTATTGATACGTCCTTGGTCTATTCCGCGCTTCTAAATTTGCATATTTTACGCAATGGCACATTTATCGGGTGTGATGTAAATTTTACGATTATAAGGAACAATATTTTTTTTTTTTTTTTTATTTTTCTAAATTTCTGCAGCATTATTCGCATATTTTTTTATTAATGGAAAATATTTATACATTTGAACGATATTTATACATTATGACGTACTGGAAATATACAGTTACGTAACGTAAGATACACTATACTATGTCATCGGTGAATAATATTCTAATACTCGTAAAAATCGCTAAAAGCATTTTTAAATGCGCCAGGGATTAAATAATATTACGTTTCATTCCACGAGCCGTAGGGCACAAATTATACATATCTTTGTTTGCACAGAGTATATCGCGACCTTCGTCTAGATCGTGTTTTATATTTTTAGCAAGATTAAGTACTGTTTGTTAAGTTTATTTCATTTCGCGAGTACAATAATATCATTTTTATACGTTTGTTTTTAATTTCGCCATTTTTTATCTACAAGAAAATCATTTATTTATGAGAAACTTGTTTGACAATCGCGACACAGCCCATTAAAAAAATGTATATAACATAAGTATTCATTTGCCTGTCCAAATTAATCGATGCCATCGATCTTCTCTCTTTGTTCTTTTATTAATTCGTCTTTCCTCATTATTTTTCCTTCGGCAGCTTCAGCTATTAAACTAATTATTAAAGCGAAATAAATTTCTTTAATTTTAAAAATATCACTTGCAAAATTATAATAATGTTTCGGTAAAATTATTCGAAAAAAGTGTTGTTTTGACACACTAAAAATATTCATGAAAAGCGAAATATATAATTATTGAAGTATATATTTTTTGAAAATCAGATTAATTAAAATCAAACCTCTCTTGTAGAATATATGTCGCATGGAAATAATAATTTTCAATCACTTGATAGTCTTTTCCTCCTTCCTCTCTATTTTTGTCTTGTCGTGTCTGACATTTCGAATGACTTGACCTTGTATCTCTTGCATTTTAACTTGCCTCTCTCTCCTTTCTTTCTTTCTTTTTTTTCTCGACTTTTACCTTTATTCACTTCTGTTATTTCTGTTCTTTCCCTTTGACTACTTTTTCTGACCCCTTTCTTCGCCGGTCCGCTTCTTTTTCTGACTTTTTAAGAAATGTGCTTTTAAAAAGCACATGTCACTTGGTTTTCTTCATATTTCATCCCTCTAGAGATACTTGCTGGTTTACAGCAAAACGATTAAAAAAATTATTCATTATATCAGAATCACCTCCTCCTCCTCCTCCTCCTTCTCCTTTGCCGAATTTCTCTTTAATAAAGGCCCCATGCTATTAACTAAAATTGATTTATTAAGATATATGAATTCAAAATGTATATACTTAAAACAACGCCAAATTGAAAATTTAAGTATTTTATATAAGTATTTTAAATAATTAATATTTTAATTTATATAAAAATATTAATTAAAAATTAAATGTAACAATTAAAAAAATAATTGTTGCAAAGTTCCGCGAATAACAATAATCTTTTCATATATTTATGTGTAGTTTATTCGACATATTCTCTGGTGTTATGAATAATGGTATTTATATCAGAACCATTTTGGGAGATTTATTCTATTATTTATCTAGTAATTGAATTTTATAGCCGATTTCTCCTCAGGAAACATTATTGATATCGCAATAAATCAACTTCATCATGGATATAAATAACAGCTTTTCCTAAGCTTTCTGTAATTCCATGGGGTTTCTTTTTTTAAGCATTAAAGATTTCAGTTAAGGTATATGCATTCCCTTTTAGAGCATGCACGTAATGCATGATCCGTGTAACTCATAAGCGCTATAAATGTCATCGTTACAAGTATATTCATATCCATGTTCTATTAATAGATAATTGATAATGAAATGGTATTATGAAATATATTTTGTTTTAATACGAAACTACTAACTCCTCAAAGTATTTATCTAATTGCAATAGTTGAATATCTATCGGTTGGTATTTAATTACTCTTATTAATTTATCAATATTCCTTGCGTATCCTATTGTGATTGTCTGCTCCTGTAATCCTCTCAATATTTCTACTTCCATTACATCATATTGTTGCCTCTTAAAATACTTAAATAAATTTTCAATTTGGCGTTGGTTCAAGTATATACATTTTGAATTCATATACCTTAATAAATCAATCTTAATTAATAACATGGGGCCTTTATTAAAGAGAAATTCGGCAAAGGAGGGGGAGGAGGTGATTCTGATATAATGAATAATTTTTTTAATCGTCTTGTGAACCAGCAATATATACATATAATTGTAAATATAGAAATCATATTTAATGTGCTAAAAGATTCTGACAAAAGAAATAATAAAATGGTAATACATGTGAGAAATATTATTTTATATCGTATCATTTTTTTTCTTTTTTTTTTTTTGCAAAGGTTGTATTGCATTCTTAAACGATCGTGTCAGCTGATCTGATTTCTCTGAAAAAATCAACGGAAAATTGAAGCTATAATACTAGGAACGACATTAGCCACGCTAAAAATTCGTTATACGTTAAGTGCGATTTAACTAATCATGAGAAAATGAAACGTAGTTCGTTATACTTCTCTGTGGCAGGGAATGGTAGTAATGCCAAGATTGCACGTGATACTTCTGGGCTATTCAGGGACTATAATCATCTTTGCTCGTTCGCTCAACGCGTGAATTGTTCAGGCACCAGAATGCTGCATCGCCAAGATTAAATCCGAGTTAGCTAGGTGTCCTAATTAGATTTCAAATAAATTGCACCATCAAAGCGCAAATGAGACGGCAAGAATTTTGAAAAATACTCTTTGTAAGAGTAAATCATTTTATTTTTAAAATGTTGCAAAAACCTACAGGAAATGATAATAATTCGTTCTATTTCAGAAAGTTCTTTTTTTTTTTTTTTTTTTTTTTTAATTGTGTAATTATCAAGGACATGACAAATATATATATATATATATGATATAAAAGAGAATTCGTTTCTCTTAACAATTATTTATTGCTTCCCGATCTGAATTAACTTGATTAATTTTTTCTTTAAATTTCTACACCGAACGCTACATTTTTGACTAAACATTTTTTTTAACGTCAAACCTCACGTCGTGATAAACGGCTCGGATCCGTTGCTATAGAGATAACGTCCCTGCTGATTCCCACGCTTATTTATTCGAGACGACGCGAAAGGTACTTCGGGTCTTTGTAGTTCCGTACGTGGAGATGGAGCCTTCGTTCTCGAGAAGCAGGAGGGGGAGGAGAATCAAACCGTACAGCATGCGTACCGCGCACTCACCTCCCTCTCCCTCTCTCTCTCTCTCTCTCTCTCTCTCTCGTTCCTTTCGTGGAACTTGAACATTCCGCCCGAGGAGTAGCGTGGAAGTTGCTGCTCCTGCCATGTAAAAAATAGGTGCACGCCGAAAGTTTCTCCCACCTTTTTCATCTTCCTTCTCGCCGTCGTCGACATGCGTATTCCGCTGTTACGTGGGAGTTACGTCGTGCCACACACACACACACACATATACAACTTGAAAAATTAAAATTAAATCCAACTACTCCGTTGTTACGATTTATCAATAATTATCCATCAACAATTGAGCTTATCGTAATTTTCGGATATGTATCGCTTACTCATCTTCAATATTATACAATACGTTGCCAAGCTAATTCTGTTTACATTCCTTGATAGTCTGTCTTTGCCATATTCTTACAATCATTCTAATGAAATTTAGGAATTTCTGTTATTATTATTTTATGATTAAAATTATCGCAACTATTTTTTCTCTATTTGGTCAGACGATATTAAAAAACACTATGACATTTTTATTTCAAGTTTGGCATATTATAATATGTAGTTTATATAATATCTAAAAAGATGAGGAATATATTTTATATTTTGTAGAGGGATTTTATACAAGGTGTATAAGGATCCTGGGAGACGGTCAAATATTTTGGAAATTTATCCTTGAAGAAAATGATTGATATAAAAGTTGTAGAATATATATAGATAAAAACTTTTCTCAAATTTTTTTTCCCTCAATAAAATGTTTTAAACAGATGAATGGAAACTTGGGAGAAAAAGAAATTTCACTCTGATAGAAATAATGACAACTGTCAAGACCACGTGCTTCCTAGAAAAGAATATCGCGCACGATTTGAATTCACATGTATACCTACGTCTATTTTTCCGTATCTCTTCCGAATAAGTTTTTGAACCTTTCGTGGTAATTGTGAGAATTTTTGAGCGGGCCTGTACCGGAATGTACAGGCGGCCGGTATTTAGAAGCAGCGGGCTCGAAGGGCCGACAGCGGCGGCGGCGGCGACGAGCGCGTCTGCCCGCGAGCCGGGCCTCGAAAACCTGAATTTCAACTACCTACCTACCTACCTACCACCTACCTACCTACCTACCTACCTACCTACCTACCTACCTACCTAGACCCGACGGCCTCCGGAACCGCCAAAAACCTGGCATGTGAAACGGTCTCTTCCACGATATTAGAGCGATTGCGAAAAGTATTCGGTTGGGTGAAATTCGCGCGATTCTTCTTGCACAAACAAATATCTAATTAATTGAACAATGACATACACAGAGCAGCTAAATTTCGTCGATGCAATTGCATTAATTATAGTAATCGTCCAGTCGACTATTTATTACATTAATAATGTAATTTCGTTGGTCAACTGGGAATATTTGTTTAAATATATATATTTTATTCTCTCAAGCGTCAATATTTTTAGACAATTAACGACAGTGAAAATATCATTTGAGACCCTCTACGAATTCGATAATGCACATTTAACATTTGTAAAGTGTCGACTTTTTTTTATGAAATTAAATTAACAACTTAAATATAGTTTACAGTTTTATCTTGGCAATTATTTTCATATCGTTGTGTTTATTTTCGCGATGCAAAATTCCAAAACTTTTGCAACTTTTGCTACATGTGATCAGCCTTGAATAAAAACGACAAACTAAATACAATGTAATAAGTAATAATGAAATAGACAATTAGGAACCTACGCGAATCAAAAACGTGAAATAAAGATTTTCAATTCAATTAAAAGATTTATTTAATTAATTTATATAGTCGGTCCTTATTTGATACTGTGAAACGAGATATTAACAATTTTGGATCTTCATATTCTTCATATACAGTCAAATTTTGGAATTGAATTATATATGATAATACCACCACCACCGCCACAATTAAAATTAATTTTGTTTCTAGATTTAGATACTTTATGGATTCCCCTTAGGGTTGCAATTAACGACAGTGAAAATATCATTTGAAACCCTCTACAAATTCGATACTAACATTTCAACTGTTAATGAAATGCTCTAAAAATTTAAAACTCTAGCTGTCCTTAGGATGTTTCACTCGAATTTTGTAAATCTAATTTTTATGAAAATATTTCGATAGTTTATATTGATCAGTTGATTAAATAATCTTTAATACAAATGAAATGCCGTATTATCAGAGACATTTATTTGTCCGATCTTTCAAAAATCAGTTTGATACCTGATCTTGAACCTCCTATATAGAGATCAGAAATTATACCGATAATAAAACCCTCGTTAAGCTAGCATCCCCACCACAAAAAATTAAAATCAAATAATATATATCAAAATTAATAAAAGTCCGCGTTACAATCTTCCGAAATGCCGCATTATATATGATGTCGAAATTGTTTAGCTTGACTTGATCTTATATAACATTCCTCACATAAATGTGTTCTTGAATATGTTCTTTCATTTATAGTATGTCATGTTGGTGCATCTTTAAAATTTTAATATTTTCAAAATTTGTTTGCATAATCTTTGAGCAATTAATTAGCCACAAATTCTAGTCTATTCGTTTTTTTTTTTTTTTTTATTTATTTGCGACTCGCTATACAATGTACAAGTGTCCACAGAAGATTGTGAATCGAAAAATGAGAAAACTTTTAATAATAAATATACTACAAACGGAGAATTGAGAAACAAAGAATATAATATAAGTGTTTTTCGGAGGTGGGGTTGCTGGCATAATGGCAAGCCAGCACCCCCATTTTTAACATTATTTTCCTGCGAATGTGTAGAAGCAATAAATTCGCTCTTAGAGCAATAAATTAGCACTTAATTTTGCAATATATCCAAACTCGATTTTTCATGGTGAGGGTGCCAGATTAATAGAGGTTAAATAGAGAAAGAACTATGCAATATTTGCACTAGCGGATCCCGAACGTCAGTAAAGGGGAGGCGGGGGGGAGGGGGATTAACAAAATTGTTTGATAATTTTTTATCAAAATGGATTTTTTCTCTTTCAGGGGGGAGAGATTTAACAAAATTATTTGATTTAATACGCTTTATTTTTAAAGTGTAATCATTTTTTATCAAAATGGATTTTTTCTCTTTCAGGGGGGAGAGATTTAACAAAATTATTTGATTTAATACGCTTTATTTTTAAAGTGTAATCATTTTTTATCAAAATTGATTTTTTCTCTTTCAGGGGGGAGAGGTTTAATCCCAAAACACCCGCCAGTGAATATTTGTATATGTTTTTTTATCTACCGCAGATTTGTATTGCAACGAGACATTTTGTAGTCGCCATTCCGCGTTATTTCGACAGGTTTATAATCTGAATTTTCTAAAAGATGTAAAAACTAAATTTTCTAAAAAAAAAAAAAAACAAGACATTTTCATTTTTCGTTGTGCGAATTATTTTCGTGGTTTCACATCGACGTAATGATCAACTAGCAAAAGTCGATCGCGGCGCGAGACTCATGTTTATTATGTGTTCAATCAAATGCCGAGGGTGATCAGTTGATTATGTCGACGTGTTAAAAGAAGGCCCTACATTTATTAATTCTCGATTCGCACGCACTCTGCTCGCTTGCTTCTTTTTTTAATCAAATAATTGTTCGCACCCTTTGGCCGCCGTCATAAACATAGAAGCGCCGTAGGAAGTGACGAAACAAACGGGCGGGCGATTCATCCAACTGACCGCCTATTCACAAACCAAGCTTATAAATGACGGAACAAAATTATTCTCACCGCTTCTCGCGATTTTACCCCTCGAGAAGCTCGCGCTTTACGTTTTACAACGGATCGCTATGTGTGTCCGGTTTTAAAACGTGCCGCATGACACACAAGGGTGGTGTATCCACTTGTATACGGAGCAACATGACGGAGGGAAGAGGTCGGCGAAGAGGCGTGGAGGGGGGGGGAAGGGAGCAGGGGAGAACACGCACGAACATTGCATACATTCCCGATGGCAGGTGGGGGAATTCGGACCGTAGTAGCACCGACGAAAACCGAGACCAGCCGAAGCCCGTCGGCGAAAGACAGAGGAAGAGAGCAATAATAGGGGAAAAAGAGAGAAAGGGAGACAGAACATCTGTAGTCGTCGCCATCGGATGGTGAGCGGGAGAATACCGTAGGGGCCGAGAAAAGAAGAGAGAGAGAGAGAGAGAGAAGCAGGCAAAGGACCTTCACATGGGTCTCTTCTCTTCTCTCGCTACCCTAGGTTAGGTGCTATTGTAATCGATTGGAGATGCGGGACTTCCCCTGATCCTTCTCTGTCTTTCTCTTTTCCCCTCCTCTCTCTCTCTCTCTCTCTCTCTCTCTCTCTCTCTCTCGTACTCTTTCTTCTTCGACCCTTGCCTGACTATACAGACTCGTTACTCATTGTCTGGCAACCCCTTTGCGCCGAGTACGAAGGCATGTGCACCGACACACCATCGCGTGCACATGATCAACGCGACACAGGCGCATGGGCACGCACACAAGTATGCACGCACAATAGGTGGACGGACGGGGCATTGGGCGCGGGATATAGTTGGGTTTGTTGGCCGCGGGGTTAAATGCGAGAGACACCTTGTGCTCGCGACGTTTCTTTGACCGGGACCACCCGCCCGACCCATCACAAAGTGTCGTGTCCGGTAAGATATCCGTGCTTTCTCTCTCTCTCTCTCTCTCTCTCTTTCTCTCTCTGTCGTTTGGTAGAGGTTGTCGTGTTCTCCGTTTCGCGAAATTTTGTTAAATGATTTCCTCTGGAAAGGGATTAAAAACGCTGTATTCTCTTGTTACAAACACTCTTTGGTAGCTAACAAAAATGGAATCTTAAGACACTTATATAAATTTGAAATAAGATTGCTTTCACAATCGCCGAGAGAATGATTGCTCTATGTCTGTCGTAATAGACTGCGACAGGTTTTTTTCCCACTGCTTGGGTAATAAAAACAGTTATCAATATTTAAATCAACGCGAGTGAAGGATAAATAAGAACCAGACGCATATATACATTGATAATATGAACATATATAATATACATATTGATTTTAAATACAAAAAAAAACATCAATATAAATGGCAAACGTTTAAATTCATCTTCAGCGAAATTAATGATAAATATGATGCACATTAGTAAATAAAAATTATATGTCAAAGTTCATGGCGGCAATTATGTGTATTTGCATATATTTTTTCTATTTATATTCTATATAAACATAATCTATATAAGCATAAAACAATTAATATTAATAAATATAAAATAATTTCTGTAATAAAAATTAAATATTCTTTAGAAGCGTTTTTGCTAATCTGTTTACAAAATAAATTATTCCTTTTAAAGTAGCAAACGAACTGTACGCAAAATTTGTTTATTGGAATGTAAACTTTACGGGATAGAATATTTCTTTAAAAAGGACAAGGTACAAATGTAGGATTAAAAGATATTTTTATACTGACTGTAGAAATAAATTTAATTTTTGCAACTTAATTTTAAGAATCACGAATTTGTAAAATTTTTTTAGCAAAAATTTTCATTTTTTTTGAAAAATAATATTTTAACAATATTACAATTTTTTATTGCATGAAATTTGAATTATTTTTTTTATCTTGCTTATAAGGCCTTGATTAGAATCTTATTTTTTTTTTTTTTTTTTTTTTTTGTTTCTTAACTCTCGCTCACTAAAAGAAAATGCATATGATTTTATGCGCATTGTTTTACTGTATCTTTCTTATATAATTATCGTTGTTTAACGCGATTATTATTCAATTTCTTCAATTTCATAATTTTCTTGTTGCATTTAGCATATGTTCAATTTTCTTTTTTGTTTCAATTTCATTAGTTGTAATAGGACTTTGTTAAAAATCTAATTACTCCATATCCATTGCATTATAATATTATAAAATAAAATTCTTCTGTTCTGAATGTATAGCATTTCTTTCATTTCGCATTCAGCGATCGAGAGAGAACCGAGTCACATCGAATAAAATATTGTGCATGTATAAACTTATACCTTTGCGTGTAGGATTATCCTACAATATATTCAAAGCTGATTAGAATCAATGGAGGACACTTCTCTTGTTAGATATGAAATTGATTAGAATTTTTCTTTTCTTGCTACAATTTCTCTGGCCTGTTCCTTTCTTTCATTTCTGTATTTAAATCCATAATCTACATTGAAAATATTTAAATTCTTTATATGAAATTGTTATAATTGTACTAAATAAAAATTTCTAAATTTATTCAGCTACATTTCTAATAACTATACTAATATACGCAGTCACACAAACACACGTCCTCTCATACGCATGCCATGTAACCAAGTCCAATTTATTCATCTACGTGTATTATATCTACATGTTTTTATGATATAATCAGAATTTTCATACGGTTGGCGTATATTCCCTGTCAATTTAATCTACACAATTCATTGTAAGGCTATTTCATTTAAATTCGCTGAATTCAATCCGATCAATTATTAATTTTATTTATACGAAATATTAATTTTATTTTACCCATTTATTTGGTTGTGTTTTTATATTTGTAATATATACTATATACAGGTCATGATACTGATTATTTCACCTTATTGAACGTACTTTTACATAATATAATTACACAAAACGCGTTGTAACATCAAAAATTGCGCACAGTATTTGTGTCTAAATAAAAACAATAATTAGTTTTTTGTTATTAATTTAATTCGAGTGAAAGAATCAAATACGTCACAAACAGTGTGCATCATTCTCATATTTTTTATAAAAGTTTATCTTGTATTTTGACAACATTTCCCGTAATGTAAAGAATATTTATTACAAATATAAGTAATAAATATATTTTAATTATTTAGATAAAAATCTTACTTTTATTTTACGAACAATTCTTATATTTTATATATTACTTGCAATTATGATGATATTTCTAAAAAAATTCATAGAAAAATATTCTTGCACTAGGAATAACGTATTACAGCAGCTGCACCACATATGGAACAGCATAGTATTTCTTGTATATCTTTTTTCGAGAAACGAAAATCTACTGGATTTTCAAACTGTGGTGACTTTGTACAAAATAATTGTTTTAATATGTTGAAAAATTTTAAAAAAAAAAAAAAAAAAAAAAAAAGATAATACAAAAGAGAAAAAAGCACCAAAATTAAAAATGAGAAATTAATACAAAAAATTAAAAATTTATACAAAAATTAAAGATCAATAAGTAAAAAAATAAAATTTTAATTTAACTTAACACTATTAAACAACATGTTAAAATTAATGTATTTTTTAAATATATTTACGTTGCAGTTATTTATGTAATTAAATTAAATTAAATTTAATATTTGTTGGTTTAATATGTACTTTGAAATTTAAGTTTTAATTAAAATTTTATTTTTGCTGGCCGTTAGACCTTGACATATCTTTAGTTGTCCCTTAAGCCGTTTCACACACATTCAAATTTTGAAAATCTAATTTTTATTTGTATTAATCTGTTGATCTAAATATTCTTTACACTTATATACCTATTAATTTATTATTAATAATTGTTTTCTACAATTTAGGTAAGATAATAAAAGTTTCTTGTATTAAAAGCATTTTTTATACAAATGAAATGCCGTATTATATATGATATCGAAATTGTTTTGATTGATTTAATCTTATATAATAAGCTTCATATAAATGTTCTCTTGAATATATCTTAAAGTACCTTTTTTTTGGACTATGAATGTTCACTCGAACGAGCAAAATATGTGGTCGATACTATAGTCCCACTCAAAGTCCATCGTATGGACTTGATGAACTATGCAATATTTTTATATTTTTTTTATCTTTTGGTTCGAATGATGTAACGAAACATTTTGTAGTCTCTATGTTTCGACAGGTCTATAATCTGAATTTTTTTAAAAATGTTGAAAATGTTCCACACGCATATGTATCTCCTATTTCATATCCAATTCAGAGGAAAGACGTTGTTAATCGTTATGTTAAGAAAGAGAAGCAATGAGCTAAAAATCAATCATACATCTAAATCTTCTTTTCTTTCATCTATCGGATTAATTACGTCAGGTTGCACGGGATATTCGGTGATATTTAGTGTTGAGGAGTCAGATCCTTAAAGAAAGTGTAAATAATCAGTGGTATTAGATATAGAGATTCATTACTCGAATGAAAATGATTGCAGGTAACGTTTGTATTATTTCTATTTTTTTTTACAACTATTTTGCATGTAAATAAAAAATCGATATAATATGTTGAATTTTATTTAAATTCACTTTACAGACTTTTGTCATAAAAAACATGTCATGTTATTTTATCATATTACGAATAATCGTATTTTACGTAACGTATTACATTATTTTGGAGAATTACGTATTACGAATGTAGTGCGAATTATATAACCGACTATTTGAAAATTCTACACAACGGATGCGATGATGAATATACATATATAAGTGTAATAATCGCGTAGATATGGAAATATGAAAGTTTTCTGCATTTTTGTAGAGACGTCTCGCGTCATCTCTTATATTTTGAGACTCGTATTTTTAATTTTTTTCATCAAACCGAAACAAAGTTTCATGTTTGCTTGTGTTTGTAATCACTATATTTAAACAAAAATAAAAAAAAGAAATAAAAAAACACATCCTCCGTATTTAAAAACTATGCATTCACAATTGTGCGAACGATCTGATCAGGTTGAGACCAATCAGGCCAACGAAAGGCGGTTACAAGATCATGCGATTTCCTTCAGTTTCGCAGTCTCTTCGTTGCTTCGAACACTAACCCCATTTTAACATCCACATTGAATTCTTATGATATTTTTTTTCCATTAATCTCAATCCAATTTTCAACTTCTCCTCTAAATCTTGGTCCTTTTCATCAGATTTCTATAACATATATAATTTAAATACATTCTAGGAAAGCTTTCTTCGTATTATATTGCCTAAATCCAATTGTGTTGAACAAAATATGATATAATAATAAATATCGAATCGACTCAGATTATCTTCTATTAAGAAATTTTTAATTCAAGTTTTTTTTTTTTTTTTTTTCTTTTTTCTTTTTTCTTTTTTTACTAATGCGTTGTATGCAGAACAACCGCCATCGGGTATTTTTAATAAAGTCTATCTAAAAATATATGTTTCGACAAATGTGGGCAAGATGTCGGATAAAAAGATGTGCACATTTTTATCTGGTTTTGTTCCATCAATAAAAAAAATCAATGGTCTATAAATACCCAGATGTTTACACTTTACTGTCACCTATTAATTTGTCAAATCTTTCACGACCCGATAAGGCATGTTTTTTTTTTTTTTTTTTTTTTTTTTTTTAATTGATACGTTTATGATTCTTAAAAGAGGCTTCACCGATATATCGTTAAAAAGTGATAGATGGTTTTTTGAACAGACCATTTACATACGTATGTCAAATAAAGGAAATGTCGCCGTCAAACGAACAATGACCGTGATGACGATGATCGTACACGACTAGAAACGAGAAAGACAAAAACAGGAAAATCCACAGAAGCGAAATACTCTAGCAGCTTAAGCTATTTTCGTTGTTCATTGTTATAAGCTTTTATATTAAAAGACAAAAACGAATTTCCGGACGGAAGTGTTACTTTTAGCGCGCCGAATTCGTGATACGATTGCGTGTTTCCGAGAGAGACGTGTGACAGAAAAGAGGGAAGAGGGGGAGGGGGGAGAGCGATACCTGCGTACTAATTAATTTTCAGCTGCGTAGATTATCGATCCAAGCGTGTACGCCTGATATCACGTACTGATCCGTCAGTTTTTGTTGATACGGTTACGTTTGTACATTTTTTTTTTTTTTTTTTTCCTTTTTTTTCTCCTCGTTGATTTGTGTGTAGCATCGATGCTGCTTCTGCCAAAGTGATTAAACTAGAAATCGACGATCGTTTAACGAAAAATGATTATACCGTCATTAACATACAAAGCCGTACGTATTCCCGGAATTGATGAACATGTTGGTTGTAAAATACGAAACGAATTTTGCCTTATCGATATATCATTAATCGCTTGATATTTCGACAGTGAAACTTGAAGGTTTTTCTCTGGAGATTCCGCTGAAGAAAATTCGATTTGTATTTGAATAAGAAATAATCTCGTGTATGAATTTAGGAAAAGCTATTGTCATCCGAACGCAAGATATTTCGTTATTTGTCAATTCTGGGACGTTGTAACAATAAGATACATTTTTACATGTAAAGTTAGTCATCTTTTTTTCGTCGATATAAGCGAATCATCAATTTTGTTAGCAGGAGCGGATCTTTATCACGAGAGGATATAATGGATTTTCAATCTCTCTGTTGATTCTAAATTTCTCGCTCTTCGCGAAAATTTTCAATTTCATTAATGACTAAAAGCGAAATAAAAAATAGTATAACAATGCTTTTGCTTCTCCGAGATATTTCGATTATCTCTCATTATCAGAATTAAAAAAAAAAAAAAACAAAAAAAAAACTTATTTTAACAATTATATATTATTATTAAACTCTCTGACAATGAGTGATATTAAGAATTATTATAATATGTAAATCAATATAATGTTAATTATTAGTTGGGATTAATTTTATTTTATTATCGTTATAATTATTATTAATGTAACGTTATATATTATGTTATTGTTTATTAATAAATGTTATTTGATACATTGAAAAAATTAAAATTAATATTTATAAAAAATGATATTCAGATATTTTATTTATTTATTTATTTTTCTTTTTATCTTCCTTTGAAAAAAATTAGGCTCTGTATGATTTTTCATACAGAAAAATATTTCAAATTCTTCAACTGGGAAGCAAAATTTTTAAGTCTTGATTTAGGATCAATGAGCAGAGAATTTCAAGAGATGTCTCGGGGAAAAAGTTTTACCCTCTCGCTTGCTAGACTTAAAAGTATTATGTTCTTTCGTTATTGCATTGTTATACGAGTGTCAAGTGGTTAACTCTGTTTATAGATCCGCCCTTGCTCAACAGCAGCAGCAGCAGCAGCAACAACCTCGATGTAACGCTAACATCTCACACCCGCCGTTTGCGAATAGCGCGAATACTTTCGCTGGCGAATAGTTTAATTGACAGGATGCCAAATGTTAGTTCTAAGTAGTCTCGTAGCGAATTACTCGTCTTAACGAGTCCTCTCGCGCGGACTTGGCGTATCGCATCACGGGGCAATATTGAAGTTTCGCACTTTCATCTGTCAAGGGTGGTGAGGCTGAAAGAGAGAGAGAGAGAGAGAGAGAGAGAGAGAACAGCGATCGCGATCACGAGATTTTTATGGTCTTTAAGTTTGGACAAAAATATGTGCTTCGCCTACTGTTACAGTTTTTGGAAAAATTACCCTTCTATAGAAAAAAAAAAAATTTTTCTTTTTTTTTTTTTATTTTTTATTTTATTTGCTAGACAAATTGTACACGTGTACATGATTGTTTTAAAAATATTAATCTAAGTATAATTATTTTTATCATATATTATATGATAAAAATAATTATGCAAATCAGCATAAATCTATTTTAATCAAACATAATAGTAAATAAATAAAAAAAAAAAAAAAAAAAAAACTGACATGACGCGAAAGTATATATTGCAAACAAAGGCTGAAAATTATGCTTTGGGATATTAACTCCCTTGAACTAAAAGGGTTGAGAAACTCGATCGACGAACGTTTGTCGTCGCGTTTCCTTTGAGCTGCTTTGAAAAAAATTTTCTCGCTCGATACGATAATGTTAATCTTTGGCGGTTCGCTACGACGAGATATTACTATCGTGAAATGGGCATTTATATGAAATCGTTTCTCGCTAAATTTTATTTCGACAAGAAGGGATTATTTTCTACCATCGCGAGTGGAGCTTTATCATCGACCAATCAAAGCGCGACTTGCGCCGTACGGACGAGGTTTACCCTACATTTTTTTTTTTTTTTTTACTTAAACAGAAATAATTCTCATCAATATTTTCGTTATTGATATCAAAAACCTTAACGTCAAGGTGATAACAACTGACCAAAATTTCTAACTCTGGTCTAGTCATCATTATTATTGTAATATTATCGAGTGTTAATGAAACGTGTTACTCTCGATAAAACACGTGTCTCGTTTTAACTTATATTTTCAACTAATCGACAACATTTATTTGTATCATGTAAAGAGATAATAATTGCAATGACGTTAAATGTATAAAATTGTCTTTTGTGCAAAAATTGCGTAATTTGTGTCGATATAGTTACGAAAGTATGTGTGAAATTTTCAAAGTATCATGTCGCGATGAAATATTACAGAAACGGAGAGAACGAGGTTTTTCATACACGGGACTTACACAAATTGTTGCTTGAAAGCGTCGCGCTATCTGTAACGTTCTATAAACGTTCATTCGAGTTATCGCGGTAAATGTATCTGAAACGATTGCGTGAAAAAATATTTATTCCGCGTGTTTATTCTGACGCACAATTTTATCTATATTTGCTCTCGCGATATATATATATATATATATAGTTTATTCTTTTGTGTTTTATCCAAGACAGTCGTTGTATAATTAAACTTTATTAAGATAAAGCATGACACATCTCACACACACACACACAGACAGACACATCTTTAAAATCTAAATTAATTTAAAAACAGTTCAAAAAAGTTTCTCCTTTTTCCATAATTTGATTAAGAAAGTTTGTCTGTTTGAATATTTATCAATTTTTTCAAACACTATTGCGTTAAATATCTTTAATTTTGCATAATTATAAATAACGTATAATCAAACAAATATACAATATAATGCGCATTTTCAATTTCTCTCAGCATCATATGCGTATTTCAAAAGAAAAATACGTCTCTTTGTCAATGTTAGACTATTTAAATTGACGGGAAGCTAATGATGACTGTTTCTAAACATACGCTTTTGCTGATTAAAAAATAATTAACAGCATCAATAATAAGCAAGTCCAAATAAAGGGAATGTCCCTTACTTTTCAATTCTCGCCAGAGAAAATGTGTACTAATTTTTTTAAATAGTAGTCGGTTGATATAACGCAGAATGTCTGTTATTTCAACGATATATATTTTTCGTGATCAAAATTATTATTAAAAGTATTTAAAAATGTAAATTTAATAAAGGGTATACTTTATTTAAATAATTATACATTATTCTCTCATTATAAGTATTTCTTGCAATTTTCTTTTCGCCTAGATATTTTCGCGAACAGTCTTTTCTAAAAGAAAAGGGGAATACTTGACAATATGTTTTAATTAATAATTAATTTAATTATTAATACATAATTGAACAAATTAATATATTTAAAAATAATATATTAATTAATAGTTGAGACAACATAACTACAAATTAAACCACTAACAATAGAACGGTTTACTACGTGATTCGGACACTAATTGAATGAATAGTTGAAACTGTATGCACATTATTATTTAATAATTTAATTAACAACTGGTAAATTACATCTTCAATTAACACTAACGAATAATAAATATAAATCGATTTTTTTATCTGTTCTAAATATATTTTAATTATTGAAAGAGGGCATATTAGACATAGGGATTCTCAATAAGTTATTCGGTAGCGTCTTAATGACTATGTCGTGTGTAAACCACACGGTCGCTCTTTTCATATATTTGACTTTGCGACACTTGATCACATTTAATTTATTCACCTATTCACGGAGTAAACTTCGATTTACGATGTTGCGCAAATGTTTCAAATGACCATTGGTATTCGAATCGAAGCGATTGATTGGTCGATATATAGAATTAATTGAAAATCGCAATAATTAAGAGCGGGCAAAGTAATCTCGTGATTTTTTCTTTTGTCTCTCCCTCTCTCTTTCTCTCTCTCTCTTTCTGTCTGTCTGTCTCTTCTCCCTCTTTTTCTCTTTTCCATTGCCTTTCGATTATTTTGTTCGATAAAGTTGTAAGTATATAGCTTATATTATACATAGGATAGACCGTGGAAAATACCTCGAATGTTTGAACCTAGCATTGTAAGTAGCTTACATACGATGGACGCTGCGATAAGGATACCTCGAATTTTTCGACTATTGTACGCCTTAAGATTCAACGTTAATATCCTCTCGATCTTTCTCTTTCTCCCATTTTTTTCTCTTATTGTTTTCGTCAGTTTATGGATTTCTTTCGGAAAAAAATCGCGAGTGTCTCCGCGATAGCTGTTATCAGTATCGTATAGAGAGACTCTCTCTCTCTCTCTCTCTCTTTTGTAATCTCTTATTTTTACAATGCACAAGATCGTGCATGTATTATTTCTTTTTAAAATATAATGATAAAATAATTATAGCAAAAATAATTTCTGAATAATATTTCTCTATATTAATATGGTGAAATTAATAATTTCGAATTTAAAGTGATGTTATTTGTTTTTTTTTTTTTTTTTGCGACAAAATAACACATTAAATAAGAGATTGTCTAGAAAGATTCCACGTCTATTCGTCACGATAAAAATTGGGAGCTAAAGGACACAGATGTAATTCGCATTCTCGTGTTTCACGACGCATGCGTGAAAAAAAAAAAAAAAAAAAAAAAAAAATATGAGCGTGTCATGTTTATTCAGAAGAATGAAAAAGAAATTGGTGTAAGATGCATTCTTTCGTGCTTATTATATATCGGAAATTGAATGCACTGAAAAATTACACCGCTCCCAATCTCCGCTGCGAACGATCGCTGATGATAAATCGCGATCGACGAACGATCGGCACGACGTTATGAATAATTTATATACGCGTCTCCCCGATCTTGAATCCCGTCTTTACCCTTAAGAAAACGCCTTGGCGCTTTAATCGGTTCGACCCGGAGAACCTCTCGCGTCGCCAAACGAATTCCAACCCTCGTCGTTCGCGCGACGCGTCTTCTCTTCCTCCTCTACTCTATATCCCGAGCGAATCGTATCGTGGTTGCGACACTCGGTGCGAAAGAGGAAACGCGATCGATACCGAAGGAGAGAGAATGATAGAGAGAGAGAGAGAGAGAGAGAGCGATTCCGTACCTTGAGCGAAACTCGCGACGTACCATTGCATGAGCGAGGCTTAAAAACCCTTAACCCGAAGTATCCGAATAATTTCAAAAAAAAAAAAAAAAAAAAAGGAGGGAGAAATACCCCTAGAAATTTTGCGAGCCTCTCTGTAAATAATCAATATAGTAACGATTACGCGACGTGGTTTTACGAAAGATCAATATTTATTCATCAAATTGATTAATCTATTGAAATAAAGAAAAGGAAAAAAAAAATATTGATATCTAACATCATTATAAATTGGCAAACTTTTTTTTGACAATTTTACTTCAAAAAAAAAAATTGATTGAGATCCGAGAATTTCTCCAGATTGCTTCGCAAAATAAAGACACGGTGGACATTTCGGGTTAAGGTAATGATATTTGAAAACGTCAAGTAGAGTTCACTACCGCGCGTATGTATATATATATATATATATATAATATATATATATATATATATATATATATATATATATATGTGTATACATATATGTATACATACATGTATGTGTATAGACAATATGTATGTGCGTATGCGAGAGAACACGAGCGGAATTCGGCCTGCTGATCACTCCGTCCGCGACAGACACCCTGTAATTATATGCATTTGTAAATACTCAATTGACGAAGTACGTTAGGCAAAACACGACACGTACGCATCGCGTAATTGTAAATATTAAACATGGAGAAGATATTTGTTAAATATAGAATATGTTACGTTTTTCAAGAAACCACATGGTGGTATTTATTTCTCACACCGTGCATTCCCCTACATTCTATAAATCCCTACAAAATTTCCACGAAAAATAGAAAGAATTTTCCTCGAAATTTCCTTCCTAACAATACACAGTTGCTTGTAACGGATAGTTTTTGTTGTGTAGAATAATCCAGACTTGCCGTTGCGTTTATTACTTATATTTCTAAATTTTGCGTTACAGAATAAAAAAATAAAAAAAAAAAAAAAAAAAAAAAAAAATGGCTCTTCATTGATCGAGTTAAGCAAACTTTTTGGTTGAGAGAAAAGACGGATTTCAAGATCGATGAATTCGACCAAACAACTGGCACAGTTCTGGAACATTCTACATAGCAAAGTTCAAGTGTCTTATTATTTCTTGTTTTCCCGATAAGAATAGCAACATAAAGAAGAAAGGAGGAAGAAGCAAAGCAAGAAGGCAAGGTACCTGCAAAGTAAGTGCAAACTATCTACCGCATATTTTCATGCCGATTGTCAATTATAAATTATGTGTTACACGTATATCGATTGCGTCGTCGCATACAATATATATCACATATATATCTATTCGGGCAACATGTAGACAATGGCTGGCCGTGATTAAGTCGACTTTATTATTGCTTAATCAACCGGCGAATTAAACACGCTTTATCGCGCGCGCGTTGTGATAAAAAGCGCGCATTCAAGGCAGTCCTCATGCAACAATTAACGGACGCGTCTCGCGTGCAATTAGTTGACGAGCCCCGCATCAATGTTTCTTTTTCAGTGTAAAACGATTAATACATAATATTTTAAACGGGCATACACACACACATAGCCGCGCGCGCGCGCGCCCGCGCGGCGCGTGTCCCGACGATCGAAACACGCGCGTGTTTTACGATATATGCCATTAACGTAATTACGGTGCCGCTCTCGCACGCCACAAGTCGATCGCTTCTTGTTGCCAGGCCACCCACGTTCGTACAATGTACACGCGTGGTGAGAACTAACACAGCGAATAAAATGTATTTCATTCGAAATTAGCGCGGCCTGATTTTAGCCTGCGCGCAAAGTCCGCCCCGTAGAGGCGGAAAATTAATTTGCGCCCTCACGTAAAATCTATAAATGGAAGCGGCGTGTCGATGATGACTACTTTCTTCATATATTTTGTGTTTGTATAATTTTTGGAAAATACACGATAGACGGATTAACCTAACCCTTTGAGTCACAGCGAGTCACCCAGAGACCCACCTTTTTAGTTTTTTAGTTTTAACTACTTTTTTTTATCAACAAATACCGGATTTTTTCTTTCTACAGAGTCTCCGGAACATCAATAAGTGTAAAAAAATATAAACAGTCATTAATTGTTAATTACAAAAATATCATATATAAACAAGCAGTCAAAATTAGTACTTTTTCTTACGAAAAAAATGCATTTTCTACTAATCTATTATATGACAATAAATGCGGCACTTTTTTTATAATCTTAGTACACTCTAAAGTATTTTTCAGAATTTTTTTACAATTTTCCACCGTGTTGTTTTTGTTAAATTCTCCAAATATATAAAAAACAATATTTTCTGTTCTAAATTAAAAGTAACAGTCGTATTCTTTTTTAAATTTTTTCTCTGAAGGTTTTTCGAGATCGCAGAATCTGAATCTAAAGGAAAAAAAAAATTTAATTTTCAAAATTTAATATAGGCATCCAATATGGCGGAAGTAAAATTTTGAAAATCTCGTCTGCCATATTGGATCCGCTATCTTGAATTTTGAAAATCTGACAACGGATTCGTAATCAGCAACCCCAAAAACCCTTGTATACCAAATTTTATAAAATATATTGACAATTAGAAAAATTCGTGACTCGAAGGGTTAAGTGACTTTTGACCTTTAACGCGAGGAAGCGGATCGAATGAATTTTTTCGTCAACCTCTTTACAAAGATTAAACGTTATAACTGATAATTTTTTTTTTAGAATGCTCTGTATGCCATTAATTTTGTATCGATGTTTCTTTTTAGCAATCGATCTTAAGAATAACATATAGCCAATATAATTTGCATATGTGTATTTTTACTGCCTAATGCACTGAATTATGCATCGAACGCGTCATCCACGCAACATACGTATCATTGCGTTGTGTTAAAAGTGTATTTGCACACTTTTGTCTAGACAATTTTATTTAAGAAACATTGCCTTAGAATGTACATCATATACATACGATTTTTTATTATTTACAAAAATTGAGACAAAGTAATCCTTGTGAAATGAACGTATATACATGAAACATTTCTAGTATATTTTTAACAGAAAGTTTTCTCTTCCCTTTAATATTCTTTTTTTTTTTTTTTTTTTTTTTTTTATTTTTATTATTAGGCTCGCGCATAGAGGAGAATTTTCTGTATACTATGAGAACGGAGTCTTCAATTATCGGGATTGAATCGAGATAAATGCGTTAAAATGAAATGCATGCGCGGGAAACATCAAAGATCGCGATGGGTTTCGGGGTTTTCATTATCATGAGATATTAGTTCGCGTCATTTGTTGCGCGCTCGCCCTTTGCCATCCTGCAGGGCCTCCTGTAAATGGCGCTGGGCTATACGTTCGATCGATCGCGAAACAAACATTATAAAATGACACGCGACGCGAGAGCGATATTCGCGCGGCCGCGACCGGCCACGCGAATGCGGATGACATATTCGCATGGAAATGCAGCCCCCGCATTAATTTATTCGACGTTGCCGTTGTACACGTGTCGCTAAACGAATATTCATTACAATCCCTATCCCTCCCCCGATCGCGAAAATGGGAAAAGAAAAAAAATACTGTATCTATATATGGATAATTATTATATATATACAAATTTATTTTCATCCCCCAAAGTGCGTACTGCAGCGATTTACAGTTTTGGGCAAAAAGTATGTGTAAAATTGGTGTTTCACTTCGTGGAAACTTATTAATTGCTAATTGTTCGGGTTTTATTTTTAATAATTTTACAATTGTTAAATTGTTAATAATTGTACAATAATTTTACAAAGTGAAATATTCAAGTCCACGCATTTTTTTTTATCAGATTGTAAGCGCTCGTAAATTCTACAATAGTTTTACAAAAAGTTCTATGCGTAACAATTATTAGAATATTAATTAAACAAATTAGATCGTCCGAGATATCGGACATATAATTACTGCTCGTCTATAATAAATTAATTGTGCATACATGCGTATATATGTACTATAAAAATAATAAATTATGTGTTTGTTTGTTAACGATTGAGTATGTATTTATTTGCATCAAAATATTTAAATAATTGCAATATTTCGTAAAACAATATTTCTATACAATATTATTGAATAAAAATATCACGCGTAATTTCTTGTATATATATATATATATATATATATATGTGTGTGTGTGTGTGTTACTACATTCCACGATTAAAATATTATATATTCTAATTTTTCCGTATTATAGAGAATTTATTTATTATATTATTTAGTTGGAGCAAAGAAAAGTAACACGTGCAGTGCGAAGCGTATTACGAGCAAAAAAATATCGCGGGCAATTCTCGGAATTGGTCGACGAACGCTACACGCGACATAGTCGTGCCTACTGCGCACGTGCAATGAAACATGATGCCGATTTCCCGATAGCTTGTGACTCGAGATCGAGACTCCAATCCTTTCAATACGCGATCGGGGTTGATTTCTAACATTGCTGCTACTGCGACTATAAGGGTATTGTTACATTTGTACGATAAATTTGTTCGAGCGTGTTGATTGGCTGCGGGATGGAAAACATCTTTAGAAATATCTCTAGCCAATCAAGACGCTAGAAAAATTTGTAACATCCTTTCAGTCTACGTCGGTCCGTCAAATTGGATAGTACATCGAGTGCGCGTTCCGATATTGTCTGCTCGTCTGTAATAAATTAATCGTGCATATATATAGCTGAATTTAAAAATCTTATCGAGTTTCCTTCTTCGTCGATCGCGACGAGTATAGCGTGTTACATGTAATTGGATTGATTTCAAGAGTATCAGCACACATGTTCAAAAAAGATTCATAGGATATTAAAATATGTTTTAACATTCTATGGATTTCTTATAAACATCTTTTCAACGTGTGTGCTGATATAGGGGGATCGGGCCTCGTAAGTATATCACATCGAGAGATAATTATTATATGATCGAGATTCAATCGCGACAGTTTCTTCGTTCCTCGAATTAAATCGACGAGAGAATATTACGCAACGTATAAACTTTTTCTTCAAAAGACACGCGTTTCGCGAAGCGTTCTATTGTGCCAAACCAGGAGGGAATCTCGCCGGACGATTCTCGAAACTGAGGGGAGAGAGAGGAGGGGGGAGGGGGAAAGGGGGCGAACGCGAGCTCGTGTTATACAAGTTGCGTCTACCGTGTTAGATGAGTAGTGCTTGTTTCAAGATATTCCGTTAAAGCTTCGTCGAGTGTTCTCTGTCTCTCTTAAGCCCGTATCACACTACGAATTGAAAATTGAACATTGAAGATTAAAGATTAAAATTTGACTAATCAGATGAAAAGCAACTAAAATTGCTTTGTCCCCTGATTGGTCAATTTTCAATCTTCAATGTTTAATCTCAATTTTTAATGCGGGCTTTAAGCCCGTATCACACTACGAATTGAAAATTGAACATTGAAGATTAAAGATTAAAATTTGACTAATCAGATGAAAAGCAACTAAAATTGCTTTCTCCTGATTGGTCAATTTTCAATCTTCAATGTTTAATCTCAATTTTTAATGCGGGCTTTAAGCCCGTATCACACTACGAATTGAAAATTGAACATTGAAGATTAAAGATTAAAATTTGACTAATGAGATGAAAAGGAACTAAAATTGCCTTGTCCCTTGATTGGTCAATTTTCAATGTTTAATCTCAATTTTTAATGCGTAGTGTGATACGGGCTTTAGGCATTCGTATAAATTTTTCGCACCCTGCATCTCTGCCAGATATCAAATGGCAATCGTGATCGCGAATATGAACGCGCATTTTTTAGTTCGTTGTCGAAATAAATAAATAAATATCGGACAAAAGTACTTAGATCGCAGATGCGTGTATTAAGTGTCGCGAGTGATGGTTAATATGATAGATATCTTGAGTAATCAGCGCATATAAATATCGTCGGGAGTGCCGAATAAAAGTGTCGGAGAATTATTATAATTACGCGAGTGTGGTGAATATATATCGATAATCGATATTCGATCGAAAGCATGTATCATCGTCGCGCATAAAGTAAATGTCGATTCGAGTATCGCGAGTTTTGATTTTTGACATTTATCCTTTCATAACGATATCTGAACAAATAAATGTGCATCGATAATATCCAAAAAAAGTATCGTGTAATTGTCGAATTTTAAGTATCGCGCGTTTTTTCCGTGAGTGATAATTGATTACACAATTGACTGATTCAGTTGCATGTGCGATCATCAAAGGAATTTAGGATAAAAAGATGAATAATGGTTTAAAGATGAGAAAAAAAATAATGAGACTACGACTGGTGAGTCTATATATTTATTATATATATTTATATATAAATATCATATTTAATTTTTGTGTGATGAGTTGGATTAGATTAGGTATCAGTCGGACGAATTACCATTGATTAATAGTAAATATCGTTATTTTATGAATACACTATTTAATTAAAATGATTAAATGATTAAAAAATATTTATTAATAATATGATAAAAATTGTTTCCAAAATTTACAATGAAAATTAAATGTATTTTTTTTTTACATATATTCTTCTACAATTTTTATATACATTGCGTTATTTACATGATGAGCGTGTAAATAGCTAATGCATATCGATTAAGTACTACATTGTAAAAAAATATGCAGAATTTATTTTTATATTTCATAAAATACTTTTAAAAAATAGAACATTTTATTACTACATATCTCACTTTTTAGAAACTTGACGAGATGAATTTCTTTTATATTTACACACACAAATACACATATACGTATATATATATATATATGTATGTGTGTGTGTAAAGATTTATGTATAGAATATTTCTATATCCTATAAACACACACATACAAATCAATTCTATAATGATTGCACAGATCTAATTTACATCAAGTATACAATGTTTTTTACACTCTTATTTTGACAATATGGTATAAAAAAATACTAGGTAGAGCCAATATTCTTAGAATTGATCGATTGCGTACGTAGAGGGCAGAGGAGGTGCGCGAAAAGGCTTCAACGAATCACGACGTGCCGGTCGCTGGCGAACGCGATGGCACAAAGAAAGGCAGGTACCTGCCGGCGTCCGGTCTTTCCCGAAAACCCGAAACAAGGCTGGGATCGCTACAATAAGAAAAGAGCCGATTGAGAGAGAGACTCTTCATCGGGCCCCACTTTCGGGACCGATGGGTGAAATCTCCGCGCGATCTTTCATCCAGCATCCACCGCGTGCACGCGGCTACCTGGCGGAAAGGGGATAAATCCCTAGTGCGCCGTGTGCCGCATGTGATTAAGTCCTTTTCACGGAGTATCGGATCCAAAGGAAAGGACCTTAGAGAAGTAGGGGAGGACAAGGGAAGAGCGGGCATTCCACGGACCTCGGCTCTATGGTATTGTTGCGCGCGTCGTGTGGACGACAAAGAACGAGGGCGAGGAAGAGGGAAGGGACGGTTGAATGGAGAGGAAGAGGGGGTCCCGCGGGAGGGAGCAACACACACACACACATGGATGGGATATTCATCAGAGAAACGGGCTGCTGCTCTTCTGGGCGGACAGGCATCTCCCTCGGCGGGTCTGAATGTAAGGAAACTACCTGAGTAGTTTGGTGTTTCCTCATGGCCTTTCGTCTTCTCCCTCCCTCGCTTCTCGAAAATCACCGGCCCTTCTCGAAGGGCGGGACGGGGACGGGCCCCGTTAGCCAGGCTCTTACTCGGGTAGCGAATCGAGCGTTTTTTTTTTTTTTTTTTTTTTTTTTTTAATCAACGTTGCAACTTGATCGGCCAAGCTGAGCTTAAATTGCTAAGGTATCTCGAGAATGATATCGGTATAATTATGGAAATTTTCGATATTATGTATATGTATTCTAGGCAAAGCCTCCCTCTCGTACCTATACTCGCGTGTAATATTGTCGGGAATTAAGATACCCCGCGAATATCCGGGGTGAATCCGCCGATCGATATGATAAATAATAAATAGCATTTTTTCAGACGCGTATATATATATATATATACGGTACGTGTAGGTCTTCGTCGCGTTTTATTACCGAGAGGCGCGAATCGTAAAACTGCGCATAAAACAATCGATGAACTGATATTTTCGTTCGGGGAATACGCGCGGCGGAACTGGAACGAAAAGGCACGAGAGGAGTACATCAAATTGGTTCGTTTCGTTTTTTATTTTTATTTCTTTTTTTTTTTTTTTTTTTCTTTTTTTTCTGCGACCGGCAACAACGCAAGGCGTGATTTATTGTCACAAAATACTCATTACTCGTTCGCATTGAAATCGAAATTTCTCTCTCCCTTCCCCTGCCCTGATCACGCCTGTTACGTAAAATATTTTTCAATTATTTCCATATCATAAAAAATCAATAGACTAATTAAAATAACTAATAAATATATAAAAATAAAAAAAAAATATAATGATACATAAAATAAATAATAATAATAATAATGATAATAATAATAATTCAATGATAATTCACGGTTTGTTTTTATGCAATAAAATTAGTTTTTATTCAATTAATATGTATATGTCATTTATTATAATTTCGTTCGCAGTTTATCTTTATAGACTACAATTCGATCCAATTATTTTGCATGTACTATTTCGGAGCATGAAAAAAAAATGCATTTCTCATTAGGAATCATTAATACTTTCGAGTGCCTTTGATATTTTGAATATTTGAATAGCGATATTACAAATGTACGATTCATCACAGAATATAAATAAAAGAAGCGCATCAATCTCGAAATAGACTCTATTTTTGGAAAAAAAAAGATGTATTTTAATAAAAACGCGTCAATTTTTTTTTTCTTTCATTACTGCTTCTTATGCAATAATATACATTCTCTCTTTCTCTCTCTCTCTCTCTCTCTCGGCGCGATGTTTTCTCTAGATTAAAAAAATGCACCGTAATTGAAAATTGGCCGAAACGCAGGATTGTTGCTGAATCTTTCTATGTATCTGTCTTTCTCTTTTCATCTCTCTCTCCCCTTTCTCTCTCTCTCTCTCTCTCTCTCTCCTTTTCTCTAGTTGGAAGAGCGGTCGGCGACGCGAGGCGACCGCACAGCGCTTTCTCGGAAGCGAGGGAGTACCAAGAATTTTTGAGACGAGCTGAGAAAGGGCAGAGCGCGGCTCGAACGAACCGACGGCGACGATGCCCGGGGGTTTAGGAGGCGTGGTGTGGCACAGCCCGCGTGGGACAAAGAATAGAAGAGGAACCGAGTTAAAATCTTTATTAACACATTGGCCGCGTATATATGTAGGCTGGAAAAAGTAGCATCACGCTGGAGAATTTTCTTTTTCTTTTTTTTCGCGATCACTCCTCCAACTCGTAAAATTAATTTGTGAGGCCGACATTTTTCACGTGTATCATGAAAAAAAAAAAAAAAAAATAGAATAATAAAAATTATATGGCACCAAATATTGCTCGTATTATGATTTGCAAGATTGCGTGATTTTTTTCTCTCTCTCTCTCTCTCTCTCTCTCTCTCTCTCTCTCTTTCTCTCTCTCTCTTTTCCATAAAAATATCAAGATTGAGATTTATATACCTTGAGAAAGTTGCATTCGATTTTTTCTTATATGTGATTATTTGAATAAACACTAAAGTATATAACGTAGCTTACGTTGGTTTAATATTTTCAATATTATATATATATATATATATATATATATATATATATATATTATACTAACTAATCTTTAAAGTCAGTATAAAAAATAAGATTTTTTTTTTTTTTTTTTTTTGCTAAAATACTCTTTTTCACTTCTGAAGCTCAAAACAGAAGGAATGTATTTCTAAGATATAAATAAATTGTTGGGATTAGTCTTGACTGAAAAGAGGATGTGAAATTTGACAAATTATTTATATACACATTCCTCTCCGCAAGATTTGAATTGCTTAATTCAAAAGTCAAGTTTCGCGTATTTATTTTTTTCTCATGCGTCCTTTACATTGTATTCTCTAATATTTTATCGCGCGTCGACCATAGATTGGACAGGGTCGATAGAATTTGCTGGTCTATCGACCATATACCATATACAGGTATATCACAAGCTTTAAGCGAGTACTCCTTCATTTCTTCCTCTCAAATTTACGCATATGTGTCGAGATGAAAATTCATAGATGAGCCGCGCCGAGTCAAAAGGATAACGCAAAACGTGGCAGGAGAAGAGCCGTGTGATGGTATTACCCAATAACAAACGTCAAAAGCAAAGAAATGTGCGTACCCTCTCCCGCCATCATTCCCGTGTCACCTTTCGTCTCTGTCTGTCTTTACCTGTCTTGATCCGACACGAAGAAAGGCGCTAGAGAGAAAGAGAGTGACACGAAGTGTTACGGAGCGAGGGCGGAGAGAAGAGAGAAGGCAGAAGATAAGTCTGTATTGATAAAGATAAAGAGGGATAGAGAGGTGGAAGGAAAGATGGAGCGAGATGGCTGCAACGGAAATAAAGGAGAGATAAGAAATGATGGAGAAAGAGAAAAAGACAAAGAGTGAGAGAGGGAAGATGAAAAGAAAGACAAAGAGAAGCTGAGCAAGGACAAATAAAGAGAAAGAATAAATAAAAAGAGGCAGGAAGCGAGACTGATTTCCTCTATTTATCTCTCTCTCTCTCTCTCTCCCCCCTATTTCTTTTTTTCGATTCTTCTTCTCTTATTTTTTTTTTAAATATGTGAGAACAATTTTATAGAAACAAATATCGATGAAAAAGATGATTACTTCGGGCTACGATGCCGAGACATTAACCCTATGAGTCACAGCGGGTCACTCAGAGATCCACCTTTTTTTCGTAGTTTTTTTATTGTTTTAACTACTTTTTATCAACAAATACCGGATTTTTTCTTTCTACAGAGTCTCTGGAACATCAATAAGTGTAAAAAAATATAAACAGTCATTAATTGTTAATTACAAAAATACCATATATAAACAAACAGTCAAAATTAGTACTTTTTTTTACGAAAAAAATGCATTTTCTACTAATCTATTATATGACAATAAATACGGCACTTTTTTTATAATCTTAGTACACTCTAAAGTATTTTTCAGAATTTTTTTACAATTTTCCACCGTGTTGTTTTTGTTAAATTCTCCAAATATATAAAAAACAATATTTTCTGTTCTAAATTAAAAGTAACAGTCGTATTCTTTTTTAAATTTTTCCTCTGAAGGTTTTTCTAGATCGCAGAATCTGAATCTAAAGGGAAAAAAAATTTAATTTCCAAAATTTAATATATGGATCCAATATGGCGGAAGTAAAATTTTGAAAATCTCGTCTGCCATATTGGATCGGCCATCGTGAATTTTGAAAATCTGCCAACGGATTCGTAATCAGCGACCCCTGAAAAAAGCCCTTATATACCAAATTTTATAAAATATTGACAATTAGACAAATTCGTGACTGAAAGGGTTAATCTTCGACACCAGAGAGTCGATAGTACCACGCGCAATTATCGATCATGCTTTAAGGGAGCCTATAAAAAAATCCAACATTTTTTATATGAAATAGTTATAGAGTGCGATATATCGAAGGACTCGCGTACATTCGCTCTCCCGCGGGCGTTCCACCCCGCTTTATTAAAGTAACGTAATCCACCACTACGGCGAGCAAAAATTATAGCCATTATCTGCATTATCGCGTATCGGGTTCCACGGGCCACGCCCGACCGCTTATTAACTTCATTAACTAATCAGGATTTCGAAAGGTGCGTGCGTAGCGTGCATCAGTATAACCGCGACGACATTAACATAACATTACGCGTCCGGTAAACGCAACCGATTTTACGCACCTGCATATAAAAGGGATGATGGAGATATTATCGATATATTTTGGCTTCCTCTAAAAGGAAGAGAGTCGAGTACGAGGTGATTGCACGCATTCAAGCACGTCATTATAAAATTGTACATACGATCTGCTCGCTTAGATATCGATGTCTAATAAAGCTGCAGCAGCATCTTAGGCCTTGATAACACAATTTTACAAAGCGCGCACGCACACACGCATAAGAACAAAATTCATTGTCAGTCATCTTTCTTAGTTTTGGACGTTGAATAAAATTTTGATTTCCACCTTACAAGAATAAAGGACCATTTTAAGGAATTTTCTCACATTTTAGCTACGACTTGAAAGTTTTATCGTAATCAAAATTAAGCATCGAGACTCTTATCAAGACTTTCCCTCAAAAAAGGAATTTCTTGTTTCGATTATGATTAGGTATAAGATATTCATTGTTAAATATAGGATTTCTCTATTACAGACTAAATAATTAAAAATCTCTCTATCAAATAATTTTCAGTTCGACGTTTATTTTCACTATTTTTTAATTTAAAATAGCAGAATTAATATAAACGTCAAAACTAAAAAAAAAAAATGTTCAAAATTTTGCAAAATTTATATAATGTATATTTCCCTCAAAAGAGGAATTTCTTGTTTCGATTATGATTAGGTATAAGATATTCATTGTTAAATATGGGATTTCTCTATTACAGATTAAATAATTAAAAATCTCTCTACCAAATAATTTTCAGTTCGACGTTTATTTTCACTATTTTTTAATTTAAAATAGCAGAATTAATATAAACGTCAAAACTAAAAAAAAAAAAATGTTCAAAATTTATATAATGTATACATTTTGAATGTGTCGGTGTCTCAAAGGCAAAATTTGCAAAACTGTAACGTGACAGAACAATTTGTAACCGTATTCAGCGGAAAAAAAATCTATTGTAAATAACTAGTTTTGTTCTTGTGCTCGAGAAAAGGTTATTTTTTTTTGTTATTCAAAAATATTGACCACCATAGAGGTGACATTCTCTTGAAAAATCTATTTTTACGATATATATATGTATATAGATATCATTATCTTCATGTATAAATGATGTTACGTACGAAAAGAGTTAATAATGAATGATAATGTAATAGGAAAATATGATTAATATCGAAAACGGGATCTTAATGCTAGATTTTCCGACAAGTTTTGAGTCGAGCTTTCATCATAAAATTTGGTTATCCGCTCGTTGCGATTTTTCAACTTTCAGTATTCAATATCCATGCGATTAAGCGGCAAATTAAATTTTCTGTTAAGTTAAAGTCAAAGTTAAGTCTACTTAAAATTAATCAAGAGCCAAGATTTTCTCTTATTTATCCTGTTACACTCGTGAAGTTTAATTTTTGCTTAAGCTCCTCTATTTTCGATGTGGAATATATTCGTAATTAGACTTGAAATGGTTGGGAGGATGTGCTCGTTGGAGTAATCTTTACGTAAATTTATCCATTAATAGACGGGTATGATATTAAAACCGATTGATCAATGTATTGATAAATGTATCAATCGGCAGAATTTCTAACTTGTATACATACATAACAGACCATTTTGTTTGCTCGGTATTTCGAGAATTAGGGAAACATTTGCACGAAATGTAGCGGCGTTAACTTTGCACGCGAATATATACGGAGGAGGAGAGCCGCGACGGACTGACAATAAAAAGGAAGCGGTTCGTACTGCCCTTGGACCCCAATAATTTAACGAGGGAGAGACCGCGCTCTCTAACGATAATTTCCTCCGAGGAGAGATCGGAGCTTCTTTATGACGTAACGAATCCATTTCGGAACGACAAACGTCGCGGTAAATTTGCGCAAAGTGACGATTCATCGCGTTGCTCTACAATATGGTATAATACGCGCGGTTAATTAATAAGTAGAGTAAAAAATTTACGTAAATGATAATAAAATTGTCACGTGATTATCGCGAATAGCGCAGCTAGAGTTCTCTCAGAGCTGACTAAAATCTATCCAACAACTACCTACTAGATGACGTAAATAACGTCAATTAGATACGCTGAGATAAAACAATATTGCATAAGTGAAAATAAGATAGATAATCTTTCTTTTCAGATACAATAATCTTCTCTTTTAGGCACACAATAATAGACAGGTATTTCCAAAAATTTATCTCACATATATGTAGTAAAAACGCAAGTACATACATAATATAATAACGATAAAGTTGAGATTTTTCAAGTTTACAAAAAATATCTTACATAACGATTCAATCGAATATATATCAGTTTGAATTGAGGCGAGAAGTCTTACATTTTTAATATAGAAATTATATATAAATTATATAAGATATAGAGAGACAATATGTACATATTGTATCGATTTGATTGTAAAGTCAAATCAATAGTATTTGTAGATATCTATATGTAAATAAGATAACTGTGGCTTATATATTCTATAAATTGTAACGTAAATGTAAAGCTGATTGAGTGAGTAAACTCGATATAGAGAATGCATATGGCGCAATGTGCGTATTCTGTAACATGATTTATTTACTATTACATAGTAAACTGATAATTTTTCAGATATAGTGGGAGTTAACGCATTCTGCAATTTCTGCTCGATTTTTCTCGGATAACCAAATAGAGCTGCAAAAATCATTTCCACGCAAATGTAATGGAGAACAATATTAATAATATTGCGCATACACGGTGGAAAAAAAAAAAAAGTGCGCGTGTAAAAATATACAAAAATACCCCTTTAGGGAACAAGTGATTTAGATTGAATGTAAATAAAATCTATGCCATTTTTTTGCACGACATTTGCTTTATCGCTAAACAATACTAGGTGCTAGTAGTAGTATGTAAAAAATATCCATGTACACAGAATAGTCTTTTATAAAGACTATTATTATATTTTGTCAGCTTTTTTTTTGCCACATTTCTTATTTTTCAAAAGATTATTTCTTTATTTTACCTTCTTTATAGAATTTTCGCAAAATTTTTATGTTTCAAAAAATATTAATATATATTATTACATACATATCCCCGCCAAGGGGAGCATTATAATTTTATTAAAACATATTCTATTATTACCTGTCTCTCTCAGTTTCTTATAGAATAATTAAATTTCATTTAAATATCGGAATGCACATTATAAAGAATTTTAAATATAAACTTTTTTTTTTAATAATTCCTCATCGATATCGAATAGCTGAAGATATTTTTATTTTTTCTCGCGTGCGTTTTACGCATTAATCTATATTTTTCACTTCTCCACGCATTTATGTATTTATACAATCTGCATTTCGAGAGGCAGGGCTCGAGGAAATAATCCTAGAATGCAAATAGATTATTAATTTGTCTGTTCACAATATCTATCTATCTATCTATCAATCCCCCATGCAGCGGCTGGAACCGAGGCTTCTCTAACGAGCAAATAAATGTGTCTGAACAGAGGGACAGCGCGTACAGGGAAAACTCATTTTCGACATTTTCGATGTAACGCCTTTTGTAGAAATGAACCATTCGATTCCAACATGCATCCCGGCCTCGTCCGTTATGGATCTTACGTCACACAGCTCCCGTCATCGACGAATACATTTCGTGGAATTCTCTCCCTACTCGTCTCTCCGACTCTCCTTTCCATTAACTCTCCACACGGCGTTAATATATGAGTACTTATTGCCAGGCGAGGAAGACACTAAAGGTGCCTTTTCATGCTGACGCTCATCGTCATCACATGACCAAAAATAAAAATACCAATTCGTCAATTTGGATCACGTGATCTGTTTTGAAACGTTTTGACGCCAAAAATGAGCGTCGAGCGTCAGCGTGAAGAGGCACCTTAAAGCGCGAGCCGCGAGACTAACGTTTCGACAGTACGCACAGTATACATACGTATATAACATGTAACATGTAGGTACGTGAAAACTATATCGTAAAATCTCGCGTCGACCCTAATCGTAGGTAATAAGGGCGCGAAAGAGAGATAGATACACCGAAATACACTTGGCGAGACCGGAAGGAAACACCGGAGGACACCGGAGGAAGCAGCGCAAGATTTGCTTTACCCTGGTACGCAAGCTTTTTTTCGCGACACGACGAGGGGAAGACAATTCGTCTGATAATTCGTCCGATCTCGTCTTGTAATTAGACGCGATGAAAACAATAATGGAAGATAAGTTGGTTGATTGCTCAATATACGCAAAGTATTAGCTTTAGATGAAAAATACTTGTCGAATAACTTGTGAAATTGAAAGGGGAATACTTAAACCCGAAGCTTTTTCCTCTATGACTACCTAAGACAATGAGGATTTTCTCAAAATCCGTGGTCGTTTAACGCAAATGAAAGAAATCTCTTGGCGAGGAAAAGACGATTCTCGCGGGAGAAGGAAAACTAGGAAGGCTAGGAAAACAAGATGGTTAAGATTTCATTCGCGAGCACCCTGTGTACGAAGGGGTAGATTCTTTCTTCGGCGCGGTCGCCCGATCGAAGAGGTTCGTTCGCGCGAATTTCCGGAGTCCGCCCAACGCGCACCCGCATCCGCACAATACCGTCTAGCTGCGATGTATACTTTTCGAAATTGCGGTGGTTCACAAAATACACGTACGTTCGTTCTTACGTCACTCTCTGCCCGCGATTGGCAGTTACATTTTCAAGAATTCTCCAGAACTCTAACCCGTCCGCCACCGCCCTCCTTTTCCCTCCGCGCTCCGGCTACCGCCCCGTAGCTTCTGTCAGAGAACTTTTTCTCTCTCTCTCTCTCTCCATCTCCGACTACTCTTTTCTGGGCCTACGGACTTCAACTCGGCTCTCTCCGGTAGGTTGGGTACCCCTTTTTGCTTCATTGTACGTTCGTCGGTACGTTTTTGTGCACATCTTCCCCGGCCTCTCTCTCTATCTCGCTCTCCCTCCCTCCCTTCGCCCCTATATCGCCGGTCCACCACCCCCACCTACCTCCGGACCGCCCTCTCACCGGCCCACCCTATGCCCGAGCGCTCGCTTTTTCCTATTTTTTAACATTTTCTTTTCTTCAATGCCTTAAAATGCAAAAATAAACGAGACCCGGCCGGCCGGCAAAGGAATTGACCGTCGCGCGGCGGGCGGGGATTTTTCTAGAATTTTCGTCGGCCACGCGAAAAAAGAAACTTCTCTCTGAGAATGTTGGCCCAGGCCGGCCGCGACGAACCAGAGAGAAATTTTCTTTTTGCGCGCACCCCCGAAATTCCGGCCGGCGCGCGCCCGCGGCGGTGCAAGGACAATATGAACGCCGCCGTCGCCCGGAGCCATCGTCTCTGCCCGTTCGCCTCGCGTTCTCTCTCGCTCGCTCTCCCTCTCGCTCCCTCTATCCCCCTCCCCCTTCCACCCCCTCTCCCTCGCTCTCACGCGCCACCCGTCTCACCCGGCTTCCCGCGGCGACGGCCGCCCCTTCCACCCCGCTCCCACCGAGCCGACCTCCTCGTCGCTCCGACGTTAGCGCGCGCAACTATTGACCGGGACCCTGCCGCGGAACGACCGCGACGCTTTCCCGACGACGCGGCTCGCGTCGTCGCTGACCTCGTCGGCGATACCTGGCGATACTTGGATCGCGTCGTCCAACAAGTATCCCGGTCGTCGCCGGACCGGCCGATCGTCGGTGAAGGAAAGAAAAAAACGACGCGTAGAGCGATATCGTTGAAAAGATTTGGACCAAATCTTCCCGACCGCTTGGCGTCTCGCTCGCTCGCCCGCGCCTGAGGGCGTCTCCCTCGCGCACCCGCGGTCCACCCTCGCTCGCGCCCGCTCTCTCTCTCTCTCTCTCTCTCTCTCTCTCTCTCTCTCTCTCTCTCTCTCTCTCGCCGTCGACTCTCACACTTGGCTCTCGCCCCGCGCCCCGCTCTTCCTCCCCCCCCCCCCACACCACGCTCTCTCGTCGCCGCCGCACTCGCGCGCTTCCCCATACCCTCCCGCGCGCCCGCTCGCTCCCACTCTCCCGGTCGCTTTATTCGTCGTGAAACTTTTTATGTTGTATATATTAAAGGGAACGTATCAACCTCCTTTCCGTTAAAGCGGACGGCGCCAAATTAAAGCCGCGCGCCGCTGACGATCTGCCGTAGCGAGAGGACTACTCTCTCGATCGCGCGAGATGAATCATCGCAAGCGGATTTTCGCCACGTTTTTTCCCTCTCTCGTTTCGCGATATATAATTGCAAAAATCTCGTCCATTTGTCCTAACGGCACGGCATACCTAACGGCGCGTATATACAGGGTGTCCGATAATAATCGCCCCACCTCTCTAGGGCAGATGGAGCAGGTCAAACTGAACATAAAAGTCCTCTAGCATTTTGCGATCTTGCAAATAATTATCGAGAAATTAATTAACAAAGATTGACAAATCCGGGCGAATACAAGCGCGCGGCGAGAAGGCCCATCCTACTGTTACGCCGTTACTAGACGCTCATTGAATGATAGGAGGAGCGATCTACGACTGGCATTGGATGTGTACGAGTAGCGCGCCTAGTAACCGCGTAGCAGTGGGATGGGCCTTCTCGTCGCGCGCTTATACCCGCGCGGATTTGTCAATCTTTGTTAATTAATTTCTCGATAATTATTGCCAAGATCGCAAAATGCTAGAGGACTTTTACGTTCAGTTTGACCTGCTCCATCTGCCCTAGAGAGGTAGGACGATTATTACCGGAACACCCTGTAGAACTAACGTCGATGCGTTGCGATTCCTAGGCGCAGACCTCATCCCGAGGGTTAAGACACGCGGGGGCGTGTGATGATGAACGCGCTCACGCTTGCCGGGAATGCGTTCACTCACGCGAAATACGCCGGCCGACTGTCGTACGTCGGGATATAAGATTGACGTTCTCTCTCTCTACGTACGGCCTAAGTAATTACATGGAAAGAGCGGCGCGCAACCCTTCCGCGTGCTGCTATACGTTCGGCCACGGTCGGTTTCGGCCAAAGCGTGATCGAAGTATCGAGCGCACTGCAGTTGTTTTCCACATGGCCTGCGAGAGATATTTTTAATGTATATATACACACAATAATACATTATATGACGTATATACATATCAGAATATTACGTGACGTAAAGAGCATGTAAACTGGGGAAAAAGATGTCTCGTAAACATGGATTCCAATTCGAAATTTTTTTTTTTCCTCGCCTTTTGTGCCATCAGTCAATCAGTTTAAAGACCGCGCTTGCATTATGCATTAATACGGAAGGATGTTATTTTGAGCAGATGATTTTTTTTTCTTCCTTATTTTTCATTTTTATTAAAATAATATTTCGCAAACAATTATGCCATTATTTATGAACTTTAAACATTTGTAAAGAGAAAGAGAGAAAGAGAGAGAGAGAGAGAGAGAGAGAGAGAGAGAGAGAGAGAGAGAGAGAGATAACTGTTTTAAATTAGTCCTACGTTTAGAGTATTTTCTACTTCACAGTTTACATCATAAACATGCTTCTTTAGTTTATAACGTCATGTAATATTTTGTACGCATGTACATATATACATATCTTGAAATTTTATATAATGTTTTACATTATATTTTTTTTAGACGTAATATTTTATATCATATATAATATTATACAGTATAATGCATATTATATATATATATATATATATATATAGATATATACCTACGTGCACAGCTGCATTAAAACAACAGAAAAATGTTAATGTCACGACACATTCGAACATTTTTTCAAATGGAAGAGTGTCGTCGCCGTATTTTAAAAAGTTGGCCCTCAAGCATTAGAATTGAGAATCGTAAGGAAATTATTTACCCGAGAAAGGTTAAGACGTTTCCCCGACATTCGCTTCAGTCTCATTCTAGAGATATCACGCGTTAAATTTGTATATATTTCGCACATCCGCAGAAAACAGAAATATCAAGGATAAAATCTTAAATCTTATTTAAATTTTAAATTAATATATAATACTACTCTCCTCGCCTTGATACTTTTGGTCGAAAAAAAATCTAATAAATTTTCCATCGATTTTAATTTTAATACAAATTAAATATTCCACATTACGTAATAATAAGATTCCCAATATTTTTTGTTTTTTTTTTCTTTTTTTTTGTGAGATGTAGTAACTGATCGCTGAGAGAATGGTACAAGATACATTTAAATTGCTCAGCTTCATCCAGAATATTCGACTGTAGCTATCTCTAACGAGCGTACGTCGCGACGGCACGGCACCCTTGGGCGAAAGGGTTCACGAATTTCGCCGAGTCACCTCGATATTCTCGTATCTCGCCGCGTGGTCGGGACTGCGGGACCCTTAAGGGCCGGCAGGTGAAAGTACCCCATCGGCGGGCACGCAAGACTGTTTTTTTCCCCGTTCTCTGTCTCTGTCTCTCTCTTTCTCTCTCTCTCTATTCCATTCCCCTCTATTCCCAGAGACCGGACGTCGCTCTTTCTCGCGCGCCCTCTTTTTTTTTTTTTTTTTTTTTTTTTTCGGGGCGAATGATCGAGAACATGTGGCACGAAGGTTAGCAGCGAGTTGCGTTGTGTCGCCGGTTTGTTCTCCGTTACGTTTACTTTCGCGCAACATCGCGACGTAAACATGTTGGAATTTAACGCTTCGGCGTGGAGAGCGGAGAAGAAAGCTTGCGTAACCAAACTCGACGACGTAAATACATTTTTCCGACGTCTATTCAAATCTTCGCCGTTTGCAAAACAGAGTTTCGGGCATGTCCAATCGGGCAGAAGTCTCAATATTTATTATGTAAAACGCAGCTCTTTTGCTTCTCGTCCGTCAAGGGACTCGTACGAGGATATGTACGTTTGTCGATCAAGGCACCTTGACGCGAAAGCAACAAAGCGCACACGCACACATGTACAGGGTGTCCGGTAATAATCGCCCCATCTCTCTAGGGCAGATAAAGCAGGTCAAACTGAACATAAAGTCCTCTAGCATTTTGCGATCTTTGTAATAATTATCGAGAAATTAATTAACAAAGATTGACAAATCCGCGCGAATACAAGCGCGCGGCGAGAAGGCCCATCCCACTGCTACGCGGTTACTAGGCGCGCTACTCGTACACATCCAATGCCAGTCGTAGATCGCTCCTCCTATCATTCAATGAGCGTCTAGTAATGGCGTAACAGTAGGTTGGGCCTTCTCGCCGCGCGCTTGTACTCGTCCGGATTTGTCAATCTTTGTTAATTAATTTCTCGATAATTATTACAAAGATCGCAAAATTGTAGAGGACTTTTATGTTCAGTTTGACCTGCTCTGTCTGCTCTAGAGAGGTGGGGCGATTATTACCGGACACCCTGTATATGTACACAAAAGGGCGTGATTTTTCGGCACGTGCGACGCGAATCGTTGTCACGAAATTCGGCAAAACGCACGCTTTAATCTTCGTCGCGAACTTCCGATACGTGGCCGGCATTTCTAATTCCGATCGGTCGTGGGGACGCAAAAAATTCACCTCGTCGTGCGTTTTTATTTCCCCTTCTCTTTCTCCATTACTTTGTTTTCTCTCTCTCTCTCTCTCTCTCTCTCTCTCTCTCTCTCATTCTCTCTGCGAATGGCGCGAGTTCGCATTATAAATGGGGAGAGGGAGGGTACGGGCGCTATTTTAACAGCGGCACGATTCCATTTTCCTCCGCTTCGGGATATGAAACTTTAAAGTTAAGAAAATAGGAAAATTCGAGAGTCGGTGCCTTTGGAAGAATATATATGCGTGTTTTCTATCACACACACACATACGGGCGCGCGCGCGCGCGCGCACAAACACCCTGGAAAGAGGTCTATTAAATTTATTCTATTAATTCCAAGCCCCAGCTTTTCTCCAGGAGCAAGGAAGAATAGGAATCGTATCGCCGCTCTCTGAAATAACATTTTTATATAAAATATAAGAGTATTAAAATAATGCAAAGTATTTTCATAATGCGAAACGTCGCTCGCTATTTTTTTTACGCGGCCTATTTTTCGTAGAGTTCTAAAATTTCCTATCCCCGCGCAAATAGAATCGCGCAACTGAAAAAATAGCGCTTCAGCTTGCATTATCGTGAATACGTATGCATTATTATATTATATTATATTATATTGTTGCCAGGAAGATGCTCTCTTAATATGTCGCCGCCTGATGTTCCATCTAATCTTATTGTTGCAGTATCAAATTACAACAAGGAAAAATTGTCATTGTACAATATAAAAACAGCGTTTTGAGAGATTTTCTTGAAGAGAGAGAGAGAGAGAGAGAGAGAGAGAGAGAGAGAGAGAGAGAGAGAGAAACACATACAAAATAATATTTATTATTTTAAATAGAAAAGCTAAGTCGCGACATTTTCCAATATAATTTAGCTGTAATTAACAACTTTCCAAGATGGAATGTACAGAGAATGACACAAGCCGGACACAACGTCCATCAATAGTGATAAATAGAGAAAAATGCCACATTTTCTTTATGTAAAACAGAGTATGGTTGGGAGTGAAATTTTACCGTTTTATCATTTGTACAACATTTGTGCTCTGATCAAAAGTTAATATTGCCACAATCTCGGAATAAAATAAACCATTTAAACTCTGCAAATGATCAAAGTCAAGTCACATGTCTTGAAAATATGAAAATGAGAAAAACACACGCACAAACTCTGTTAACACTTTCGCAAGTCCAATTTATGTAAAAAAAAGTGCCAAACAATTTTTTTCTCATTCTTAAATTTGATTAATAATAACAAATGATAAGATACGCGTGAAACTTTATCCGTAGAAACGATTTACTTCCACAGATTATGACAACGTTAAATTTTTTTGATCAATATGTACTTATGTGTTATAAAATAGTGGAATTTCAGCTAATTTCGCTGAGAGCGAAGCATTTTCCGCGAGAAATACGCAGAGGGGTTTTTTTTTCCACGATCGAAATTAAAATTATCGAGCGGCCGAGCGAGTGTGTGTGTGTGTGTGTGGGTAATAAGGTCGCCCGGAATTTATTTCATTGCGTCGCATATTATGCAAGTTGACGTGCAGTTTGATAAAGAGAGCAAGAAAGCAACGGCTATATTTATCACCGGCGTGGCAAACGTTGTGCAATCGTTCGGGAATACACGAGACCTAGAAATACATATATCGTACGTACGCAGGTTAAGATACGCATTTTTTTTGCTCCGCTGCATATCGAACAATTACGTGAAATACACGAAAGAGAGAGAGAGAGAGAGAGTAGATATCTAAGAATGTCGCGTTTCGATTCTTTCGCTACAATTAATTATTTTTCATTTAGAAATGTTTCACGACGTCGTATTTTATTTGTAAAAAAAAAAAGAAAAAAAAATATCCTTGAAAATTTGCTCAAGCGAGTTAAACGCATCACTGTAAAACAAATGTATTTATTTCGCCATCAACTATCTATAATTTTTTCATCGCGTATTCTTTTACTCTGTATAATATAAAATGCTAGAGATTATTTTTCGCAAATTAAAATATATATATATATATATATATATACAGTACCGGCCAAAAATATATCACCTTTAGGATTTTTGAGCATAAATTTAATTTAATTTACTTACCTATAAAATTAATTTTTTATATTATTAAAATTAAGTTTTTACATTATTTTATGAAAAATATTTTATTCGCTAAGTTGTATTTACTATCAAAACATATATTATGATATTATAAATATCCATGCACTTTGAATAAAATTATACTCAAAAATACTAAAAGATGATATATTTTTGGCCGGTACTGTATATATATATAATAATAATAATTTTTAGTCGACCTTGCAAAAGTTTCGTAAACGTAGCCTTACCGTCCACATCATTAACATTCTTCAATATTACAATTGTTTTACACAAAAACGTAGAACGTATTTAATATATCGTCAGCAGGAAAGTACGCGAGCTATCGTCACGTTCGTTGCTCGCATATCCCGAAATAATCTGTGCGTATGCCGCGACAGGGAGGAGATGAGGAGGGGAGGCGGCGGGCGGGGGGGAGGGGGTGAAGGGGGGGAGGGAGAGAAAGAGATAGAAGCGGACACCGGATCTAAATTCCGTGAATAAATGATATTTCATTAGGGCGGGACGAACGAAACCGGGGCTTCGCTGTGAAAACGTCACTGGCTGGCCGGCCGGCTGTCCGTCTGTCGGTCACGCAACAAAATAAAAAAAAAAAAAAAAAAACGGAAAAAAAGAAAAGGAAAAAAAAAAAAGAGCGCGTATTTAACACCGAAACCGATTTTCGCGTTCTCCGCCCTGCTCGAAACGGAAGGCCAGCGACCCACGCACTGGATTAACTTTAAAAAGTACACAAAACCGCGCCGGGCGGTTCTTTTTTTTTTTCTTTGATCTTCAGAAGAGAGAGAGAGAGAGAGAGATAGCGAATTTGCGCGTGACTCTATCCCCTTTAAAGCGAGTTTTTATTTCCACCGTTACACCGTACGCACCTTTTCTCTCTTTCCCTCTGTCCCTCTCTGTCTTTCTCTCTCTGATTTACATTCGGGGAAAAAAAGGAACACGATTACCCCTCTTCTCCGCGTCAGGACAAATGATCTCGCCCAATTTCCAGAAAGGGAGAGATGAGGGTGGATAACTTGAACGTGTAAAATCTCACATTCGTCACATTGAGATGCAACTTGAAAAGACTGAAATTCTTGTGAGATACAGCGATCTCGAAGAGATCATCTCTTCGTATTTCTATTTTAAATATCTTACATCCGAGGAATAAGACAGAATGTTTATATTTTTTTTTTTTTTTTTTTTTTTTTTTTATTTCTTTTCTCTTAAAGTTTTTTTCCTTATAATCTGTGACAATTCGAGGGACGGTTTGTAAAGAGAAAAATAATAGTGTATTAGTTTAGAACGAGGCGTTGATTCAGGTTCTTCCCTCTTCCTTCCCTCGCTAATTCCGCGGCGGAAAAATTGAAATCTGAAAGCCGCGAAATTACTTCGCGTTACATCGCATTATCCCGCCGGGATACGCGCGAACGAAACACCAAGTCGTGAATTTCGCGCAACTCAAATTATTCGTCTCGCATCCAAACACATTAACGCATATTTCCGTTTAGTCATCTTTATAATTATGTGCTTGTCGCTTATTATAAAAGTGGCGTAAATCCAATCTCAAAATGTCGATAAAAAGAAAAAAATACAAATTTAAGAACGATACGAAATTACGATTTTATTATAACACAGATATCTAA
Source organism: Anoplolepis gracilipes (assembly GCF_047496725.1). NCBI lineage: Eukaryota > Metazoa > Arthropoda > Insecta > Hymenoptera > Formicidae > Anoplolepis > Anoplolepis gracilipes. The sequence continues at coordinate 5,936,985 of NC_132983.1, forward strand.
TTTTTATAGTGAGGTTCTAACCGTGCAAATTTTAATTTTTCAAAAACAGCACAATTGTGTCACACATTATGTCATTTATAACATTCTTATATATATATATATATATGTATCTATTTTTTTATTTTTTCCAAGTAAAATATAATTGGCATTATGTATTATTGTTATAAGTACCTATGAGCTGATGTCTCTTACATTATTTTCTACGTGTAATTAAATTTTCCTGCTTAATAAATCAATAAATTATATAACAACTATGTATAATTAATCACATTATATTAATAATTCTAAAACGAATAATTTTTATATTAGAATTACGTTTGCTGATCGCGTAGAGTTTGTTTGCGACGAGAAATAATTTTCTTAAAATATGGCATTTAGCGTTCTTTCTGGCAAGTCTTCGATTGTCGTTCGTGACGTTTTCGTTACTGATTCCGCAGCCACGCGGAACGAAGGGGTTGGCAAGCCGGCCTTTCCCTCCCTCAACTCGGCAAGGGAATATTCAAACGCGACGTCGCTTCGCATCCTTCCCCGTTGAATTCTCCTGTTTATAATTTAGTCCCGTGTCGGTTCGTAGGAAAGGATAGAGAAAAAAGAAAGAGAGAAAGAATTCGCGAAAGTCAATATTTTACTTGTATTATAATATATTAATATTATATGTATAATATTATATTTGTATCTTTCTCTTTCTGTTTCCTATATATATATATATATAGAGAGAGAGAGATTGAAAAATCTCTCTCTGGACAAATTAATACTTTTCCTTAATTTACTTTGCAAAAATTGTTATCACTAATTATCGTATTGCTGATGCAATAAATATATATTTATATCTGAAAACATATAATTAATTTTGCCACCGAGAATGAATTGGAAATTTTATAAAGTAACGATCTCACCACGGCTGTGAGTCTTGCGTTAATTCTAACATACCGAAAGCATGTTAAATCGATATAATTCTGAAAATTCGTCGACTCGTATCTTTTAATTTCGCGACGATGGATTAAAGCCAGTGGCGCGGCGAAGGAAGCGCGACGAGACAAATATATCGGGAATAATTTGTCCTCTTTCGGACCGGATAGACTTCTCTCCGTGACAACACAATCGTCACTCGGGCAACGCGTATACCTGATCGATCATAGGAAAACATAATTTCATTACGCCAGCCGGGATATTATTTCCATTAGAGCGTGCGCGCGCTCCTATTTACACGACCGCACTCGCTCGCTACAGCAACAGCAATAACAATGCCACGATGCATATATATATATATATATATATATATATATATACAGGGTGTCCTATTTAAAGTGTCCACCCCAAATATCTCTCTTATTTTTGATTTTAGAGAAAAATGGTTCAGACATGTTGTATGGTTTCCAGAGGGCCATAATATATTTATTTATATATATATATATATGCGCGAATTCGTATCACGGATAATCGAAAATTCAAAAGAAAGAGAGGAGAAATTTATTAGAGTAGGTTAGACAATTGCACGTCATATTTGCATGTGCGTGGAATTTTTCAATTCTTGGAAAATTATATATTGCGTTGACAGGAAAATGTATTATCTTACACACGGTATGCAACTGTCAAGCAAATCCGAAAATGTCGAAATACGCGATAATCGGTACCGCCAAAGTGTACGAGAGCTTTCGAATTTCTATAATTTTGAATTTTGACTTTGTATACCTTAATCGGAAATATAAAAAAAAAAAAAAACCCACGTTTACGTTCGCCACTTTTCGAGATTTTCAGTCAAGATTAGATTTAAAAAAAATTTCTCACGAGAGTGTAAGTTTGAATAAAGTTCCCGGATATATTCGTATATACATACATATATTTTTTTTTTATTTCAAAATTGCATTAAAAAACGCTGCAGGTTAATTTTATTACGTACTTTTATCTAGAAACGATGCAGAGTATAAAATACAAAATAAGATTCTCCATCTCTTCCCTTCTAATTCAATGTTGTACAAAAAAAAAAAAAAAAAAAAGTTGAAAAATATCCCTTTACTTCTACATCTCTCAAATATATCAGCATAGAAAAGCAATGATGAAGAGGAGAAGATCACATCAACGAGAAATATAAATGAATATAGTTTTTGTAAATCCAATAGATTGTGTTGATCTAAGAATTTTCCTTGCGCGAATATTAATCGCGAAATATCGCAGCCTAATTTTCTCGCACGCACAGCCCTTGGGCTGATTCAAAAATTTTCATTCGCAAAAATTCGCAAAGGCAAAGTCTCGCGTCTCGCGAACCAACGCCACGCGAATTAATGTCCAGCGAGCCACGGCGGTCTCATTAAGGGAGAAAGAGACAGGCAGAAAGAGAGAGAGAGAGAATTCCGTGTCTCTCGTCGGCCGAAATAACCGATCGATTTTGCACGTAATGTAACCCTATATATTATCCTGCGACGTTGCACGAGGGTGCCTTGAGATTTTCAATTGAATGCGTCACAGGACGTCCTTCTGGGCTTGGCGCGCTCGGGCTCTCCCCCGGCCAGGCCGGAATACTATTGTCGCGGCGCGCGACCTACGATATTTTCCATAATTATCAATTACCTTGCCATAATTATATTTCTCCGCTAAACCACGTGCCCGCAGTCGCGTCTACCTTCTCAGAGATAAATTTCTAATTTTCGCGTGGCCGTCGGGCCGCGAGGCGGATCGCGATCGCGACGCTCGCGGCAGGACTTTCGCCGCCAACTCGGACAAACATCGCCGCCGGCGAATGTTTAGTCCGCGAGCGGGCGGCGTTCTCGCGCGCGTCTCGCGTCACGCGAGCGCGAGCGGACGGTCGTGACGTCACTCGCACGTTCGCCCGACGTCGCGGATATTTGACAGATGCGTCAGCTGTTGGCGGCGACTCGCCTCGCGTCCGTCAGCGTGGCTCGCGGCTCGCGTACCGCGACAATACTTTCGCCACCGGCGCTACGTATGGTATATTAGGATTAAAGTGGATCTCGCGTTGCGCTCCGTTCCCGGAATAAAGGGAATGCCACGATATTAAAGCCCGCGAGACAGGGAGAGCTACGGCGGTGTCCCGCCGAGTGCCCCGAAATGCCCCGAACGAAATGGTCCTATAGCTATCCTTAGGGGGCGGATGGCATCCTCGCCCGCAAAAATCCCACCCCCTGCTAAAAAGGGTTAAAAAACATCCGCAAAGCAGGCGTCCGAGACGTCGCCGTCGTTCGCGGACGGCTGCTAACGTGCTTGAGATTGCTCGGGAAAAAGATTTCTAAATACTTTATGTATCTTTCTTCTATAGATGGAAATATTATATCTAAAGACGTATTTATCAAATGACATTTCGCGAATGTTATTATTAGCTTCGCTTCAAAGCTACGCCGTTTGATAATGAAGGCGAAATTATTAAAACTTTTGAGACGAAATATAAACGAAAATAGCGTCGTGATTGAAAATCGATAATACATATAATATTATTATATATATTTTCAAAAGAATATATGCGGGCAGCTTGTATACGAATGTATATTATTTCTACAGGCATAAATTTAGAGTTGCCTTTTGCTACATCTATCACAGTATGATTCTCTAAAAGATGCTACACCCCTATAATTCTCGAGAAAAGATAATGAACGTGACGTTGGTTGATTATATAGGGCCTTTACGTCAAAAAGTTAAGCTTTATTCGGGACGTAGTCTAACTCCCAGACGGCCACAGTAAGCTCCAGGCGAAACAGCAGCGGCCATCAGTATATATCATAAATACATCCGTACTATATGTTACGTTGCGGGTCATAGGTTACTAATGGGCGAATTAATTAATTATTAATTTATTTCCGCGTATATTAATAGATACCGACACCGATTACTATATATATATATATATATATATATATATATATATATATATATATTTGCATCCGTTGCGATTAAAAATCTCATGTCGATCCAAATTTTATATCGGATATTTCGAGTGAAAAAATATTCGAATCAAAATATTATCAATATACAATATATCGAGATTGATTCGTATACGAGGGGGTTAATTTTACGCACGATGCGTAAAGCGAATTTTTCCACATTCGTGCGGATACGATTGTAAATCGATGCGACGTCTCTACTTGGACCGCATTTTTTTCCAGCCCCAACTTTGATCACGCTCGCAAAATAAGCGCCCCGGTAAGCAAATTTTCGAAGCTTATTGATTTCGCTGATGTAACATTACGCGAAATTGTAACATAATTTTGTTAGTATTATGCAGAGCATAATTACGCTAATGTAACGATGTTTCCTCCTAATATAATGTTACAGTGTAATAAAATTCTTAAGAAACTTATACGCACATCGTATTACGCATAACCGCGTAAGCCAGGTGGAGAGAGAACGGGTTCATTCTACCGTAAATAATTACGGTTTTCTCCTCTCTCTCCTCTCTCATAGTGAAATGTTATTATAATATACGAGATGAAAAAAAAAAAAAAAAAAAGACCGCGTGGCCATGTTGAGTCGGGCGCGATAAATTTAAGTAAGATATATAATTATAAACCTTCGCGATGTGTCTATGTTAAAAATAGTATTTTTTGGAAAAAAACGCATGTCTCATATGTACATTTCCTAAAAGTTTTGTCTACGTTTGTCGAAATGAATGCTTAAAGATAAACTGAATACTTGAAAAGCTTATACGAAAGAATGATAGGGATATTTTTCTTTCGATGAATTTCGAATCATTCACGTGAATATTTCGATAAATTTTTCACTCAGAAGTTTAACAATTGTTGCTTGTTTTGCAAAATAGTCGTCCCTGTACCTCTAGTTGTCATAGAATTTACATTAATATTTAATCATTATTGAACAGAGAGCGATCGATAATGACAGGTTGTTTAACGTCGATATTTGCCGATGCAATATCACGAGATGTAATTTTTAAGGGGGACTCAATCATTTTTTGAAACGAATATCGGGTTACCGCCGTTCCAGTGTTTCCCCGGCGATTGTTAGGATATTTTGTTCACAGACAAAAAATTGTACACTTTAGAGGCGAATAAAAAAGAGAGAAAGAGAGAGAGAGAGAGAGAGAGAGAGAGAGAGAGAGAGAGAGAGAGAGAGAGAGAGAGAGAGAGAGAGAGAGAGCATTGTATCAGTCATTTTATAATATACATACATACAGTACCGGCCAAAAATATATCACCTTTAGGATTTTTTAGCATAAATTTAATTTAATTTACTTACTTAGAAAATTAATTTTTTATATTATTAAAATTAAGTTTTTATATTATTTTATGAAAAATATTTTATTTAGTAAGTTGTATTTACTATCAAAACATATATTATGATGTTATAAATATGCATGTGCACTTTGAATAAAATTATACTCAAAAATACTAAAGGTGATATATTTTTGGCCGGTACTGCATACAATTATTTCAGTAAATAGACATAATAATAATAAATAAAATTCTAAACTGTATAGTTTGTGAAAACACACGTATATGATTCGTAAAAGAAATCAGGAAAGATTTTTTTTTTGGAATCGAAAAAGAGGAAAGATGTCATGTACAATCGAGAAATAATAAAGAAATATATAGAGAAAAATTCAATAAGAATAAATGAGAGGAATTTCAATTATAAGAATCATCTCTCTCTTTTTCTCTCTCTCTCTCTCTCTCTCTCTCTCTCTTTCTCTCTCTCTCTCTCTCTCTCGGGTATATATATACAAGATGTTCCATTTAAATTCCTCCAGTCGAATATCTCGAAACCAAGCCTGGGAGAGAAAAATGTTTCCGGCAAAAGTTGTATGGTTTCGAGGGGGCCATAAGATGGTACCATTGGTCTGACCTTGAAGAGTTATTTGAAGGTCACGTGAAGGTCACCTCAATTTTTTTAAATGGCACTCCCTATTTTTTGTTACAATATTCTTGTAGCTGACTTCGAGAGCTTTCCAAAACACCTTGATAAAATGTTTTTTCATTAAACACTTTTCGAGTTGTAAGACTTCAAAGTTGTAATATTTTGACATAAAATACAAGATATCTCGTAAAAAATTCATTTCTCGATTATCTTACTCCAATACTTTTATGCACAGAATAATCAGACGAATCAATTGGTGTAAAGAAAACACATAGTTATCTTTAAGAAAAAATCTGAATTTGCAACTAGCAGTTACACATTTTTACTTTAACGTAATTACGTATTTTAATTACGCCAATTGATTTGTCTCGTTATTCTGTGCATAAAAGTATTAGGGTAAGATAATCGAGAAATGAATTTTTTACGAGATATCTTGTATTTTATGTCAAAATATTGCAACTTTGAAGCCTTATAACTCGAAAAGTGTTTAGTGAAAAAACATTTGGGTATGGTGTTTTGGAAAGCTCTCGAGATAAGCTACAAGAATATGCAGAAATATATAGGGTGTTCCATTTAAGAAATTCAAAATGACCTTCACGTGACCTTCATATGACTCTTCAAGGTCAAACTAATGGCACCATCTTATGTCCCCCTACAAACCATACAACTTTTGTCTGGAACATTTTTTCAAATTTTCCATATTTTTTCGAGATATTTTACTGGAGGAATTAAAATTGGACACCCTGTATATATATATATATAAAATTCTCAATTCTTCTCTTACTATATTATTTATACAACATTATTTTTACTGGTCAATCTTTCATATTTATATTTTTTCGCATTATTCAAAATTTCTTTCGTAAATTTTATAATTTAAATTTTGCTCTTATTTTTATTATATTTTTTTGTACTTTTATCTATTTATTTTCGATTTCGAAAAGGCTTTGTTCTGATCTGTCAAATTTTTTCTTACAGTTGGCATATTACTTTTTATGCGTAATGTCTGTCTATACGGATATAATTTCGAATTTTATACGTTATTATTATATTTTTCTATCTCTTCGCAATGATCTTGATTCTACATTTTTATATATGCTTCGTCTCTATAAAGAGGTCCCTCGTGGCTCTCCCTGACCTGCTACGACATTGGTCACAAGTGTCAATTTCGAGACTAAGGCCAGGCGCGCATACCACGCGAGCACGCTATCGCTGCGGAAAATAATTTTGGCAATACATCTCCCGCAAAAGTTTCTCCGGTTTTTGTTGCTCCCTGAAAAATGGCCCCGACTGATAACGCGAATACGGCACAGGGATGAAGATATTATTTCGTTATATTCCGCGTCACGCTCCTCCTGGAATTACGCCCGGGGCTGCACGCCATTTGTCTGTTTCTCTCTCTCTCTCTCTCTCTCTCACACTCTCCCTTCTTTCTCTTTCTCGTTCCGCATCATTGATACAGAGCGAAAATACATCACATTATATATGAGCGAGGTGTTTGAGAGTTCCAGTGCAGTCGAATCGGACGTAAAACATTATGCATAACGTTCCAGTATTGTCGATTGACGCGATTTCTCTGATAAATTTTCAGTCAATTTTTCAGTAGCGATAAAACTCTTGCGAATCTTTTACCAAATCCTGTATTTTTTGCAAGTTTCTAATTTTTAATATTAAATGTGTTTAGAGTTCTAAGCCGAGTTCGCGAATTAAAGTTTTAACTAAAATTAATAACAACATTGTTTTGCTATTTAGTTCAATTTTCGAAAAATAATTCGGCTAAAAATCTTGCAACTTTTAAAAATCCATGACCGATTGTGTTAAAAAATTTTTCAATACGAAATACTAGATGACGATAGGTAAAGTACAGACGATACTGTTATATTTTTTATCAAAAAATAAGCATTCGTCTTTTGACAAAATCGATAATTTGCATTTATAGTAAATGTTATTTGAATTGATTAGCATAAAACAAATTCCTTCATGGCAGCAAAGTGTGCTTTATAATGAAAAAAGGGGTAACATAACGAAGATTCCTTCTCCATTCTATTAAATTATTTCGTACAACGTTGAAAATGTTTAATAAAAAATAAATGTAAAATGATGATTTTCATCTTTGCTTAAAAATAACACGAAAAAAACGTAAGCTATCTCGAAAATGATGCATTTGCTGAAATTTTACTAAAGGGAAAAAATTTCTTTCTGCACAACAAGTCTGTACCCTATTCATATAAGGTATCTTTCATAGGGAATGTTTTATGTCGACACACGTGAAAATTTTCGAATCTGGAAAACGCAAGCAGAAAAAAATCGGCCAGGGGGATTAAAAATGGTGAAAACGCGATAGAGGCTATTTATCGGCAAAAATGTGTAGTAACGATATTTGATGTCGTCGATAATACGTTGTTACGGGGTTACGAGGTTTACGCCAAAATACGATAACAATAAAATCACCCGCGCGAAGAGGAGAGGGGAAAAGGGGGGCCGGAGGAAGGGAGGGAATGGGAGGGTTACCGTATCGAACTCGATTACATTCTGTAGCTCGGACATTGTGCTACCGCTCAATATAAGCCCGGTACAAATACCGACTTCGTGGTGCATGTTAATTAATCTTCTTGCAACAAGCAAGGAAAAAAGAATGCAAATCAAATATATATGCTTATAATCAACAAGGGAAAATAAAAACCAAACTATTGCATAATATAACATAATATAATCATATAATGTAAAATATATTTGACAGATTCAATTTAACATTTCTCATTCATGTTTTTGAAAATTATTATTGAAAGAGACAATTCGCCTTATTAATATAGAAAGAATCAAGCATAAACATTTGTTTAAAAAAAAAAAAAAAAAAAGTGACAAAAATACAGAATCACTTTTAAGATAAATTATTAACTGTGTACGTAAAATAATATATTATATATTAATTCGGATACCATTCTTATCAACAGTTTAATTCTCTAAATATAATTCTAATAATTATAACGATAAATAATAAGTTTAAATATCATGCAATTTGTAATAATAAATAATATAAGCCACATTGGTTTTTTTTTTTTTTTTTTTACAGTATTTTTGTTTTTTAATTTCAAATCTTTCTAGAAAGTTAAAGAGAAAAATATAAAATATACTTTTTACACGTATTGCATGATACGACATAATCGTGTAAAATATATGAATCGCCACCGTATCGATAAATGATTAATATCACAAAAGTTAACAAATAATGAATTAAATAAATCACAAATTATTTTCACGGTTATTCCACCGTCGCCTGATGCCTCCCCGAGCCTCCATCCTCTTCTCTCTCTTGTTCTTTATGTGGTGGCACTCACATGACACTCGTGAAAACACGATTAATTACGCTCGGGTTTGCACTAATCACTCGAATACAACGATCGCGCGTTACTTATTTGTACGGCACTCTCGATATTAATCGTACGCGACGCGCACTTTATTAAATTGCGAGATGAAAACACAAAACGAGGGAAAACTTTGCTCTCGCAAAGTTTTGATTTGCGCGTCAGTATTATTTAAAAAATGTAAAGACAGCGAGACCGTGCTCGAACGCATAATACCATGATACGCAGAGTATCTCGCGTATCATGCTGTCTGCTCGAGTGTCGCTAGGCAAATGACAAGGTCACGGTTACAATAATGTGTTATATAGGTTGTAAGCTGTGAATTGAATACCGTGTGTAAGTTAAAAATCTTCCTCTCGTAATGAATATTTATTTCGTTTCAACGATTATTTTCCTTTTGTATACATATTTGAAAATACAGGGTGTCCCATTTTAATTCCTCCAGTCGAATATCTCGAAAATCAAGCCTGGGAGAGAAAAATGTTTCAGGCAAAGGTTGTTTGGTTTCGAGGGGGCCACGAGATGGTACCATTGGTCTGGCCTTGAAGAGTCACTTGAAGGTCACCTTAATTTTTTTAAATGGCACCCCCTAGTTTTTGTTACATGTTCTTGTAGCTGACTTGGAGAGCTTTCCAAAACACTATGATAAAATGTTTTTTCATTAAACATTTTTCGAGTTATAAGGCTTCAAAATTGCAATATTTTGACATAAAATACAAGATATCTCTCGTAAAATATTCATTTCTCGATTATCTTACTCCAATACTTTTATGCCCAGAATAATCAGACGAATCAATTGGCGTAAAGAAAACACATAGTTATCTTTAAGAAAAAATCTGAATTTGCAATTAGCAGTTACACATTTTTACTTTAACGTAATTACGTGTTTTAATTACCCCAATTGATTTGTCTCGTTATTCTGTGCATAAAAGTATTAGGGGTAAGATAATCGAAAAATGAATATTTTACGAGATATCTTGTATTTTATGTCAAAATATTGCAACTTTGAAGCCTTATAACTCGAAAAGTGTTTAATGAAAAAACATTTCATCATAGTGTTTTGGAAAGCTCTCGAGATAAGCTACAAGAATATGCAAAAATATATAGGGTGTTCCATTTAAGAAATTCAAAATGACTTTCACGTGACCTTCATGTGACTCTTCAAGGTCAAACTAATGGCATCATCTTATGTCCCCCTAGAAACCATACAACTTTTGTCTGAAACATTTTTTCGAATTTTCCATATTTTTCGAGATATTTCCCTGGAAGAATTAAAATGGGACACCCTGTATATCGTCACTTTTCTGACTACTCGCGCGATAGATCTCAACAAATTATATCCAATGAATTTTAACAATAATTATTAACGATCAAATGCCAAATCTTTACGTGTTATGGCAAGTATTAAAATACAGTTTTATTTATTAATTTAATTCTCCGCTTGATTCGAAGCTGATCCATTTTTGCAGATGTTTTTTTATTAATAATCGAAAAATTCGAAAATACATAACGACGGTTATTTTATCTTGCTATCGATACTAACAAGTCTCATCATTGGCTATGGTCAATAATCAAATATGAATTAATCGCCCAGGTTCAGAATTGTTGATTGAAATAATGGTAAAAAATGATCGTGCTGGACATCGTAACTGTGTCGAAGAAATAATACGAAGAACGTTTCGCGACGTGCCTGCTCGCTGGAGTCTTGCTACGCAAATAAGGTCAGGGTTATCGTAAACAATAGCGTGTTGTATGCTATGTCAAATACCGCGTGTGACAATTAAAAATTTCTTTTTCACTGTTATTATCGAAATATCGTTTAATACATTATATAATAAATTTACGCGAAACATTTAGTTTCTCGAAAAATTTTGAATTAATTATTAATAAATGATTGATTCTATCGTCCCGCTTGTCTCAATACTTTAATCACTCGATTTTGTAATTTATGTATATTATAATCCCCCAATCCAAAAATACTCGACAAATTATATTATATCTAAATCGATGAAAAGTTTCAAGAATGAAAGGGCGGAAGATATATTTAAGTCTATACACTTAAAGAAATAATTGTATCGGTTGTAAAAATATCTTGCAATGAAAAACGATAAGTTATTATTCTCGGATATATTTTAATTCGTTTATATAGATATAATGTATATATATCGTAAGAAATATATACCTGCTTCGATAAATAATTATCGTCTCGCTTACGAGTCGTCAATCGCGAGAGTTAATTAATCGCGCGGACTGATAATCTTCGATTACAATATTAACGGGCGATAATTATTTTTTATATACAGAGGAAAATATTCCGCTTTGACTTTTTCATCCAGTCGGATGTAATTTGTTAATTTTGTTTTTGTGCCAATTAAAAGCGTGCGATATGATAATCGCTTTAATCGAGTGATTAAAATATTATTAAAAAAAGTCATAATACATGCATTATTTATTAATAATTATTTATTATGTGTAATAATTGTTATGTATAATTATTTATTAATAATTAATTTGAAATTTAAGAAGCAGAATATTTCGTGCCGAATTCCACAGTGTGTTGAATAATATTTCATCATGATAATGTGAATATTAACTGTCACCTTTATACACTTTAATACATACATATTTATATTGCGTAAAGTAAAAATTTGACATTTAGATATAAATGTATATCTGTGTACATATCATCTCAATGATTATTTAATGCGATCGAAATCTATGCAGTAATTAACAGAGCTATAATATATTTTCTGATATATTATTGATCTGCGCGATTAATTTATTACCGCATCTTTACTAGCCAGTGATTCGCAAAATTAATAACCTATTGTGTGATAGAATAGACAAAAGTGGAAAAGAAGTAGATTTGAGGAGACATTGAACGATCGCAAACACAAGGTCATTTATTATTTATTATTTATTATTTATTAATTTTTGTTTTACTTTTGTAAAGTTTATTACTCGATTATCATATCAATTCGGTTTATATTTTATTGTTTAATATATTACAAGTATGAAGATTATTTGAGGTCTTATTTGAAACTTTTAAAAGAGAGATTTATATAATAAAGATTTACATTTATTAATATTCATATATATAATATAATTATATATGTATGTAATAATTTCGCGATATTGTGTTTACACAAAAATTATAATTATACAAATAATATTCATACAATAATTAAGAATATACAGGATATTTTATTCATCTTATTAGAAAAAATAGTACATTTATATAAATACATATTTAATTAAATTCTTTTTTTTTTTTTTTTTTTTTTTTTTTTTTGATAAATCCGAAATAGGATTCTTTAACAAATACTTTTACACGAACCATGTAAAGAGAACAGCTACGAAAACTTTTAAATATACATACATACATATGTAAAACAAGGACAAGAGATTGTCTCGATGTAAACGAAAATTTTACCGAGTTCAGCCTGTTATTAACTTCTTCTGTACTCTTCTTTACTTATCATAAAATATCATAAGAAATACAGCAGTAATCTTTGCTTTTGGCGCATTGCTGAGTTAGTTTTAATGGAAATTTTGGCGCTCTCAATGTTTTTTAATTTTCTCTGTTGCACGTTTACTTTTTCTTCATCATAATTTTAGCGTTACATAAATATCATTTACATTTCTCCGCAAGCTTGCTCAATATTCACAAATTTTTATTTTTTAAAAACATTCTCTCTCACACACAAGATTAAGATTAATGATTTTGGACTTACCTCTACTTCTCAGGCACGTGAAAGGACCATCTTTCCCCAAGTGAATCCTCGCGAGTGTCCGCGCGCGCTGCGTTTCTCGCGGCGATTTTAATTTCGACGAATTTCAAAGGTATTTTTACGAAGGACGGGGGCAGGCGTCAGTCAAAGAGTATACGGATATAGGAACGGGGGGCGGGAGGGGGCGGGCGGGGGGCGGGGGGAGTTACCGCGAGAAAGGGAGGAGATGGAGGAGGGAATCGTCGATTGGCTTACATGCCACCTGTAGCACCGCGGGAATGCGGTCGACTCGCGCTCGTTGTGATATCGCTTAGAGGTCTCGGGAAGGGATTCATCAATAAAGTTTACTATTTTTCCGATATCGTTTTTCCAATTCTATAAATCGTCGTGCGCGCGCCCGCCACACAGAGAGACCAAACGCCGCGTACGTACGTAGGTACGTACGTACGTATGCGCTCACTCACTCACTCACTCGCTCACTCACTCGCTCACTCACACGGCCGCGGCAGTGGAGCCCAGTTATGAATGGCCTACGTCGGTTGACGTTAATCTGCCACTTCATCTCTCTCATCCAACCTCCGCGCGCGCTCTCTGTACCGCGCCAATCTCTCACTCCCCACCCCGCCGCACCCCCGATTCTTCTGCTCCTCCTCCTGCCCCGCCACCCTAACACGCGCCCGCCTCGAGCATCCCGTACCCGCACCCCTTCCGCGTGCACCCTCTAACCAATTGTTTCGTCGGGGGAGCGAAAAAAAAGAAGAGAGCGCGAGCTGAGAGGGGTGGCGCGGGCCGAGAGCAGAGTGAAAAAAAAAAAGGAAAAAAGAAAAAAAGAGGAAAAACTCGGCCTCGACGAAAAAATGCTTCGGCCCCGTCCGTCGCGTGTTGCATACGCGTGGCCACCAAATTAAATCGCTCGTTGTTTCGGTCGCACATTCATCCGCGTACGAGAGGAAAAAAAAAAGGAGCCGGCAGGTGAGAAGGAGGGGATGGCGCTCACATGGTGTATCTTGGAGAGCGAACCGTTTCACAGAAAACGCTACAGGTTTTTTGCGATTTACATCGTCAACGAGTTTCCTGGCCACCGATCGCCCGCGTTTCGATTTCCTTTAAACACAAATCATTCTCTCTTCTCTCTCTCTCTCTCTCTCTCTCTCTATTTTCATGAAATAATAATAAACGATGAAAAAATACATATTTAAACTCGATTCCAATCATCATATCACACTTTACATAGAAACTTTCCCAAGTAGGTGTAGACAGATTCTTTATACTTTTTATAATAAAAGAAGCAAATATCTATTAAAAGAAATACTTATTGAGAGAATATTTATTTTACAAATAAATTAAAATAAAGAAATTCATATATCTGTAGCTCGTACTTAATATTGTTAATTTTGCCTGCTTCGAGGAATACTTATTGTATAGAATTCTACACAGAAATTTTTTGTCCAATTTAAAAATTTTTCTTTCTCACAAAATCCACTGGTAATCTCTTATTAATTATAAAATTATTAAAAATTAAAAGATGTGATCGAAAAATGAAGATTTTTGAAAAATAGAATGACTATAAAATCATCTCCAAATTAGTCCGAGATTTTATCGTTTAAATTAAATAATATCAGGACTTTTGATCAGGAATATCCTATATTGTGTACTTGTTGACAATTAAAAATTCACGAGCGATGCAAGGTGCCGAATGCAAGTGCACTAGACTAGACTAGATTTAGCATCGTAGCTGCGGTGGTCCAATACTCTCCCACCAATGTCGAAGGACCGATCGCTGTCCTGTAAGATTTATTTGACGACACGAGGGTGGAATACGACACGAGGGCGAGGGAGGAAACGCGGGATTTCAAAGGGACTACGATCCTTCATTCGACGTAAAAGGGGTCGTAGGAGGAGAGAATTTTCGATCGTGGAAAACATTTTATTTTTCACTTTTGCATTTTATTTTCTCACGTTAGACAAATAGGCGCCATTTCGTACGAGAAAGATTTTAAAATAAGATTCGCAGTTTAAATTGTAGATTCCAAACGGTCCAAAATACAAAGAGTTTATTTTTATTTCGTACAAAAATTTGCAATATATGCATATCAAAATGTAAAATTTATATAAAATATTACATTTTTTCGGCGTAGAAAATATTTTTGTGTACACATATTATTTATACTAATACTAATTCGGAAAAAAAATCCTGATTCATAAAAAATTTTTACTAATGCAAGTAAATTTTTACGTTTAAAACAAATACATTTAAAAATTTTTCAAATTATAAGAAATATATATGTATATTATTTTTTTCTACTTTTATGTAACATATATTTCTGTCTTTTTTTTTTTTTATTATTTTTTTAGTCACGCAAAAATTTTTCACATTATCAATATATAACGCGAAATCATTTCAATGGTAGACTATAAAAGAAGGCAAAATGTTCTAAAATTCTTTGAAACAATAAATAAAATAAAATAAAAAATATCTTGAGTGAAAATAAAAATTTGCATGTATGCTTATTGCAACACGCGCGTTTACGCTCGCAAGATGAATCACATTGCCCGTAGATTAATTAAATTACTAATTACAGTTCTCTGAAACATATCTTATGGCGCGAACGCTGTCTATTTTAAATAAGATACTTTTTACATTATGTACAATCTCGCATTCGCGATTATAATTATGGAATGAGGGAAATCAGCAAATATATTAAATAGCACCCCCCTCTCTCTCTCTCTCTCTCTCTTTCGCGGACATATAAAAATTATAATCAGCCACGTTAAAGCTCATTCACGTACGATATGTAATCACTTTAATTTCGCATAACTTACCATTATCCGCGTGTGGTCGCATTGTAGTACATAAACAGTGCTTATATTTATGGTCCATAACTTTGACAGGTGAACACTTTATGTACGTACGTAAGCGTTATTCAATACACTACTCGTGGAAAGTATTCGAGTACGAGACTTGGGTCAAACGTGACATTCTTACCGCGAATGGCTTTTTTGTGAATTAAAAAGTCAGTGGAGTCTCGCTAAAAAAAATTCGCTCTATTAATGTATATTTTTAAAAACGAGGCGATAATACTATATACGTTATTATATAATACTTTCATTTATAATACACATTCTTCACTCGTTTAAATACGCGCTCATATTTATAATATTGCTCTCTCTCTCTCTCTCTCTCTCTCTCTCTCTTTCTCTCACACACACACACTCTTTCTCTTAGCATTCGTAAAACTTCTTTTGCAATAATGTATAAATCTCATTGTTATAACAATCAAATTTCGCTTGTAAACAAAAATTAAGAACTATTTCGCACTGCAATATACATAAAATCAAAGTAAAAATATTGTTACATTTTGGAATGTGAATGAAAGATTGTTAACACATACTTATAAAAGTATCCTAAATTATTAAATGAATAAATTAATTTCGGACAAAATTCACTATCCTGCTAACTTAATCTCCTGATGCTATTTTAATGTCTTAAAATTTCTAAAAATTGCGCCTAGTGTAATATAAATTAAAAGGAGATTGAAATTTCTACGCGGTTCACCTCTATTTTGACATTCAAGGTGCATCAGAAGATTAAAACGAGGGAATACTTAAATGATATAATCGCTGTGGGAACGTAAGTGTAAATTACTGATAAGAACGAGCGTTTGACGAGACGAAATATCTCAGATATGCACTGTTATTAATTTATCTCTTCTCGTCAGGATTATTTCGTGTGATAAATCGATTCTGTTTGCGCGAGTTATAAATTAGAACTGAGCAAGATTGGTCAACAATTATGTCACAAAGTCACAAAGCCTCCTTTTGGATTTTAATGTCACCCCGCGATCTGCCTTCGAACTCTGATATGTATATTTCTTGGGTAAAATGCAAAAAAATGTTCGACCATTTCATCGAATGGAACCGTAAGGATAGAAAAATTAATCTCGCTTGCGATGTTTCTGTTCTTTTTTTTTTTTTAAAAAAAAAAAAAAAACAACCGTCCCTTATAATTGTTTCCTTACTCCAAATTCCCATTTCTTAGGAAATGCAAAAAGATATGTATTTTTAGTCTTTCTATTTCGTTTTATTCTTTTTCCATATCGTCGTTTCTGATACTATTTATCGCACAAGTATCGTGTCTTCTTAAAAAAAGAACCAGGTACAGCTGTAAACAAAAACTGATTTCTGATATTTTTTTTTTTTTTTTTTTTTTTGGAACAGAATCCCGTCTCTCGAAAAAAAATGAGAGGCGATCGAGATGCTCCAAAAGTTTTTATAACCATCTCCCTCCCCCTCACTCCGGTTTCCCCGAATGGCTTATTATACAAAATGTTTCTTGCATTTTTTAATTATTTATTCCTTCCAATTGCTGGTCGCGATGCTCTTCATCTCACGGCTCTCGGAAATATCGACGACGGCGGGATCGAGGAGCTTTTTCACGCTGTGCTTGCGCTCTGCTTTCTCGAAGCCGCCGATCTGGCCGTTCTCCAGGGGCTCGTTAAGAGCGTGCGCCGTTTCCGCGACGGCGGCGGCGGCGACGACGACGACATCGGCGCCGATACGCCCGAGACAGAAGTGACGGCAGGGGACTAGCACGGTGAAGAGACCGAACAGAAATCCGAGAGCGTTGCCGGCGAGGACGTCCCACCAGTGGTGCCGGTTGTCGCCCACTCTGGTCATCGAACACGTCACGGCCCACATGAGCATTAGGCACTGCAGCCACGGTTTCAGCAACAGCGTCCGATTTGACAGACGGTTTTGTAGGTACCACTGTGTGATGCGTGGAAAACCGCGTTTTTAAAAAAGCGAAAAAAAAAAGGAAAGGAAAAATATCGGTATTCGGGGAATGTTTTTTTTTTTTTTTTTTTTTCCTGTTTTTTCCGCGATATCTATTCGATATAAAATTGGCGGGAAAAAAATTGCCTCGGCCGAAGTATTCGCGATTTCTTTTTTGCCCCCACTTTAGAGACCCGCTCTGTTTATTTCCTCGGAAATTTACTTTACGCGAGAGTCGCGTTTATCCTCTACCTATCGTACGCCCCGCGAAAATCGATATTCCGTTAATGGATTTTTTTGCAAATTCTTTAATTCTCGCCGCGCGCTCTTAAATACTGACTATCGATACCGAAGAGAGGTACTCGATGCTGGCATCTCAGCTTTCTGTATTGCCAACAGGTTGTCGAACTTTACGGATAAGTCAACGCGTATACACGAAAGAAATATATATATTTCTCAAGTAATAATAGTAATAATAATTTCTTACCACTAAGAAGATGCTTGTGAAAAGGGAGATGGCCGCATGACCGGAAGGGAAAGACTTGCTAGAATCCTTGACGAACCAATCGGAAAACTCGGTATTTGTGCACGTGTAAGAATTGACGTATCTGTAAAAAAAATGGAGAAATGCATACTAAATTAGCATGTATATAAACATATAAAATAAAATTTAAATATAAATATAAATAGAAAGCTTTTGGTTATATCTAGGGAAAAGGGGGAGCCCACTATAGATTTTTTTTATCGTCATCTCATAAATAGTAATGTAATATTTTTATATTTTATATTTATATTATTAGATTATTTATAATTATATCAAAATAAAAAGCTAGGTAACCCGATATGAAATCTATTACAAAAGCGTTAAAGAACACCACATAACCGACTGTACGTAACGAAACTTTGCTCGCAATCGATAAATATGATTAATTATATACGCTTATATAAAAGATTTTATTATATTTTTTTTCTATCTGCAATGCAACTCAATCAACAAGCTCTTCCTCTACACCCATCTTCTCGTGTCTTGCCGATGATTCTTGTTTGACAATTATCGCACTTCATAGAGAAATACCTATAGGATGCATAACTTCCGGTTTCTTTATTACAACCCATTAGTCCACCAACACTCTGTTCACAGAGTCTCGCCGCCCACGTCAATAGCGTGAAAAAAAAAAAAGTCGACCCAATTGCATTTAGAGAATAGTTCGGGACAAAAGGAAAAGATTCGTGCTTACTCATCGGTGCAGTTGGCTGCCTCACGTGGTTTGCACGTGTCGAGAAAGTGCGGCCGCGGCTCGCCGATTAGATTTTTCATGACCTCGCAGACGAGCGTGAGTGTAACGAGTCCTATGGAATAATGACTGTACCAACTCCAGATCTGCTTGCTTCGGGTCAACTCGACGTTACGATTCGACACGTTCTTGTAACTGTCGGCGGCATGGCAGGCAAATTCCGCGACCCACATCTACAATCGATCATATGGATTTATTAAATTATAATATATAAACGTATATGTAATCGTCATAACTTTTTAAGACTATATATGTGCCATATCTAGCAATAAGATAATTAAAAAATTATAGATTGTTTTACATTGCACTTAAAAGTAACATAAAACATTTGTCGTGATTCAAAAGCAACGTGGATTAAAAGTTGTTGCAATAAAAAGTGCAAGTTGTACGCATTCGGCACATAACAGTATTTATACGTAACAAAAATTTCAATTTTTGTGTAAAAGTTCTTTAAATATTCAATATGAGTTATATAAGGCTATTTTGATTCATAGATTAATTTTTCTATAAATTATTAAAATTTATTAGAAAATTTTATTTTGGAGCTGTGTCTATCTTTGTTATTGAATTTTATTCGTTTCTTTTTCTTAAATTGTTAAGTATTTATGTCAAAAATTTTCAAAATTTTATCTTGAGATGGTATTCTAATAATATACAAATTACAAACTTAATTAATTATTAAATTTAAAAAATATATATTTTTATTCAACTTCGTGTATACAGGGTGTCCCATTCTAATTCCTCCAGGGAAATATCTCGAAAAATATGGAAAATTCGAAAAAATGTTTCAGACAAAAGTTGTATGGTTTCTAGGGGGACATAAGATGGTGCCATTAGTTTGACCTTGAAGAGTCACATGAAGGTTATTTTGAATTTTTTAAATGGAACACCCTATATATTTTTGCATATTCTTGTAGCTTATCTCGAGAGCTTTCCAAAACGCTATGATGAAATGTTTTTTCATTAAACACTTTTCGAGTTATAAGGCTTCAAAGTTGCAATATTTTGACATAAAATACAAGATATCTCGTAAAATATTCATTTTTCGATTATCTTAGCCTAATACTTTTATGCACAGAATAACGAGACAAATCAATTGGCGTAATTAAAACACATAATTACGTTAAAGTAAAAATGTGTAACTGCTAATTGCGAATTCCGATTTTTTCTTAAAGATAACTATGTGTTTTCTTTACGCCAATTGATTCGTCTGATTATTCTGTGCATAAAAGTATTGGGGTAAGATAATCGAGAAATGAATTTTTTTACGACATATCTTGTATATTTTATGTCAAAATATTGCAATTTTGAAGCCTTATAACTCGAAAAGTGTTTAATGAAAAAACATTTTATCATAGCGTTTTGGAAAGCTCTCAAAGTCAGCTACAAGAATATGTAACAAAAAATAGGGGGTGCCGTTTAAAAAAATTGAGGTGACCTTCACGTGACCGTCAAATGACTCTTCAAGGTCAGACCAATGGTACCACCTTATGGCCCTCTCGAAACCATACAACTTTTGCCTGAAACATTTTTCTCTCCCAGGCTTGGTTTTCGAGATACTCGACTGGAGGAATTAAAATGGGACACCCTGTATATCATTTATTTTTATCTGAAAAGTATAAATATTAATATTTTCAATTCAATCATTCTCTTTTTGCAGAAAATGTATAGCCAATATAACATTAAAGCTCTTGGTAATTCAATCATGTTAGATTACATTTGTCGGGAGGGAAAAATTATGAGTTATTTTTTTCGCATTAGACGTCGAGAAATAGAGAATTATTTTTTTTCGTATATTTTCGATAATGCAGATTATTAATTTAATCAATGCTGCTTTTTTTAGTTGTTTCTCCTCTTATGCGTGTCCACAGTCCATATGATTATATATGTACATATATTTCCAGCGAAAATATTTTATGTCTTACAATGAAATGTTTCTTTGAACGTAAGGTAGAATATCGTATTTTATGAAGCTTATTTTAGATACGAGTTTTTTTACTCAAAATATTGCAATTTATAGCTTTGGCGACGATTCTTAAATTGATTAAATAGATTGAAAAAAATGGAAGAAGAATAAATTCAACAAGTAAATGTTACTCACCGAGTCTTGAATGACGTCTTAAAAAGAGATTAAACAAATTATTCGCAATCATTGATCTTAACGTGATGCATTTTCAACGCGATCTTCATAATAATAGAAATGTAAAAATCATAAATTTAACCCTTGACTTGTATGGATTTACGTCATACGACTAAGAGGAAATAGAAACGAGAGCGCGGTACTTACAACTATTATCGGTAGAGTGATGCTGAAGACTATCAATAAACTCATGGAGATTGTGTCGCCCGTGAACTTGAACGAGATCTTTGGGTCATTGCAAAAGAAGCCAATCCGCTGATGCGGTATCACGTTAAACTCCAGAATCCCCAAAAGTACAGTTACTGAAACAACAAAATTCAATTTCACTACCGCACTATCGCATTTTAATTAACCCTACGAGTACCGAGCGGTCATTTCTGATCGCTATTCTATTTTTATTTTTTAAATTGATACCCTATTTTTAGTGTAAAAGATAAAACTCTCAAGTTTTATCACTTTTTATCAATTATTTCATAAAGGAAATAATTAAGATTAGAATCTTATCTTTTATATAAGAAATAGATTACTAATTTAAAAAACAGAAATAGTCGGAACAACGGCTCGGTACTTCTAATGTTAACGCAATTTTTATTCCGCTTTAATGTATGCACGAATCGACTTTTTGCAGAAATCGCGTGCCTTCAGATATATAATCTACAATGTGAATATAAATTCTTTTTTTTTCCTAGCTTATATTAATGTATTATACATATAACGCTAAATTAAATACATTTTTATCTATTTTATAATTATTCAAACACGTCTAAATATTTAAAATCGTATTATAGACAGGAAAAACATTATGTAAATAATATTTTTTCGCACAGAGAATAAATTAGCTTTTTAAAAAGAATGATTCAAAAAAAGATCATCTATTATATTTTTTCTTTGCAAAATTTCGGCACTTTAGATATATATATTCTCGCAGAAATGCATTTATTACACAATATATTACATAATATTATGAAAAAAAAATTGTTTTTTTTCAAACACGACATACAAGACTTGCAGTACCTAACTTTTTTTCATGATAAATATAATTCTGGTTTCTAAATTGTTTCATCACATCACAGTTTGAAAAATTTGCAATTAAAGTTGCAAAAAGGATTGTTTTAATCTATTTTATTATATAGCTACGGTACATGTTGGAGAAACTTAATGCAATCAAAATTAAATATATTGTTTTTTAGCTCTCAAAAGGAATTTATTGTGTCGATTAAAAATATTTTTCATTTAAATATTTATATATATATATTAAAATATATTTTAACTACACATTTTCTAAAATTCTGACATGATGAAGCAGTTTAGATACTGAAAATCATACTCAACATAAAAACAATTATGAAAAACATTTTATTAAAAAATATGTTAATAAAATTATGAGTGAATATAAAAGCTAGACATGTTCTTGTGTGTGTATGTGTGTGTGTGTGTGTTTTTTTATTAAACTGTGTTATATTAATAATTACTGATACAATCGATCAAATGAATTATCCTTTTGTTAGAGATGAGCAATCAATCTAAAGTACAATGAAAATTATGTTTCGTAATGAAAAGATTCAAAATATAGTCGATTTAAACGCAAGTTCGACAAAAATTGCAACTGCTAAGCAATCGCGTGGAGATTAAAGTCAATTTTATTTCGCGTATTAAATCGTTTCATTCTTTTCAACAATAAAAAAGCAATTATGAATAGTGTTATGTAATTCGTGGAAATTAATTGATACGTTGTGTCAAGGAAGGAAACAAAGAGAAGAGATCAATATTTTCAGGGAGATAATAGTGTTGGTCATGCTGTATTAAGAATAACAATTAAATATTAAGTATATATTAATTTAAATAATTTATGAGAAAAAGTTACTGTGATGTGACGCGTATGCAAATGTATTTTTGTACTTTGTCGTCTTCTTTCTTTACCTTGCCTAGTAGAGTGTGGTGCAATTTAGACCATAATTATTTGATTGTTGTGGCTTGTGTAAGTGATGTTATCTGAAGAATTCCAGTTAAATGTCTAGGTCAATCTCATAGGATTTTAATAATAATTAATTATTCTCTTAATCGATTATTAAGCATTATAGTATTAGAATTATATTTCATTGTAGAATCAGAAGTAGCAAGTAACTTGTATTTCCGCTGTTAAACTATCTCAATGATTATTCAGAATTAAACCTTCATGTTTGCATGAACTTTGTTAATTACAATGACCAGCATTACTTCCGGTAAAACATCAATCTCTCTTGCTAAGTCATATATATATATATATATATACAGTCGGACCTCTTATGCTACACAAAAGGGGAATTATATCCTCACTCTCAAATTTTTGTCGTAGGACCAGAGGTTTGGGGAACATTCCGGACCGAAAATGTCATCCGACTGTATATATATATATATATTTTTTTTTTTCTCTCGTACGTACTGACAGCATACTGATTACGACGAGGCCACTTTGTACACAAACGTGACGTCAGCTTCCGGCTCTCATCGACTTTCCTCTCCTGCCGCTCATTCATATCGGAAAAGTTTCTTCGCAAACCGAAGTGGACTGCACGTTTCGCGAAAGGGAAAAATGTTGGACGTCTTCGGCGTGCGATGTCGTCGCTCGCTGATTAACACGAGCACTCTGAACGCTAGTTGATGCGTTACGTACGTCTATACGTTATCATCAGCGAGGATTTAGCGCGCATGTGCAAGCGTGACGTTCGCTATCACACTCATGATGATACGTGTGTTTTAAATGACACAAGCAAAGCTGCTCCATTGATCACGATCAAATTATTCCTGATTTTCTGATCAATCAGAAATATAAACAGTTGATATATCCACTAACTAATGTTGAGATAAAATTGAAATTCTGATTGAATAAATCGTAGAAATTGTTAACGTCCCTTCAACTATCATTTCAATCAACCAATAATATGTAATTACAATTAATTAATTATATCCAATAGTTTTGCAAATTAAAAGCCGCTTTAGATGATCTTGTTTAGATTATAATTTTTACAGAATTAAAAATAGAATTCTATTAATTTTACTAGAAAGAAAATATTCTCTTAAAAAGAATAATCATATACAAAATTTACATCGCTCATATTTTATACATATATTACGTACATATTTAAATAAATAAATCTTTTTCTCCTTTTATCTTGAATTTTGTCTAAAATAATGAAAAAGAAGCGCGATTTTTTACGCAGATTACCTTCACTTTTTATCGTGAAGCAATGTTCGAAATTTTTTTCGACTCTACGAATCTTCTCAGAAGTTTCTTCTTATATTAGTAAAGTATATATATATATATTTTTTTTTTTGTATTAACAGACGCTAAAATCGGATTTAGTCAAATTTTAATGCAACTGATCATAAATATTGTGTTATATTTGCGAATATTCAATTTGTTGTAATGATATTAATAAATTTAGTGTCAAAGAGAGAAAGGGGGGGGGGAGAGTCAATGAAACAAACAATGTTTTAGTTAATTACCTATATGATAATTCTATAGATAAATTATGATTATTATTACGTCCCAGCACATGCATCTGTAATTTTATTAAGTTCATTGATGCTGAATCAATATTTCGATTTGTTGCTCACATTTTTATCAGAACGTTATAAAATATATAAATATAAAATATTTCGATATATCATTCTATTTGATGAAATAAAATCTTAAAAAGAAAAAGATATCCCAAATAAATACTGTATAAAAATTCAAAAAGGCGATTTTTAAATTCAAGTTAGTTGAAATTCCGCTGAATACAAAGTTTTTATTTAAAACAAGATACTCTGATAGATATTGTAAAAAAATGCAAATGGCTGATTTCACATTAAAATTAGTCCAATGATGTATCCAAATTATGCTTTTATATCGAAACTATTGTGTATTTTGAATGAAAAGATATAAGGAAATAATGTTAGATTACTCAGTTTCCTGATATTTTTACAATGTTTTAGTTAATTATTTAAATGATAATTTTATAGGTAAATTATACATTTATTATGCTTATTAATTTATTATTTATATTTCGATTTGTTGCTCGCATTTTTATCATGATATTATAAATATAATATATAAATAGGAAATATCTTGATATATCATTTTATTTGATGAAATATAGTCTGTTAAAAAAAAAAAACATCTCAAATTGATATAAAAATTCAAAGAGGCGATTTTATATTCAAATTAGTCGAAATTCCACCGAAACAAAGTTTTTATTTAAAAAAAGGCGGTCTAAATAGATATTGTACGCAAATGGATGATTTTATCAATACATTAAAATTAGTCGAATGACGTATCGTATCCCAATCACGCTTCATATAAGAATAATTATATATTTTGAATAGAAAAACTAAGGAAATAATATCAAATTACTCAGCTTCCTGATATTTCGCAAAGAGATTCCCATTATAGTCACCTCGAATTACGAAAAACTATCCTATATACGATAATTGGCAAAATGACAACTCAATAATATATTCTTTCTGATAGCAATAGATAATTATATCAGATAAAAGTTACATAGCAGAAAGGATTTGCACACATGCAGGGGAGTGCAGAAGTATTTAGAAGAAAAGAGTATAAAACAAACGAGAATATTATAAGTTGATGTTAGGATATAAAAAGGGGTTTCGTTTAAAAATATTGATTATACATTTATCATAAGATAATTTATCACTAAAATTCTTAAGGAGATCAAAATTACCGACAAAACATGGATTACAGATTTTGAAAAATCTTTTTTTTTTTAGTTAATTTTTTTTTATAAAAATGATAAAAAATTAAAAAAATGACAGTTAGGTCATAACAATATTTTATTTAATATAAAAGGTTCTACGGTATGTCCGTGCAAGAGATATAGCGCTCGCGTTTGGAATAACGTAACAGAATATTAATAAACTTTTTAAGAAATGATTTTAGAAGGCTAGTAAAAAAGATTTTTAAAATCCGTAAAAAATCGTTTTCTCACAATTAAAATTTTATTAAATTTTAATTTAATTTTTTAATACCTTCCTATTGATTAAATTTTAAAATTTTCTTATAAATAAATTTATAGTAATAAATATTTAAATTACATATATAAAAAAATGTATTTTTTTTTAATGCAAATTCCCTATTCTTACAGGGGGAACCTATTTTATTTTATGTGTATAAATTGATATATTGTCATGTTGGGTTAAATTTTGATCGGTAATATAGAACAGCTTTTGGATCTTTTGAGCCTCGAGAGTTTAATAATCAAGTTAGTTGGATTTATCAGATGCAATACATATGTATATGCATATGCGCGAGACATTTCGCAAACTGTATTTATATGTATTCATACATATCCATATACATACATATTTTGTATATATATATATATATATATATATATATATATATATATAGATGTATACACATGCAGCATTTATAGATATGTAATGCCATCTATTATTAAAATTAAAGCTAAATTCTGTTGATAAGAAATTACGATAGCATAGTGTGTAGTATTGAAGAAAATAGAGAGAGAGAGAGAGAGAGAGAGAGACATTATATAAAAATATGAAATTTTAATATATTAATATCCAAATTAATTTTAAATTATTATATAATTATATATAAAACACACTCGCTTAATTTATATTTTGACTTGGATTTTTTACCGCTACATATATATGCAATATGTATACATATTCGTAACATAAAAAAGAGGAAATTGACATAACATATTATCCTTTTTTGACAAATTACAAAGATTATCTAATTTAGTTCGTAAGAAATCTTCGCGACGAGGAGTGGTAGTTTTTTTTCTACCATTAACTTGGTATTCTTTCATGGGGAAAATCTAAATAGATTTCAGCTCTGCCAAGTGCAAATGCACTTGCCACGTGGCGTGCACGCGCAAAAAAAGGCAAGTATATAGTTTTCTTGTCTTAAGGTACACACGTTTCGCACATAATTCAATTAGTTGCGCAAGAAATAATCTTAACTCGCGTCAAATATTTCACGCAGTAATTATGATTTTCGCGAATAAATTTCAAATAAAATATGTAACCTTTATACGTATACATACACATAAACGTGGTATAATATCAAAGCGCAATATTGTTACATCATTTATATGTGAAAGTAATCAAACTTATTCATGTAACCGATTATTAATTATTAAATTTTCTCTCGCGTTATTGAAATAAATATATGAATTATAATATATATATATATATATATATATATATATATATATAAATATATATTCATAATTGTATGCGAAAAATGTTGTATATGTAATACGAAAACATTTTTGTAATAAAATAAATACACATATATAAAATATATAAATAAAATATCTTTATGTATGCGGTAGATAAAATTATTAATAAAATTTTGCCTTGGACTTTATCACGATTTATAAATCGCTTGTACGGGACTATAAAATATTTATATCTACTATTTAAAGTTTATAATTTCCTTATTGTTTATACAAGTGTGAATTTAGGCCGACTATCTTATCAATTCACGACAAATATTCAACATCATCGTGAGACGTCCAAAAGCAATTCCATGAAATTCGAATAAGCCATGAAATAAATCGAATAAATTATATAATGTTACACACGCGAATGTTTCTCTTAACATTTTTATTAAAAGTAAAGATTATCAATCAAGTTTTTAGCAACAAATAAAAATATTAATTAAAATTTGTTCCGCTCATTTTGTTCCGCTAACTTATAGACGTGAAATCATCTATCGTGAAAATAAGCATAAATCTCCGAATGTCATATAATGTTATCATGCATTTTTAACGTATGTATATGGAGATGTCAATTATCAAAATGCGCGCACTAAATATACGAGATATCATTAATCAGAAGCAAATAAACACAATCTACGGAAAATTAATACAATACGTGATTGCATACGTGATTGTACTTTTTCCAAAACGTTGCATCTCCCGGATTTGCGATAGCCTTGATCTTCCGCGTTCGTGGAAGCTCAAGCAACTATTTTATCATACATAACGAAGACAAATTAAGGAGCTTAAGATATTCTTTGTCACACTTTCGTAGCGAAAAACGTCTCGTCATAGAGAAAAACGAATAGACTAAAATTGCATCGTGATTCATATTCTTTGCATCTTGAAGTCACTGTGTTAAATTGAAAAATATGTCATATTAACTCGACGCCGCCGAAACTTTCTACAAGAAATCAGTGACGGATTTTAAAATTTAATACGCACACGTACGCATATATATATATATTAATTTATATATTTTAATTTTATATATAAATATATAAAATTAAAATAAGAAATACGGTAATATAGCTTTGAAAAATAAATATATCTCGTAAAAACAATATAACTATAAAGTAAATAAATTTATAATTAATTAATAACGGAGATGTATGAAATAAAGTTCTATTTTTTTCTATTTCACAAGCCTTGATTATTAATAATTGTATATAGATACATTTTATATTTCTAATTTTAGATGTACGACAAAGTAAATCGAGAAACGTTAATTTGTTTGTTTTTTTGTACTTTGTTATTTTTTAAAGATTTTTTATTTTTTTTCATTTTTATTTTAATTTTTAAATATTTTTTTCTATGTTTTTTTTTTAAATGAGGAACGTAGGCACTGAAAATATGAAATAAATTATGATTATGAATTTTTTCATTTTCCAAGCGGGGATGGGGCATGTGACCTCCCTCACTCTTATTATATACAGGGTGTCTGATAATTCGTAAAAAATGTCTCTTGTACAAGTAGAGCGGATCAAACTGAGCAAAAAAGTTCTACATTTTGCGATTTTCGCAATAATTATTAAGAAATTAATTAAAAGAAAATCGCAAAATAGTAAAGAACTTTTTGTGCTCAGCTTGATCCGCTCTATTTGTACACAAGAGATTTTTTACAAATTACCGGACACCCTGTATTATATATATATATATATATATATATGGTGTAACACAGCATCCGTATCAGACGTTTTTTTCAAAACGATTTGTTGTAGCAAGTTGGGGAAAAGTTTTTATGATAAAAGGCCCAGTGAAGAATCGAAGGGTGACATTTCCTACAAAGTTGTTTCTTTTTAAAGGTCCTATGTAATGATACCTCCCCCTTTTAATTTATAATAACGAAGTTCATACCCATTTTTCCGATTTCCCGACTTTTCCGGGAAACGCAAATGTCACCCTTCGATTTTTCACTGGGGCTTTTATCATAAAAATTTTCCCCCAACTTGCTATGACGAATCGTTTTAAAAGAAAACGCCTGATACGGGTGCTCTGTTATATAGCACCCTGTATATATATATATATATATATATATATATATATATATATATATATATATATATATATATATATATATATATATATATATATATATATATGTAAGGGACATGCCCCCCCTGGAAAATGAAAAAATTGATAATCATATTTTATTTCATGTTTTCAATGATTTACATCTTGTGTGGTAATGAGAACGCTTTAATATGAAAAGATATAAAGGTGTAAATATCAAAATATTTTACGTCATGCACCTCTCTGAAAAAAATCCTGTGGACGCCCTTGATTACGCGACTTAAATATATAAATTAGATTAAAATGTTTTATTTGCTATCAATTTTATGATTAAGAAGATGAATAACCAGGCGACGTTTCCGCGTGGTCCGACAGCCTACACGTGTGTATGCGTGCACATTTATGTGACTAGGACGATCCCTGAAATTAGCCTTGAGTCTCCTTAATCCAAGACTGACTAACCATGCGTGTCATACTCGCTACATATGTGAGCTCCGAAGAGACGAATGGACAATAAGTGGCACACATGTGTGAATGCTGTGAACGTTGCGGGGGAGAATACAACACTCATACTAGTGCGACGGCTTCGCTATAATCAGTTAAGAGGTTAAAGCCCGTTATGGATACCTCAGATGCATTTTTTTCCTCTTTTCTCATACGTAGAATTTTTCTAAAAGATACACGTGTGTTTAGCGGTTGAGACGACATAAAAAAAAAAAAGAATATTAATATAAAAATAACTTATTTAATTTCAGTCATTTAATTAGAGAGAGAGAGAGAGAGAGAGAGAGAGAGAGAGAATTTTTATTAAATTTCTTATTAAATTAGAAATACAAATTATATGAATAGAAAATTGATTCGAGTTCTATTGATTTTGAATTCTTCGCCAGTCATAATTCGCGTTTTGCCAGTTTTAATGACACACATATATATTATTAGAAAATATATTTTAATTTATATAACGATAAGACAAATTTGTGTATAAATATATTAATTTTATCGTATCCGCTACTCTCCCAACGCTCTTTCGAACAATAAGAGATCTTTTGCTTTCAAATATAACATTCGTGCGTTTATAATTGTCTCATATATGTGTATGTGCAACTCATTGCCAACATTACGCGAGCATTGCACAGAAATATTTAAAGCGACACGCCCGTATAAAAAAATTCTAGTTAAATAGCCATCCGTAATATATTGCATTACGCAAAGAGAGTGACACGCCCGTAAAAATTCTAGTCAAACAGTCATTCGTAATATTGCATTACACAGTTCGCGGTTTCCCTGTCAGGCTTCATTACACGCATGGTTTCATCAGCGCGACGCGAATGCGCTTCTATGCAAAAGACTGCGCTCATAACGAGAGGAAAAAAAAATCCCTCGATCGATTTCAATTCTTTTCAATTTTATGTTACTTCCACGATTGGTCTAATATCGAAATAATTGATTTGAAGTGTAAAAAAAGAATGCAGACTTTAATTTTTATTTTTTTTTTTTTTTTTTTGATGATAAAATAATGTAAAAAATAATATATGTATATAATTATATACAACAAAGCTTGCGTTAAATTTTTAACGTAAATCTAATGAAAAAAAAAATTACAAGCTCTAAAATAACAATATTCTAAGAAAAGTAGATTGAAATCCTAC
This sequence comes from Anoplolepis gracilipes, assembly GCF_047496725.1. Lineage (NCBI taxonomy): Eukaryota > Metazoa > Arthropoda > Insecta > Hymenoptera > Formicidae > Anoplolepis > Anoplolepis gracilipes. The sequence goes on from NC_132983.1 coordinate 5,968,046, forward strand.
ATTTTTTATAAAGATGCATGTAAATATAATTAAGGGGATACCGAAGTACCGACCGAGTTCTAACCTATCCTAACAAAACAATATATTTACTTAATATAAAATTGAAGAAAGAATATTTGTGAACTTTTAGAAATGAGCTTAGAAGCCTAGAAAAAAAGTTATTCCTTTAAAAACAAATGTTCTGCTGCACAACATTTGTTTTTAAAGGAATACTTTTTTTCTAGGCTTCTAAGCTCATTTCTAAAAGTTCACAAATATTCTTTCATGCAATTCTGAGAGGGGAAAACCTATTTTATTTTATGTATATAAATTGCAACTTTTATATTAATTAAATATATTGTTTTTTTGTTAGGCTAGAACTCGGTCGGTACTTCAGTATCCCCTTAAAAGTAAAAATAAATTTTCGAGAGAAAAAATATCATACCTATCATATTATAATATTTTTCATTTCTCCTTAAGTATACATAATTTTCTAAATAAAAGAAAGGAATTATCTTGCGATTTATGTGCGATTAACTGTAATAGCGCGTCAGTTTCCGCGAAGTTTCGGGCTTTTAACGGACGTACTGTTTAGGAAGAATGCGCGGTATGTTAGTTCCTACTATTCGCGGTTTGCTTGCTAATGCAATAAAGCCAGTCGCGTCAGTTAACAAGCTAACACTTCCTACTGTCTGGCGTAAAGACATGCACATTCGTCGGCCACGAATATTTATGGGGGCTGGCTAATAAAAGCCCGCGCCGCGCCAAATTAGCGGGATAGACTTTAAAGTACGAGATTCGACAAGTCCGACCATTATTATACGCGTTACTCAAATAGACAGGATGATTTACATCGCGGAAGTGCTCACTAAAAGCGTAAGTGACCGTAAAATCCGGAGTCTGCGAAATTTCTCTCTCGCGTGAGAAAATATATTTGACAGAGGAATGACAGATAAGTCGGTGTCGAGAGGTGTTTCCGAAAGAAACCTGTTAATTGTAAGTTGAAATAATACAAATACACGATCTAAAAATGTCAAATATCCTATATATATGTTATATGAATAATCCTCAAACTCGTTTTATGAAATTTCGCCGCAACGTGAAATTACATTTACGACGGGGAATGTAATAAACGAAACTTCAAAATTCAATTTGCCAGAATTACGCAATGAAATGATTACTTCCGCAAACTTTAATTTGCGAATTTCGAATAAAACTCGCATATATCGGTAAGTAAAATTTTTCGTTCAACGAAAAATATCAAGAGGTAATTGCACATATTTAGAAGAAATATAATATACAAGAATTTCCTCTTCGCTTTTTTGCACTCCTTTGAATGATAATAATAATAATAATAATAGGTGTCAGAAAAAGCGAGGGAGCAAATAAAAAAAAATGCAAACATGATGGAAAAAGCAATCGCGTTCATTTATGCTAATGAAAGGCGAACGTTGTGTAATTTACCTGATAACGCCAAGACCAGATCCAACATGTACATCCAGCGTAAGGTTTTCCTGCAGACACTCATGATCTTTTCGGTACGGGTCGCTGTTACACCACCAGTGTTTTCTGCGACCTCCTCTGTCAACGTTATCGTGCTGCACCTCGTCAGCTGTTCCGTGGATCTCTGAAAGGGAAGCGTTGCCGAAAAATCAGATTTCTATATAATAGAAATGCGACCGCGCGTAATGGTAATTGGTAAGGTAACTCCGTTACACATTCTGTTACTTTTAACACTATTACACTAAAAAAAAAAAAAAAAAAAAAATGATGTAACTTGAACAAAAATTTTCTAGGTGTAAAAAATTAATTCTAACAGATAAATTATTACTGTGATATTGCATATATTTTGCACTCAACCAATTTAAATGACAGAATTTATATCCGTACTATTAGTGTAATTTAGACAGAAAACTTTTCAACTATATTTGTGATTAATATTTGGCAATAGGATCTAAATTTTCTAGAGATATTGATAGAATATTGCTGCTATAAATTCTATACGCGACAAACAATATTCTAACAGGTACAAAAAGTAAAGCGATAAATTTTAATCGAGACATCTAGAAATCTATCTACATTAGCAAAATATTTTTTTCAGCGTATGTAAAATACATACACATAAGAAATTATATTTGTGTGTCAAACATTTTGTTTGTATTAAAATATAACAACAAATTACTATAATTTCGATATTAATATTATTATTAATATAAAGTGTATAATAATTGTGAATTAATAATATCTTTATTAATATTCACAATTATACATTTTATAAAATTTATTTCAAAAATTTTCCATATTTTTCCAAGGAGTAAAAACACCTTCGTGGAAATCATCAAAGTAAATATAGAATTTCGTTACCGAAAAATGTAACAAAATTACCTTTGCCCTTACAATTAACAGTCCTGTTAATACGTACTCTTTTGAAATATTACGTTTTATTAACAACGTATTAAAACTGTATCGCATGACATCTTCTATCCGATACGCTATCGTATGCATCAAATTAAATTTATCGTCATTTAATGCTAATAAAATATTAGACGGTTATATTTATCTAACAATTTCATCATCAAAGTCCAAGAAAACAGAGATAGTTCTTTGACATATCATCAATTGACGGTTCTGTCGGATCAAATAACGTGATACGTGAATTTTCTCGCGCGTTGTTGTCCGCGATATCACGGTATCGGTTTTCCACCGCAAGCCGCGAGAGAAGCAAGCGTTTTTCGAGCGTGTTTCTTGTAAAATGATCTTGGCAGATCATTCATTTCGAAAACACGGAGACTTAATCAAATTACGCTTTGTTCGGTAAACATCAAGATTATAATACGTGAAAGAATTTTAATCATAACCATAAAGACAGCGAGCAATAGGGAGTTTGCATGATTTTGAAAAACAATTGCATTTTATAATTTATATATACTTTTAAATGTAATTATTTTTTTCGTAATTTTTTAATGCAAATTAAGCGAGAAAATCAATAATGAAAATTACATTATTTGAAATTGTCCAATACGATCCGGAAACGACCGAGTCCTCCCGAACGTGATGTGACGTCACAGTGCAATATCTGCATTCGGGGAGACGCTAATAGCGCTAAATAGCGTGAAATAACGTCTCCCCAAACCTAACAAATATATACAGTGACGACACACTATTTTTATTTATTAAAATATCCAGTTATTGTGAAAATGGGCAAAGGTAACACGTACAAAACCTCTTTTGTACCTCTATGTAAAAGTACAACAATTAAAACAGCCAATAAATTGTTTTTTTCTTTGTACCTCGAGATCAAGAATGACCGAATATCGCAATACAGAATACAGAAAACAAACGTTTGAAACTATTGCCTTGTATGACGTCACGCACTCCAACCAATCGAAATCGTTTTCTCACAATTTAAATTTTAATTTAATTTTTTGATACCTTTCTATTGATTAAAATTTAAAATTTTCTTATAAATAAATTTATAATAATATATATTTAAATTACACATATAAAAAAAAATGTATTTTTTTTACCGCAAACTCCCTATTAATTACAGTCAAACATTCTCACAATATAATAAAAAAGTTTGTGATTGAGCGATTATCTTTGACGATTCCGATTAAAACTTTTTTACATGTCTGACAGCTTGTTTTGTTATCGCCGAATGCGTTATCGCGTAACACTTTTATCGTAATTCGCGTATTGAATAACGCATCTTTATAACAAAGACAGCTGTTTTCGTCACTAATATAACAGCGATTAATAGTTGATTGCAGATGTCGGGATTTCTATCACGCTAATACGTTCAAATGCTGCTTGAATCTCCAACAGGAACCGACCTCTTAACGGCATCTGGCCGCCCTTGGCATACTTGTCTCCTCTCCTCCCCTTCGAAACATTAAGCTTTGTTATACGTAAATGATATCCGTAAACGATGCCGTATTATCTGCGTTTTAATACCAGTTAAATAAAATGCGAATTTTCTTCACGTAATTATCTATGACGAATTCTCGAAAAAATTTAGACGCATTTTTTATAATTTTTTAGATTATATATTACACACTGACAAAAAATATTTTGCTAATGTAGATAGATTTCTAGATGTCTCGATATTGTTTGTCACGTATAGAATTTATAGCAGCAATATTCTATCACGATTACGTCTAGAAAATTTAGATCCCATTGCCAAATATTAATCACAAATATAGAGTTGAAAAATCTTCTGTCTAAATTACACTAATAGTACAGATATAAATTCTGTCTCTGTCATTTAAATTGATTAAATGCAAAATATATGTGGTATCGCAGTATTTGTTAATAATTTATCTGTTTCAGTTTTAATTTTTTGACTCCTAGAAAATTTTTGTTCAAGTTGCAGCATCATTTTTTGAGCGCAGTTTGAAAAAAAAAAAAAAAAAATACCGGCTCTCAAAATGAGAGAGACGCGAGACTTGTACAACTTTTACAATCAACAATTTCGCTTATATGAAAAGATAGAAACGTCACGTTTCTAGTCATGTTTGAAGATCGATAGAAGCTAGTATTTAGCAAAGTTACGTACGAAAAAACAACAAATACGGTTTACTTTCTTTAATGGAACACGCACGAAATGAGAGACGAAAACGCACTTGTTAGGTACACAAGCTCGTACATTATATCGTCCTCAAAGAGAACAGAGGTATTGTCCTTTGAATTTTCTGCCACACTAGTGTGTCGTGAGAAATTATTTCGACCACCTGTTGGATCTGTGGCTTTTTTTCACGGCCTATCCCAAACGTGGATGCAGCTCTAAATCATCAGTCTTTTTTTTTTTTTTTTTTTACAACGAAACAATAATGGATTACATAAAGATAAATAGTAAATTTTCTTCCATTACACATGCGCATTCGGTGTTTTTTCCTTTATCTTATTGGACATCTTTAATTGAAAAATCTTTCTTTTTCATCTTTTAAATTAAGTGAACTATTCTCTCGCTGTCAAAAATGATGCGATTATGCACACGCACGAGGAAGAAAAAGTGTTCCTTTTATTTATTTTGACAGGTAGCTAATAGAAAAATAGATAATGTTCCATCTATATGTAATATATCTATGATATGATGTGTTCTTCCGGAAAAAAATATATATGGAGTGTTAATTTGGGTTGGAACAAGAAATTTTGGGTGTGTGAAGTTAACACGTAAAAATATTATAATTAAAATATTATAATTAAGTTTAAGAAGAAGTTAGAACTCTAATTAGAACTATAAAAATTGCATTTCGGGGTGCATTTCTAACTTGATGATAACTAATGATATTTAATCATAACTTATAGATTGTCATCATTAAAAGCGAGATATACGCTGGCGGTAACTTTAATATAAAAATCCTCTCGCTTCTCTGCAATACGTGCACCCAACAAAATCTATGTTCCATAATACATATATATATATATATATATTGTATAAATTTTACCGTAAATCTAGAATTTAATTTTTCGTCCGTACCTAATCAAGCGCGTCCCTGGCGGAAAATCCGGTGATTTATCGGACAGCGTCGTAGATTGCCGTGGATCGATTAACGACACTTGCGTTCTAAAACGCGATAATATATCCGCGTTTCGCGGAGGGGACGCACGTTCAACTCGGTCATCCACTATGAAATAATTTAGGGGGAGAAAAGCGGCCGCGGGGGCCGCTTGGTCGAGAACAACATGGGGCGGGGGGCGGGAGGGTTCGTATATTATGTATAAAATGAACGAGGAATTATCTTGTGTATAAAAACCTTCTCCCTCGCTTTGACTTTTTGCGCCTCACTTATCAAATCACTTATATTAATTCGAGAAACGATAGGTGTCTCGTTTTTCACGATAAACACAGTTGATCGTGACGCAAAATTTTATTATCCTATTAACATTTGCGTAATTCACGCGCGTGTACGCACGTTCATATACATACGTGCATTTGAAATGATAAGATAATATGATATGATATGCACAATTAAGAGAAGAAAAATAAAGATACATTGCAAAATACAACATAGCAAATATATGTATGTGATTCTTTATTAAACTTGATTTTTTCTAAGTAATAAATAATCGATTTTTTTCCTTTCGATAAAATGATTGAATACGCACCTGGAAGAATGATAAGCAAACGAATGATTAGACATTTATAAACAAATTATGATGCATGAATTATGTTCGTTGATTATTAAATTTTCCAAAATAAAGCCAACACGCAAATCTTTTGGTACGAAGAGCTAGACTTGCATAATTTAAAGAACAGAAGCTCAAGTCTAAGCTCGACTTAGACTCGAACTGGAATGAATCTGCACTTAACGAATTAGTTGTAAGAAGTATTTCCTCTCGTGTAACGAGATGGCGGCAAAAGATTCAAACGTTAAATCGTCGTGGACGCGATATTACTGTACAATAGCGCAATCAATTTCGGGCAAATCTCAGCGGAAGACAGTTCTGGCAATTTGATTTAAAAATATATACATATATAAATTGGCAAAGTCAATCTAAGCAACTTTTTCATACGTCAAATGACACATGCATATTGAGATCAATTATAAATGTCTTCGGAAAAAAACTTTGCGATAAATGACAATTGTTAACGCAAACAATGTAAAAGTAAAGCGTCTTTATAAGCTATCCAAGATACGAAAGGTAATGAGTTTGCTACCTGTCAACAAATAAAATTATCCACTTTACAAACAAATTAATTAATAATATATAATAATATATAATTAATGACTTATTCATATATTGTTAATAATATATAACTATTATAGTATATATGTATATAAAATTTGTGAATGTTTATTCTCGATACCATTTTTTTATACTTTTTATAATGCACATTCTAGTGGTCGCTGATAAAAAAAATAATATCCACATGTGATAGACTGGACAGAACTATTCGACGTGGTACAAATTTTATATACTATAATAGTTATATATTATTAACAATATATGAATAAGTCATTAATTATATATTATTATATATTATTAATATAATGTTAATAATACATTAATTATATAATTCAGAATATACAATTATATATATATATATAACAATAAAATATTTAGTACTATTTTAATAAACTATAATTTTAACTATATGCAATATATTTTTTACTCTATCGAGAATATGTAATCGTTTTTTATTTTTCTGCTGAAATTAATTAAAAGATAAAACATTCTCTTGTATGATTAAATGTTCATTAAGATACCGCTAACAAAAGTATTGTTTCATTGGATGTTGCAATGACGAAAAATAAAGAAAAGAAAGAAAGAAAGAAAGATATGTGACAATCAAGCCCGACAGAAATGATTTTAATTACAGTTGATAGATAACATTGAAAAACCTAGTCTTACATATGTTTTTATTGTATCATGTTAATTAGCTATACATAAAATTGAATCATATATATAATTATTTAAGTTATTATGATACATATATATGATTCATAGTGATACGCATAACATAATGAAATACATTATGCAATATTTTGTATATTATAATATTTATATTATATTTTTTTCATTTTTTAAAATCTTTGATCTTCTTTTCCAACTTTATAATGTGTAACACTAGATTTTTGAGACCATCAAATCGAATTAAATGAAATATATAAAAAACTAATAGAGAATCATAATAAGCGTGACAAAAATTTATATCTCTCAATGTTTCAGATCCGATTTTTCTCGAATGTTTAAAAAATAGATTACGACAAGAATAATAGTGAATCGGGAAAGATGTTTGAAAATATGATTTTGACTGAAAGAAAATTTCAAGATTTACAGAATCCATCGTCACGTTTGAAGTAAATATTTACAATCGCAAAGTGCATTAAGGGGATACCGACCGAGTTCTAACCTAACAAAACAATATATTTATTTAATATAAAAGTTGCAATTTATTTACATAAAATAAAATAGGTTCTCCCCTCTCAGAATTGCATGAAAGAATATTTGTCAACTTTTAGAAATGAGCTTACAAGCCTAGAAAAAAAGTATTCCTTTAAAAACAAATGTTCTACTGCACAACATTTGTTTTTAAAGGAATACTTTTTTTCTAGGCTTGTAAGCTCATTTCTAAAAGTTGACAAATATTCTTTCATGCAATTCTGAGAGGGGAGAACCTATTTTATTTTATGTAAATAAATTGCAACTTTTATATTAAATAAATATATTGTTTTGTTAGGTTAGAACTCGGTCGGCACTTCGTGATAAAGAAATACCTGTAAATACGCCAGAGTTTGGCAGTCGCAAGTAACGATGCGTCGATGGAACGGCTCGCGGGAAACTTGATCGTCCCTTCTCACGTGGCTGTTCGATAAACACGGAATTTTCGTGATGCGCACGTGACAATGGAGCCGGCCGGAATCGGTATAAGACTCATTCCCGAGAAGACTCTGTAACTGTCGTCTCGAAGCAAATCCGATCACACGTGACGAATCGATAGCTCGGGATTATAAGGTAGGGTCGCGGATCTCTCGGCGAAATCTCCCTCCCGGAAGGTCCAACGACACTGACGGCTGGACTGCAACTGCCCGCCAACGAGAGCCAGTACCTCACGTCTCCAATCATCTACTTCCTCGCAAGCTCAAATTAAATGTTCTCTCTACCCACCCTGCTTCCCCACCATCATCACCACCAACGTCGTCGCGGAACTCGACGTGGTTCTCTCTCTCTCTTTCTCTTTCTTTCTGTGTCACGGTTTAGTTGCATCGCGTACTATAAGATCTTCTCTATTAGGCCCTCCGCACCCTCTAGTCCACCCCCCACTCGTCGAATCTTTGGACCCCGGAGTAACGAGGTCGATTCGGTCGGTTACGAAAATGTGCCACGCCACGCAGATGCACTCTCTGCCCCTTTCGACCTTTTCGTGAGTCTTCTTTTATGTCGCGAATAAAAGAAATGAATTTCCCTCCGATTTGTCCGATAGAGATTTATAGAATCCACCAAATTCGATGTAACATTAATTTATTAATTTATGCCAACAAGGTTTAATAATTATTAATTTAAAGTCATCGAGATGTGTATAATTACATGGAGAAAATATATATAAATTACAATATATAATAAAAATTACAATATATAATTTTTGTAATCATGAAACGTGCTAACATACAAGAGAAATTACGTAATACTTTCACTTAATATTGTTGTATATGTATTACACTTTATAAGAGAATATTGTAATTATTTAATTATTTTGATGCACTATAAATGCATAATCGATAAGAAACAATACAAAAAAAAAATAATAATATAATTTACAATTTTTATAATAATAAATATGCTAATATAATTATTCCACAGCTTTACAATGAATGTTGTAAAAGAGTAATGAATGTATTTTTCATCTCATTTGTACTGTAAAATTTTCTCCGTGTACCATGTAATTACTTTGGATTTATTCTATTTGCAAAAAAAAATTATTTGAATGTTTTTGATTTTTATTGCACTTTAAGATCTTTTTTATGTTGCAGATGAAATTATAATATGTCGGTGAATTTATAAGAAAAAAAAAATTCATAAGATCAAGATGAAATCACCGATTCATTTTCTTAAGAGATATTTGTTTTAAAGAAATTTAATATTTATTATAATTAAGAAAAATCGAAAAAATTAATAATTAGATTAAAAAAATCATATTAGATAATTCACTTGTAAAAAAATATTTTGACTTGCTTCTATTAATGCAAATCATTTTAATATAAACGGATATACAAGTATGTATTTTTAAAATGAATAAGAAAAATAAAATAAATAACAGAACAGATATTCGAGAGAAATGTAGCCAATTCTAAGCATTAAATTATTATTTCTCGAAATATCTCGAAGGTCACTTTCTTTCAAGAAAGTCACTTTCTTATCAATTAAATTAATTATTTAATAAATTTGTATTACACGTACGTTTTTAGCATTATACGTATGCTAAACCTTATACATCGAAATAAGTATATCATTATCATAATATGCATACCAAGTATACAATTGTGCACATAATAGTTAATGATTTAATCCGTTTATTATCTATAAAAATAAGCTGTGTTATCTAATTTGTTCTCTCGCGAATCAAATAATCTATTTTAGGAATTTTTTTTCTACAGAATAAGCTAACAATGCAATCAAATACGATAAAAAAAGAGAATCCGCGTTATTCACATTAAAATTCAATTTCCTTTAATTTACTGTTTTCTGTAATCAACAGAACGATGCCGTACAGATCTAGCATGTCATTTTTCATCTATAAATTTCTAATCTTTTATTGGTAAACATCTGCTTGATATATCTATATATATCTTATGACTGGATTATTATTATGGTCAGTATTTATTGTTCTTATATTTGAAATCATTTCAAGTCTGGTTTTAAGTCGTCTCCAATGAAATGGCCGAATAAAATCTTAACATCTCATTTAAGACGACCTTAAATATGTATAAGAAGCAACTGTTATAAAGACAAGTTAAATTTTAAACAAATATATACAAGAGTTGTCTTATTTATTAATATAGGAATAATAAACAATATATTATCAACAATATATTTGAACATTCGCTATATTATAATAATAATTTTTATAATTTATTTATTTAATAATAACAGTAATTTGATTTTATTTAAATTATAAGTCCACTAACAAATAACAATTATAATTTTTTTTATCCGCAACATAAAAAATTTCAAAAAAATTAAAAGAGAATATTTCAAATATATTATTTAAAAAATTCCAATTAAATTTTTAATACAAGAAATTTTTCATTTGCAATAACTTGGAAACTATCAATTTTTCCTAAAGATCGATAGAATCAATTTTAATAGAATTCATATATTTTTCATACATAGAAGTCATACATTTTAGTTAGTCTAATGCCTAATCTCGTTATAGTCTCTATGGCTAATTATATTAGTCATTAATTATTACTTTTCTAAATCACTGCACTAATTGAGTATTAGTATTATGTAATTAGTATCTATTTAAGGAACAGAGTTCGATCTCGAATGAAGATACCAAGAGATAAAAACAAGTTGATCTCTATAATCAAGTGACGAGTTTGTGATAAGCAAATTTTTTTGTTCTTTTTTACTCAAAAAAGAAATGTTTGTTAAATAACATTAATTTTCCTTTCTTTTCTCGTGGAATTTTCTTGCGTAATTCAACAATTATGGAAAAGTAATCATCTCTTTCCACAATAAAATAAATTGAGAGAAATCGATATATATATTTATTTATTTATTCAAAGAAATGAATATGATTTTCTAATCTTGGAAATTGAGAAAGAAAGAGAGATGCAGATTATCAAACTTTATATACTTTCTTAATTCTCTTTATCGAAAATAAAAAAAAAATATATTACAATATCTCGCACAAAATATATCATATATATAAGATACATCTTTATAAAACGTACATATCTCTCTTTCAATTTTTTATTCAGCATCAGTTTTAAATATAATTATCTTTCTTAATATAATTGTCTTTCTTTTTTATAAAATATATTTGAAGTTAAATACTTATAATGGAGTTAAGGTATTTTTTAAACATGCTTTAGATTTCTTTCACAACTTTTTGTTAATCAAGCAATTTTACGGGATTCAATTTCCATCTTCGATACGTGTTTTACAATTCGTATATTTTCTTCTTTGCGCAATCGTAATCGTGTGAAACGATTGAAAAGCGGGACACTAAGTAATGGGGAATGCAAGAAATTCCAAACCGTCTTCGCGCATCTTTTGCATATTCATGAGATGCAAACCTAGATGTGCGAGTTTCTGTTTTTTCAATCGCGTTTTTTCATGTCTAAAAAAAGACAATATTCAAAACTTGGAAAGATATTGGATCATTTATTTTCGCGCGATCTTTCCTTTCTCGTTCTCTTATTTGCACGTGCTCATTCAAAAAATCTGCACATGTTTCGTAAGAAAAATAAAATGTACCAACCTGCATTTTTTTTTTTTTTCGATGCGATTACTGAATGAACATTTCGGATGCTGTGTTTCGGTCGTTCTGGAAAATCCGCCTCGATGGCTTTTTCTTTTTCCGAAATTATATACGAAATTACACGACACACGATCTGTCACTCGCGACAATAACTGACGTCTGACGCACACTAGCGTGTCGAGGAGTGTCACCGTCGCAGTGATTCAACCATCGGCACGCAACCTTTTTTAGAGGAATATTTTTGCGAAAATAAGTTTGTGAATAACACGCCCTCTTTATCTTCTCTCGGAAGCTCGTCATCATCGCGGTCGGTATGGCAGTTCCCTCTTTTATCCATCACCTATTTTCTCGGTTGCACAATTCTCTTTTCTTCTTTCCTCCTTTTTTTCCTTCTTTTCTATATGCAGTTATATTTTCTATTTTTTATATATAAATATATATATATATATAAATATATACAAAACTGAAACGTGCGCCACACATTTCTGTATACAAAGGACAAACCTTTTTTATACTTTCAATACATGAAATAAAGTAAATATATAGGTACATATTCGAAGAAAAAAAGGGAGAACAAAAAAAAAAAAAAGGGATGCGCAGGTAAAAAGAATAAAATTCCTCTGACAGGAATGTAAACAGCGCCGTTAAAACGAACGAACCTATTGCGCGCAACACGGAAAATAATGGAATTTTAATGAACGATGCGTCGTACGGAAATTCCGTGCCACGAGCCGATATCGCTCCGATAACAATAATTGACATCGTCGACGTAAACATCGTCCGGGGGGGCCGATCCCTGACGAACCAAAGAGGAGAAGGACAGAGAGAGAAAGAGAGAGAGAGAGAGAGTACGTAATCCGCTTGACAGAACCGCTAAGATGGCCGATATGATGGAATCACCGCCACTATTCGACACCAACGAGACCAAATTGGACGATCTGGAGGACGACGATGAGGATATCTTCGCGTCCGCGGTCCAGGTATCTGTCAGAGAAGCGATCGACAGTGGGAATCGAAATTACGATGAATATATAATCACGAGGAATTTCTACCTCCTTTCACGTCGCGAGGATGTATTCTATGATAAGCGATAATTTTTTTCCCATCTATATAAATGTAGAAAAAAAAAAATTAAACTCCTTAAACTTACATTAGTTTTTCAATCGAGATCGAGCAATATTTCTTTGCATGACAGACAATTTTACTGTATATACATATGTGAGATTCATGACAAGGAACATTATTATAATTCATTATGACACATAACAAGTTTGTAAGCTTGAGCACAAATAACAAATAACATTTGTATATTTGTAGGATCAGAGCCATTTGTTGGAGGATACTTCACCTTACAACGGAGTGTCCAAAGTTCAAGCAGAGCTGCCGAAGCTATCTTTGCGAGATGCACCGGAGGAGAATTCATTCTCCTCTATGTCCAGCCCAGCTCCAGGTCCCTTGAGTCCTCCGCTAGGACCGATGAATACAGACATCGGCGACCTTCATGACGTTCCTATCAACGATAATGCAGATACATTATCTACAAATATTATCCATTCTCGGTCTTTAGAAGAGGTATATATATATATATTAAATTGTATTGGTACAATTGTAACTTAAAATGCTATTAAATAATTTAAATACTATGTTATTTTTTGTGTCTGTATATAATGTAGGTTCCAGCAGATGCATCTGAAGTTTCCTTAAAGATTACTGTCACTTCTCCTCAAAAGATAGGTGATGGAATGGGTGCCTATGTTGCATATAAGGTTGAAACAAGAACGAATATGCTAATCTTTAAGAAAAGGAACTTTAGTGTAATTAGACGTTTCAGCGATTTTCTAGGACTTCATGACAAATTAACAGAAAAATATCTTAGGAATGGTAGGATAATTCCACCAGCTCCAGAAAAAAGCGTTATTGGTAAGAACATAATTTAATTTTGTAGTTTGTTTGCACAATTATAGAAAAGTTATAAAGAACTCTCTTGTGCATGTATATTATATATATATATATATACATATTAATAGGAACGACGAAAGTTAAAATGTCTGGAGATAAGAGTCAAGAGCAAAATTCGAGTTCTACTGAATTTCTTGAACGACGCAGAGCAGCTCTCGAGAGATATTTGAACAGAACAGCTGCGCATCCTGTTCTAAGTATTGATCCTGATTTCAGAGAATTTTTAGAAGCTGGTAAGTAATAAAATTTGTTGATAAATTACATAAGTGTCTTAAGAAATTATATATTTCTTTTGTATGAAAAATAAAATTGGTTAATTAATATTTAATTTTCTTTTATAGATATAGAATTGCCTAAAGCTACTAATACATCTGCATTGAGTGGTAAAGGAGTGATGCGACTCTTCAACAAAGTTGGAGAAACTGTCAACAAGATAACATATAAAATGGATGAAAGTGATATGGTGAGATTTCTTCAATATAAACATATATTTCTTCTTGCATGTATTTCCTACAAAGTTTCGTGAAATGAATTTTTGTTGCTTACATTAGGAGAGTAAGGTATGTTCATTTGAAATCAATGCATTAATTTATATATTGTTATTAGTATTTTAATCTAATTCACACACATATTCTAGTTACATTTAAAGTTATAATTATATAGTCATAAATTATATATATAGTGTCAAATACATATAAAATTTATTAATTAAAATTTATTAAGATAATCTGTCTGCAGTTTTCACAACAATAGTTATCCATGATATAAAATATGTACAAAACTGTTTGAAAAAAAAAAACTGAATGAAGAGGGAACCTATTTCTTTACAGTGGTTTGAAGAAAAAACATCGCAAATAGATTCCCTTGATATTCAGTTACGCGCATTACACTCCGCGGTCGATTGTTTAACAAATCAAAGAAGAGAATTAGCAAACTGCACTGGTGCTACGGCAAAATCAATTGCTGTCCTTGGTCATGGTGAACCAGGAGCGTCTCTAGGCAGAGCATTGGCGCAATTAGCCGAAACTCTAGAAAAGGTCGAGGTCATCAGGAAGACGCAAAGTAACAGCGATCTCTATCAATTTGGAGAAATGTTGAGGGATTACGTCGCGCTGATTGGTGCGATTAAAGTTGGTGTTTACGATTTATGGTTGTATATTTATATTCTTGATTTTCAAGTTACATTCTTTATACGAGATGTTCTTCTCCGCAGGATGTCTTTCATGAAAGAGTCAAAGTCTTTCAAAATTGGCAGCACGCTCAATTGATGTTGAACAAGAAACGCGAGCAGAAAGCACGGCTCGAGCAATCCGGCCGGACGGACAAGACGAGTCAAGCAGCTACTGAAGTCATAGAATGGGAGGCAAAGGTGGACAGAGGTCAGGAGGAATTCGATAACATCTCGAAAATGATTAAAGAGGAAGTCGAACGTTTTGAATTGGTCAGAGTGCAAGATTTCAAGAAGCAGCTAATTGAGTATCTTGAGTCGATGCTGCAACACCAAAATCAACTCGTCAAATATTGGGAGAGCTTCCTACCGGAGGCACGAGCGGTAGCGTAAACACACATTCCTTACGTTAAAAAGAAAAGAATAATATACATTTTTAATACGATAATAAGGCCGACACCTACCTAACGCATAACGTTAAGTTAAATTTTTATGCTGTTTATGGGGGGTAAATCATTCAATATCAATGAGCGTAGCGATATTCTTACCAAGAGGATCCGTAAGTTTTGTTGAGGCAACAGTTTATACCCGAGAAAAGAGAGTGGGAGCACATGTGTGCATTAACGATTCGAAGATACTGTCTCGATTAATTTGAAAATATTCTAATTACACGAACTTAATTAGAAAAGTTTCAGATTTTTATTATATTTTAAGTATACATATATTATTGTCGACATAGTATATATTCACATTCTTTATGATTACTTTACTTACATACATATTATATATAAAAAAAAGACTATACATATGAAATTATACAATTTGTTAAAAAATGTTACCGGATATAATAAAAATGAATTATATATATATACATATATTCATATGGTTATATAAAAACAGGTTCCCTCTTTCTCAAATTGTAAATACTTAAATTGAATAGAGCCTAATGTAATTATTAAGGTGACATATTATAGAAATTATTTTCTACTCAATTTACGTTTTATAATCTATTTCTGCAGATATAAAAAAATGAATAACACATGTATATGTATATATTATAAAGTTTTATTTATAACGAAAGAAGGTATAAATATCTGATAATCTTTTACTTTTATATCGTTTATTAATTGTAAGCTTTAGTTTTATTTTTCTATCAAAGTCTCGATGTATAACAATGTGCAACTTGTTTTTTTACTCGATGCAACAGGTGCGAATTTTCACAAGCGTTAGAAAAAGAATGAAAATGTCGCTAAAATGAACAGACTTGTACACGCATGTCTAGACAAGGACAGACATCGTGTGACGTCGAAAGAAAGATTATCTAACCTAAATAGTGCGTCGCTCGTAGAGATTCTAAATTTTTTTGGTAATTATGAAAAATCGAGCAATATAATATATAGGTGTCTTTCATCGTGTACGATGTCGTCTGACAACCAGGACACTCAATTTCGTTTCTATAAGGATGACCCACGAATTCCCTGTCAATATGGTGTCAAGTGTTATCAGAAAAATCCGCAGCATCACAGCAAATACAAACACCCGCCAAAAGAAACGGTATACAACTCTTAAATTCACCAAGAACTTTGTACAAATCGACAACAATTATAATATAATATATATATATATATATATATATATATATATATATATAATTCTATAATATAATACAATAATTATAATATAATAGATAATTCTATATAATATATTAAATGTATGAAATGATACATTAAAGTTAACTGTGATGTATTGACAATCGCTGATTTATCTTTCAACAACGTTGCAGATGAAGGCTGAAAAACCGATTATCGGCATAAAGAGAAAAAATTCTCTTCAGGATGATAAGAAGAAGAAAAGTCCGCAGAGAAAATTGCAAAAGATAACCGAGTTCTGTGAAAGAAATTTGCATGATATTTCCCCGAGTCCGGAGAGAAATGACGACAGCAGAAACAGCAACGAGGATGGCAACAAAAACTTTAATGCGAAAACAAAAATGTCGGATAAGGGTACGACAATCGTGCAAACATCATCGGATCAATGTAATCGTTCACTTGAAACGGTCAAGTGTAGTATAGTTGGGAATGTATCAAATGTCGGTGCTGAAAAAATTATTATGGATCTATTTCTGGTTGAGATGCCGAGAGATTTTTTTCAATTTTATGAATTTTGTAAAAGTATATCAAAAGATAATCCTCTTTTGGCACTTAAATCTGTTTGCTTGAAACTTGTGGGGCCATATGATGTGCTAGATGGTAAAATAAAAAGTTCTGAAAGTGCAACTGATAAAGAAAAATATTTGATACACTGGAGATATTATTACGATCCTCCAGAATTTCAGGTATGTGAGATGAATGATATTTGTTCCTGACAACTAACATCTGTCAGAATAATATTATGTAAATGTTATGAAAAAATAAAATATATATCTGACACAAAACTTTTGCTTGTAGACCATTATAAAATGCGATGACAAAGAAGGATTACATTTTGGTTATTGGCGAGATAGTGCTATGGAAAAACCAGTGTTTGTAGCAAAAAATAGAGCAAACATAAATTGCATATTTGAATCTGTTGCAGAAAATATATTTGGTGCTGTCAAGTAAGTAGATTAGTCTGTTTATATATGTTTAATTGTTTTATATATTATTCCTTGTGTGGTTATATTGTGTATTGTTTAAATTATAGTGCTTATTTACAAGATAAAGCGAAATCGGCCAATCCTTTCATGAAGACTGGTCTAATGCGTCTGCATTCTCAGTTGAAGAACTTTGCTAAACAACATGATATAACTCTAGAAAAAAATACTGTAAACATGCGATCAAGGGAGAGACGAGTTGTAGCACGAACCTTTCATAAAGCAGGCATTGTAGTTCCTTATGATAAAAAGACTCAGTTGGGTTATAGAGATTTGGCAGCAACAGACAGTAAGTAATTGGGTGCATTGATAACATTTGATACATTCAACAATTACACTCTTTGTGATATATTTAAGAAGCATATCTTTTTATACAGTTAATTACGTAGGTTGATTATATTTAACTAAATACTGCTGCGAGTAAATGTCTTATTGATATATTACAGAAGATTTGCAGCAGATATTAAAGCAGATAGAGGAATCTAATTCTTCAGACGAGAGAAAGACACCGTTCGCGAAACTCGACGAGATTGTAAGATTAGCGACGATAGCCGCAGACGAATGTGACTTTGGCACTTGTTTGGAATTGGGACATGATCTCTTCTCAAACGGCGGTACTCATGTTCAAACAACGGCTTTAGAAATGCTATCCATTGCCTATACCCATTTACAGAGATTACAATTGTTAAAGATACTTAAAGCACATTTGAAAGATAGAAAGAAAGGTTGTGAATTAAGTGTGATTTAAAAAAACGTTTGGGTATGTGTGTGATTATATATATATATATATATATATATATATATATATATATATATATATATATATATATATATTTACATAAAAAAAGAACTATCTATTATAATGTTTATACATCACGATTCTAATATCTTTCTTAATTATATCGGCTATCGTTCTAGAATCTATCTAATGTTCGTCTGTGACAGATGATGTGAATTTTTGTTTGGCAAAATTTTTTTAAAAATTAAGAACTTTCAAAAAAATTTCTAATTTGTTGAAATGTGTTATTATATAAAGTGATATTCACATAATAAGAATAATCATGAACAATATGGACACCACGATACTTCTCCAATGCCGAAAAAAGAAACATGTGAAAAAATAATTCTAAATATTGTAAAATACTATTTAATTATTGTTATAAGATCGTATCACAGAAATTAAAAAAAAAATAATTAAAATAATTTTATAAAAAAATCAAACTAAAACATTATAAATTTATCTTTATATTAAAATTATTATATTAAAATTATTATCCAAAGCCGTATATTTTCTAAGAATGTTGTATATTCTTCTTATGAGAAACAGAGATTATCTTTATTTTTTTATACATATATGCCTATATTAACCATATTTACGTCTAGGCTTTTAAAGTTTTTTAGGAATTTTTAATAAGTTTTGAAATGTATTTAAAAAAGCGCAACATATCGAAAAAAGTATATTTTATAAAAAATAAATTTCAATGTACCATGTAAAAGTCAAATGGTTCAATAACCAATGAAAAGTTTGAGAAGTTCTTCATTCAATTTGTGTGGATGTGGTATTAAAAAATCATCGCGTATCAGCTGATATTCCCGTTTATATTATGTTTCGAGAAATACTGCTTCATCATATTAGTAAAAGTAATAGATAAGAAGCGAGAATGTCAAGCCTCCTTCAGAGAAAAGCTTTCTTGCTAAAATTGTTTAATTTATTTCGAGCGCTGGCAGCTTTCGTCTTTAATTTTGTCTTGGATTAAGCACTTTGATTTGGATGAATGGTAACAAAGCGGCACTATTAATCTCGCGCATTAATATATTTTAAATTTATTTAAAAAATAATTTATTGAGGAATAATTCTAATAAAATAAAAATAATTTTAATGTTTAAAATCTTTTATGTTTTGTAAACAAGAATAAAATAAAATTTCAGTGTGTGTAAAAGTGGCAATTGTGTAATTGAGTATCTTTAATACTGTGTGTAACGATTATATATATATATTAAAATATGCTCCTACCGATAGGCAACCCAACTTACTGTATGTTGCGGAAGCACCTTGTATACTAATACTGTATTTTAAGATATAAATATTTAGCATATATACCGAGTTACATTTTATAATCTTAAATGTCATTTAAATTAAATGAATTAATGTACGTTAAATGAGAGAAACGTATAAAAATAATTCAATTTCCGTAAACGCAAATTGTGTATATCATATATAACTGTGAGCGTATGAATATCATTAAACTGTTGAGATATGTAACTCGAAATAGAACGAACGGCGAATAGCCAAAAATATCTACCTTATGCTTTTACTTAGTCGGCAATGTCCAGTCGCTCCGGTTAAAAGTGAAATTTCGATGAAAGTGTTTGTCTGAGGAATACATATACACTGTTATTTTAACAATAAGTAAATCATTATTGACATACTGTAGGCTTCGAATCAGCGTCGCAATCTGTTTAAGAATAATTGTGGAAGGAATTATTAATAATTGAAAAAAAAAGAATTATTAATACTTGAAAAAATCACGTCATTAAATTTAATTAATAAATTAACATTACATTAAATAAAACAGAAACGTACATAACAATAGTTTCCATAAAAACACAAATTATTTATATCACATAATTGAGCGTATCAATATATCATAAGAGTCGCTGTATTATAATTCCTTCGATAATCCATATAAAATACATATATAATATTTAATGTGAAAAGATTTAACAAAGGTGCGTGACATTTTATTTTCGTTTGAAATATGACACGTGAAACGTGGAGAGCGTAACAAAAAAATGTTATTTTTTTAAGTCTTCTGTTTTTTTTTTTTTTTTTTTTTTACGACGCCGTGGCATTGACATTATTGTCGCGATTAAAGTTAATTAATATTATTCTTGCAGAAAGAGAGAGAGAGAGATGTCGGAATTAAGTAGAACAGATCCTATAGCCGGTGGAGATGCACCCGTCGTAGAAAAGGTCGATGATGCAATTTTGTCGTCAACTATCGGGTTGAAATGCTCGAAAAATGAAAATATAGCCGTGGAAGAAGCATCGACCTTAAATGTGCAGGCTGAAACCGAGTGTTGGGTAGAAGCGACAAATGACTCACTCGACCAAGATATAACTAATCCGAATGCTACAAAAGATACTGTGATACTTGTCGACGCGCAAGAATCCGAAATTAAAAGTTCAAGTGCCATCATCCTTCGAGATCAGGAAACGCCCGAATTAAAATCTGCTAATGAGGATGAGAAGGTAAAAAAAAGAAATAATAGATAATCGGTCATGGATTATACTCGACTGTAGATTTTTTAAATTATTCTAATTATTTTATTTATTTTTTAATTATTAATATTTATCACTCATGCCTCCCATTATTTCTAGGCCGATAACTCAAAGCTTAATGCGAAAGATGACAACGCGACACGTATATCTAAGCTGGAGGCGGAAGTGCGGGTGAGAAAATTTGTAAAGAATGCAGACTCTCCTGAAAGAAACGAATCATCTCAGCTTGATAACCAAGTTAAATCTCATCATATTCTTATTAAAGAATTATCTGATCATTTTCCACATCTTTGCTATATGTATAGCTTTTCTCATAAGACTCTCAAATGTATCTTAATTTTTTTTTCTTATAATTTATTATATAGTTTCTAATTATATTATTCAAAATTATAATTAATATATTGTTATATATATATAAAACATTAGTAAATCAGCAAATAGTACTTAAAATCCTATAATTTTCTATAAGTCAGTTTGTCACAAACAGAATCTTGCCATTTTCGATATTTGCTGATTAAAGATTCGTGGATCTTTCAATTTTTACATAGAATCTGACATCAACAATATGTAATTGTCTTCTGACAGAAAAGGACGAAGGAGCGTGACGATTATCGA
Organism: Anoplolepis gracilipes; assembly: GCF_047496725.1. Classification (NCBI taxonomy): domain Eukaryota; kingdom Metazoa; phylum Arthropoda; class Insecta; order Hymenoptera; family Formicidae; genus Anoplolepis; species Anoplolepis gracilipes. The sequence continues at coordinate 5,989,614 of NC_132983.1, forward strand.
AAGAAACTGGAAGAAACGGAGACAAAACTGGCCACACTGCAAGCATCCTATGAAACGATAACGAATCATGATGGAGCCGAAGACACTCTGCAACGATCAGTGGAGCAATTGCGCGGTCAACTGGCACAGACTGCGTTGATGTATGAGGAACGGAATCGCATGGCCACGAATCAGGAAAGCCAGATTAACGCCCTGAACAATCAAGTGGCTTCGTTAAAAGAGGTGGTATCGATCACGCGGGATCTCTTGCAGATCCGTAACATGGAAGTGAAGCAGCTGCAAGTGAGTCACGGTGCTCTTAACATTTATATATTGTTAAGACAAAATATATGTACGTGTTAGAAAAATATAGTACATAAAGTCTAAAAAGAAAAACAAGATAAAATTCTTTAGGAAAAGAATAAATTTCCCATCTTAGGTCCTTCTTTTTTTAATCTTCTTTCTGTTTTTTTTTCTTTTTTTAAGAATAAAGAAGAATCCGAGAAGAAGAAAATTTATAACTAATTTTACAAATTAAGACTTTGCATACACATACACAAATTAAATTAATTCTTTTCGATTAATCTATTTTTTAAGTGTTTCTTATTATCATTGCCGACAAGTGCGTGTCATTAGAGAGATAGAGAACGATTTAAAATTATTATATTTTTAAACTAACATGTATAATATATATATATATATATATATATATTATAGGCTGAAGTTGATAATATGGAAAAAAAGATCTCCGAGGAACGCGATCGGCATAACGTGATGATTAGTAAAATGGAAGCAGCGATGCGACTCAACGCGGATCTGAAAAAGGAATACGAAACCCAGCTGTCCTTATTTCAAAGTCTTCGTGAGAAATACGGCGAGAAAATTACTTTGCTAACCGCGGAGAAACAAGCTCTCGAAACAGCCTCCTCTGCGCCTGAATAAAGATTCCTTTCTCACCTCCTCAACATCGTTAATAGGTTTGGTACATAAATTCCTTTTTCATCGTTATGTACGCACGAATATTATCTGATATATTATCAGATTATTAAAGACGTTGAATAAAACTTAAATTCTAAATTGAATTATATTATTTTCATGCGTATTCTTATAAGATTCGCTAATTAAAGAATTTACTTTTATTTTTATAATACAATATTATAACTTTTGGAAATAATTTTAAGAGAGATTTAAAAAATATGTGCGTGTATAGTTTTTTGTGTACATCTTAAATTTTAGTATAAGAAATTAAGGAAATATTAAAAAATAAACTAAAAAATAAAATTATGAAAAACTTTTTTTCAATAAAGAAGAACTGAATATTTAAGACTACTAAGCATTTTAAAATAAAATTTAACTGAACAAAAAAGCTTTAATAAGTAAGAAGAAATTTAAATAAATCTATATTTATATTTATTCTTAAACTCAAGATCAGCTTGTAACAACAAGCAGTTATGAGTCTTGTATATATTATGACTCTAAAGCCTATATTAGATGCATTGATAAAAATTAAAAATTTTAATTTAATTATCATTTGAGTATGAAAGGAGTTAAAATTTCTTTGTCACGATTAGACAAATTTCAATCTTCAATTTTAATTTTCAATGCATAGTCTGATTAAGATCATGTCCCAAAGAAATGTAAACAGTAAGTAACTCGACAGTGTTTATTTGCTTATTGTTAATGTCTTACAATTAACCATGAGAATTGTCTGTGATTGTTTTCACTGCTAACTTGCTATTGTTACGTTTTCTTTTTTGGGTATTAGATTTATAGATTATACAAAGCATGTCAATGTAGAGAACACTTGTTCTCTAAACACGAAACCTTAAAATAAGAAGCAACCAATAATGATCAAGCTTTTATTGTCATCAAATTAAAGAAGTTTGTAAATGTGAATTGTCTAGATATTCTGATAATATTTATATTAGTACACGCATTTCTCTACAAAATTCCAATTCATTATCAAAGCAGAATTATTATCAGAAATAAAAACAACAAAACGAGCAAAAATTTAAGCTAATTGTACTGTGGTATTGACATCTGTAAATAAAATATTCTTTTATTATTTCTAAATGCCACTCATTCATTATACAATACTGTTAATATAAATTACATCTTATATATATTAATTTATATGTATCTCACATAATAATATTATTTATAAATTAATAAAGAAGAAATTTTAATACAATTGATTACTAATTATATAACATTAATTATTAATTACATATATTAATGTAATAATTAAATATTAATGTGTTAGTTATATAATTTATTACATCATTATGTTTATTTAAAAATATGCTATATGCAACACCCTACTTTTGATTGCTTTAAATTGTATAATATTTTTATGTATTTGCTTAATCAATTTATTACGATTTGATTACTTATTTTTATCCAATGCTTTATATTTTATTAAGAAAGGCAAAGAAAGTAACAAATTTTTCAAGTTATAAAAAGTACTCTATTTAATGCGCGTTCTGATTTTATTTGTATTTCTGAGCTATAAATATAATTACTACTTAATTTTATATAATATATTATATATATTATGTTATTAATAATTATAGTAATTTATAAAATATTTTCAACAATTTAATTATATAATTATAAATAAATATATATTTCTTATATTGCATTATATGTGTAAATGAATTGCACACAATATTGAACGTAATAAATAATTAATTAGAAATATTCAGAAATTTATAATACAAGTTTTCTGTATTTTTTAAATATATTAAAATAAATATCTTACATATTTTCTTATATTTATTTTACTATGTCATAATATTACCAAATAACAAGAATCCTTCAGACAAGTGTTTCCGTGGTGTAGTGGTTATCACATCCGCCTAACACGCGGAAGGTCCCCGGTTCGATCCCGGGCGGAAACATTCTTTTTTTTAAATTTTGTTATATATTTTTTTTATTCTTTAAATTACTAGCTGCTTTCTAGCTACATATTGATTGCACATTATATAATTATATGTTGTATTAAAAACTCGATAAATCTAATAAAGTAATTATATTTAAAATATCTATATTGTTTAATAATATAACATATATTAAAGTATAATCAGAATAAAATAAAAAAGAAAGAAAGGAAAATTTTTTTGATATGGAAATCAATGAGGAGGTAAAGTCAAGATTTTAAAAGTATGTTACAGTTTGATATGAGCAAGTAACGAGAATTATGTAAAGATACTCGAGAGAGCTTCCTATGATTTATTCAGATTTATTTACAAGTTATATTTAATAACAGTATTTGTGTTCGTACCTGATGACTTATTTATTCATATTTATTGCAGAGTTACGATTACAGGCGCTTCATCATCTGTCTCTTCGAGCAAATTCGAAAAATCCCATAAAAACTTTGTGGTCAATCGGTCCTGCAAACGTTTCACGTAAGATTTCAGTCGACCGTCCACTTCGGAGTTCGATTCGATGTTGCCAAACAGTTTGCACAGATTCTGATACACGAAATTATTGCTCGCTACAATGTCGCACATTACTTCTTCAGGTACATATAACAGTTCTTTTTCCAGAACTTGCAGAAACTCCAAGTAGATAGAACGATATTGAGGAATCGCATTGTCCACGCTGCAGATCAGAGACACAAGTTTCTTCCACTGCTCGAAGGCGTCCAAGCTCTGACCGGCTAGGAAGCAGATGAACGTCAGCTGCATCTCCCCGATGATTTCGATAGGTCTAAGAAGTGTACGGGTGATTTTTTTAAAGATATTAAAATCCCTTTTCCCATATCCCAAACTATTGTAATTTTAATTGTAGACTTACTCTCGTAATTTCTTCAAGACAGCATCTAAGACATAACTGGAATCCAGAGAGTGCCGCGTTATCTCGCTCGGAGTCGCGTCGTCGGGATAATGCTTGTCCGGTATTTCTGTGAGTCTGAGTTCAGTGCCAGGTTTCGGTTTCAGATTCGGCAGCAACTCCTCCTCCTTGTCTTCATCCGTGAGTCTACCAGATCTTCTTCGTTTTCTTTCGGATTCTTTCGAGACCCCACGCGGTCTCGATGCATCGCTGCAGTGCTCCAATTCCAATGCAGATCGTACGTAACTGAACAAACACAATGCTTCATTAATGACAATGCTTTTGCATTTTAGATTGATGTAACTCGCAAATTGATTTACTCACCCACATAGTGGCGAACATCTCGCTATAAGAGATTCGGTGATTCTGCTCGATAATTCTCCCCACTGTTTATATGTTTCATATGGATACGGTCCTAGATATCTATCCAATTCTTTTAAATTATCCTTCAACCTTTGAACTGTCTCCTCGGGCACGGCTATTGTTTGAACATGTCGCTATGTTATCATGCACACAATGATGTCGAGTTATTAACAACTTTGTTTTCTTACATTCTGAGCTGACGTCTTCTTCTTTACTGTCCCATTTTTTTACTAAGAATTCACATTTTTTAAAATCGTGAAAGAAACCAATTCTCGGCGCCAACTCTCCAAATTCATTTGCTGCGCTATAAAAATATTATGGATTATTCAGTGAATTTTTAAATATATCTGATATGCATATATATTACCTGTAATGCACAAAATGGACTCCAGGTGGAATCATTTTAATGCCCTTGAAATTGTTTCCTGTATTCCATGATTTCATATCAATGCCAATATCAGTGCCGGTTGGTACATCCAATAAAATCAACTTAGCACCTTGCGTCAATAGAGCTTGTGCAGTATTTTGATCCATCTTTGATTCTGTGTCTCACTATTATAAACGTTCCTTTATAAACGTATTTGCATTTATATAGCTGGTGCAAATTTTTGGAGCAACTACTTTGTTATTGGCATAATAGAATTTTTGACAATAGAATCTCATTCATGTTATTATAAGTTTTTAATATAACCTTTGAAATAGTTTATTCTCAATATACAGTACTCTTTCTAGATTGCAAGATTGATTTTAATTTATATTATAATTATAAAGATAAACGTTTAATACAACGCGCATCTCTATAGGATTTTCAACGAAACAGTAATCACTCTATATTTATTATAAATATTTCCTCCTGTCACTTGGTAAATATTTATTATTGAGAAATTGTTTCTGAAACAGATGGTTGACGTATGGCGACATCTGTCACAAATAATCTGTGGTTATATGTAATACAAATATTTGGCGCGATTTTCGGAAAAACATGAAATTTTATCAAACAAATAAATAAAAGCAAAATAGATTGGAAAATAATATACTTCCATTTCAAAAAAATTTTTAATATCTGTAAAATATGTTTATCATGTTATATTCTCTATCTGCACTATATAATCGTCACAGCTGTCAAATTCATAGGAAATGTAATTGCACATTAATAAAATATTATTATATTAATAAAACTAAGAAAATACTCTTAAGTAATCTAAATAATTCTGAAATAATATTAATAAAGATTAAACTAAGAAAGCTTACTATAAATTGTGTATATATGTTATTTTACTATTAAAATGTCATGACATAATAAAAATTAATTTATTTAAATATAATTTAATATTAGATATAACTACAATGCTCCAACTATATTTATTAACACAAAAACATACATCTAATGGTATAAAATAAATTATTATATTAAAATTCGGCCTTACATCTATTCTTATAAGAATCTGAGATTACAATGTTAAAATAATTTACATTATATGGTTATCACTACAGATTATCATCATCATCGGATATATCAGATATTTCAGGTAAATCTATCGCAAGAGAAAAATTAATAGACGGCAATTTTATGTGCTCTTCATCAAAAGATCTTTCAAAAACCAATTTTGGAACTTCTAATAAGGTGGGCGTTCCTAGAAAGAAAAAAAAAAGCAAGAAAATGTGGATCATAAATTCACAAGTGAAAAAATAGTTGTATATGTTGAGTTTTATACCTGACGTCATTAGTTCTCTCTCTTCAAGAGGTTTTATATTCTCTTTCTCCTTAGTAAATAGATCTTTAAATTCTTTTTCTATAGTCTCAATATATCCATAATCTGTACAAAAAAAAATTGATTTGTATGAGAGTACTTTATTATATTACTATTATATAATATAATTAAATCGTCTATTTATTAAATAAAAACAATTGTCTACACATACCAAATTTATATTGATCGTCATCCCAATATGCTAATTTTTCTGGTTTAGAAAATTGCTTGATATTTTTTTTAAAAGGCAATGGTTTTTTGAAGACAGCTTCATTTAATTGTCCTTTTGTATTTTTCTTAATCACAGTTGTTTCTTTTAGAACAGATTCTTTGAACGTGGAGGGTTGCGCAATTAGCTTCTACAAAGAAAATAATTTTGTAGCAGACAAAGATTAAAGATTCAACAAATTTACAAAGATATACAATTAAATTTTGATACTAACTAGAAGTAGAATACAATATTATTAATTTTATTACCTTTGTTTCCTTTCCTGGAGATATTGGGCGTCCGCTATTATCTATTTGTGTTACTTTCAACTTTTGACAATCCTGTTCTTTATTGCCACATGTATTTTTCTTAATATTAACTGAATGTGTGCTATGAGATACATTCATGTCAGATTTGGATCTTATTGATAATCCTTTTGGTTTGGTGCCCGTAGCTTTAAGGGAATTCAGTTTAATCTCGTGAGACATTTCAGATTGCCCAGTAGGTTTCATCATATGGCCTATGGAGAATTTATACAATAAATTATTAATATTATGTATATGTGTGTGTGTGTGTATATATATATATATATATATATATATATATAATATTGTATATAATGTAAATTATTAACATTTATGTATATGAATCATACTTTTATCAAAATAAGTCTTGCTCACCTCTGTCAGATTCGGCAATTCCGCCTAGTAAATTAAATATATTAGACATTATGCAATTATGTGCACGAGGCGCGTGTATCCTTGGTTTTTTGTGGCTTTCCACCTATCTCGCAAAATTATTTTAAATCTGCAATTTTTTCTTCAACCTCTAACCAACGTAGGAGAGTTATTTTCACTACTCATCTATAATCTATAGTCTATTATTTTCGCTCGTCGTTTGAAAATAAAATAACCGTTTACAGTTTATATATCCTCTTTATGCGCCTGCGTTTGACTTGTTTACGTGCTGAATTGATCGAAAAGAGGAAAGATCGTTTTTCAACCGCTAAAATAAAGTAGCCTTCGCGAACGCCATCTATCTAATAAAGAGAGCGACTACAAGTGGCGCCATTTTCAAATCATGTATTTTTTTAACGCGACAATTTTCTATCAAATTAAACAAAAAAGATTTACATTTTATATATATCAAATTATAATCTTGTAAAAAAATCGAAATCTCCATACTCTCTTTCAAGATACTTAAGGAAAAATAATATATAAATAAATAAGATATGTGTACACAACTGAATTTTGAACATCCAAGAAGTTATTCATACGATAAATAGTGATAACAAATAAGAGAAAAATGTAATTTTCCTCCTTCCCGACTAAAAAAACATATTACAGTTGAATAAATTACATGTAGAGAAAAAGAATGTGATTCAGAGATATAATTTAAAATGTCTCATGTAAAACAATATATATATATATCTTTATTGATAATATATTTTATTAAAAGAGATATAATGCACTGTCAGTAGCAAATATTCAAATATCTGTATAGACAAATGATTTTTGATATATGTGTATATTATAATATAGATTTGTATAAGTATATAATGACCCCTAACGCACTGATAATGCGTAAGCATCTTACAAAGGCCATTATAATAACAGAAAGCCTACCAACTGCTTACAGTGGAATGCTTTAAGACAGGTCTGTCAAATTGTCGAGCCTATATGCTATCAATTAGACAGGCCTGCTTGAGGAGAAATTTGCACAATAAATCCTGTATATACAATTATTTACTACATACACATAGATGAAAGAATATGCATTTGAGAGGAAGCGATGTATAAAAATATTTAACAAAAATATTAATATTTAAAACAGAGTAAAGAATCAAATATAAACAGACGTTCATTTTCTTTCTCAATGTTTGATTAATAAAGATTTGCTTTAGAAATAGTATGTGAATACTATTCTTTCGTCTATGCGTAGCGCAATTAAGTTAAACGCTTATAAATGCTACATGTTATAAATAAATCTTTGAGCTTCTGTAAAAAAAAATTTCCACTGCTACTGTTAAAATTTTGTCATTACTTTTTGTTTCTTGTGACATTTCTCTTCCTTTATTACAATTTATGAAAAAGATCCACCAATCTTTCTTTCTTCTGCAAAGCAACAAGTTGTAAACAGTATGTTGCATTAAGATTAACAGTAGCATCTTCTTTCCTCCTCATCTTCAAGCCATTCTAATACTTTGGATGATTTGAAACACGGCTGTAACAAAAAATATATACATTATTTTCTCAACTAAAGTGTGTTTTATGAGAATCCAAAAATCCCAAATATAACTATTAGATATAAATAAAAAAAAAAATATATAAAAAAAAAAGATAAAACAACAAGCTTATAAAGTAGGCAAGTTTATAAAGTTACATGTATTGCAAATTTCATGTATTCAGACTGTTATATTTATGTTGCACTTACCAGATCCACAAACAACAAAGAGGAATAAAGCTAGGAGCCAAGGACCAACGGGAGAGCTCTCTTCTTGCGATTTCTAATATTAAGAAAAATTTCTTTTCAATACAGCTATAGACATAAATCAAACATAAATATAGATATAGAAATAAATTAGATTAGATAATTTTTCGCAAATAAACATTTATCTATAACCTCAATATGTATCTCGATTTGACAGCTGTCTATTTTCGCGATCAAAAATTTAGCGTGGAATCGCAAGCGTGTACACGTTATCCTCTCATCTACTCCATCCCCTATCCATATGTCATTTTTTTGGGGGGACAGAACATCTTGGAAGTTTGACAAATCTCTAGATATGTAATATTTTTTTTCTTCCGTTTCCTTCTTTTTCAAACCGGATATATTCGACATATCTTATCGAGCGAATGGAAATGTGCATCCTTGTAAATTCTCGTTGAGAGAGAGGATCTATTGTACATCGGTCTCGAGGTTCAAAACCACCGACTTACCGATGATTTGGGAACGTTTCCCCGTAAGGTGATGTTCTTCGTCGCCTTCTCGTTGGCGATACGCATCCTCTGCTTCGGCGCCATCGTCGGATGCCCTGGATATAAGTGCGTCTCACGAAATAACGAAGCACGAACTCGACGTGGACGAGCCGCACCGTCAAGGCACCGTATGCGTGTCCGGTGTCCGGCGTTTTACGAACGTGTGCAGTTGCCTCGCGACGTGCGCGCTGGCGTGACGTGACACGTGAAGTAAAGCTGCGCGACAGCTCGACGGCTCCTCGTGCCACACTGTCACCACGTTGGTCAATTGAGCGAATTCATTTCGCCACTTGTCCCTAAATAACTGATTCCCATTCACCCACATTTATTTTAGCTGCAGTATTTACTTGCAATTACGTAAAAAAATGAAACGCTTGGATAAAGGAAGAAAAAGCTCCAGCTTCCGTTACATGCGGCGGCGGGAATTTTGAATGTCGTGTTACGTTGTTAAAAATTCTCCCCGCTTTTAGAGAAATTATGTAAAATAATTTTTAAAAAATAAATAAACAATAATAATTAACGTGGAGATTGCAAAATCGTAAAATTTTCTCCCCACGAGGCTTCCCACAGTTTTTCAGGTACAAAATAATTCCCTGAGAAATTCTAAATAACTTTTTCCAGAAGATAACAACTCTCTTTAATATGTAATTGGCAAAATGTAGAAAAGGAAACGAGAAACGCGATTTTGTTGTGTATACGTAGAAATTTTATATTTTTTTAGAATCGCTACATCTAACAACAAATCGTTTATTTTCGAAGACTCTCCCCGACATTAGTCTTTAGCGGTAAAATTATTGAAATATAATACACTCGTCGTTATATTTTTTTTTTTCGCGAATAATATCCACAGGTATACCTATCTCTAATTGTGTTATGGAATTTTAACTTCTCACTTTTTTTTTTTTTCAACGGCAATCAACGCGATATACGGTGCGGAAGAAAATTGCGAGCAAGGATTCGTTCAAAATAACAATAGAAATATTCGAACGAAGGGAAAAGACAATACAAAGTCACAATACCGCACATAAGGAAATCTTACTGTCAGTACTGTGCATTCACGATTTGTCCTCTTCATTTAAACTATCATTCTAAAACCTAATAATAAGTTAAGAGCTTTCCGCTGATAATGAAATTGGCAAATTGATTTGACAGTTGTAGTTGACAATTTGAATACAGTCACAGTTGTCTCTATTGCACAATTTGTGTATCATTGCAAAAGCCTTATAAAACTATCGTGTTAATAAAATTATAATATACTTTTGCTTTTCCATGTTTAATCCATATCTGTTTATTAGAGCTTTCAATATAAGATTCTACTTTGCAATAATTTTTTTTTAAGAGTTGGAAAACTCGGTTAGTAAACTATTACATTTTATTTTACCCAAATTAAAAGCTCTCTTTTGCCAAAAAACAAGATGCGACTTCTCAATCCTCGCGTGATAACTCGATCAATTTTCTACTCTGTCCACAAGTGAGACAGCGACAAATATTGCAGCATATAGAGACACGCCAAAAAGTACACATGTTCGTATGTATAGGAATGCAATCATGTAATTATATGTATATGTGTATGTATGTTTGTGTGTGTGTGTGTATGTGATATGTACACATATACATATATAATTATTAAAGTAAATATATAAATATTAATCGTGTTATTGATAATTCTATTGATATATCAATTTAATAAAAAAAAAAATATATATATAACAGTAACATTAAATTTGCACGATTCCGGAATTTCCATTTATGATTACTCAGACTCACATATGGGATTCGACTAATACTTACAATTATCATTTTATTATTGACAAATGACTGCATTAGCGACACGTGCACGCGTACTAGTACAGTAGAATCCGTTTACAGAGCATCTTTACTTGCATCAAATATAGCGATTCAAAAAAAAGAATTAATAAATGAGGCGCGAGAACATTGTTTTGTTTTTTTTTTTTCTAATGCTAAGTAGATACGTGACGCGTGTTTTGTTGGAAGAATAATAACAAGGACACGCATCGATCGGTGATGCCGCTTCTAGTCGCGGTTGCATTCATTGAGCCAATGATAAACGTGAATTTGAAAAAAAAAAAGAAAAAAAAGAATCGCATTCTCAGTGACGTGATGAGCTGCTTCAGGACAGATGAAGAAGTATGTATACTTCATTTCGTCGAGAACCTCATGAACATCACTTGCTCACAGGAATTACATCGTTTAAAAAAACGATGTAAATGATATATACTATATTCAGCGACGTGTACTTTAGTCTATCTTGACTGTGGAATATATCTTCCGCACGAACGCGTTGGTGCCGATGTATCCGACTGTTCCGCACATGATACCCAGAGCTAAGCTGAACAACGCCATGTAACCGAAATAAAACGCCGTTTGGAAGAGACCGTACATTCTGTGAAAATAAAAAAAAACCCGTCAAACGATTACAGAGACTTTCATTGATCAGTATGAGAAATTATTGTATCTCTACTCACTTAGTTTTGAAGAAAAAGTAGTAAAAGGAATAAATGTAGACGTAACCGGCTGTCGAGGCCGCTGCAAGAAAACTCGTCCACTGCCTGGGAAAGATATCTACATTGTACACAAACCGTATATTTGGGAAAAGAGAAGATAATATATAAACAAGCTAGACTTACCATCGATAGTCTTCGGCATTTAGCAAGAAATATGTACATACAATAGTGACACACACGGTCACTATCATGAGAATAACGAATACTAATAACATAAAGCCATAAACGTAGTAAATCTTGTATGCCCAGAATGAGGTAAAAATGAAGTACCTAAAAGAAGCGTACCTCGAGGTCAGTGTGTGCACGGGAGATTGATCGGATGAATAATTTAAGGTATCTATATATAAAGAGCATACATTTCAATAAAGATCGAACCAAAGGGTAAGATTCCACCGAGCATTATAATCACTAGCGGTTCCATAAACCACTTTTTCTCAGGTATCGGTCGAGGCACCGCATTCACGCGACACGGAGCGTCCGGTGTCCCGGCGAGATTTCGCCCTAGAATCGTACCTACCATTGTCAGCGGTAATATCACAAATATGCAGATACACGTTACTGCGACCTGCACACACAATGTACGATTGACGATGATCGTATGTCAGCGTAATGACTTCTATGTAAATTTATCGAATTTAATGAGCAGTTACGAACCATGGATCCGAAAGGTATCGCTCTGCTGGCATGGTAATACATAGCGATGAAGTTGATGAAGAAAGCAGTGCCACAGACCATAAGCGGCAACATGAAAGCGCTGAGGACCATCTGTTTAATCCACACGCGTCCGCCCATTCGCGCGTACAGTCCACTACCCGCGTAACCGTTGATAGGCGATGTGGCGGCGTACACGAATATCGCTGTTGATAGCATCGATCCGCGTTCTGTATACAACTCACCCAGGATAGCGAAGATAATTACGCTCAGTACAACTACTGTAACCTGTATGTAAAAGATTAGAAAAGAAGCGCCTTACAATTTTATTCTTCTACTTTAAAGAATCAGTAAAAGCGAGTATCTCCAGCGAATACACACCTGGTAGCCTGCACCTATAAGAGCTGAGAAGAGCATAGCGTGACTCGCAGGCCTGAAAACGTCTCCATGAACCTGCTTCCAGCCATATTCGTCACCCAAATCCCTCTCCATATCGTCCATCTCTTCGTCCCTGCTGTATCGAGCATAATCTTTTCTCAAGGTACGCATCAGAATCATTGACACAAGTCCAACAAGGAAGATGACCATCATGAAACTGTTGAAGATACTAAACCAATGTATCTGCAAAAATTATTTGTAATTTTTCATGTATTATATTTTATATCTATTATTTAAGGTAACAAAGGAGAATGCTATTTGTAATAAGAATAAGAAGCTTACTCTATGCTGAAAGAAGTTAGGATCCAGATACTTGTCAAATCTATCTTCAAATTTGACGTTACTCTTCTTCCAATTGACTTCATAGCTGAAAGGTATACGCGCGCCCTGCACCAGCTTCACCTTGTTTTCGCTGGTCAGATTAACATCTACTATCTGTTTACCATTGTACCCAATATCAAACTTTTTATGCGTCCAGATATAATAGGAATCTGATACCGCGTCGGTATTTTCCAATTCTCCTACAACACCTGTAATACAAGAATTTCATCAAATGTCTGATTCTGTAACCTTATAAATATAAATATACATATGTAATAAAAAGAAATCTTTCAATTACCCCATATTGGCAAATCGTCAATATACATTTGGTACCAATATTGATTCTTTATCGCGTATACAAATGCCTTCTGGCTTTCTTCATTTAGACTTATCTGGCAGTATTCTGTTTTTGAGATATCCTCTGAAACAGAAGGAGGTTTAGGATTTTTCTATCTGAGGCACCTCTAATTAAGTACCGTTATCCAAGCAGTATTTATGCGTTCATATACTTATTATAAATGTATCATTACCTTTGAATTCGATATCTAAGCCACTGAACTTCAATTCAATGCCCTGTAGAGCCTCCGATAAGGTCTCGTGATAGTGATTAATGACATTCTTGGTGCCTGTACAAAAGGGTAAAGAGTAATAGGAGTATGTCTCCTGACGATTATGATACGGTCCCACAGTGCTCATCCATAAGACAACCTCATCGCCATCCTCGTACTAAGAACAAACAACAAAATATATCAGTCTGTTAATCATAATAATTTTCCAATCTGTATTATACAAATTCTATAAAGAGAAAAAAAGAAACACAATGTGGCTATAATTTTAAAAAGACAATATATCAAGATGGAATTCTGACCAATGATAATTAGACGCGGTGGAATTGCTAATATCGAGCAAAGATACGGCATACCTATACATGAAAGTGGTATCACGCAAATTTATTCAACGTGATAACGAAGCAGAGAAAGAGATAGACATACAATTGAAGAGAGAAGGATTTCGTGACGTCTTCACTTTAAATGCCAACACCATAGATTCGAATGACAATCTGGAGGTTCGAAAGAGGGGAGCAGGCTGAAAACGCAATGAGTACTCACGACGTGATTGTGTTCGTCGGCACAGGCCAGCAAGGATAGCAGGCTAAAGGCCAGAAAGTGCAGTAGCAGTCCTTCCCGATGCATGTTTATTTATTCCTGAAGGAGAAAAAGGCGCGCCGACCGGCCGGGCGCCCTTTTACGCGAACGCAGAAACGAGAGATCCCACCAGCGTGACACCACGACGACGACGGACAATCCCCATAGATTTCGTAATATCGTCACCGAGCGCGTTTACGGCCAGCAGAAACACCGGACACGGGACGGACGGACACGTATTATGCAGGAGGGATATCCTGCAAGGTGCGGTATATATCGTTATTATACGCGACCGTTGATACGCGACGTGGTCTGTTGACAGCTTTCGTTCGTCGCGCCGTCAGATGACGCTCGTCCAATTCCTCTCGCTTTCGCGCCTCGGAAGATGAACCGCCGCCAATCCGGATCAAGCGGAGCGGCCTCTGATTGGCCAATCAGAACGACGGCAACAAAAATTTATTTGCAATAGAAAAAAGATTTCTAGGCCGCTATTCAGACCATCTGATTGGCTGAACGTAGTCTTAAGTCGACTAAAAACATGTCTTAACATGATCTTATATATAAGAACCGATTATAAATACCGGACCTATATTTTCTCTAAAAAAAAACAAACTCTTCTATTGGATATTGAAAATAGCCTGATCACTAGGCTATGATACAATCATAGACTTGTATACAGAGTGTCCCATTTTAAGTGTTTACCTCAAATATCGGGTGGAAGTCTATTGACAACGTCGCCAATTGGCCAGTTTAAAATGAGGCTCTCTGATTGGTTAATCGTTGCTGATGACCCTAGGCATCGGTCGATATAAGTGGCTGTGGTCAATCGTGACGTGTCAAACGATCAAAATACTGCAACTTTGAAGCCTTATAACTCGAAAAGTATTTAATGAAAAAATATTTTATTATAGTGTTTTGGAAAGCTCTCGAAGTCAGCTAAAAGAATATGTAACAAAAAATAGGGGGTGCCATTTAAAAAAATTGAGGTGACCTTCAAATGACTCTTCAAGGTCAAACTAATGGTACCATCTTATGGCCCCCTCAAAACCATACAACACATGTCTGAATTCGTTTTCTCTAAAATCAAAAATAAGAGAGATATTTAGGGTGGACACTTAAAATGGGACACCCTGTATAGGTTTATAAATAGCTCGCGACAAATTTCCTTATCTTGATTGGTCAATCGAACCATAGACGTGTGACATCAGATGTTCCTCACATGTATCTCACATGTCAACAAGGATCACGTGGCCCCTAGTAGCGTGTATATATAATATATATATATATATATATATATATATATATATGTATATATCTGACGGACTAAAATTTTTAAATCCATCATTTGACAAGCATTGAAATAAATGTGATAAAAAAATCTTTATTTCTCATTAATTAAATAATATATCTAAGCGTATACAAATCCCTACCGAGGCACAAGTGATTAATGATGTAATTGACATTTGACATTTGCGTCTGAAATGATTAATAATTTTTGTCGATCCTCATATCTCGCGACGTTCCTACTTGCGAATGTTACATCAGCAGAAATGGGAACAAGTGTATGTCCGGATATATATATATACACAGTGTCAGTTACTAGAAATAGCAATTTATAATTCACGTTAGCAAGAGTGGGAATGTGATAACATAAGCGCAACGTGCATATGCAAAGTAATACGTGGACAAACGTGGCGCGCGAAAGTAAGTACATCTAATCAGCTAGAGCTACCTGTTTCCTTGCTATTTAATTAATACTTTATTTTACAATGTCAATCATTAATTAAAAAATACTACAATTACCCCGTAATATTATATAATGTTAATTGAGCTTTTTTTTTTTTTTACAAAGATTTCTCTACATTTTTTTTATAACAGCAGGATCTGTATCACATACGTGTAGCAACGATCAATAATCTCGTAAAGTCTACGATTATTTGAAGAAAAAGAAAATGTGTGGAATTTGGGCACTGTTTGGATTGGAGACGCAGTCGTTGGTCTGCATTTGCGAAAATTTTGACAAGATATCGCACCGTGGTCCAGAAGCTTTCAAAATTGAATTTGATAATAGAGTCAAGGTATATTGCTTTTGTTAAAATTAGAATTCTTACATTACTAGTGCTGTGATATTCTTTACTTCTCATAAATATTTTTTTTTACAGAATGGATTTCTAGGATTTCACAGATTAGCCATTGTAGATGGTCTCTATGGAATGCAACCAATGAGGATACTCAAATACCCAAATCTTTTCCTTTTGTGCAATGGAGAATTGTATAATTGCGATAGAGTAATATATTATATTTTTGCATATTTGCTATGTGTTATTGAAAACAATATCGTTGATTTGAACAAAAAAAATTTTGATAATGTTACATAATTATAACAAGTAGAATCAAATTTATCATTTGATATAAAAAAATTATGAGCTGTTGAAGATGATGGATACTTTTTAACAATAAAAATCTATCATTAATAGAATATAATAATATAAATATGTATAAAAATATATTAAAGCAACAACTATGTTATGTAAGTAATATATTTATATGCTTCTTTACATATATTTATACATATATTTGTATCATATTTCATCAATATGATAGATTTATTTAAAAAGTATCATTTTTAATAGATCTAATTTTTTTTGTAGCAAGAAATATGACACTTTAAATTATTATTTTTGTATTTTACATTAAATTATACATGTACATGAAATTTTATTGAAAATGATGAAATAATTATTATAATAATTATTTTTATCAAGTAATATCAGTATAAATACAGTTTAATCAGTATAAATACAATATTGCAGCTACAAAAACAATATCATTTTGAATATGCTACTAAATGCGACGTGGAAGTGATTATGCATTTATATGCATGTACTGGTGCTGACAATGTTGCTCGATCTTTGGATGGTGTATTTACATTTTGTTTAATGGATGTTGTCAAAAGAAGAATTCTAATAGGCAGAGATCCATATGGTGTAAGACCACTATTTAGATTACGTTCAGATGATGGGCAATTAGCCATTTCTTCAGAAAGCAAGGTACTTGTATTAATAATTAAATAATTTTTTCTTAAAATCTTTGTTCATTATAAATGCATCTCCATAAAATAACTTACTAATGTGACAAAATTATTTTAGGGTTTAATGGAAATTACAAAACACATAAAGGGCAAATGGACACTAGAACCATTTCCTCCAGGCCATTACGAGGAATATGAAATTTTACATGATGGTCGAACAAAGGTTTTGTCTAGTATCGGTTATCATAAATCTGGTGAAAAACCTTCTTTCCATATGTATGTGCCTTGGTCTAGTAAGTAGATGAAATTTTATTAACACAAAGTACATTTTATAATGTATAATGTATATATATATATATATATATATATATATATATAATGTCTAATTTATAATATAATATATCTCTAATTTATCTTTTACAGCCTTGAATGCAAAAGATATCTCTGGAAATATTCGAAAGCTACTTTCAGCAGCGGTGGAGAAACGATTAATGGCCGACAGACGGATAGGATGTCTGTTGTCAGGTGGATTAGATTCTAGCTTGGTTGCAGCTCTACTAGTGAAACTGGCAAAAGAACATAATTTACCATATAAGATTCAAAGTTTTGCGATAGGTATGGGCGATAGTCCAGATATTATTGCTGCAAGACAGGTTGGTCGAAATTTTCACACTTTTACCCCATATTTTCTGTATCAGTTGTTACATGAAAGCTTAAATTTGGTATTATATAGGTTGCGGATTATATTGGAAGCGAGCATCATGAAATTATTTTTACTGAGAAAGATGTAATTGATGTATTGAATAAAGTTATTTATTCACTAGAAACGTATGATATTACAACTATTCGAGCTTCAATAGGGTAAGACAATTATATTAAGATATATAAATTAATTAAGTATATTTAATTCAGTTTTTAAATTATTCATTGTTACAAATTAAGAAATTGTAGTATAAAGATTCATATGTAATCTTTTTTGCTTTTCTTTTACTTTACAGAATGTATCTCATTTCGAGGTATATAAAACAAAATACAGAAACAACTGTGATCTTCAGTGGAGAGGGTGCAGATGAGCTGGCACAGGGCTATATTTATTTTAGGGATGCACCTAGCGCAGCAGACGCTCACAATGAATCTCTAAGATTATTGAAGGACATATATTTATATGATGGTTTAAGAGCTGATCGCACCACAAGTGCATTTAGTTTGGAGTTAAGAGTTCCATTCCTAGATCTGCAATTCACGTCATATTATTTGTCATTGGATCCCAATACAAGACAACCTCAAGGTAGAATAATGTCGTTTGAACATTACGAATAATTTCAAATAATATTAATTAATTGTGCGCAAAGGAAAGCATATTGAAAATCGAGTACCAAGTAAATCTTATGTGTACAGATGGAATTGAGAAGCATTTATTAAGATCTGCTTTTGATGGGACTGGTTTATTACCTTCGCACATCCTGTGGAGACATAAAGAAGCTTTCAGTGATGGAGTTGCGTCTATCAAAAAATCTCTTTTTCAAGTGATTCAAGAAATAATAGAAAATCGTATCGATGATGAAGATTTAAATTCAGCTTACATAAAATATCCTCATTGCACACCAAGAACAAAAGAAGCACTCTATTACAGGTAATGGTGTATTATAGACATGTAAACATTTTAGTAAGCAAACTCTTACTGTTTGATCTTAATGCTTAATCTTTTATTTGTATTAGAAATATCTTTGAATCGTATTACAAGGGACAAGCGGAAAGTTTTACACCCTATTTTTGGATGCCACGCTGGGTAAAAAACGTTACGGATCCCTCTGCTAGATTCATCAAACATTATGCTGCAAACTCTGATGAAAAAGATCGGCTACAAACACCTTAAAATAGAACATAAACATAAAAAATATAATCGTAGACTCTCCCTCTGATACTTTTACATAAAACTCAAATATTATATAAATTAATACACTGCTATAAAATATTTTTTTTTCGATTAATTCAATATATAAATAAAGAAATGTTTCATTAATCTTGTATACATAACTTTCTCAAAATTTTTTAAATTTGAAGAAAAATGAAATATATGTTTATAGATGTATATATACAGAAGGTTCCACTACAAATATTTATGGTCATCTTTTATTTTCTAAATTAAAGAAAATAGAGTTAAAAGATGTATACCAAATTAAATAATTTAGAACTATTGTGAACAGTTGTATTTGTAAAAAAATCTATCTATCATATAGAAAACGTAAAAAATACATAATTTTTTTTACAATAACATGGATATTTCGGTATAATTAAATTTGTAGTATCGTTGAAAACGAATATAAGAATGTACGACCTAATAGAATTATTTTACACAAGTTTAATTAATTTGAAATTTGACGGGCGATTTATTTCCCTATACATGTATGGCGGCGCATGCGCAGTCAAAAACTAGCGCACATTGTAGGCAACGCTGAAAACTAAAATCCCTATTTTTTTTTTTTTTTTTTTTGAAAGGGAGAAATTTGTGCGCAACTGTTGTACACTCTGAGTAGAATTAAAATTCACAGAGCGAGAAACACAAGTAAAGAGTAAGGTTACTTCGATCTCTACCACGTGCTCGTGGATAATAATTATATAAATTATAACAGCTAAGTATTAAAAATCTTATTATAAAGAAACCAAAGAAAGAATACAAAGAGACAGTTCTGTGTCAAAGATGTAGAGATGCGTGTTGAGCACCTAGGAGTCTTCGATTAAAAAAGGAAAGTGAATAGAAAATATTTTCGAGATACATTTTGCTAAATAAACTTTTACAAATAAAATGGCTAAGCTGCCTCGATTAGGAAGCAGGAAGAAGGCGAAGCGATGGGCCAAGGGTCAGAGTTCCAGTTCCAACCCAACGACCACGAAGCATCGCGAACAGGCCCTAGGTATGTTCTTCAAGGATTTTTCTGGCACGCCGGGTATCACGACGGAAGATCTACAGAAGCACGACGCCATCCAGGGTAGCGGCCAGCCGCGGTTTGACAGAGTCCACCACGACGAGGTTCAAGCTGAGAGCACCGTCAACAGTTCCGACACGTTCGCCAGCAATTTCAGCAACTGCACCAACCTCTCCTTCAGCAAGTTCCTCAGCCACTTCCAATCGACCTCGCTCCTACACTCGGAGATGCTGGCGGTGTTGTCAACTGTCACAGACATCATCAAACAGCATGACGGTAAAGAAAGCTCGACGGAGTACTTTGCAACTTTGATGTCTACCCTGAAGAGGCTCGAGTCCTCCGAAGATGATACTGTCGTAGCTGCGACGCTATCTCTGCTCGGAATGTGCTTGAAAACAGTACCTAGGGCTGTACTCAATTTGCAATTTGGCGAGACTAGTCAGACCTTCCTCGAGATCCTTTCTAAATATGTCGCAGGTGACAACTTTCTCATCCTGCGACACTGCATAGGTTGTCTGTCGGTGCTGTTAAGGGCGCAAGAGGCTGCTGCCTGGACCGACTCCTCGACAACGAGAGTGATGGACGCTATATTATCATTCACCACTCACGCCAAGCCCAGGGTACGCAAGTCTGCTCAACATGGCATATGCGCCATTCTCAAAAGCAGCGATATGATGAAGAGTGAGACGCCACCGATACATCATCCGGGTGCGGAACAGGTCGCGACTCATTGCATCGCGCAATTAAATGCCGCCTGTAAACCAGGATCGTCGCTGGGACTCCTCACTGTTCTGCACACCCTCACATTGTTGAAGGATATAACGCATCTACTGCCAAAGTCGCAGGTGAAAAGCATCTGTGAGTATCTGTTGAGTTTGATGACGTTGAAGAATGCCCTGGTAACATCGTGCAGTCTGCAAGCACTCCACGGATTGTTTGTCTCGGAGCCGTCAGAGGACACGTTGACTTTGCAAGTAAACGCGGATATCATTAAAGCCCTTTACGACATTCAACCCTCCCCGAGCGACACGCAGTCCATCTTAGCGTGGTTGACGGTTATGCAGGACGCTCACTGGAACCTGATACGCAACTTGTTCAAAACGTCCAGCAACGTCGGGCTGAGCGTGGTGGACGATCTTATAACGAGAATGTTGAACAAGTGTCTGGAACTCTGGTTATGCAACAAGATGGAAGTCATAACCGGCTCGTCGAATACCGTCAAGATCATTCTGCAGGAGTGTGTGGCACCTCTCTGCGAAAGCGAGGAACGAATTACCAAGTACAGTTCCACTCTGAATCAAGTTATCTGCCTTATGCACAAAGCGTTGAGTTATCAATATCTTGAGGCCTGGCCTCAGATCTTTCATCTTGTAGCCTTGCTCTTCAAAAATATCGGCAAGACCAAGCTTCAGGGACTGGCAGATATTGTCGTGTCCCTGGGACAAATGCGGGATTCTTACAACTTTGCGTACAACAGCAACGTCGAGTACGCTATTGGAGCTGCGATTAAAACCATGGGGCCGCAGGTCGTACTGAGCATCCTCCCTCTTCGAAACGACGACGACACGATAAACCTGAAGCGAAGCTGGCTGATCCCGTTGTTGAAAGACTGCGTAACGAGCGGCACCATCTCCTTCTTCAAGGACGTTCTGCTACCGATTGCTCTGACATGCGAGAAGAAGAGTAAGGAAGACGTAGAGGGAAAGACGTACGAATTTCTGATACCACAAATCTGGTCAATCTTGCCTAGTATATGCAACGATGCGAGCGATGTGAAGGACAATTTTAAGAGCATCGCCAGGTTGTTAGGTATGACAATCAGCGATCGGAAGGACCTAAAGTCACCCGTAATGGCGGCGCTAAGGAAGCTGATCGGAAAAGCGACGCGAGACGAATGTGTTGACGACATCGCCGAGCTCACTCGCTTCGCCAAGAACTTTTTACCAATTCTCTTCAACTTGTACACAACAAGACCGTGCGGTACAGACGAAGAGGGCCAACGTCTCGCCGCGTTCGAAACGGTCAAGACTTACATGACGATCACCAACAGCAACCTGGCAAACGAGATGTTCGAACGTGCGCTGGGGAAATTCGACGAGCCCGGTGTGGATGACTTCTTCAAGGAGAGCGTTTACGATCTGATAAGAGTGCTGATCGGCTATACGGACGTCGATAAGATAAAAAAGTACTACGACATATGCATGCCAGCCCTCAAAGACAATAGCAAACAGAAGGAACAGAAAAAGGCCTATCGCTTCCTGGAGCAGGTGTGCGTAAGTGACCGGGAGGTGTGCAAACAATTTTTGGAAGAATACAGACGCGAGATTCAGAAAACATTAATAACATCAGCGACCAGCGTGATTAAGTCGAGCCAAGGTGCTCGTCTACGATGCCTGATGCATCTCGTCAAGTTGCATCCGCAGCTTGAGAAGACTAAATTCCTGGAGGCCGTCGTACCGGAGGCTGTGCTCGGCGTCAAGGATATAAACGAGAGATGCCGCAATACGGCATATCAGTTGCTCAACGTGATCGCCGAGAGGTTCCTGGACAATTCAGAGTACCTCAAGAATTATACAGATATGTTGATGGTGGGTTTAGGCGGCGAACAGAAATATATTAGCGCTACTCTATTGGCTCTGGCGTCTCTCACTTATCATTACAACGGTGCTCTGGGCGTGGAGACTATCGCTGAGATCCTGGGGTTCGTTTGTACGATTCTGACGAGTCCCACGAGGGAGGTGGTAGAGTCCGCGTTGTCCTATGTTAAGGTGTACATTACCGTGATGCCGTCTAGCGTCGTAGGTCCGACGTTACCTCAGATCATCGACGGTCTGTCGCAGATGAATGAGGATTGTAAACGTCACTTTCGTCAAAAGGTACGCGACATCTTTACAAAGTTTATAAGAAAGTACGGCATAGGGCCGATATCGAGCATGGTACCAGCCTCGGACGTGATCTTGCACAAAAGGCTGAAGAATATCAACAAGATTGAGGATGCCAAGAGGAAGAAGCGAGAGCTTGAGAGAGCAAAGAAATTGGAGAATGATAAGACCATGGAATTTGACGTCCAGAAGAAACCTATAACTATGGAGGAGATATTGGCTGATAGCGACGAGGAATTCCAAGCTACAGAAAACGAGGAATCGAAGGGCAAAAAGAAGAAGACGCCGAGGAAGGATGCTTGGATTCAAGAGACCGAGGAGGACATAGTCGATCTTATAGACCCCGCAGCTGTTAGAAATATCACAAGTTAGTTTATCATTAACTTTTTAAACATGAAGCTTCTTATACATAAACATTTCTCTTGCAATTGATTTAGTACAGTAATTGATTTTCTGCCTTCTTCTAATTTTTCTTTTGGTTAATTAAACCGATTCTTAATTGATCTTCTATGTATTGTTCTTTCTTCTCAATTAGAAAAAAGCAGAAAATTCATTAGCTCTCAATTAACTGTAATTGATGTTGATAGGACGGCTCAATAATTGCAAAAAAAAAAAACGATTCGCATTATTAAATTTTGTTTTAGCTACACAACCGGGTGTGACAAATCCGACGATCTCGGTGAAAAAAGCAAAAGATCATGGCTTCAAAACCGCACCCGACGGTCGCCTCATTATCACGGATGACAACGAGAGGGACAGTGACACAGAGGAGAGGAGTAAAAAAAAGAAAGCTTTCCTTCAAAATGATTCAGAAGAGGACGATTACAGTAAGACTAGAATTTATCCAGTTCAATTGTGTGTTAATGATCTCTTGTATATCTCATGATAACTTTATAAATTTTACAAAGATGATGATGATGATGGTGGTATATCAGTGGCGTCCGCGAAAAATATCAGCAGGAAACGTAAATATAGCGAGAGTATGTCGGATGTGATGAGCTTGAAGAGTCAGTCAACGTCGAAATATCGAGGTACGTTTATAAATTTTTCGACTGGAGGTCGATTATCTCAAACCGTCTTTCATTTCCTCGTCTGATAAGTTTTTATTTTTCTCAAGAAATTATTCGATTTTTTATTCTCTAGCTGGTGGCTCGGGCATTCACCGACCACTAAAAGCGAAAAAGGTGGAACGCGAACACGGCTCGGAATATCGCGCAATGAAGGCCGGAGGAGATATTAAGAGGAAGGGCAAGCCAGACCCTTACGCATATTTACCCTTAACGAGAGCCGCATTGAATAAGAGGTCAACAATATATTTATTTTATATCACATATATATTTACATAAATTAAGTTATATTAATGTATTTGTCATATCACTCTCTGTCTTCATTTTAATATATATAATAAATTGAATAATTTTACTCTTTATAGAAAGAAGAAGAAAAACGCGGGCAAGTTCCAGAGTATCGTTTCCGGGGCGAAGAAGGGCGCGCGAATAGGAATGAAGAACAAACGCTCGAAAAAACGTTAGAGATTAGATGATTGTTAATTATCCGATTGATTATTATGATAGTATCTAACATGATTTGTTATAGCATTGTAAACTTTTAATATTAAATACAATTAAAAAAGAATTGTTCTCGTTTTGTCCGATTTCAGTAAAATTTTATATATATATATACTTTATATTCTTTAAAATCGGATATGTCGAGAATCGTAGAATAATACGTTTGCATCAAAGTTACAGATAATAATTACAAATTATAGCAAACGTAGTTCTTATTTCAAGAGTCGCACGTATAATGAAGGGATCACAATCTAATATACTTTGCACGCAGAATTGGCTCGTATGTTTTCGCGGATCGCGAAGAAGAAACTTTCCATATGTTTCAGAGGATACTTTCACTTGTAATTTTTCTCTACCGTCATTCTCAATGCTCCGACTATACACAATGGGCACAGGATTTCTGGCTTAGATGTGCGAGATAACACGTTTCCTAAATATTGCGATGTACAAGGAAGAACTAACGATGGAGACGTTAATAATTCGGTTTCCATCGTCGGAATAATGTCCGTTTCGTATATAGAGATTGGAAAGTGATGTCCACAAGTAAATATCATATTATCCTCTTCCGCCGTGAGCAAACGATTCACAGAATCCGAGTCCTGTTAATATAAATTACGTATAGTATGTAATATCTACGTATGTAATATCTTGCCTATCATATTTTACCTTGATGTGGGCGAATAATTTGGAATCTTCCATTTCGGAGGACACCGTGCTGATAATTCCCTCCATCATTTGTTGCGGGCTATTATTTTTACTCTCGCCCGGATATCCGTTTAAAGGCGCCCCATAATTATCAGCCAGTAGACAGGAAAAGATCTTCACGTATTCGGACATGGTATCATCATCTAAGATACAAGTTATTCGTCAGCGTTACTCTTATTGAATTCTTCGAACATCAAAGAGAAAATAAAAATGACGCGTAACCTTCATCTATATGTTGCATCAACATCGATAATACTTGTAGACAAAATTTGAGCGAGAACAAGTCATTCATACGCCAATCGTTCTTGCCCTCCTTGTCGCACTTGTCTATATCCAGATATCTTCCGATCGCATCTTGACTGTAAAAGAAATCATAGTGTCGTGAATTAGTCCATTTTACATTTCATTTCAATCTCGATATCTCAGGGATTCTCAAACTATATATATATATATATATATATATATATATATATATATATACATCTGTTAATGACATTTCTTCTGCGGTCAGAGATTAAAATTTCAATATAAAATTATATAATTTTCTATATTTTATTGTATTTTATTTATTATAAAAAAGAGCTTTGAGCTCTTTAAGAATGTTTCAGCTAATCCCTGCGTCCACTCATTAAATAGATCATATTCAAAAAAAAAGCAAAGAAGTCATATTTGAATAAAATATCAGATAATAGATATAAAGCTATTCCAGGATGTAACATCAACTCACCAAAACAGTAATAATCCAAGTGGATAATAGATGATGCATATGTGTTCGAGAAAAACGTTCTCCAAACTTTGCATAGGTAAATCATGCTCGACCCAAAACTGAATCGCACTTCGCAATACTTCGCATTTCAAGGTGCTCGCCTCGTTACCGATACTGTTCAAGTAAAACTTTAGCGCTTTTATGGTCTCGTTGATCACGTAATTCCTCTGAGAGCGCGAGGACACTTTATCAGAGAACATGATGTTCTCTTTATACGCGTCGCACTGATTCATCTGACTGTCATTATTAACATTGTTTACAATTGTTTTCGCACAGATGGATCGAGTAAAATTTTGCGCGTTGCTA
Organism: Anoplolepis gracilipes; assembly: GCF_047496725.1. Classification (NCBI taxonomy): domain Eukaryota; kingdom Metazoa; phylum Arthropoda; class Insecta; order Hymenoptera; family Formicidae; genus Anoplolepis; species Anoplolepis gracilipes. The sequence goes on from NC_132983.1 coordinate 6,015,995, forward strand.
CGAGATATGTTTTTATGCGACACTGACTCGTTCTCGTCGAAGATAAGATTTTCGATCCATTCGCGTTGCTCGTCCTCGTTATTCGCGCTAGACTCAATGCCAGAGATCTGACCCGCGTTCGAAGGCGATTCTTCCTCCTTTCTTCGCGTTATACATAATTCTTCTGAACCACCCTGGCAATCGAAGCTGTACAGTTCTTGCGCGATCGCTTGTAGATTATTCAAAGATCTACTCGTGGGGATTTTCGTCCAGCTTCGCGCGACACTGTTCTCCAGAGATTCCATAAGATTTTTCTCCGCCTGTCTGTTGAACAATTCAGTATTTTTCTTTATACTTCGACAGGATACACTGCCCTTGGTCGCATCCGCATTTTGCGAGATGATCTTAGTCGTGGATTCGCGCGGAATTGTTTCCGACATTGAATGACTTACAGACGAGCGAACACTTAATTTGTGTAATGTTTTCAATTGATATGTAAAAGCAGCCAGAATGTCGCCGTCTAGCGCCGCTATCTTGGAACAAGCTTGATAATTTTCCAATTCGATACACTGCAACAGAGAAGTTGTGATATACATGCATTCGAATTTATTCATTTACGAAAAAATTTAACTTCACTCAGAAATCAGAACATAAAATAAAAAGATACTATTTTATAAAAAAAAAAAAAAAAAAAATTGATGCAAAATATCTTTTCTTTTTTTTCTACGAAAAGACAAATCAATTATGAAATTAAATATCTCGTATAATTATTGTCCAACCTTGTCCATGATACTGGCAGAATGATATAAACTATAAAAATGTTCCAGAACGTAATGAAGCGTCAATTCCCCGGGTGATTTTTCGATGACGCTCAGAGGACGAACGAGTCCGGCGAAACAGGACACGTCGTTAGATTGATAAGAGATCACAGGGATAGATATACCCGGTACTTGACTAGGAACGTCCAGAGCTATGTGCAATGCATTGGGAAGTCGCACTACTCGTTTCGATGATTTCAGCAATACGAGCTTGTCGTCGGCATCGCGGGTCTCTCTCGCGGGGATGCGACCTAACTGAGCCCTACTATTATTACCCCACGCTAATACTGTACCTCCTGAAAAAAAAAGTGTATTGATATACTCTTTTTCGTTTTCAGTTTATTAAAAATCGCATAATATAAATAATAATTTCAATCACGGACTGTGCTTTTATCTTTTAAAAATTAAGAATCTCATCAAACAGTTAATAATTTTGTTTGAAAATTGATATTAAAAAAGTTAAATTCACATTTGTTACTAAAATTATATAAAGATATTACAATTGTAAAATAAAACTTAAAAGATTATTAAATTAAAATTGAATTTAAATATAAAATTAAGATTATTTCATTTAAGATAAAATTATCAAGTTCTTTTAGGATAAATAATTTAGATGTAAGAGAAAATTAGAATTAAAAAAATTATTTAGATTATATTTTTGTTTTTTTTATTTTTTCTACCTGGTTGTATTGCAATCGTGTAATCGTAACCACAAGCGATTCCAACAGTATTAATTACAGGGTTGATTCTTTCCTTATTGCTGTGGGCGACATTTTCCGATTTTGATGTACCATTTCCATTATTTTCAGGCGTGTTTCTATTATTTATCGATGAATCGTTTGACTTGGCACCATTGTCCGAGTCTCGTTGATTTTGTGTTTTCTTAAAATCGTTGTGTCTAGGTGGTATTTGTGCGAAAATACAGGCCTGATTGTAATATAAAGGCGTCGGAATCGGTACTTCCTTCCTTGTACCATTGCCTAGTTGACCATCTAGATTACGACCCCACGTATATAAAGAGCCATCCTTTGTTATCAACGCATTATGATGACAACCAACTGATATCTAAATATACAGAAAAAAAAATGGATAAGTTACATCTTATCTGTTTTGCATAAACATACGCAGAATAATAAGTTTTCTAGCGTCACAAGACAACATTTTTGAAAATAGTCTGAATTAAAATATACATATCTTTTATACAATATATTATTAAAGTGGAGTGTAATTTAAGAACATTAATCTCTTAATATTCTCGAACCCTTTTCAACAAACCTGAGTAATCTGTCCTTTTATCAAACTTGTATCGACGATAGATGGCTTTAAATGCGCTTGGCTCTCGTCCATCGAACTAATGTTCCTCAAATCTGCGTTTTCGGATGATTTCTTTCGTGTTTCTACGCTAGAAGCGATCGCTTCTGTTTCCACAGATTGCACATTGTCCTCCAAAAGTTCCTTCATTTCTTCGTTCAAGTTTATAACGCTGCCTGGCATTCTCTCCGATTCCTCCAAAGTTTTATTCTTCCTTTCATCTTGTTGCTCCAGTATACGAATCTTCTTTTGCGCTTGTGCTTGTAATCTGAGAACCTGAGGACTGGCGCCCCATACGTATAATTTATTCGTATCACTGAGAGCTAGCTGTAAACACACACGATATGAATGTACAAGATTGTGTAATTGTTATTCAGTTAGTATGACATCAATCAAAGAGTTAATGAGCGATTAACTCTTGATCCTTAAAAGAATTTATAGCAAATTATACAGTATATGTACGATTACTGACTTACATTATGAAAGTATCCGGTACTTATAAGCGTTATTCCGTCTGGCAACGATACTTTCGTCGGCACGGAACTCTTAGCGTTATTACCTCCGATTCCCAATTGGCCCAGGACATTGGATCCGAAGGCGTATACGACACCGTCCACGGACAATGCCAGGGTGTGCGCGTACCCGGCGCTGATGCAACGCACAACCACGCCGAGCAGAGCCGTGATCAGAGATGGGGTGATCCTTTCGTCGGTGTTACCATGGCCCAGTTGACCGTGGACACCCCAACCCCACGTGAATACTCTGCCGTCCGCGGTAAGGGCCACGGAGTGATATTGCCCGGCTACCGCGTCGACGATGACTTCCTGTGCCAGTGAGACGATCAGCTCCGGATTTGAACATTGCAGCACCTTGCCGAGACCCAGCTGTCCAAATTGACTCGATCCCCAGGCGTAAATTCCGTTGTTGGTAACCGCCAGAGTGTGGCAATGTCCGCACGATACGCTGAAAACTTCTATTTCCATACTTCGGAAGAAACATATCGCATGGGGCGCTCCGTACCGCAAAACGCTAGAGCCAGTTCCTAATTAATAATAATATACAATTAATTATTAAATTAACATATATACAGAAATATATAGAAAAAATAGAAATAAATATTACAAGATGATTGAAAATCTAAGAGAGAAGAAAATCAAAAGATATGAATTAAACAAAGGATAAAAGTAAGTATGAATTAAATAAATTTTGCAAATTGTCAAAAGACTGATATATAATATAAAAATAGTTTATTTTAAATCATATTTAATTCAAAGAGTATATAGAAATATATAACCAAAATGTGTATAATTTAAAAAATTTCGAAAAATTTGCAACATTATGTGGTCAGAAATTACAATAGAAAAACCATTAAAATATAATAGAAAATAATATTGTTTTTTATCTGAGGGAGATAAACGTTTAAATACTTAATACTAACTTCTTGATACGTTTATAATTTTATACTTGCACGGATTAAAACGCTTCATAATTATAATTATAAGGTTTTTTTTATAATAAAAAATTAAACTAAATAAAATTGCCTAATAAAAATCTCTCTAAAAATTTAATAAAAAATTATCAAATATATACCTAAACAACCTTGCACTGAGCTTCCCCAAGTATAGATGTTACCGTTTCTGATAAGAGCAACATGAGAAAATCCAGCACTCAATGATCTTCTCTTAAAATCAACTTGTAATGCCATTTCCAAATGTTCCTGCTTGCAGATAAAAGTATAAAGTTATAATTGTAGATTAAACCAATATAGTGATTGCGTGGAAATACGAGATTTGGCAAAGAAAAAACATGATTATACAATTAGTGTATTAGCCATTCCCTCTCTCCATAATCTGAAAAATTTCTTCAGCATAATCTTCTCTATCAAAAATTCAAATATTCGAGAGAAACGAATAAATAATATTTATATTATGATAATTTTATACAAAAAACATTTATTTATGCCAGAAATTGTGTAATAATTGTTTAAAACAATGCAATATTACTGAAATAATAACTAACAACTGCAAACTCTACAAATGAAATGATGCATAAAGAAAAATTCGTCAAAAATTACCCAAACAATGCAGAGACATAGTGAAAGGCGAGTACAAAAGAAGCATTCCTGAGAATTAAAAAAAATATATATTTGAAGCACATATAAAACACATAGAGGAATTCTGTAGAGTTAACAGTTAAATTTGTTCAAAGAAAAAAGCAAGTAAGTGTCCGTAATTTCTCGATAATAAGAGCTTTTCATAACTTTCCTCTTTACCATATCTCGTATACATCAAGATATACAAATTATAAATGGGAATTACCTTGTTGATTTCTGGCAATTGTACATCGTACAAAAGCATAGATTTGTAGTTAGAATTTAATAATTGTTTCTTATGTATAAGAGTCAATAAAATTAATATAAACGTTTCTACTATATCTTCTACAAGCGTATCAAGCTGATCCTGTAAAATATTTTCGTTATTTGCGGTACGATATTCATGCACGCCACTTACACTTAATGAAAATTGATTTTCTTTTTATAATAAAATTTTTATCATATAGACGTATTTATTTACAATATTTTAAAATCTAATGTTAAATATTATAGTAACAAAAAGCAAAATTAAAATTTTGTTTAATAAGTGCACTTGCATGAGATTAATCGAAGAACAAAATTGTGTTGGATATTAACAATTTTGAGGATTAAATTTATGAAAGTTTCTTCGTTTTATAGTTTATAATTTTTAAGAAAAAGAGAGAAAATTATATTATTCGTACAAAAAATATAAATACAATTAAAAAAAAAAAGAAATTAATTTCAGATCAAAATGCATTTCATATGTCTATTATTTTTAGTACTTACAATATTATCCGCAACATCTGTAAAATCACATTGACTAGATTGTAGATTATATGATGCCATTTTATGGCGTACTGTATATTGTAGCAGTTTAGGTCGTAATACTGGATTTGTTGGATCATATAATGTCACTAATCTCTGTAAAATATCAAGTTATTAAGTATAATCGTAGCATATTTGAAAAATTGCTTAAAAGTAAAAATTACAATTTAAATTTATTAAACAATCTATTTTCGCTCGTAATAAATTTTATAAAGCAAAGTAATCGAAAATATTTTTATATTACTTTTTTCTTTTTAATTTATTCGTTAATTTAATTAGTTAGGTTGAAATGAAATTTAATCATATATATCTTTACATTTTATTTATAGAATATCTTATTTATAAAAAGAGAAGAAGGAGAAACAGAATAAAATAAATGATTCACCTTTATATTATATGTACATAAACAATACAAATTTGATTTCCATAAAAAATCTATCCATGTCATTTACATTATAAAAATAAAGCAATCTTACATTTTACACAAGAAAAAAATGCAAATTTTTACAACTTTTCATAAAAAATGAGTACTTAAGATTTCTTACCTGAAGGACGAAAATTTGAGATTCTCGCAAATTACTGCGTACAAACAACATATGGGCTCTAGCTAAATCATGATTCAATAACATTGCTTGCATCAGATCAGATTCGCTTAAACATATAAGTAAACCATCTAAAAATATATACATAAATTCTTGTTATGTTTTATACATTAATAATATTCACTTATAACTTGTTTGTAAAAAGCATGCAATTATACATGTACATATACATATGTATATATATATATATATATATATATATATATATATATACATTACATGATTTTGGGCGAACATCATTTGTGCCAAACATTTGTACTGTCTTCATGAGGATATCCAACATTTGGCCATATAGACTTCTCTGTGTAGCTAAATGATGTAATACTTCCCATAGGTATGTTTGACCAGCTATATTAATAGCTAGCAATTCATCATAAAACGTATTTGTGGATAAAAAGTATCTAAAGACAGCAGAAGAAGAAGGTGAAAGAAGAGTATATTTTTTGGGAATAAAATTTTACTGTAAAATGCAACTTACAAGAATTCTTTGTAAATTGCTTTAGATTGTTCTGACCAAACCCTCAATGTCATTTCGATAAAGGCAAGTATGCACAAATTAGATAAATGTATCCTTGTTGCAGTGGGCATCTCAGTAATGACAGGTGTCAGTAAGCAGTGAGTAAGACAACTTAATAATTCGGAGGTATGACCAATCGACGCAAACTTTAACACACTCTTCAATAATTTACACTGAAATATAAATATTGACAAAATTAATTCTGCTTGTTAAATAAAAAATAAATAAAGAAAAAAGAAATATTAATTTTTTTTGTTTAAAGCTTTTGATAATGTAACAGCTTCTTTTCTTTAAATAATATTTTATATAAAATAAGTTACATAAAAAAACAGAGAATATTTAAAATCTCTCAGATTAAAAAAAAAAAAATAATTTAGATGCTTCAGAAACATGATTCACATGATGATATATACTATTTTGTAATTAAGCTTTTATTCACCCTAGACATTTTATAAGCGGCTACTGCACGTGAGAATTCTTTATTTGAAAGAAATATATCTCCAGCATATTCCAGCAATTGTTGTCCATTCAATCCAAATATCATTGCCAATCTTCCTGCTTTCTGCAGTTCATTTTTCTTTAATACCAGCTCCATAAAAATCGAAAAAAGTGATTTTCTACAAGAAAAGCATATAAATAATTTAATAAATATGCATTATAATTTTTATGCATCATTATTCTGTAAACACTTCTTTCACTCACTCTATTATTATAATAAATCTTAATAAAACCTACCTCAGAATAACTTCGTATACGCAGCGATTTGTAACAATTATACATGTATCTAAACTAGGTACTTCAATCTTAATATCCTTTATATTCTTTGGTAAAGTACATTTATTTTCTACTTCTTGAGAGACTTTTCTTTGTATCACATTATCGAAATTTGTTACTTTATAAACCGCACGTATCACTTCCTTACTACTCTTAAAAGAAAACATTCCGATAATAGATTCAGAATTGAACTTGCAGTCTTTATTTATATGAGTCTCGGATAATTGATCGGATATTATGTATATCACTTGTTGATTAATATCGGTAATAAAAAAAAATCTGTGTGCCAATAAAACAGTCTCGCATGATTTGAATACTTTATGCATTGATAACGGCACTATAGTCAAATTCGGACTGTGCACCTAGGACAAAAATTATTGTTATTATAAATGTACATGAATTAATATAAAGATTAATGTTATATTGAATTCTAGCAATAAGAAAAGGAAGGAAACATATATATAGAAATGCAAGTGTAATTCTTTCTAATTGCAAATTCTTTAAATAATTTCTGATTAATTTTTTTCTTATTGAAATCTTAATATAATCCATTAACTTTTTAATCTTTAATATTAAGTATCTCAAAAAGATAAATTAAAATCTATTTAAAAACTTATTTAAAAATTAAAGTTCTATTGTATGTTAAGAAAAAGCGTGATTTACGTAAAAAAAATTTCTTTAATTTCATGCATAATCCAAATCCTAAATTTCCATATTTTTATAAAACAAAATTTACTGTGTGTAAAAGTCAAAAAATTCATCAGTAAAGAAAACTATAATTGACTTAGGATATTTCTTGTGTGTAAAGGTGTGTGTGTGTGTGTAGTGCATAGACCTTTCTATTTTCTTTGATGCGTCTTGACAATTAAATATAAGTGTAAATGTAAACTGATTATTAGATCATTAAACTTTGTCTTACTGTGACATGATGAGTGCTAGAATGATAACATGTGTATAATTGCTGGCCTTCTCTGTCAGATTGTGAAGTGAGGAAAGTATCTTTCGATATTGGTTCTGGGCTGATAAAACCTCTGGGCTCTGATGATACCTCTGAATTAACAGCAAATCCATTATGATTTTCTTTTTTGTTTGAAGCATCTGTAATATTGGCACGTTTTAAATATTTAATAGAATTAAACAAGCATGCATCCAAGAGGCAAAAAATTAACACAAGAATATCACTTCTTAAAATCTTCTAACTTCCTGTATATATTTTTAAAATATATTCATACACTTACCGTGGCATTGTGAACTCTCTCCCAATGTTTGATTTTTAGTATCAATTAATTTCTGTTTGAAAATGGCCAATTTCTCGACAGAGAGCTGTTTAAGTTCTCGTAGTTTAGACTTATTAGGAACAGACTCTTCTGTATTATCATAAATAGTACCATTTGAATTTACACCACCGTGAAGTTCTTTGTGTTCAGGATTGAGTAAAAGATTATATATATATTGTTTCAAAGATAAACGCCATTGGTGCTGAAATTTACTAGTTATCAAAAGAAACACAGCCTCGTTTTCATCGTGACAAATCTGCAGACTGCTTATACTTTCATTAACATATATTGTATCCATCTGTTGTCCATTTAATAGATTGACAAGTATAATTGCTCCACATTCAGTTCCTACAATACCAATGTCAAGAGCCATTTTTGTGTCTCGCCACCATGTGATAGCTGTTGGTCTAAAAATATAATAATCTGTATAAAAAATTCTTTTAATATTATATATTATAATTACATTTAGGCAAACAATATATATGTGAGATACACATATTTATAATTATCTTTGAGTTAAGGATACACAATGCAATCACCTAAAATGAGAGACCTGAAGATTCACAAAAGGAATATATGTTGCGTCATTCGTCTTCCATCTTTTGTCAATGGCATAATTTTCGCCGACTAGAATTAAAGCAGGTAGTATGTACAACGAACCATCCAAGGTTATGCATAATAACCAGATACCACTTGGATCAAAGCAAAAGGTAGCAATTTGTTTATGCGGCCCTTGAAACCAAGGTATTCTTTTAATGACAGGTAAACAGGAGAGTTCCTTTTTGAAATAAAGGATAATTTCAGCATTGCTGGTGGCCAGTGCAAGAAATAATCTTTTTTCAAGTTTGCACTGTACGCTGTGCTGTATCTCAGTAGTTTTAATCAAACATTGTAGTTTAAATAAATTCTCACTCATCACCATAGTGTTGGGAACCACCATTATGTGCGAATGATGTTCTCTCTAAAATATTAAAAATATATATAATGCAGATTTGTGATAACAATCTTTATATCATATAAATAAATAGTAATATTGTTATTAAATACTTTGAATGTTTATATCGCCAAGCTTGTCTGTCAAACGATTTTTTAGAGACAATAATTTACATAATTTATTATATTGTACTATATATATATATATATATTATTAAAACTATTATAATCGTTATTATTTATCTAATGTCAGGAATTTAAAGAGGCCATGTATTATGCATTATGCCTAATACATTTTTATATTGCTTTATTACTCGATTACTATTTTTCTTCCTCAGGATTCAATTGACAGCTATGTATTAGGTTATTTTTTTCCGCGCATGCGCGAATGAAGGAGGGAGACGGGTATATTTTGGCTGGCTCTCCGTCTCTTTTTATATCTACTATCTGAACTAAAAACACGTTTCCTAAATAATATTTAATCTTTCATCAAATATCTAGCAATAAAAGTGATAAATTATATATTTTTATTTCAATTCGTCAAATATATGTCGATATTTTTCAAAATAAAAAAAAATATCATCCCTCTGACAAAGATAGCGATCCACCCAGCTAGAGTCCTTTATCCTTGAAGGGAGCGAACGTCACATCTAGATATTTATATAGTCTACGGTACCCATCAGCTGTTCGGTGACTGTTTGCCAACTGTAGAAGTCGTAGGAGCTAAAGAGTCGCGGAACAGCGAAGGAGCTTCATTGTTCGGGATGTGATTGTGCAACATGGCTATCTGCTGAATAATAATCGGAGCGATATGTTGAGGTAGACGGGAAACAAGGCGCAGTCTTGTCTGACATATCGCGTGTCTGACATATCGCTCTGCCTAAACACATTTTCCTTTATCGATCGTTCCAAGTTAAAGGCAGCAACAAGCGATGTTGGAGCTCGAAGTGGTGCCCGAGAGATCCCTCGGATGCGAGCAATGGGAGTTTATTTTAGGCAAGTGATGAAACGCAAGCGCAAAACAACAAGCGACACGAGTGTGTATATTTATTATGATTTGCGTGATGCGCACAAAAGTGCGTTTCTCCCTTTCGTCAGATTTTCTTCCATCCAATTAAATGACTCAATAAAGTTTACATCGATTACAGAGTAAAACGATCGTACGCTCGGTCGTAAACTGTCAGCTCGCAGTTACATCGATTGTAGACGTTAGCGTCTTTGTTTGCTGTACGATTCGTCCGGACTTCATTTGTCGCGTCATATTTTTTTTTTTTTTTTTTTTTTTACATTTGTTTAAATATTAAACATTTGACTATTCAAGGAGCGACAACAATAATATGAGCGTTTTATTTGTCTCTTTTTTTTTATTATGTAACACATGTAACATATTGGAATATAATGATTCTTTGCCACATTTGAATCTATCGTATCGGTAAATATATGTAAATAACAGATAAATACATTATGTAAAAATAGACGGAAAATGTCGGGAGCCAATAAATCTGCAAATCAAATAGAAGAAAATTTACAGGCAATTTATTCTCTCTAAAAGCCAATTATATACAAATCAAAGCATAGATTTGACTTACCATACTTACTTACTTGATTGCTATTTTTTCACATGTTTATCATTTTTATTTTTAAAATATTGTAAGTAATTATCCCACCTCAATCTATGCTTACGCAATATATTATAATTTGTATAAAGCGTATAAAGCAGCTTTATTATAAATTATAATAATTATTTATATTTTCATTACCATTGATTTGCATACTTTTTTTATGATAAATATTTTTCATTTATTTTTAATATTATATGTCTTTCTGATTTGTTCACTTTTTTTTACATTCATATAAGATTTTTATAAATTTTTACTATTTGTTATATGATGCAATAAGAAATGTGCAGGCCTTCAATTCAATTAAAAGTTCATGTTTTAAAATATACTTGTATTACAGGTATGCATTTTTCTCAGTCAGTATCAATAATACAATCTCAAGTTGGTGTTATAAGAGGAGTACAAGTACTTTATAGCGATACTGTAAGTATTCAGTTTATTAATATATAAAACTTATATATGTACATATATATAATACATATAAATTATACATTAAATGTTTTATTTTTTTCTAGAATGCATTAATGAATAATACTCTTGGCTTTATATCCCTAATATAATACAATAATACATTGTTATTGTATATTTGCAGAATCCATTAGACGTAGATCTAGTAATAAATTTACCACACGACGGGATTCGGCTTATATTCGATCCTGTTGTACAAAGGCTTAAGATAATTGAAATTTATAATATGAAGTTAGTGAAATTGAAATATTGTGGTTTGCCGTTCAATTCGCCCGAGGTATTACCTTCCATCGAGCAGATCGAACATTCTTTTGGTGCAACTCATCCTGGTGTTTATGACAGCGAGAAACAGGTATAATTATTTTTAAAACTTAATTACAAATATACCACCATACAAAATTACGAATAAATTCATTATTCGATCATATTTATTTATATGATTTACATGACGGGTATGTATAATAATTGCAGGTGTTTGTGTTGAATTTTCGAGGACTGTCATTTTACTTTCCGATCGATTCAAAATTTCAACCTGGTTACGCCCACGGATTAGGCTCGTTACAATTTCCTAATGGTACGTCTCCGCTCGTCGCTAAAACGGCGATTTACGTTGGGAATATGCCAGCCGGTGGTAGCGGCGAGGAACATGGGTCAAAAACACCACCACCACCTTTGCCACTTGTAATTATGTCTCTAGATTATATCTTTGTCATTCTTTAAAATAAAGCAAAAATATCGAACGAGTAATAAGATGTATCTTTAACATATGTTTTTAAATAGGCCTGTTACCATAATAACTTGTACTTGGAAAAAGCTGACATAATTAGAGATAAAACACGAACTCGAGGGCTCAGATTACATCTTTTCACGGAAGGTAGTTGTGGGACGAGAGCATTATTGGAACCGAAAAAACGGTGTCTGAGCAAAGAGGTAACATTTTATATTTTACCAACATATTTTTTTTATATATAGGAGATAAAATATTAATACTTAAAATTGTCTCTTCATTACAATTGTATTGAAGTCGAAATATTCATCTTTGATTTATTATCATTTTTATTACAATAAGATGTTAAAGTAAAAGTGATTTTGCATATATTTTAATTTATGTATTGTTTATGATTTAGGTACTATTTGGTGACACCTGCGAGGATGTCTTAAGCGCACTTGGCGCCCCATCTAGGGTCTTCTACAAAGCGGAAGATAAAATGCGTATTCATAGTCCACACGCGCACAAACGAGACAAGATAAGACGATCAGATTTTTTCTACAATTATTTTACATTAGGTTTGGTAAGTATACCTTTTCAGCAAAGTAAATTTTTTTACGATTGAATCCCAACAATACTACAAATTAGTAATGCTAGAGATGTTGATTGTTAGCCAACGTAAAGAGATAAATATTTTTAATTTTCTTTTATTTTTCCTCTTTTTTTTTCTTTCAAATAATGTCATGAGAAATAAATATAGACACTTTATTATATAAATCTATAGATGATTGTCATTTTAAATTTCACATTTAGATAATGTAATTCAGTCAGAGATAGGTAATTATTGGTAAACTTTTTCGAACAAATTAATTGGATATGTTTCTGTATGAAAACGTGGATAGATTGTATTATCCCACTCTTTTATCAATTTATCGATATCACTTTCAATGCTTAACATAAAATTTTTTCTTGTATATTTTATAGGACATCTTGTTCAATGCAAAAACTCAGTGTATAAAAAAGTTTGTGCTTCACACGAATTATCCAGGACATTATAACTTTAATATGTATCACCGTTGTGAATTCTCATTGACTCTGCCACCTGAAAATAATTCCACGGAATCGGGAAAGCTGATAGATGTTTCTCCTTCGCCGGTTACGGTAATTATTATTATATATTACAGTAATATTTTTCCAATTCTTATTACAACCGTGAATGTACTTAAATGCATTATTTGTTGTCGATCAATATGAATCCTGATCTTGTCTTCCTAGATCACTGCCTACACAAAATGGGATAGAGTTTCTGAACAATTAAAGGCAAGCGCGCGTCCCGTAGTGTTGAATCGCGCATCTTCAACAAACACAACCAATCCTTTTGGCTGCACATTTTGCTATGGTATACGAGATGCGATTGTTGAAGTTATGGCGAATCAACATATTGCAAGTGTAACTTTATACAGAACAGCATGATCCTGATAATTTACACTTAACATTAATTATCTTTTAAGATCGATTCCGAAGTATAGCGGAATTTTACATATTTAACATATAAATAAGAATAACATGGTTTATTCTCATCTTTTGTTATAATTGTATAATTATAATAAAACTCATGTATCTGCAACTGAAACAACTAATATTCGTAAATATTTTAACTTTAGAAGTATGGAGGCTAAAACGGAAAGAATTAGATGAAAAATATTACACGGTCTGTTCTTGTAACAAAAGTTTCCAAACTTTTATTAAAATTCATATTCTAATTTAAAAACCACTTCTGATGCAGTACAATCTTTACAACAGTCATACAATTTTTAAAAAGATTGCTGAATCTCTTCTTTTCAAATGCTCGTAATAACTTAAGTCGAAGATCCGGCTTATAGAAGCATCGTCGCACGAAAGTTTCTCGTTCAAAATCAGTCCATGTTCTTAATCATTTTGCGTATTCATCAAATTTAGCACCATGTGACTATTTTTTTATCTCTTAAACTGAATACGAAGCTGAAAGAAAAGTGGTTCAACGATTTCAGACATTCAAAAAGCTTTGACTGAAGTTATTATTACGAGCATCTGAAGAGATGTATTTCGAATAATTGTAAATAAAAATAAATGATTATTAAATTAGCATGCAAGTTTTAATAAAAGTTTGGAAACTTTTGGGACAGACCATGTATAAATTTTTATAAGAGATTTATCTTTTTAATCGATCATAAAGAGTGTTTATGATTAATCATCTTAACTTATTATGTTAATATTATTATGTTCTTAAGTAAACTAAGGAGATAAGTCAACTTTCCACTCTCCTAAAGTAAATTTTTTTATATCATGAAAAATACTAATTTGTGGTGTATCAAGTATATTGTTGACTCTCATAATATAAGTCTAAAAATATATACTATAATATATACACTGCAAATAATCTTAGAATTCTTTGATACTTATATTACATATATTGAATTATGATGGTAAAATATAAGAAAATATCAGATTTTTTTTACAACTGAAATTCAAGCAAACATTTTTATTAATGAATAAAATATATACTATATAAAGCAAATTTATAAAATTTAAATTATTAATCTAATCATCTTGTGTACAGAGAAATGACATTGAGATTTAAATTATCTTACCAACTGGTTTATTAGATTCGTTAATCATTTTATATATTTTTATATGAATATACTGTGCACAAATAGATAATAACAATATTTTTATCTTAAGTCTATTTTATCAGACTAAAAATTTTATTATTTGCTTTATTGCAATGTTTAAGAATTATTGCACGTGATTTGTAATAATTTCGTCATTTTTTGACGTTATGATGCAAGCTAAACTGATATTTGTAGATATTAAGAATATTCAATTATTATTTAATATATGAGAAATTGATGGAAGAAACTAGAATTGTCTACTTTGTACATTATATTACTTTTCCTTAAATAAGGTTGCAGATTTCCATCCAGCAATCTGCATACAGATATAATTTACTGATTAATAAGAAATTCTGATTAAAGTATAATAATTGTGTACATAACATAATAAAAATATTTATTGTATCTATATTTGTTCAATGTTTCTTCGGAATCTGTAAATGGACATTCTTCATAATTTTAGTTGATTTATATTACAAGAGAGTACAATAAAGAAATTTACAATCAATTAGTGAGATAGACCAAATTCAATAAAGTAACTATGAGTAAAAGGTTGTATTATTAATTGTATTATAAATTTATATGTAACTTTGTAAATATTTTTTAAATTTGAGAAAGTGGAAAAAAAAAAATATATATATATATATGCACATATACACACTTACATATCAAATTGTGTACATACAATTATAACATACACATACACAGAAACAGTTGTAAAAAATATAATAATCTAGATTTAATTTATTAAAAGATATAAGCTAAATTAAAAAGGAAAGAATGCTGAAATAATTTCAAATAATGAGTGAAAATATTTCATTTAGCATCTATCAAGATAAATTTGTTGCAAAAGTAGATAACTGCTAAAAGCTCTACTAGCATTAAAATATATATAGTACTAGCTATTAAGCTCCTTTTTCAATGCTAGAATCCATTGTATAAATACTAATATTAACTTAAAATTATCAAACTTCTTATTCTTTGTAGATTTGTCTTGTTCTCCTCATTGGATGTAATATCTTTTTCCTTTTCTTTTTCTTCATGGATTTTTGACAAGGCAGTATCGCAATTTTAAATTAAAAATGTTGAAAATATTTTTCTGGTAAATAAAAATAATTATATATTATTATGTATATATTATTTTCCGTAAACAGTCCTCATTGACATGTGATGAAAACAGATCTCAACTTATTTTTACCTAAAAATGTTTCAAGAATAGACTTCTCTATCTTTAACAGAAATAAGAAACTTGGCTTCAGAGTATAATAAGGTAAATTATCTATTTATATAGATATTAAAATCTTGCATTAAATATATCAGATTATTTAAATAACAAGATTATATAAAAATGTCTTCATATATTTATTCGTTAATGCAAGTGTTAACAAACAATCAAAGTTATGTATCCACATTGTAGACAACACTTTTGAGAAAGAAAATTGTATCTATTACAAATGTAATATTGAAAATAAATGTAATATTGTCACAAATTTCACAAGTTTGTCTTTTCTCAAAATAATTGAAAGTTAATAATGTAGTTTTTTTTAATCACTCAAAAAAATACATTCGACAAGAAAATAATGCGTAATTTAATTCTCTGACTTCCAGCGGTCCATAAGATTAGAACATTTTTTTCATAAACACGCGTTGATCACCATTGACTTGGACTGCAACTGTTCCAATTGATTATGAATGTTTTTTCACTAATCTATCCTCGCAATCTCGTTCTTGCAGACAGAATAAGTGGAATTATCGATGTCGTATGAATTTTTCTTATAATTCCTTGTCTTTGCTCACTACGTCAAATTCACATTATAGGTTATGTATCCTGAATCACGTGTTGTCAAAATTTTCGCGCTTCCTATCCATATATTCCATATATTGCTGCGTATGCGCGAAAGTTCTGCTCTACTTAAGCCGTATCCGCATTAAAGATTGACTTGACCAATCAGAAAAAAGAAATTTTAATTCCTTACGTTTTGATTGGTCAAATTTAAATCTTCAATTTTCAACACGTAATCCGATATAACTATTGTTGTTAAATAGTGAGAATTTTATGTAACCAAATTTGACAGTTCTAACCAGAGAGAAACGTGAGAGACGCCAGAGGTCCGGTTTTACGTAATCCCTGAAAGCGATACGCCCTCTGTGGACATAAAAACGTGGACATTGAACTAAATAGCCAATGTCCACCAATGTTCTCAATGGATAACACATAATGTGCACAGTTTTGATTGCGATCCGTGCTATATCCACCAAATTTATTAACACATTTTGCTTATTCACTTTCACCTAAAAATAATTTCTTATTTCTCCACACTGGCGATAATTTAATTTTAATATCAAATAACCATGTAAATATTGTCAATAATCTAACTTTGCCGATAATATCTTGATTTTTGGTAATTCTTTTTCTTTTATTAAACGCTATTTTTACATTCTATATTTTACAAATTAAAACTTATTTTATATAAAAAAAAAATTTTCTTTCAACAATTTTATAATTTAGAGTATTATATTATTCTACAAATACAATAATAAACTATTAGATATATCGATAGATCAATTAAATGAAATAACAATCAGATATATTATATGTATACGTATATATACAAATTTTTTTTAATTAGAAAAAAATGTTAATTTTTTTACTTATTTAAGTAAAAATTGTTCGAATTATATCGTGTTCGCTGTCATAATCGTAAAAATTTCATTAATTTTCATTACATATTATTTTAAAAAAGATAAAATAAAATATAAAAGTTTTAATTTTTGCTTGAGCAAGCATTTTAATTTATATAGTTAAAGCATTAGAGCTAAAAGAAGGTCCCTGCTAAATATTTAATCGTATAAATTCTTGTATTACTAATAAAAAAGTTGATGCGAGACACTTTCTGTAATAACTAATCGTGATTTGAAAAATTACTTATCAAAATTAATTAACCCAGATCATTGTTGCAAAAGACTCTTATGTAACTATATATATATGATATGAATACATTTTTATAATATAATTTTATTTTGTTTAATTACTGTAATTCTATTCATCAGTTGACTCATTTAATTAATCTACTTGTCGCTTTGAATTTTAAGAGCAGAACGTTTGATATATCAATTTCGGGAAGAGAAACTTTATTAATTACTGTTAATTAATGCCGATTATCCAATTGGCATACTTGTACGCGATTAGTAATATTTAATTCTAAACTTTGTAATATTTTACTTTAGAATATACTCATATTTTTGTGCGATCGATATCAATATCAATTGGCGAATGTCGCGGGGTTGTGCGCGCTTCAGTGGGCGGAAAGCTCCGACCGATCGATCTATGCCGGCGCGTATCGATTCGGGTAAGGATCCGCGGGTGGATCGTGATTGGCGGCTTCTCGCGGGGTGCGGTTTCGTCGGCTCGTTCGAGTGGCCGACAAGATGGCCGGGAACGGAAAGGACCGCTTTGCTCGAGACTCGTAGAGCGTTTGGATATGATTAAAAAACGGGCGCTCTGCGCCTCTGCCCATTGTCCGTCGGGTGTTGGCCGGGTAACGAGGCCAGTATTTGACCACGTACTTTTCTAGCCAGTTGGACCTACCTTTGTTGCTCCTGGCCATATTCATTCTGACTCGATTTTTAGTCAGAGATCAAAGAAGAAAAATAATTCCTTCCTATTGCCGGTTAATTATATTATCGCCGGCAAATAAGACGACCTATATTTATTTAGGATCGTACGATATTATAATCGTTTTCTAGACGCGTTGTACGTCATTCAGTCGTTTAAAGTCGCAAAAAAGATAATATAATCATGTATATGTATACCGAAAAAATTATATTCTCGAAATATATACTTTTATAAACTCTCCTTATAGATATATTTTTAATAAACGAGAATATTTTCTTCTTTACATAATACTTTTTTGACATATCTTATATATATAAATTAAGTAAAACTATGTATATATATATATATATATATATATATATATATATATATATATATATGTTTAAATTGTCAAAGTTTTAATAAATAGCCAATGTCAACAATTTATAAAGTTGCTTTTTGAAATTATTGAAATTAATGATCTCAAATCTTAAATAATATAATGGTAAAGAAATATCCATTTTAGTATACATTCTTACATGTTAATAATATCTAAAATTACTTTACTCTGTAGAAGATTTCTCCCTTAAACTAATATTAAGAAGATTCTTTTGATATCTATTTTAAGAAGATATTATAAGTAAAGTACTCTTAAGATGAAAATATAATTTTTCCGATGCATATAAAATATATTAGCATGTATGTTAGATACCCCTCTGTCGGCAGGTCATTAACATCTGTATCTTTAAAATTGTTTTATAAAACTCATATTACAAATATATAATTAAAATTAATACTTTATGTATATTTCATTCATCATATTCATCATTACATTTTATAATACGTGTCTTACATAAAATTGGAATAAATATTACATATTCTTATTCCTAAAATATTTTTCCTTTTTTTTCAATTTATATGTATAACTTTTCTATTTTAACAAAATTTTCTATTAAAACAAAATGAATAAAAAATATAAATTTTATCTTACATATAACAAAGATATAAAAGAAATTTTTCTATGATTTAAAATTGACTCAGAACTCACTAGAATACGTTATCCTGCCGTCCGAGGGTTAAAGCAACGGATTTATCTACAATCTACATCTCTATCTACCAGAATCTCTACATAAATTCGTTGCTTTAAAATATAATAAAAGCTTTTTGTCACTCACCGACACTGATGCGCAACAGCGGAGTTATCGATATTGAAGCTATGTTATCTGTAACATACATAATAAAATCCAAATTATAGCAGCGATATTAAATAATTAATATTGAAGAATTTATTATTATACTTTATAAATTTATATTCGACGCGTACAATAATAAGCAGATATATATATAAATATGGAATAACTTTGTAAATTAAAAAACTTTTCTTTTTAAATAAAAACGTTTATAAGATTTATATAAAAATCTTTATCTTCGAATTTCTTTTGATTAAATTATTCAAATAAATGAATCGAACTCATTCGTATAAAGAATTTATAATAATTAATATACAAATAATGTTTACCCTAGGGTTGCTCCGCCGATGCAGGATGCCTCTCCTAGGCCTCCTCCTCCTCTCAGATTGTAAGGGACGTCAAGAACTCATTGTTTTATACGCGCGATATACTTTTTTTAATTTGTCGAAATCGTACAAAAATAAAATTGCGCAATATTTTAAACCGTACAAAAGTAAAAACGCGCGATAGTTTGACGGCACTCCCGCACTTTTACGCGCGATACTTTGACGGCACTCCCGAATTTCAGAACGATCGAAAATTCAATTTCATCACGCGCGAGAATCATATTTAGAGTCAACAAGTCAGGCACGATCAAACTCCAACGAAAGAAAGATCAAAATCAGGGTAAATGAACGAAAACACGATCGCGATCGCGACGAAGTCGAGACAAATGTCAAAAACAATAGCGCTCTATATGTTACTAAGATCGAATGTTATTATATCATTTCGGAGTCATTTTAGACGTACTTTACACGTTAAGATTTATCGTAATATTATTACATATTATTCGTATTATTTTTACGTATTATCGTCGCGAAAAACGTGTACGGCGCGCTCGACCTCGAGGTGCCCGAACGCGAGACGCACATGACAGCGCCGGCGCCGGAGTAAAAACACGTGCGCACACTACGTCGGCCCAAGTCGGAATGAATGATTCACCGCTGTCACGAGTCGCGTACGCCGTGGTCTCCTCTCTCTTACCTCTTACTATGGAATGCGTGACGTCAAAGACAACAAGGTCGAGTATGCTCATTCTCTCTCTCTCTCTCTCTCTCTCTCTCTCTCTCTCTCTCTCTCTCTCTCTCTCTCTCTCTCTCTCTCTGATTTAATCAAGAGAATGAACATACTCGACCTTGTTGTCTTTGACGTCACGCATTCCATAGTAAGAGGTAAGAGAGAGGAGACCACGGCGTACGCGACTCGTGACAGCGGTGAATCATTCATTCCGACTTGGGCCGACGTAGTGTGCGCACGTGTTTTTACTCCGGCGCCGGCGCTGTCATGTGCGTCTCGCGTTCGGGCACCTCGAGGTCGAGCGCGCCGTACACGTTTTTCGCGACGATAATACGTAAAAATAATACGAATAATATGTAATAATATTACGATAAATCTTAACGTGTAAAGTACGTCTAAAATGACTCCGAAATGATATAATAACATTCGATCTTAGTAACATATAGAGCGCTATTGTTTTTGACATTTGTCTCGACTTCGTCGCGATCGCGATCGTGTTTTCGTTCATTTACCCTGATTTTGATCTTTCTTTCGTTGGAGTTTGATCGTGCCTGACTTGTTGACTCTAAATATGATTCTCGCGCGTGATGAAATTGAATTTTCGATCGTTCTGAAATTCGGGAGTGCCGTCAAAGTATCGCGCGTAAAAGTGCGGGAGTGCCGTCAAACTATCGCGCGTTTTTACTTTTGTACGGTTTAAAATATTGCGCAATTTTATTTTTGTACGATTTCGACAAATTAAAAAAAGTATATCGCGCGTATAAAACAATAGTTCTTGACGTCCCTTACAATCTGAGAGGAGGAGGAGGCCTAGGAGAGGCATCCTGCATCGGCGGAGCAACCCTAGGGTAAACATTATTTGTATATTAATTATTATAAATTCTTTATACGAATGAGTTCGATTCATTTATTTGAATAATTTAATCAAAAGAAATTCGAAGATAAAGATTTTTATATAAATCTTATAAACGTTTTTATTTAAAAAGAAAAGTTTTTTAATTTACAAAGTTATTCCATATTTATATATATATCTGCTTATTATTGTACGCGTCGAATATAAATTTATAAAGTATAATAATAAATTCTTCAATATTAATTATTTAATATCGCTGCTATAATTTGGATTTTATTATGTATGTTACAGATAACATAGCTTCAATATCGATAACTCCGCTGTTGCGCATCAGTGTCGGTGAGTGACAAAAAGCTTTTATTATATTTTAAAGCAACGAATTTATGTAGAGATTCTGGTAGATAGAGATGTAGATTGTAGATAAATCCGTTGCTTTAACCCTCGGACGGCAGGATAACGTATTCTAGTGAGTTCTGAGTCAATTTTAAATCATAGAAAAATTTCTTTTATATCTTTGTTATATGTAAGATAAAATTTATATTTTTTATTCATTTTGTTTTAATAGAAAATTTTGTTAAAATAGAAAAGTTATACATATAAATTGAAAAAAAAGGAAAAATATTTTAGGAATAAGAATATGTAATATTTATTCCAATTTTATGTAAGACACGTATTATAAAATGTAATGATGAATATGATGAATGAAATATACATAAAGTATTAATTTTAATTATATATTTGTAATATGAGTTTTATAAAACAATTTTAAAGATACAGATGTTAATGACCTGCCGACAGAGGGGTATCTAACATACATGCTAATATATTTTATATGCATCGGAAAAATTATATTTTCATCTTAAGAGTACTTTACTTATAATATCTTCTTAAAATAGATATCAAAAGAATCTTCTTAATATTAGTTTAAGGGAGAAATCTTCTACAGAGTAAAGTAATTTTAGATATTATTAACATGTAAGAATGTATACTAAAATGGATATTTCTTTACCATTATATTATTTAAGATTTGAGATCATTAATTTCAATAATTTCAAAAAGCAACTTTATAAATTGTTGACATTGGCTATTTATTAAAACTTTGACAATTTAAACATATATATATATATATATATATATATATATATATATATATATATATACATAGTTTTACTTAATTTATATATATAAGATATGTCAAAAAAGTATTATGTAAAGAAGAAAATATTCTCGTTTATTAAAAATATATCTATAAGGAGAGTTTATAAAAGTATATATTTCGAGAATATAATTTTTTCGGTATACATATACATGATTATATTATCTTTTTTGCGACTTTAAACGACTGAATGACGTACAACGCGTCTAGAAAACGATTATAATATCGTACGATCCTAAATAAATATAGGTCGTCTTATTTGCCGGCGATAATATAATTAACCGGCAATAGGAAGGAATTATTTTTCTTCTTTGATCTCTGACTAAAAATCGAGTCAGAATGAATATGGCCAGGAGCAACAAAGGTAGGTCCAACTGGCTAGAAAAGTACGTGGTCAAATACTGGCCTCGTTACCCGGCCAACACCCGACGGACAATGGGCAGAGGCGCAGAGCGCCCGTTTTTTAATCATATCCAAACGCTCTACGAGTCTCGAGCAAAGCGGTCCTTTCCGTTCCCGGCCATCTTGTCGGCCACTCGAACGAGCCGACGAAACCGCACCCCGCGAGAAGCCGCCAATCACGATCCACCCGCGGATCCTTACCCGAATCGATACGCGCCGGCATAGATCGATCGGTCGGAGCTTTCCGCCCACTGAAGCGCGCACAACCCCGCGACATTCGCCAATTGATATTGATATCGATCGCACAAAAATATGAGTATATTCTAAAGTAAAATATTACAAAGTTTAGAATTAAATATTACTAATCGCGTACAAGTATGCCAATTGGATAATCGGCATTAATTAACAGTAATTAATAAAGTTTCTCTTCCCGAAATTAATATATCAAACGTTCTGCTCTTAAAATTCAAAGCGACAAGTAGATTAATTAAATGAGTCAACTGATGAATAGAATTACAGTAATTAAACAAAATAAAATTATATTACAAAAATGTATTCATATCATATATATATAGTTACATAAGAGTCTTTTGCAACAATGATCTGGGTTAATTAATTTTGATAAGTAATTTTTCAAATCACGATTAGTTATTACAGAAAGTGTCTCGCATCAACTTTTTTATTAGTAATACAAGAATTTATACGATTAAATATTTAGCAGGGACCTTCTTTTAGCTCTAATGCTTTAACTATATAAATTAAAATGCTTGCTCAAGCAAAAATTAAAACTTTTATATTTTATTTTATCTTTTTTAAAATAATATGTAATGAAAATTAATGAAATTTTTACGATTATGACAGCGAACACGATATAATTCGGACAATTTTTACTTAAATAAGTAAAAAAATTAACATTTTTCTCTAATTAAAAAAAATTTGTATATATACGTATACATATAATATATCTGATTGTTATTTCATTTAATTGATCTATCGATATATCTAATAGTTTATTATTGTATTTGTAGAATAATATAATACTCTAAATTATAAAATTGTTGAAAGAAAATTTTTTTTTTATATATAAAATAAGTTTTAATTTGTAAAATATAGAATGTAAAAATAGCGTTTAATAAAAGAAAAAGAATTACCAAAAATCAAGATATTATCGGCAAAGTTAGATTATTGACAATATTTACATGGTTATTTGATATTAAAATTAAATTATCGCCAGTGTGGAGAAATAAGAAATTATTTTTAGGTGAAAGTGAATAAGCAAAATGTGTTAATAAATTTGGTGGACATAGCACGGATCGCAACCAAAACTGTGCACATTATGTGTTATCGATTGAGAACATTGGTGGACATTGGCTATTTAGTTTAATGTCCACGTTTTTATGTCCACAGAGGGCGTATCGCTTTCAGGGATTACGTAAAACCGGGCACCGGGCCATGGCGTCTCTCTGTTGTAACCTTGATATAAAATATGCACCTGATTGAAGTACAATTTAAAAGAAAAAGGAATAACTTGTTAATCATGAAAAAAACATTTTTACAAATATATATATTTTTTTCTTGATGTATTATATATTATATATATATAAATTAAATTTTTAAACAAAAGTAGTTTATGATAAAGTAGTTTTTTTTTTTAAATAACATAATTATTTGTACTTCGTACTATTGAATCAATTAACTAGCCACGTTATATTAATAATAAACACGGAAATTTTGTTTTGCGGATGAGGATTTGTACGCGAAAACAAAATGACGAAAAGCGAAGGAAGAACAGAAGGAACGAACGTGCAGAATGTGTTTGTTACTTCGCTTATTGTGAGCAATTTATTGCATTTGTATAATATATTATTACATATATTGTAAGATTTGCAAATAATATTTAAAATCATTCTTTTACACATAAATATAATTAATATATCAGAAGTGGAAGGATTAATTAAAGCTGCTGTAACTTAATTGTTGATCAATATTTGTATTTTTAATGATTGAATCATAAAATTCTATTTGTCAGATAACGATAAAAATCACTTGTGAAAATACGAAATGTAGAAGTTGCTTTAGGTTTTTTTTTCTAAATTTCCAGCTTTTGGTTTTGCTGAAATTAATATCACAGATTTTATTTTTATTTTCTCTACATTGCGACTGATGTAAATAACATTACAAGTAAGAAACAAATAATAGTTGTATACTTGCGTAATAATATTTATTTGCTTAGGCAGGAGGCGCCGCAGGAACATTTGTAGATGTTACATTATATCCGCTAGATACATTGAAAACTCGATTGCAGAGTATGCAAGGATTTTTAAAAGCTGGAGGTTTTACAGGCCTTTATAAAGGGATTTGTCCAGTTATAATTGGTTCGGCACCAACAGGTATAATGCCAGATTTAAAATTTATATACATACTCTTATAATAACATTTCTCTCTCTTATTTTAGCTGCGTTATTCTTTTTAACATATGAAGAAATTAAAACTATAACGCAACCAAAGATTTCTGCCAAATACCATACAATAGTTCACATGGGAGCAGCGACATTAGGAGAAATGGTATGATTTTAATAATTACATATTATTTTTCTTTATTAATAATTAAAGAGAATGAAAAGAAAAAAATAAAAATATATACATACAATTTGATGTTTAAAGTCAAAATGTTATAAAAATAGTTTAATATATAGACTATATTGTTTTGTCCATATATTTATTATTATAATTAATTTATTTGTTGTGAAAGAAAGATATTTAATCATATTAATGATGTTATGCAAAGGTAGCATGTTTAATACGAGTTCCAGTAGAAGTCATGAAACAGAGAAAACAGGCACTGATACATGACAAGGGATCACTTGATTTAAAGTTATTGTACCGTGGGTATTGGAGTACAGTATTACGAGACACACCTTTTAGTATTGTACAGTTTCCATTATGGGAACGTTTGAAGAAGTTCTACAGTTTTTACATCAAGAGAGAAATATATCCAATGGAAAGTGCAATCTGTGGTGCAATTTCAGGTTTTTATTTTATATTATAAATAGAAGATAATAAATTATTAAATTAATAAATAATTTAATTTATAATTATTGTATAAACAGTAATCTATTTGTATCTAATCTGTGTACATATCTTTATAATTTTAGGGAGCATCTCTGCAACTGTTACAACTCCACTGGATGTTGCAAAAACTAGGATAATGCTCGCTAATAGAACAATGCTTTCATCACAACTGACAATAATAAATGTACTCCATGAAATATATATAGAAAATGGTTTTCGTGGGTAAGTATTTCTCAGTGTCTTTTTTTTTCTCGATAATAAAAAAATTACAAATATTTTAAATATTCTTAATATCTTTGCAAAGATACATTAAATATTTAATACTATAGACTATTTGCTGGTCTCGGACCAAGATTAATGTGGATCACATTAGGAGGTTTTATATTCTTTGGAGTTTATGAAGAAGCAAAAGTGCTTACAAAAAATATTTTCAATGCTAAAATAATAACTATGTGAGTTTATAGAGTACACATTGTTATTTGAAATATGTATAAAAAATTTATTTCAATATATAATATTATAATATTATTCTATTCTTTGATATAATAGTATAAATCCCGCGTTTAATATAATCCTCATTTATATGAATAATTTATAAAAATACAATTTTATATTTTATTTTTTATATCCAATCTATATTTTTTTTTATTTTGCTTTTATAAATAAAGAGATGTTTTGTTTCATGGAAACAATCAAATATTTAAGCCAAAAATACTGCTACTAATGTAGTAAATATTAATTTGTCGCAATTTGCACAATTTATATATATTTGCATTTCCTTAAACAATGTTCTTAATCTCGATTTGGAATCAATATTTCCTTAGAAAAAAATATTGAAACATCAGTAGTTTTTACATTAACATTTAAATGCACAATTTTGAACATTTTGAATATTTTATGTTTTTAATCAATCTTGCTCTTTAACTTTCATATTTCATATAAAACTTTTTAACAAAACTAACAGTTGGTTAACCAACATTAATATTCAAAATTGAATACAAGACAAAAAATGACATTTACAATGAAAGTTTTGTTAAGGAAATATTGATGCCAAAATTATGCAAACACTTTTTGTCAAAAATCCAATTGTGTCAACATACACTTCCCTTACTTCTACGAAAGATAAAAATTGCACATGTAATGTGCACGTATAAGATGTATATTTAATCCTTGTTTTTTTCCTAAATTGAAATCTTTCTTTTATATCATATATAAAAATATAAAATATGTAATATATATATATATATATATATCTTCAACAACATTATATCATTATTTCAGTTTCATAATTTTGCTTTTAAACTACCCATTAATTTTTCCAATTTCATTGCTTTCTGCAGATTTCCACTTATATTTAACTTGCCTGTCATAAATGCTGCAGCAGGTTTTAGTTTACCTGTCGATAAAGTAAGTAATTATATTGTTAATATAATTTAGAAAATTTATTTTAATTATATTAATAATTATCACACTTATGCTGTGTGTGTGTGTGTGTGTGTGTGTGTGAGACACACATTAATGCACACACATACACACACAAAAGAAGTTATATTGAAATATACATATACCTGAAAACATGGCAAAGAAATTATCTGAATCCATTGTAAGTGTTGCATCTGCTGGTTGACTGGGTTCTCCTTTTCCAGTAGCGCCTTTTCCATTTTTTAAATCCAGGAACCACACACCAGCTTCTTTTCCTAAAATAAAAAAGAATTATATATATAAAACAGTTATAAAAAATATATGTATATTTTATAAATAAATATATATTTGTTATAAATAAATATACTTATGTATATTAACACTTGTCATATTATATTATAATATTTGAATCAAGAAATGAAAAATTACCTTTCACATTAAATTGATATATTGCACCAACTTTGTTTACCAGTTCGTTACTTAAATTTGCATTAATGGCAATAAATATACGTTCCACATGTCCCACTTCACCGTTATTTGTTTTGTCAGAATTATGTTTCTTATCTTGGGAATCCAAAACATATGTATCATCCAAAAAGAAATCTGTCATTAAATTGTCCTTGTTTGCTAAAGAAAAAATTACAAATACACTTATTGCAAAAACAATCATTTAATAACTTATAATATCTAGCAATTCTTACATGTATCTATTTTTACAAAGATTTCATATATAGAAAACGATTTAAGTAACAATACAAAATAATATGTGAATTTTATCAATTATGTATAATTTGTTAATACTAATCTATTAATTGTACAATTATTCATAAGTATGAAAAAATATAGATACCTGGATTACATGCATAATTTGTAAAATCAGTAACACCCTCATTTTTTAATATGTCTTCATCAATCAAAAATTGACCAGTAATAGATTTATCATCTTTACAAAGCAAACTGTAAACCGCATCTGCCATGATTTCAGGTTTTCGGCAAACATTACTCGAATCCGAACCGGTTAACATGTCCATTGCAGCAGTATATATAGCTGAAAATAAAAAATAAAAGTGATACAAATAAAATCTATAATCTATAATAATTCAATATATTCTATATGAATTCTATATAATTATCCACTACATTTTATGATATACATAATATACGCAGCATTAAAATCATTAAATAATTCACTCAAAGTCGATTAAAAATAATTATTTCAAGAATGAACTTGATATATAAATGCTTTTCATTATCATGTTTTTTTTCATATCTAAAGTCAACTTTCTTAATTACATAAAACACGTATGTAATTCAACTTTGGAGATAGAGAAAGAAAAAAGAAATATTTATAGAAAACGCAACTGAAATAATTAAATCCATTGATTATTTGTTACTCATACATAAAAAGACAATATTAATAACATACCTGTCCTTGGCCAAACAGCGTTAACCACGATACCGTCAGGTTTTAATTCTTCCGCCATGCCGAGAACACACATAGACATTCCATACTTGGCCATTGTATATGCAACATGATTTTTAAACCAAATCGGCTTCATATTTAACGGAGGACTTATATTAACTATGTGTGGATTTGTGCTTTTTTTTAAATATGGTATACAAACTTTTGATCTAGAACACAATTTTATTGCAATATGATAAAATATGCGATAATTTTAATAAAATATCTCATTTTTTGTTTAATTTAACTCTATATACAGAGTATATATGTACATAAAACGTTTACTTGCTTGAACATCAAGGATATCGTGATATAATAAAAAAAAATATACTTACACAAGGAAAGTTCCTCTAGCATTAATGTTATTCATCAAATCATATTTTTTCATATCGGTTATGAGAGTACCCGTTAAAGAAATAGCGCTCGCATTGTTCACTACAATGTCTATACCGCCAAATTTTGCAACAGCATTTTCAACT
This sequence comes from Anoplolepis gracilipes, assembly GCF_047496725.1. Taxonomy (NCBI): domain Eukaryota; kingdom Metazoa; phylum Arthropoda; class Insecta; order Hymenoptera; family Formicidae; genus Anoplolepis; species Anoplolepis gracilipes. Next base: position 6,045,239 of record NC_132983.1, read on the forward strand.
GCATTAATCACTTGGGCTTCATCACGTACATCTACGATGCAAGGTAGAGCTTTACCACCGGCTGCTTCAACTGAAAAATATATGAAGTATATTTTACATATATATATACACACATATATAAAAGTTTTTAAACTCAAATTCTTTTATATAAATTATATCTAGCCGAGAAATATCTACTATACAAATATAAAATCGCAGAATATCTCAGTTTTATATATTATAAACAAGAAAAATTAGTTCAGTAATAAATTTTTAAAAATATTATATAAGTAAAATTTAAAACATTTTTTTAATTTCGAAACTTTAAGTATATATCTATTAAATACAATATAAAATATCTGTCACTGATAAAAAAATCAAGATCATCTAAAGTAATTAACAAACTACAAGATATTTACTTCTTTTTATTTAAATAATTCCTTTATTATATGTCAACAACTAGTTAATTTTTATTAAAATTTAAAAGTATGAGTTTTCCACAACATGTAAAAATACCTTGGTAAAACTTTATCTCAGAAAAACATTTTTATATCACTGCAAAATAAAATTTATACCAGAAATCTAAATTTGTTGAAAAATTAATAATTAATAATTACTTTCATTAGCTGCTGTATAAATGGTACCCGGTAGTTTTGGATGCGGTTGAGCAGTTTTTGCAGCAATAACAATATTTGCACCATCTTTTGCCGCTTTCAATGCTATACTTTTTCCAATACCCCTTGAAGCTCCTGTAATGAAAATAGTGCGACCAGCCAACTTCCTGTATCAAATACATATTAATAAAGATCAGTACCATTTTTTTTTTTTAAATAAGATTTAAGATAATTATTGGAAATATAAATCTTATACAAATAATATTTGGGATATATATTCAATTTTAATAAAATGTACACACTTAAGCCATCAAGATATTTACTAATTATAATTTCACGAGGCACTAAAGAAATATATAAAGCTACATTGAATTTTATTGAAAAATATAAATTATAACTTTTGTTGAAAAAAATTATCTCAACATTTAATTACTTTTTTATTCAGTAAATATATATAAAATATAATAAAAACAATTTTTATTTATCAATATGAGACATGATATAAATACTGTAAGAAAAAATGTTAAATATAAAAGTTTTAATTCAATAATATTTATCATACTTAAGTTTCGTACAATATCAAAATTCAATAAATATTCAGTATTCTAATTCTAAATTTACAACCATATCACTCAATATTAAACTTAAAAATCTAAATGATAAATATGTTTCATACATTATAAATGATTTATAAATTTACACTTACCCAGTATTAATCATTTTAGCGATTTCTATAAAATTGAGACGTATTGTCGATAATAAAAAGTATACGTGGAATGATAAGAGGCAAAAAACTAAAACGAACGTTGCTCAAGATTTGCAGATTGAAAATTAGGAAAAATCTATCATTAAATATGTACGTATGCTTTGATGTTTCAATTCTTATTTATATGAGGTTCCAAGTACATTGGACTAATAATTACACAAGTGTATTTACTTCACGCTTTAAATATCAGAAATAGAATCGTCATTCTGACATTTGTGCGGCTTGCTTGTGTTGCTTGCACTTTGTACTTCGATCAAAATAAAAAGAGACAGGTACATATCTTTGTGTGGACATCTCTCTCTTACATTTACTACCTGAGCTAAAAATACTTTCTCATCAATTAATTAGCGATAAAAATGATACGCAGTTTCTGGCAAATGTTTTAGTTTTACTTATTAATTTAGACGATAAAATTAAAAGAGATTAGGATTTTTTTAGTTTTTTTTTAATTCGTAAAATACATATAAATTAAATGTTTTTTACTATGATACTAAATACTAACCTAACCATTAACCAATCAACGAATCCCCGATCCCGATAAAGATGATTCAGCTTTTCTTTCTTTATAAATAATTTCCCCATTTTTTTAAAAGCTCACTCCATTGTATTTCAATTTTTTTTTTTTAAATAGTTTTTGCCCAAACATATGCGATACCCACCGGGATGTAAAGACTGTAGCCATTTGACGCTCCAATTAAATAAAAGTAGCATAAACATATAAGCAAGTTATATTTTATTTCAATTTTTATATTTACATCATAATAAAAAGAATTGTGATACATTCCTACAATCATATAGGAAATTAATATCGCGTATTATTTTATAAAACATTCCATTTATCTCATTCAATCATTTAGATGAAGATCTTTTGCCAACATGTGTGCAGTTACGTACATCATCTTACTTTTCTTATTCAAGTATACATTGATTGCTCGCTGACGCATCTCTTGCCACTCATACAAGTCTCGAAATATAGGGCGAACAAATTTCATGCGCCCTTGTTCAGTGGCAAAGTCCAAAGCATCAGAAACTTTCGCTTCCCATCGACTTTTGATGCACAAGCGCAACCAAACAAACCTGTGAAACATGTGTTACATCGTGTAATTGCAATTTCATAAATACAGTATTCATAAATAGAGATGCTCAAATACCGTATTTCAGAATTCTTCATTAAGTCCAACTGATAAGTGGCTGTCATTAGCTGTATCTTGTCAAGTGATAAAACAGTAGATGATTTATGTAGATTGGTTAAAAACATAACTTTCTGGCCAGGAGACAAGCTCTCTATATCCGACTTGACAAAAGGCAAAGCAGTATTCTCATCCCATTGAATCCATCGGTTTGCTAACTCAGTACACGCATTTGTCAAGGTTTTGTCATAATCTGGTATCACAGGTGGCATACCTGGCTTATGGAGCCATGTATCCCAATCTACAGAATTTAGCAACTAAAAATCAAGACGTTATCTATAATATTACAAATATTAATGTTGAAACTCTATATATTATATATTTTTTTTTTAAATAAAAAAGCAAGTTACCTCGACTTTATCCGAAAAATACTGATACAAATAATCCTTCCAAATATTAGTCTTTATGCTTTTGTACTTGTAGATAGCCAAATAAGATTTTAAAAATGGTTCGAACACTTGTGGTCCACCTAAAAGCTGCTCCAAATAGAACAGAAATGTATGTCCTTTTTCATAAGGCACAATTGAAAATGCGTCATCAGGATCGACGCCGATTAAATTTGGTACCAGGTTTGTTAGCTGATTGGTTTCACCGAGGTTTTTTATCTATAATAATAATAATAATATACTATTAAAAGACATTGGAAATGCAATGATATGTGATATATTGTTTCCAAGTAACATATTTCATTGCTCATATTTATTTCATCATTTTTTGGATATTTAATCGGTATCAAGTACATACCTCTTCTCTCAAACATTCAATACCATGCAATGCTTCAAAATGTCTCATTTTTTCACCAAACATTTTTGCATTAATCTTCCTCTCTATAAACATAGTAAAACCTTCGTTCAACCAAAAATGTTCAAAATTTGCATTTGTAACTAAATTTCCTGTCCAGCTGTGTGAGATTTCGTGAGCAATGACATTGGCTAAAGAACGATCTCCAGCAAGTATGGTCGGCGTCACGAATGTCAGGCAAGGATTTTCCATTCCGCCAAATGGGAAACTCGGTGGTAACACTAGTATGTCATACATGCCTGCGCAAATGTATTATTTAGAATATAATAAAAATAGATTAACGAAAAAAAACCTCTTGAAATATAACTGACAAAAAGAATTATAATACATATACAAAACAAATTTTTTGTACTTTACCCCAGACATAAGGACCACACAATTGTTCAGCAAATTTCAACATTGTTTCAGTTTCTCCAAACTCATATGCACTTTGATCAATAAATTCTTTTTCAGCCCACACTTTGCTTCTGGGACCAACTTGTTTTGACACTAGTGCACCTACAGCAATAGCCACCAAATAGGATGGAATTGGTACAGGCTGATGAAACGTGTATATTTTTTTTTCTGAATTCTCTGACACTCTATCCAAAAGTGCAGACATTACAACTGTAAGTTCTTTTGGTACAGAGATCTAGAAAATATAAAGTACACATGTCAATGTGAAATTTAAATTAGACATTTCTCTATTACAGTCTAATTAAAGCAATATTTGAGATTGTTTTTTTTTTTTTTTTTTTTTACTAATATATTTTTCCTTATTTTTAAATAATTACCTCGGCAGAGTATGTGGATTTGACAGATGGTGTATCCTGGCAAGGAAACATAGATCTAGCATGTATGGCCTAAAAAAATAAACAAATTTATATATAACACATATGTTAATATAAGTTATAAAAATTGTATTTAATTTTACCTGACATTGAGAAAATAAGTAAGGATGTACTCCACCAGCAGTTTGCTCAGCTGTTAGCCATTGTAATGAAGTAGCATCTGGAGATGTTTCATACTTAATCTCAATTTTACATCTGAAAGGAAACATGCTATTAAATGCTTGAATTGATCATTTTTAATACTCATTTTTCTAAAAATATTCTATATTCACTTAGTATCATCTCCAATAGTCTGTGGTAATTGAATAATCAATTTACTCCCAAATTCAACATCAGCTTCTATGGAATGTTCTAAAGTAGATCCGTCAACAGCATTTGTAGTATTTGATATAACAAGTTTGCGATTGTCTAAAATCTAATTTTTGAATATGTATTAATATGATAAAGTATGTTTCTTTTCTATATCAAACAATCAATATCAAAATTTTTACTTACTATTTCATTAGCTGAAGATGTCTTTTCTATATGTAATATTGCTTTGCCCTCAAGGACTTTTCTATCAAAATCAACAATTAATTCCAAATGAGTATGAGTTACAACTGCAAGATCTGCAATAATTAAAAATTTATAAGTCATGTATAAATATATACAAGAGGTATAAAATTTCAAAACAGAAATAAATTTACATTTTAAAAAATATTACAAAATGTAAGTTACTAAAAGAGAATTATGCAACAAAATATATATCTTAAAAATTATCAAAGATATCAAGATTTCATCCTTCAAATATGTTAAATATATATATTAAAAAATGGTAGACTTTCTTCATTTTACTTTCTTTAATAAAAAAAAATCAGATTATTTCAAAATGTTTAATATTTTATTAACTTAAAAAAAAAAAAAAAAAATACCTGGTCTTGCATAAGAGCTCGGATCTCCAGGACTTAGAGCCATTTTAAAAGCGTTTTAGTTTTGACGAATAACTTTGGATAATTCGTTGCAAGCTTTTTAAATCAGAACACTTCTCTTAATGAGATAAATTTAATATCGTATATTTTTTTTTCCTTTTTATATTTAGATATTTATTTCTTTTGCGATATACCGAGTATAGTGCAAATATATATCGCAATACTACTCTTCCTATCTCTCTTTTGCCTTTTTTGATATCATATCAACCTGTTTGGCAGTACAAAATAACTACAATATCAGATCTCGGATCACGAGTGCCGCATGATTATTTTATGCGTTCACTAAATCAATCTATTATATACAATGCAATAGACTCATTCATTTTATTGTCAGCTACATTCTGCTTGTTCTATTTTTTTCTTCCTTCAGGCTTCGTTTACAATAGAATAATAAAATCGTAAGAAATTAACCAATCACGTTCGATTATTTTTCGCCAAATTCAACTGATTGGTAAATTTTTCAAGACTTACGACCTTTGACTATATAAGTGAAAGAGTAAAAAGAAACCTGCTAGCAGGCTGCATATCCTATGGTAAAATCAAGCGAGTATATAGAGTTCACTCGCATTTTGCGCGCGAAATACAAATCATCATCAAATACATTTTTCAAATTCTTTTATATTATTTAATATTATTTCTATTGTTTTATTATTATGCTATTATTTTATAAATTCTTTTTCAAATTCTTTAATTCAAAGCTATATATGCATGTACACATTACGTAATGTAAATAATGATTATATGTATATTAAAGTAATATATCTTTTTTTAACAACAATAAACTGACGTATAAACTTTTGATGTTTTTTTTTATTTTCTCTTAAAATTTAAGTACACATGCCATAGAATTTCTTGTAATACTATAACTATACTGTTATATTTGTCTTTTTTTATATTACGTGTTTTTTATTACAGATTATGACGTTCTTAAAGTAGTAACACATTCCCAAAAAAATTTCCCTAAAAAAGATGTCTGATAAAAACGACTTATCTCCTTCTCCTCTCCTTTGGACATCTTTTGGTCCTTTTGTCATATCCGGGATTTACAATTTCTTGTATGTAGGTAAAAATGGCACATAAGATGTCCATTTCCACCTAAAAGTTATTAATTATTATTATTATCCACGTGCAAATACGTGCAAACGAAAAGAAAGTTAATAATGCGATAATACTTTTTCAGTAAACTCATTCCAAACGGAAAATCGAAAGTGTTCCGGACGAATTTGATACTAGACATTTCATCAACTTTCTTATCAATCGTACGAACGGTCAATTCCATTTCCTTCGCCCAATCCTCTAATCCACGTTCTTTTGCACTCCCTTAATGTTAAAAATAAGTAAATAAATTATATATTTGTTATTATTTAAATTTCATCATAAATAACATACCTGGGATAATATTATCTAAAAAACAACCTAATGCACCACCGACCAGAATAGTAGTGCTAAATAGTACAGTGAGTACACTATCTATTATAGTGCTTCCTGTTTGTATTATGTCCGGATATTTAATTAACCATTTCGATAAAACCTGAAAATGATCGGATCAAGATATCATATTTGCACATATTCATATTTTTTATGCTGTTCCTTCGATTTTATAAACTGATAATACCAACAGTGAGGTTTGTTTACATCCTATTGATGTGTGCGATACGGAAAAAGTTTTTGTTTACATTATTTGAGGAAGATCAATGTATATACACATATATATATATATATATTTATATAAATTTATATATACAATATATGAAAGTTTATGCATGTATATACGTATGAATAAAGCGAAGACCAGTATAAAATTAATTACATCCCCGAAAATGTACTCACCAGAGGAAAAAATATGGATAGGCCCAAGATGAACAGATTTCTCGAAGAATTGAGATTTACATATTGCAATGTCGACAGACCTAACAAAAGAATTGGATTGAAATTAATTAAATATAAAAAAAAGCAGTAGATTTTAAGGCTCCTGAGTATTCGCCGCGGAACTTCGATGTCGACGGTGGCGACATATAGTTCTGTCTCTTTCTCTCTTTTGGGAAATATGTCAGAAGCGAGAAATGACAGCCCAATTTATGTTGCAACCTACGTCGTAATTATTTGCTTTTTGCTAGTGTTGTCATGTGCAACGTATTTATGAAACTTGTGAAAATGAACGGCTGCCAAGCTGTGTGAGGAATAAACTGTGTAAAGTAACATTTTCCTCTCCTTTCGACAGCTGTCAATCGTGTTTTTCCGCATTCCAAGGGTTCATTTCGGACTCAATTTACAGTTATTTATCAATTGTCAGGAGAAAGGATTCTGAAGAGATTGGTAGTATTATTTCGTTGAAATATGTTTTTATTTACATGTCAGTCGCAACATAAATTAGGGTGTCATTTCTCGCTTATGACGTCACGATTTCAATGTGGCCGCGGTGACTACTCAGGAGCCTTAAAAAAAAAAAAAAGAGAGAGAGAAAGTTTTGGGTGCGTACGTACGTGTTTAGACACTCACCAAAAGCACAAATCATTCCAAACATCACACAAAATATTCCGCCTATTATCGGTTCGGGAATTATGATAAACACTGCACCGAATTTGCTGATTACACCTTGTAGAACCATCAGGAAACACGCCCATTGTATGACTCTGCGACTACCAACTTTGGTAACTCCTAATTATTTCCCCAAGCTTTTATTAGATTATATTATATGATTTACGATCATGAAGACCGTAACAATAAAAAATGTAAATAATAAACAAATCGATCAATTGTAGTCAAGTATTCTCAAGTTTATGGATCAATTGTAAAATGTAAACGGTAAATAAATAAAAAATGTCAGTTTGTTTACTGATTATGTTTTTTTAAACTGCTTAAATCGACGAAAAATTCGCTTAAAATAAAAGTGCCTTTTACCTATCGTGCCAACGTTCTCGCCAAATGTGTTCGTGCCGTTACCACTACCCCAAAGCCCAGCTAGTATTGTACCGAGGCCTTCGATACCAATACCACGATTGATCGCGTGAATCGGTGGCGGCGGTGCTCCTAGAAATTACGCTAATTATAAAATCATTAAATAAAAAATCTTAACATGTACATTTATATCTACAAATATAGTCTTATTTAATCATTAATTTTGTGCTCATAAGATGTACAATATCGAATTGTACACGTGCTTAACGTTTGACTTGGAAAAATCACTCCAAACATATATAATGAATGGAATATTTCAAACATCTCATTATCAGAGAATACAATTTATTTTTATACCTTATACTCTGAATTTATTATTATTTAAGAGAGAGAAAAAAAAGATTTTAATCATATTTAAAAAAATATATTTTTTTTTGTTAAAAAGTTATACTATTATCTATGTTACTATCGGTAACTTGAGCTTAGAAGCCTAGATAAAAAATATTCACCTTGTGCAGCACAATATTTGTTTTTAGGTGAATACCTTTTTTTTAAGCTTCTATAAGCTTATTTCTAAAAGTTCACAAATATTCTTTCATGCAATTCTGAGAGGGGAAAACCTATTTTATTTCATGTGTATATAAATTGCAACTTTTATATTAAGCAAATATATTGTTTTGTTAGATTAGAACTCGGTCGGTAGTTCATACCGAACTCATTATCCCCATTATCATTACTCCCCATTCTAGTTGTTTTTCAAGTAAAAAATGGTGGCTCTAAAGCTAATTTACCTACCACACATCCTCGCAGTAGTCGGGTAATAACTGATAGACTCGACCGTACACGCTAATACTCCCGCAAGCATACCGAGGACTCCTGATAACGTTACGGTGGGCATGCCCCACTGTCCAGGATACGGTATTCGAAACCATGGTGAGTCGCTTATTATTTTCAATTTACTGTCAGATCTGGCGGGATGACCGTATGGTAGCGTATCGGTGACCGTTAGTATAGTGCAAATTATCCACATGATAATTATGGTCAATAAAATCTACAAATGCAAAACAATAATACTTGTAGTTTAGAAGTACAAAAGGAAGCAAGAAAGGATGCCGTTCACACATTCACCCTGAAACGGCACAAGTGGTAACGATACTCGAGGAGTCGGATCGGAGCAAACCAACGGGGGCCCTTCGCAAAGCGTGAGGAAACAGGATTCTCACTATGAGGATGAGCTACCCAGCATTAGCTTTACATCGCAAGAAACAAAATTACGACGTCTCCTTCGTGGCCAAGCGATGGACGATGAAAAGCCATCGGTGTTTCTTTAACGATTCCGCAACCTGGCAACTGAGCAATGCAATGACAGTATTCTACGTAGCCTATTTATGGAGCAAATGCTCGAGAACATGCGCAGTATTTTGCAGATCAGTCAACTAGATGATCTACCTCAACTCAAGGTACTCAGGTCGATGGAATCGCGGAGGTGCTTCGCCCGCAGATCGCGGACGTTGCCCAGGAGCCGACAGGCATGGTCGCATTGCCGGAATGAAATACCACAGGAAAGGACGCCAAGCCGATTGCAGCTAATCTCGATCCACACAGGGAGATACTCCCCCTCGATGGTGAGGGGGCTCAGTCACTCCTGTAAACTTGGCACACTATACTTAAAAATCTGAAATTTTTTTTAGAGTTCTGGCATTCTTTTGAATAGTTCTAGAGTTCTACATAAAGATTTTAAATAGTTGCGATGATTAAACACAAAAAATCAAAAAAAATAATTATTTTACAGGAAAAAGTCATAAGGCCTTTCTTGTAGAACTGAAGGAACTCTACGTAGAACTCTCATTAAATCAGCTGGAACTCGAGAAAAATTGTTTACAAATTACAATTTGGTCACTAGATTTTCAAAAATCGTTTTTTGCTTTTAATTGATAGAACTATTGATATATTTAACACAAAACTGTAGAACTAACTAGAACTCTAAAGAAATAATTGATTCTCATGATTTGGTGCGTTGCGTGAACTTAGAACACCATATTTTCGAATTCAATTTTTAAACGTAGGAGGAACCACAAAAAATTTTTCATATTTATTTATTTATTTATCTATAAAAATTAATACTATAAATGTGTTTTAAGAGTTACAACTGTTGACGTTCTTATATGGGTGGGAGTCTATTAACCACGTCGCCAATTGGCCAGTTTAAAATGAGGCCCTCTGATTGGTTAATCGTTGCTGATGACCCTAGGCATCGGTCGATATAAGTGGCTGTGGTCAATCGTGACGTGTCAAACGGGACGCTCCCTCTTATATTTGCCATTATTTTACAAAAACTTATTTACTTAGAAAGAATATAATAATGACTTAAAAATCACATTATTATAATGACGTTTTTGTACATCATTATATAAGACGTCACAAAAAAGACGTCTGTTAATTAAGCAATTTATTAGTCATGTGATCAGCAATGGTCAGTTTTCGACGTTAAAATGACGTATGCTTGCTATTTGCGGCAACTCATGTGTTATTATTATTGCAAAATTCCAAATTCACCATCTTCGTTTTGTACTTACCGGAAAAAGTTTAAATAGTTCAAACCAGATAATATGCAGTCCTTGGCTTTTGCGATACATTGGAAATGGAAATGGCACGTTAACCATTATTTGCGAGCATGTCGTCAGCAGTACTATTGTTCTAAAAATATATGCAAAAGATTTTCAATATTGAATATTATCGCAGTAATAATTTAATATAAAGTGTTTTCAAACTTTTTCGGAAATTATAAGAGACAATACCCTACTGCTATACCCCAGTGCTGAGACGCGGCGTCCGCTGCATTTTCGAACAAAGACAGTCCAACCAATGAAACCGTCGGCACTATTGTTAACGGGGTTATAAATTTCAGCAAATATCCGACGATACCTAAGCACGTTTTAATGTCTCAATGTTTAAAAAAAGAAACAAACTAATGTACGTGATAGAATTTGACGATTGAAATCACCTCCAAACCCAATGATCACTTGGAATACAGCCGAAACAGCAATGGCGCCAGATAGTTCTCTCATTCGAATTTGCCACAGCTCAGTCCGATTCTCGTGGGACATCTGACTTAACACTTCCGGCACGGGGCACTGCCACTGCGGCAGATTCAATATCGCTAAAGTCGGCACTAAAAACGATATAGTGCCACCCTGCACTAATGGCAACCTAATACAAAAATGCGTTTTTTTTTTTTTAACATAAACTTTACATTCGGTATTCTCCTAAATAGATCAATTAAGGCTCCTGAGTACTCGCCGCGGAACTTGGATGTCGACGGTGGCGACATATAGTTCTGTCTCTTTCTCTCTTTTGGGAAATATGTCAGAAGCGAGAAATGACAGCCCAATTTATGTTGCGACCTACGTCGTAATTATTTGCTTTTTGCTAGTGTTGTCATGTGCAACGTATTTATGAAACTTGTGAAAATGAACGGCTGCCAAGCTGTGTAAGGAATAAACTGTGTAAAGTAACATTTTCCTCTCCTTTCGACAGCTGTCAAATCGCGTGTTTTTCTGCATTTCAAGGGTTCATTTCGGACTCAATTTACAGTTATTTATCAATTGTCAGGAGAAAGGATTCTGAAGAGATTGGTAGTATTATTTCGTTGAAATATGTTTTTATTTACATGTCAGTCGCAACATAAATTAGGGTGTCATTTCTCGCTATTTCTTGCTTATGACGTCACGATTTCAATATGGCCGCGGTGACTACTCAGGAGCCTTTACATTACAATAAAGTTTTTATTGTAATGTAAACTGAAAAAAATAAGTATTTAATCATCATCTTGTTATAATCAATTTTACCTTGATAATGATTGTACATACCTACATCCTATAGTAGTCTGAAAAAATGTTACCAAACCGGTGACGAAGATCATCGTAGAAATAATATGGCTCCTTGCAGGATCATCTTCTGCCATGCAAAGGGCTGGCGTTAAAATGAAAGGGATAGAAACGATAGCACCGATCATAGTTAAGTAATGCTGTACAGAATATATTATTAAATATTATATCATATAAAATATAATGTGTCGAATATACATATATGTAATTATAATATATAGTTATATTCTGTATATATTGTATTATGTTTTTTGTTTTTAAACATGATTTTTTTCAACGTTATTTAAAATATATCTGGAGCATTAAAAACACGTTTTAAACAAAAAAATTTTTTTAAACATGATTTTTACCAACCCTAATTTCACTATTACTTTTGCGTAATATCTCGTATACTTATACCTGCAGTGCCATAAATAAACATAGATACCACGGTGGTATATCATCGATGCCGTAGGTAATGTCAACATTTCTCTTTTCGTCTCCCGTCGTTTCCTTTGCTATTGTTGTCATTGTCGAATTTTCTGTCTCCTGAAAAATCAAAGAGCACACAAGATGGCTCTTATACCTTATTTATACATACTTGAACAAAATCATTGATGTATAAATATCTGGACGGAGCCTTCAGGTGCGGGGAGTGAAGATTTTAGGGAAGGAGAAGGCCGCCATATAGTCTGGCGACATTAGTACTGCTCCTTTGTGGTGGAATAATAAAATACATAATTAGAATTCGACCGAAATTTCGGGCTAAAAATTTTTGGGAGGATCCCGTTAACGTAATATATATAATAAAAATGTGTAACTGATAGTTACAAATTCAGATTTTTTTCTTAAAGATAATTATGTGTTTTAATTACATCAATTGATTCGTCTCATTATTCTGTGAATAAAAGTATTAGGGTAAGATAATCGAGAAATGAATATTTAACGAGATATCTTGTATTTTATGTCAAAATATTGCAACTTTGAAGCCTTATAACTCGAAAAATGTTTAATGAAAAAACATTTGATTATAGTGTTTTGGAAAGCTCTCGAAGTCAGCTACAAGAATTTGTAACAAAAAATAGAGGGTGCCATTTAAAAAAATTGAGGTGACCTTCACGTGACCTTCAAATCACTCTTCAAGGTCAGACCAATGGTACCATCTTATGGCCCCCTCGAAACCGAACAACTTTTGCCTGAAACATTTTTCTCTCTCAGGTTTGATTTTCGAGATATTCGACTGGATCGATTAAAATGGCCCACCCTGTATAATATATATATATATATATTATACAGGATGTCCGGTACCCGAAAGACTCAGGTTCGATTCTCGATTCAGTGACTTCGCCCCGATCGATATTTTTCTCGCCTACGTCTCTTTAAAAGAGTAAAGAAGAGTTTATAAAATTCTCAAAAATGAGAATTTAAATCTTGGTAAATACAGCAAGAAAAATATGTGCCCTGTGCACTTATCAATTTCGCAGAAAAATTAATAAATTCTGTGAAATCGACGTATTAACATTCGCGTTTAGCTCTTATTCGCTCAGTTTTCTAATTGGTTGTTTGTAAACCTTAAAGAGCCTTTTTCTCAGTAATTTATAAAAATATAATTTTGTTATCAGAGTGTACTTATACAGTTAGATTAATCCATAAATAGGCAGTTGTTAAAACTCAGTATCGGTAATAACAGTAATAAAAGTATTGTGTCATATTTATCTTTTTAATTAATTAATTGGTATACTTAAACTGATAATAAATGATAACACAGAGATAGAAAGAGACATTACCCAACCACGCAACCTTCTAAATATTGAAGATACTGTAAATTATTCGCGATTATTACTCGCATTACTAACGTATGCTCGACGCAATAAGCGATTATCTTAAACGTAGCTTGTAAATGGCTAACTATAAATTCTTAAACAAGTAACTATCAACTTGGCGATAAAAACCATAAAAGCGTGGATGTTAATGCGTAAATTTTCTTTAGAAATTAATTCTTTCCGCGAAAATTTGAAACGTGCACCCCCCCCCCCCCACCCTAAAGAGATGTAGGCGAGAAAAAATATCGGGGCGAAGAGGGGATGAAGAGAAGTTATAAAATTCTCAAAAATGAGAATCTATTTCTTGGTAAAATACATCAAGTAAAATATGTGCCCTTTGCAGGTTTCAAATTTTCGTGGAAAGAATTAATAGAATTTTCTAAGGAAAATTTACGCATTAACATCCGTGCATGGCTCTTATCGCCAAGATAGTTATAATTGTTTGTAAATATTAGGAGCCTTATTATTTATTCGAAATTTTAAATTCTTATATTTCAAAAACTCGGAATAAAAAAATATGCTTTTATTCTTAATTTTTTTCATACTTAATTTTTATACTGTAATCTTTATCCTCAAATTTCGGAATATTCTGTATTTATCGTGCACACATGACTGCTATATGCAACATACTGACAATATGATTGATAAGAAAATGGAGAATGTGCTACGTAATATAAATAAAAATATTTATATCACTCATGCATTTCTTTTAATTTAGAGTTTTAAATATATGTATATAAATATTATGAAATAACCTGCACCATTCTTGAAAATAAAATTTCCTTTAAACTATGTTCTGTAGTGACTCTACTGTATTTTGCATATTTGTAGTGCTTAAACTGCGTAATTTTCTCGTATTGATGTTAACGAACAATATTCACACCGATCAAAACTGAAAATTAGAGAAGACATTATCACATTTCATTCTAAATACGCTAAATATTTGGCGATAATAAGAATATTAACTAGAGAATATTAGGAAAATTCTACTGTTCAGACGAGACATAACTCATTGCGTTGTTCGTTTTAAAATAATATTAGAATAATAGCTAAATAGTATTTTGAATAACTAAAATATTATTGTGTACCGACTTAATCAAATTCATTACAGTGATGCAAAATTTATTTTACAGCTCTGCATTTTTGTAAGCACTAATGTTTAATAATGTAAGAATTATAAAAATATATATATATATTATTTTATATTATTATGACATCGTTTTGACATAAACTACAATAATTTGGAATAAAAAGTTTTATTAAAAAATTTTTTTTTGTTGAGCTTGCATACGTGTGCAGATTCTTGCTTACAATAAATGACAATCGACAAAAATGGTTATTCATTGTTATTTAACTTGCAATGATTTGTGATTAACTAACACACACAATTATTTGTATTAGAACTAGACTATAAAATGAAATTATTTCAAGTTAACTAAAACTAATTTATAACTATATATAAATTAGTGCATGAATTAATTGCACATCCTTAAAGTTTTATTCGCGAAGAGACATACAATTTTATGATAGCTCATAAAAAGAGCAAATAAAAATAGCTCCTAATATCTCAATCCACAGCAAAGAATTAAGTTTCAATTATAAAAGTATAATAATTATAATCTTTCAAGGTGCTACGTAGCATTGTGAAGACATTTAAAATATAGAAAACTCTTTGTCGTTCAAGATAACTCACCATTTCCATTATTTGTATTTCGTTCTCCGGCATTTTAGCAAAAAACACAGTACAATATTTCGATGAACTTGATCAATCGAATCCTATACGAAAAAGTCTCGAGTCTCGTTGAAAGAAGAAACACGTGTCAGTGAACACAAGCGCGCGAATCTTTGCTCAAATAATCAGTTCATATATGTCGACACGTATGCATTATGTGTTAAAAAAATGTGCGATCTTTTCTTATATATGTAATATGTACTCTCCTACTATCCGTCGTCTATAGACAAAGTTTCTTAATATACCAGATTGCCTCAATCAGGCACTTTCTTTTCATTGGTCGTGACATCATTGATAATGTATCCATCCTTATCGCATGCATCTGTGATTTTCATTTTACAGTTTTTATAACAAATTGATCATTTAATAAGGAGACGTGATACCATTCGATTTCAATGAAGCTCATTGTATTGATAGAGCATGTCAACGATAAATTACACAAATTACTAAAACGTTTTTTTTTTTAATAATTATATCAGGCGATATTATAAAGGTTCATGTCGTACTTGATGGTAAAACCCACTAATAAATTTTTTTGTAAAAAGTATTTGTTTAAATAAATTAATTTCTTAACCTACACACTTGTCAAAAGCAATTGCATATTTAATACTGTTGTTAAATTCTAAGACTGAATATGAATCACATTCGTTTTTATATAATATTATTTCTATATAATTAATATTATATATAAAGTTTTACATAATATACTACGCACAAAAATATAGGACTATTTCATTTTATGTTTTATTAAATATCTTTATTCCTAAATACTTGTGACTTTGATTGCAGTAATGAAAAATGTATGATATATTATTTGAATAATTTTTTTAATTGGAGAAAAATGTTAATTTTTTACTTATTTAAGTAAAAAATTGTTTGAATTACATATCGGGTTCGATGTTATGTTAATCATAAAATCTCCATTAATTCATTATAATTATTATGAAGAAGATAAAATAAAAAATAAAAGTTTTAATTTTTAGTTAACAAGCGCATTTTAATTATTTAATTATTTTTTTAAATTATTTTGATTACATATTAATAAAAAATAATCCAATTTATGTCGTGTTTGGTGTCATTTTAATTCGCGGATTTTCTTCTATCTCCAGTCTTTCGTATCGTATTTCATTTTACTATAGAAAATAAAATTGTTACATTACGCATTTTATTGATCCGAAAATAATTGTAATGAATCAATGAGGTTTTTGCGATTAAAGTGACACCAAGCACGACATAAAAAGCACAGACTCGAACCAATCGGTTGTTTTACCATGGCACCATGGTAAAGTAGATCCAGCCATGTAGTTCCATCGATCGATAAAATGCATCCAGTTAGCACCACTGTCGCGGGCGGGACGGAAGGGGGGGAGAAAGCGTCTCAAGAAAAACATAGGGCATGGCGCCTCTCACAACACATGTAAGCAGCCTTAAGCATGAATGGAGGGTTGAAGGTTTGAAGTTTGAAGTTTGATGGCTCTGATAGTAAGATGTCTGCCTCTGTGGTGTTGTCTGATTTGTAAATTGTAACCTATTAATTTTGTCTGATATATAGTAAGCCGTTATTCGCGTTAACGACTATACTATTGCGAAATTCACAATACTCAGTCGCTTTTCTTAATAATATTTAAACGTCTAGCGCATTCGTTGCATCTGTGCAATGGACGAGTTTGACGAATCTTCGGACGTGGAGATGGTGCCTATCGAGGAAATAGAACGAATCAGAACAGCTTCAACAACAGAATTACGGGTAAGAGAAATAGTATTTAACTTAATCGATACCGTTATTAATTGATATATTCTAAAAAAAACATGTTTTAAACTATTCTATGTAGACTCAAATGCAAACATTAGACAACAGTCGCTATGAAAAATCCATGAACAAGTTTACAACGGGTATAGATATATTCAGTGAAGAGGAGAAATTGAAGATGGAAGAACGAGCAAAGCGTTTTGGCTTATCAGAGAAATCCAAAACGTCGCCGAATCAAGAAGAGAATTTATATAGCAGGTAAATAGTAGTTATTTGTTTTAGAACGAAAGCAAATTGGTATAATAGTTAATAATCTATATTTTATATTTATATTTTATATTATGTTATATTTTATATTTATTATATTTTATATCACAGTATGGGTATCACGGATGATGGCGAGAATGCAAAAAATGTTAGATTAAATGTAATTCATATGAGAGGAACTGAGGAAATGAGTACCAACGATGTGTTTAAATATTTCCAAGATTACGCCCCGATGTCTATCGAATGGATCAATGATGTTTCGTGTATGGTTTAAAGTTTGAAACACCTATGATAATATATCATTAGTGGCTGACATTTGTTTGGTGAATAATTCATTCTATCGCAGGTAACATAGTATGGTTCGACAATTTATCAGCAGCTAGAGCTATGCTAGGATTATCCAAGAAGATTATAGGTAGCGTTATGAAATGTTCAGATCGAGAAAACGATTCTGAAAACAGAAAATACAGCGAAGCGACAGTGGATGGAAAAGATGAGTCTGTTGATCTAGATAAAAACAGAAAGGAAGAGAATTGCATAAGCATTAAAAACATCGATTATCCATTACCTCCAGGTATATGGAGAAAGGGAGTGGATTATCCAAAGTCTAAAGGAGTCTTTCTTCGATTTGCTACCAGAATGGATAAAAAGCCTGCCAATGCAGAAAAGAAGAGCGAATACTACAAAAAGTATGGAAATCCCAACTTTGGAGGTAAATTTGTGTACATGTAACAAAAATAAATTAAAATCGAAATAAGGAAAGATGATAGGATTGTTTAAATTTTCTTTTGGATATTCTCAGGTCTTAAAGGAATTCTAACGAAGTCTCGTAAGCGTATGTACAAGCAGATCCAACAAAATGAACACGTATCATCGAGTGAAAATGAAGATCGAAATCAAACGAAAAATCCATGGGGCGCATTGTCCGAGACGTGGGGCTTGAACGACGTTGTGGAGGAGGATTTTCTTCCAAAGAATGGCGTTAAGGACCAAGTACGTGGTATAAAAGAGAGATTGGGTATCAAATGCAGAGACAAAGATACAGTACAAACGGAAGACCAGGGAGAGACTAGTTCGGGTAGTGACAGCGACGAGAATTGGTGTAAACGGAGTAAGATTCCACGTATGCGAATGCACGCCGACGATGAGGAAGAGAAGTTGCAAAAGCGACGGGCAAAGCTCCGATATCAAGTTAGTTATTTTCTTTTTATTGAAAAGATGTCTCTTTTACTTGTTTTTTTTTTTTTTTATAAACAATTAATATTTTACTTCAGATGGTTCTCAACAACTTAAATAGTAGCGGTGACTTGCGATCGAAATTAAGGAGACCAAAAACGAAAACGCAGTTCCGCGATCCCATTCAAGTAGTAGTTACAAACACGAATCTAATGAAATCGAAGCACGATAATTCAGGAGTAATCCTGCAAGATTATCAAAAAGAGACACAATTGTCGGAAAAAGAAGAGGGAGAGTGGCAAGAATCGGAAGACGAAGACAATCAAGCAGAAGAAGGCAAGAAAGAGCAAAAGTATGGACAATGTGCTTTGATGGAAGAGGAAGAGAGAGAAGAAGACGAGGAAGAAGAAGAAGAGGGCGAACACAAAGAAGATGAAGAGGATAGCGATGAAGACAGCAATGTACCTGCAAAAGAGATTCAGGGTCCTAAAGGAAGCGTGATAAAGGTAGTCCCACCCAAGCCGCGCATTGCTTCTACTGTATGGGCAAGATTAAATCATACAAAAAGCGAAACAAGTGACAGCTATTTGAAAAACAGGTAAAAGAATTATTTCTTATCTATTAATCATAACTTGCTGATTTTCTTTTGCCTTTTTCTCTCTCCCTCTCTCGTCTTTTCCTCTTTCTCCTTCTTTGCTACCTATTTTTTTTTTTTAATTTTACATTGTAATAAACTTTTAACATTTAAATATTCTGGTAACTTCTTATAATTTTTTAAAGTAAAATTTATATAGACTATCCAGAAAATTCCCCGCAGTATTTCGGGACCCAAAAAGAAAGAAAAAAAGCTATATAACATAGGTCCGGAAATAAATCATTTCCGAGTTATAGCCACTTTTATATTAAAAACATTGTAATTTATTTTTCTTAATCATAAACATAATAATCATAATTTATTTTTTATAATGTTTTAACATAAACAACTTTATTTCGGACTGTTTTGGCGTTATTCAAGATGCATCACGTGGAAGCATAGTCCGCTTTTGACATTTCTCTTTTTCAATTTAAAAAAATTTTTTTAATATTTAATTTTTATCTTTTTTTAATTTCTTTTTTGATTTTTGTAATATCGGGCGATTTTTCGGACACTCTGTATATATAGATGAATTGTGAAACAAATCTTTATTTTTTTTTTCTAATATTTTTTAAAAAAATGTGCATGTGTGCAAAAGATATGCTGTGTAACTTATTATATAATTAAGTGTTTATTGTTTCTGAAGACTTATGAGAGTTATATTTCTTAAAGACGATCGAGCAACCGTGACTTGAGAAGTACCATAAAGGGCGGCGATTTGCGATCACGCATTGGAAATCATACCAGAGGACGTTCTCCATTGAGAATAGAAGTGAAAAATGATAAATATACAGAAGACAATAGTGACGGAGAGTGATTCTTGCATGACCTGATTGTTTAAAAATTTGAAACTTGTGAAAAGAGTGCTCATTATCTTAGTATATTGTTTTAAGACTTTCCATCTTTTCGTAACATTTTACATTTGTTGCGGTGGAATATAAATAATGTATACTTATGTTTATGCAAGTATATATAATTTTGATTTAATCGAATTTTTGTTCAGGTTTTTTTTATGCAAATGCGAAGAAGCAATAGAAAAGATATCGATAGATTTAGTAATCATTATTATTTCTACATTTTTTATCGTTGGAAGATAATGAATGCTTTTAACAATAGTTCATGTAAATTTGAAAAATCATGTATCTATAAATTGATGTATATTTCTGCAGATAGAAAAAAAACAGATAATTAAATACTTTGATCAAGTGTTATTTGTGCAATTATAGAAAAAAAATGAGAGATTTTTTAAAGATATCTCTTTCAGCATGTTATCCTGAAAGCATAAAATGTACTTTTTACATGAAGTAAATTATAGAATGGATAAAAAACAAATAGGTAAAAGTAATTTTATAGTTTTTCGAAGTAACCTTGAGATATCTTACAATTCCAATAACCCGAGAGTATGATCGCTGGGTGCTCGATATCACTGTGAAGAAAGAAATAAATAATACTTGTATGCATTAATCTATATTCGAATATCTATATTCTTGTTAAATCACATTGGCATGACCAAAATTATTTGATGCGTAATTATTAAAAAATTATTAAATAAGATATTACTTTTTGTTAGTTTAGTACAAGTGTAACTCAAAAGATAAAACTGGAGAGTGTTTATAATTTAAAAAAGTTTATAGGGATATACAAGTGGCGCAATAAAGACATCAAGTAATTGGCCAATAAAGCCATTTTTATATTAGCACAATAATAGTTTGGAATAGCTGTTTAAAATACAATAGTCGATAATGATAATTTAATAACATGAATTATGATAATCCATTTTGGATAACAATTATTTGGAGCAGTAAATCGAGGTATAAAGAAATCAGATAAAGAGAACACAGTAAGTACATTTATTTTTCAAATGACTCCTTAGCTACATTCATAGTTTATGTTTCTATTTTTATGGTTTTTATATTCCATATATTTTCAAAGAATAATATCCTTAATAACAACCTGCGAGTAATTATCAAATTAATAATGTATTGAAAATTATATTTTAATTTTATTTAATTATTTATTTGTACGCACATTTAAAAATCTATTTGCATTTTTTATTCAATATTTATTTATAATATTTGTATTATTTACCCAAAAATCCGAACAAATTGTAAATTTGATTAAAAAAAAAAGCATTAAAATAATTTTATCACGATTGCAAAATCAGAAATTATGATTTCAACTATGTAATCGTATTAAATGTATTTATATACTCGCTTTGAACACTATGAATGTAACTTCGGCGATGAAAACACCATCCATGGTTCACAATTGACCGGACAAGATGATATCTTTCACGATTGCCGTTAACGACGAAGGACCAAAACTGAAACAACAAAGAATCAGGAATTCTGCTTTTTGTCGACGATCGAAGATAAAGAAATTACTTTTAATTAATTGATTAAAATTAATTTCTTTATTTTTTAATTAATTTATTATTATTCATATATATATATATATATATATATATATATATGTGTGTGTGTGTGTACCCTGATGGAAATAATTTATTTACAACTTATATGCGAAAACTACAATTTTTTGATGATGTATAACTAGAAAATTTTTTAAATTATTTCTACGTAATTTTTACGTCACTACGCGATTTGGGCAATATTTATAGTTTTTCACTTTATGTAAAAAGTTAAATTTTCTCCGTAAAATTTGTGTAAAATCTTTATGATTTTCTACAACTATATTACGTAGTTTACTTTTTTTTTAATCATAATCTACAATTTACTACATCGCTCGTAAAAAGTTGTAGAAATTTGTAAAAATTAATAAATATTTCTCACAAATCACTACAACTTTCCATAAGTTCCTACAAGTTTTTATAAATTTGTAGAAAGTGTATGATTCATTGTTAAAAATTTTAATTTTTCCTAGAAATACATTATTGTAATTTTACAATTTTTCATAGAAATCAAAGGTATTTCCACCAGGGTACAGTTTTATACTTTTTTCCTTGTCCCAGAAATTGTTATCTTAAAAAGCGACGTTGGTGCGACAGTATAAATAGATCCTCCCGCGATGTCTTGCTGGATACACATTTGATTGACGCACATGTGAAAAATGCCGATCTTGCCCGTCGTTATAAGAGGTAGTGACCTTTTTTTCTCAAAGTTTTTCTTTTTATTCTAGTCTACATAAAAACGCTAATGATTTTCAACCATCGTTTGTTTACGAGGACTAACAACAGTCGTCCTATATTCCTTGAGAAAACGGTGCGTAGATCTACATATCTTTACTCTCTCCTGTCCTTCTTTTTTTTTTCTCCCTTTTATTTCAATGATATAATCGTCGATCGTAACATCGAAAATCGACGGACGACATGTTCAGATATATGTATATAAGAATCGGCAACAACAACAAGTACACGTAAATAACTTTAAGTATATTAGGCCTGATGATATTGATGTTTCATATACATATACACAGGGTGTTTCAGAAATAGGTGGCTAAACTTCGAGAACATGTACTTACCGTAATGAGATGAAAAAACTCATATGAATTTGGAAACGCTTCCTTTTCCAGTTATAATCATTTTCATTTTATTCATGACAGATTGATTTTTCGAAACACAATTCTTGTTTACTGACAAACTTTGAGATTTATCGAGCTATAAACACTATTACTTTTTACTACGGATTTAATGATAAAATGTATACTTATATAATTTTAAATAAAGAAAACAATTTTACAAACAATGAACAAATTTTTAATTTTTACAACTCGAAAAAAAAAAAAAAAGCGTTTCCACACCTGTTTACCTGTTGAGGCAACTTAGCGCACTCCGTTTCAGCAAGCTATGTTAAAATTCAAGCAGTGTTGAAAACGTATGGTGTAAAATGGATATTAATATGGAGCAACGTGTTGCAATTAAATTTTATTTGAAAGTTTGAGGACATGCAAAAAGCAATAAAATCGAGAAGCTGAAGATTCCGCAATAAGATTTTATCCGTGCTTTGCACAAAACTTGAAAATGCCAGTCAACCAATGCGTGTAGCATTAAATGGAGACTGTTTTGAATAACCAATGTATTAAATAAAGTGTTGTTCAATTTTTCCAGCATGCAGAGCTTCTCGATTTCTTTTTAACTTGCAACTTTATTTTCAGAAAAAGAAAAATAGTCTGGCAGATATTTCCGTCGCATTCAAACTTTAAAATAAAATTTAATTGCAATACCCGAGTAAACGCTAAATTTTCCTGAAATATTCCAAAAGTTCTGTATATCCTGGAATAGTAGAGAAATGTTATAGAAGGTTCAAATAATTGTGAAATATTCAGAATATTCTATGAACATTATACCTGTACGGTTTAATAAGGAACATTCGGTGTAAATTTTGATATAAAAAATAGAACAGTATACAAAATGATAAAAAATCAGAACATTTTCTGCTTATTTGAATATTCTCTGCACATTCTTTAAATATTCCGCAATATTTTGCAATAATCTTGGAACGTTCATTTTGGATTTTAGCAACATTTTATAAATATTTCAGGAATATCTAGCGTTTACTGGGACGTTGCTCCATATTAACATCCATTTTACAATGAGTAACGCAACCATCACAAACACCATTCATGCGAAACGTTTGAACACTGCTTGAATTTGAACGTATAATATTTAGCTTGCTGAAACTTTACACGAGGCGCGCGATAAGTTCCCTCAACATACTCCCAAAAGTACAGGCAAATCACTCCACTAGTATTGAATTTAAAAATTCAGTCCGGCAACTTTTGGGACATACCGTGTATCATCTTTTTTTGCCATCATCCAAAACACCCTCTGTCTATGCGTGTGTGTTATATGTACGTGTATGTATGTATGTGTATGCGTGTGTAACGCGCAACGTTTTGCATTTGCAGTGTTGGCGCTTTTCCAATTTTTATCACTTTATATCACAATTTATGTATATATATATATATATATATATATGTATATGTGTATATATATATATATATATATATATATATGTATATAGTACATATCCAATTATCATTGACAGGGGCATCTTCGATTTCTCGTCGGTTTACATTTTTGCTAAACGCACGATTTTGTTGTCGCTTTTTCATGATTTACAGTATGAAAGCATCATAGTTTTTTAAAAAGGCTTCGGAATGACCACCACTTTTTAAAAGAACTCGTCTATTATGTACAATATCTCATAATCTGCTAAATAATATAATATAATAAAGACTTCATTTTTGTGCTTCGAATTGAAAATTGTTAACAAGCACAGCAAAAAAATTTTATATATATATATATATATATATATATATATATATACTAAATATAATACTAAATCTATACATATATTAAAAATGTGTACATATCGTAAATTATCAAATGGTTCTCTGTCGAGATAAATAAAAAGTTTTTAGAAATCATTGTTACACAAGAGATCAGTTATATTTAAATTCCATTTCGTTGATGAATCGTATAAGAAATAGGAATATTATACAATGAAAATTAAATTTGTATGTCGAATATTCAAAGGCAGCGATCTGTCTGGATCGCGGGAAGAAAAAGGTATATATATATTTATTTCACTTCGAGTTACATACACAATATGAAGAATGTTTACAAGGAATTTCACCATTCCCAAGAAAATCTCTAGTCGTAACTAATTTAGAATTTGTCGCTACAAAGGATTGTCGTCATTATATAAACTAATGATTCTTTTCCCAGAAAAAATTATGTATGTACTTGTCGTGAATACTATTTGCAATCGTCTACATAATTTGTGCGCGTTATAATCAAGGCTTGCAGTGCGCGAGAAAAGTGTAAACCGCAAGAGATTTCTTTAATTCTTTTTATCCACGACAATATCTTGCCCTTATCTCGAATGTATGTTGATAAACGTCGAAGGAAGATGAATATATTAAATCGACAGAGATTGATGTAACATGAAATCATGACGATGTGATAATATTATAGAATGTTCTTTGCTATTATATACAGGGTGAGGAAAAAGTATGGTGAAAATGTGAAAACTCTGAAAAATGGCGAAAAGTATAAATTTTCAGAAAAAGAATCTAAGGCAAGATCAAGGAAGGCTCCCGGCCATCTTTATTAAAAAGTGTTATGACAAATTTTAAAATATCTCAGGAAATTCTTAACCGAAAAAAGTTTTATTATAGTGTTTAAGAAAGCTCTGTGTCGAGGTAAGCTACAAGAATATCTAATTAAAAATAGAGTATTCCATTTAAGAAATTAAAGGTGACCTTCACGTGACCTTCAAGTGACTGTTCAAGGTCAAATCAATGACACCATTTTATGTCCTTCTCAAAATCATACAATTTTTCTCTGAAACATTTTTCTGTAAAACTTACGTTTTTCGAGATTTTTCGAAGGATTCGATACTTTTTCCTTATGGACAAAGAACGTCAAGACAATGTGGGAATCATCCTCAACAAGAATCCATAATTACTAAAAATGCGTCTTAAATCTAGATAAGAATCTGTCTTTAATTATCAATTTATTGGGTGCATCGCGAAGAATATCGGTAACAGTTTTAATGGAGGAAGTAAATATTTTTCTTTCACCTCTTTTTTTTAATTCTCGCTCAATTTAGTGGAAGAAATTTTTTAGTGGATTCAACAAGACCGAATGAAAACAATTGGCGGACTCGATTGCTAAAGTAATTTAAATTGATCTTATCGCGGGTAAATTTTCAAGTTGTAATATCAACTCTGGAAGATTTTTTATACTCAAATGAGTACTCAAATGAGACTTTTATATTCAAATGAGGTTTATATATGCTAAGATCTCCGAATGACAGAAATATTAACTTGGAAGCTTCTTCTAAATGTTATTTTAATTATCGCTTTATTTGTATCTTATTATTCGGGCACCATCGTTACTATCACACGTGCAGAAAAAGAGAAAGAGAGAGAGAGAGAGAGAGAGAACGAGAGAAAAAGAGATCACGATTCTTTTCAACATAAATTATATTCTATTATCCTCTCGTACGCTCAATTATAGTGGCGCCTATATGTCGCGTATTTGCCTATAATGGTTGACTATCACGGACAGATTATATAAATACCAAAAAGAATTCTGTCATACACACACGTGTACACACAGTCATACGTACACACATGAGACGAAGAACATCGTACGAGATAAATTTTACACGAATTATATACGCTATATAAGCGTCCGAATCTCGGTTTGGAGCGTTTAAA
The DNA here is from genome assembly GCF_047496725.1 of Anoplolepis gracilipes. Taxonomy (NCBI): domain Eukaryota; kingdom Metazoa; phylum Arthropoda; class Insecta; order Hymenoptera; family Formicidae; genus Anoplolepis; species Anoplolepis gracilipes. The sequence continues at coordinate 6,071,721 of NC_132983.1, forward strand.
CGTTTATAGAGCTGAATCCGATATCTAAACCAGGACCTTCGCATTCACGAGTCACGAAAGATCAAATAAATATATATATATATATATATATATATATATATATATATATATATATATATATATATATATATATATGTGTGTGTATACATGTATACATATAGCCTGATTATGTCATACAATTAAGCGATATGATCGCAACTATTTCCTTTGCTTTCGGAAAAGGATAAAGAGAGAACAATATAATATAAAGACAAAATATGTTACGCGTGTTACATTTCGGCACGCTCGCAATTCACAATTCACAATTAAATCACAGACAGACGGTACGGTGCAGTACGATACGACGATAACATAAATAAAAATACATATTGTACCAATTGTGAAATATTATGCTATGCTCGGTATAACATAAGAAACACTATATTTTTCTTTCTTCTTCTGGTAAGAACATGCGAATGTACAAGCGTATGTACGATTGCTTCACTCACCCGATTAATCGGCTCGATTAATCGTTCGTTGATCTACATCTTTCGTCAATATCCTAGCACTTTATGTCTCATTAATTAGAGCAGCAATAAGCGGCGAATTAAAAGTACGTTTTCTTCATACCAATTCCGCTGTTTGTTTTTTTTTCTTTTCTTTTCCATTCAATCGTTTGAATCCGCTATTGAAAGTCCGGCAACGACATGCCTGATAGAAAAAAAAAAAAAAAAAGAGACAAGAGCACTCGATTATCAATAAATCATGAGACCAAAAGAAGCCGCATTTAGTTAGTACTCACCAATCGACTACATAGCGTTTTCTTGATGATTCCTTTGAAATAATAAAGTTTCTTCAAAAATATACTGTTTTAATACTTCTTTTGGGAGATCATCCAACTCCATGTCAAATTTAAATGGCTCCTCTGCTACAGGCTGAGAGAAATTTTTATTAATTTGAAATATAAATTTTGAATATAAATTATCGCAATAGTAATATTCCGTAATCGCAAGCTTACCTCATCGGCAGGATCATAATATTGCTCCAAATAGGGATGCGCCAGCGCATCTTCCACCACAATGCGTTTATTGGGATTAAACGTTAACATTTTATCCAAAAGGTCCAAAGCTCTCGGATCAGCATTGGGAAAAAGACTCGTCCACGCTACCTTTGGTTTATACGGCAAAGATTGCAGGTAATTGCGGGCCTAAAATCAAAGGGTTTTAATACCGAACAAAGTTAATGAGAAATTATTGAGATTAATAAGGCTCTTTTAATGTTTACAAATTATTTTGAAAACGGAGCGATTAAGCGCCAAACACGGATGATTGTGCGTCGATTTCGTAGAAAATGATTTTTTCTGCGAAACTGATTGATGCACCGGGCACGAATTTGACTTGTTGTATTTAATCCAAGACTAATGTTTATTAATTCTCTATATATGAGACTTTTAATAAACCCCCTTTACACTCCTAAAGAGACGTAGGCGAGTTAATGAGTATACAAGTTGTATTGCATAATGCATTTGCGGGATTAGATTTGGATGAGATGCAAAAAGGCATAAACGTAGGTGTAATCCAGTACTTTCTCGTTTATGATGCATTCGAGATCCTCCGGCGAGGGCGATCCGAGAACACCGAGGATATGATTCAACTGATCCAGGTAATGTTTGCCGGGAAATATGGCTCGTCTCGAGAGCATTTCTGCCAGGATACAACCAACTGACCAAATGTCTATAGACTTCGTATAACCCTGAATAAAGAGAATTACGTTAAAGTAATGTTAGATTTTTTTCCCCCTTCGACGCGTGCGAGTTTTTTCATCGTTTAAATAATATTTTTGTTTGGAAGAATTGTCTAAATACCTTAGAATTAAGCATGATTTCGGGAGCTCTATACCATCTTGTGGCCACATATTCCGTGAGGAAACCCGCGTGATTGTGCTCCGGATCCGCGACCCTCGCTAAACCGAAATCGCAGATCTTAAGGTCACAGGTGGTATTCAACAGCAGATTGCTCGGTTTTAAATCTCTGTGCAACACGTTTGCCGAATGTATGTACTTGAGTCCTCGCAATATTTGGTACAGAAAATAGCATATGTGGTCATTACTAATAGCCTGAAAATAAAAATTTCATTTGAAATTTCTCGCTTGTAAATTTCATAGCTTTTTTTCCTTTCAAACCAATAATTATCCAATAAAACCCAAACATTTATGTTATATAACAGAACTGAATTAATAGGTAATATTGTTAAATAATACTGGTAAGCTATTAGCAAGTTGCATTTAATTTCTCACTCATAAATGTAACATGTAATATAACAATATATACAATTTCATATATCGTTGTTACATACAACATACTAACAATTGAATTAAACATAATCATACAAATAAAGAAATAAACTATATTTAATTCATAAAATTTGAGATTTAATTTATGAAAATTAAATACCAATTTTAATATGCAGTAAATTTTACATTTTAAATATGCATGTAATTTACATTATTTGGTACTACCATGTTACATTGCAACAAATTTATTTATTGTAGAAATATATGTATGTGTGAATTATATACTTACTTGTGTTTTCAGTAATTTATAGAGATCAGTTTCCATCAGACACTGAACGATATATACGTCTTTCATCTGCTCTAAATTAGGTGCTCTTAATATATCTCTTATATCTATTATCTGTTGCAAAGATAACGATTAATTAATGACAATAACATTTAAAAAATATTACGTTTTAGATCATTATCAGATATTCATGTTAACTTACATTTTCATGTTTAAACCTAGTAAGAATTTTTATTTCTCTCAAAGTTCTCTGGCTATACGTTTGATGCTCGAACGGAGAAATTTTTTTAATAGCTACTTTCGTTTTGGTTACGTTGTCGTAGGCAGATCTGTAAGATAATATTATAAAGATATATATCTATTTATGTATTATTTATCAAAGACCTTTTAACGCTTTCTCGATCCTACAATTTTTTTTATTCATATATTATCCTACTGCAATTATAGATTTCCGATTATTGAAATAGAAAAAAAGCCGCTCCTCTTATTGTTAGTGGAAGCAAACTGTTTCAATGACAGAAACAATATTCGTTTTAAAAGAAAAATAAAAGAAAAATACAATAAAAATAATATATACTTTGTACGAAAATCTTTCGCTACAAAATATAATGGAGAAACTTCATACAAATATTCTTTTCTTTTTCCGCATTTTTATTCGAATACACTCGTATTCGGAGTCTCATTGCAATAGACTTTCATATTTGCAAGCTTAAACTTGTTCACGAAGAAATTAATAAAAATAATAAAATATTTAATAAAAAAATTTAGGCAAAGTCTAAGAAGTATATGTATAAGAGTTTATTTTGTAAGTTTACTTACAAAATAAATACAAAATAACAAAAGAATGTTTTTCTTTTATTTCCTTATTATACATTTTTTTCATTTAATCTTAATCTTTTTGCAATTTTTTAAATTTATTTCGTATTTTGATAATAAACACAAAGATAATATATGATTTATGTGTGTGTGTGTGTGTGTATGTAATATATATTTATAATTATATGTTATAGAATTATAGAATATACGTATTATATAAATATGTGCGTATATATTATACGAATTCGATTATTATTATATACAGATGCGCGAAACAAATAAATATAATTTAAAAAATGTTTTAATTTACTTCCTTGTAGTAAAGAATACACAAATGCCCTAATATTCCCAATTTGAGGCTTTCTTCCAAGAAATAAAAGTATTTATCATTCATAGATGTAGAGATACAGAGATCGAGCATATTATTGCAGAGAGGAACTTAATTAATGGCCAATGCGAAACGACAAAGTAAATTGTGCCTAAATTTGATTATTTTTCAGTACAGTTATTACCTGTTATTTTGCAAAGTAAGCACATTCACCTTCATTTCGGCTTCGCTCCTCTTATCCTACGAGTTTATGCTCGGTTCCTGTACTCCCTATATCTATGGCTTCATCTTATATCTGTTATATTATTTATGTATTTATCTTTTGCCCTTATCATAAAGAAACTTTCTTCTTAGACTTCCTAAACAAGCTCTCTAGAGGAATGTGTATCTTTGAAAATGTAGCGTAAATGTAGTGTAATATGTGATTATGTATTTTAGACATGATGAAAATTAGTAAATTTTTCCTTAATTTTTTTCTTATTTTTTAGTATACAAATACTGAAAAGATACAGAAATTTTTTTAACTTATTGATAGCACATTAAAGTTGAAACTTTAAAATGCTTTTTTAATTTTTTATCTTTTTAAAGCCACGTTTTATCGTTAAATGCCGACATTATTTCTAAAAAATACAAGTTTAGTTAGAAAATTATGTAATTAAAAAAAATCATAGAAAAATTTAAAACAATGTGCTTTAAAAATTCTTATTTAAAGCACGTAACAAGGAAAATTAACTAAAAACTACCGATAATGTGTTAATAAAGCTGGTATTGGTAATTTTAGTAATTTTTAAATTTTTAAAAATTTTTCTTGTTCTCTTTATAAAAGAACACATTGTTATGTTCTTTAAAATTATGTATTTTTGACACTCTGCGTCTCAATAAAAAAATTTCTCTCGGAAAATTTAAATCAAATTCCATAAACTACAACATTTTGCCTACAAAACACTTTTGTTAAATTTTCTCACGATATTTTTCGTCAAATTACACGATTTTGAAATTTTTGAAATATTTAATTTTTTAGAAATAATATCGATACTCAAAAAATCATTGCAGACGAAAAATTAAAAACGCATTTTAAATCTTGAAGAACTTCAATTTTAACGTACTATCAATATATCTTTTTAAATTTTTGTTATATTTCTTTTTTAATATTTACATACTAAGAAGTAAGAAAAAATTAAGGATGTCTAATAATTTTAACCAAGTCTGTATGTAACATAGAACACGTGGAATTTATTCAATTTGATCTGACGTATCCAGACAATTAAATATGTTTGACTGAAGAATGATCGAGAACTAACGTTCTTACTTTACATGTTAAATATATTTTCTTTAATCAATTTATTAAAATTTTAATAATTAACGTGTATATATCCAATACAATATATGTATAATAGAGTGATACAAAACATTAAAAGATAATTAAATACGTAAAACATGCTATAACAAATGTTTTTCTTTTATATTATTAATTGACATTTTACTCTCTTAAAATGTTTATTAATACTTAATAATAATAAACTATATTTAATAATGAACTTCTAAGAAAAAAATATTAAAATGAAAATAAAGTCTTGTTATTATCATAAAATAAGATTCACATAAATAATTAAAAAACTAAAAGTTTTATTTTAATAAAAATAGCATATAATATAAGACAAGACTAGGAATATTAAATTATTTTCAAATGTGTTGCTAAAAATAAAGATATTAAAAATATTCTCCAATATATTATTATCTTAAGACAAGATTTACAAAGTTATATGTAATTGAGATATATATAACAAACAATAAGATTATGAAAAGTCTTTTTTATTTGGAATAACTTACAATTAAAAAATTATTAATATTTTAATGTTCCAATTCATACAATAATAATATTAATTCAACATCGTAAATATTAAATTTATCAAAAAAAAAAAAAAAAAAAAAAAAAAAATATATCGTTAAAATAATGTTTTTTCTAAACCTTTTGCCGCGCAGGACTATCGTCAGTTCCTAGTCTTGTCTTATTATGCGTGTGCGTGCAAGCGTGTGCGTGTTACAATAATAACTGTAATAAAAATATAAAAGAGATACAAGGATAATAATCTATGCCAGCAGAAAAAGCGTTAAACCCGTATCAGACTATGTATTGAAGATTAATATTAAAGATTAAGATTTGACCGAGCAAAAAAAAATGTTAGCTTCTTTTCTTCTAGTTAAATTCTAATCTTAAATTTTCAATGCAATTCGAGATACGGGCTTCAAGCGTCAACACTTGTTTTCCATCGCGGTTTGCTATGTGATTGCGCACGTGTTGGATAATACGTCGATAAAATGATAAGATTGATAAATCGTGAATTTCATCTTATTAGCATATTAATATGGAGGAGAGGGCTAAGTGTAAAGAGAAGAAAAAAGAAGGATAGAAAGAGAGAAAAGGGAAAAACAAAAGAGACACGGACAATAAATAAATGAGAAAAAGCGTGAAAGGGGCGTGACATGTGTTCGAAAGTGGCGGCACAAAATGAAGGTATACATAAGTATGTGCGTGCGAGGATTGGTGAGAATATTGTCGTGTGTGTGTATATATACTCGCGATCGGCGATTTTTATCGCGGCCACATTCGTTGAATATAATATCGGCGAGCTGTGCGCGATAATGGCGAAAACGTTGCCGCAAACTGTCACAATTGTTACATTGTTATCCGCTCTCAATGTTTATCTCGGGCTCTATCTACTGTCAGATGACGGCCTCGAAAAACCGACCACTAAACGCGAAACACAGTGAATGGGCGCACACTCAGGTAACGAATACTTACACGACCATGCCGTAAGCACCCTCGCCCATGTATGACAGATTCGTGTAACGCGGTCCGACCTCGAACGTTTGCCCGCGAACCACCTCGCAATTCGGATTCACGCCTTCCAACGCCGCCATTTTGACAACTACTTTGCGGCGACAACGACGTTCTGACACACTACCTCGCCGGAGAGCGACGCGTCACCAGTGATGCCAGAATCGAGACGCGGGCAACCTTATATCATCTGTGCGAGCAACGCGCAAACTGGTGGAGGGGATGATGACGCGCACTAGTGAAAACCGCGCATACATATGAGCCAATGGCGGAACATCTGCTGAGTTGTCGTCTTGTCAACACTCCACCCTGATTGGTTCTGAAAATACGGCCTAATCGTGATTGCTCGTAAGCAATTCGTTCTGTTAAATGTCAATAGATTTGTTTTTTATTCCTGCACTTATAAACACTTATGAGTGCAGTAAGTTGGAACGAGAAAAAGTATATTTGTCCTATTCTAACTTATTGCACTAGTTCAGAGGTACAGGAATAAAAAAACAAATTTAATGTGAGCTCAGCGCTTTAAAATTTTAAATCCAACTCTTTAGCAATTTTCCAAATTTTGTAAGGAATATATAAAAAAAGACTTTACGAAGAAGTATGACTTCTTCAAGGACTTCTTCCTACATATGAAAAGTATGGATATCGCTATCTGTATCTAAGACACAGCTAATAGATTAGATTAATAGCAACTAAGGAGAGACAAAATATAAGATAATAATATCTAATATCTTACAATATATAATGATGTTTTTTTTATACGAACATACACCAATACATCGAACGAAAGCTTATTTCTTAATGTTGGTAACAGTGACATTGGAATTTACTTGTCACTCTTGCTGACCCTTAATAAAAGTTTATTAGAGCTCAATCATTATTTCCTGCATTCTTCGAACGTGTGTCTTACTTTACAAAGTATTAGTAATATAGACTGTATTGACGTCATGACTGATTAGTCATTCTAATTTATAGTTCTTTTGATTAACAACAAGCAAAGGCGGCGTGAATCAATGCAGTCAATTTCAGCTAATGCCTTATAAAGTAAAACACATCACGTTCGAAGAATACGAAAAATGGTGATTACCATTGAATTCTTTCATAGACATAGTGAGTATATATATATATATATATATATATATATAAATAAATATATATTAATAAATAAATATATATATATAAATAAATATATATTAATAAATAAATATATATATATATAAATAAATTGAGTGTCGAGGAATGGGGGAGCATCCCGTTTGACCACGTCACGATTGACCACAGCCACTTATATCGACCGATGTCTAGGGTCATCAGCAACGATTAACCAATCAGAGAGTCTCATTTTAAACTGGCCAATTAGCGACGTGGTCAATAGACTCCCACCCGAAGAATGGAAATACATAAAGATGTTTTTTCATGCTGACGCTCGACGCTGATTTTCAGCGTCAAAAGACATCACGTGACCAAAAATAAAAATACCAATTCGTTAATTTTGATCACGTGATCTGTTTTGACGCCAAAAATGAGCGTTGAGCGTCAACATGAAAAGGCACCTTAATAGTACAGTCTGTCCTTTTCTCTTCGGCTGATGGACACACCCCCCACTCCTTGCAGGCTTGCTCCAACTCCAGTATGCTTTGACTATATAAGTAATAGTCAAAGGCTCAGTGGGTCAAACGGGACGCTCCCGCGTATGTCGCGTGGGGAGTGTCCCGTTTAACTACGTCATGATTGACCACAGCCACTTATATCGACCGATGCCTAGGGTCATCAGCAACGATTAACCAATCAGAGAGCCTCATTTTAAACTGGCCAATTGGCGACGTGGTCAATAGATTCCCATCCGTCGAGTGAATGATAAATGCACATGCGCAAGAAAGGAAAATGTGTTCATGTTGGCACTACGAAAATAATGTAAAGGCGACACAAGGCTTTATCTATATTTAATATATCTATGGTCGTGACATACTTTGATTTCAAATATGACATATGATTATCAGCGACTTATACTTGCATAGTCAAAAATAATACAAGGTTGTGGATACTGTGACTTATTTATTGAAAGAAATTTGTACAAAAAGAAAAGAGTTTAAAACAAAATGAACGCACCTCCGACCTTTGAATCGTTCTTGCTATACGAAGGAGAAAAAAAGTATATTCTAATATCCGGTTATTATTTGACCCTAACCTTATTTCAATGAGATATATAAATAATTATATTTATTTCTGCATGCTTGTTACAGGATAATAAAGGAACAGGACACTAAAGTGCCAAATGCTGCTATTTTTACAATCAACAAAGAAGATCACACTTTAGGAAACATGATTCGCAAGTAAGTATATATAAGTGTTACTTTATTTCTTTTTCACATAACATAAACTGTTAATAATTATTTTTGGGTCTACAGTCAATTATTAAAGGATCCTCAAGTATTATTTGCTGGTTACAAAGTCCCTCATCCATTGGAACATAAGTTTGTTATTAGAATACAAACAACGTCAGATTATACTCCACATGAAGCCTTTATGCATGCCATTACTGACTTGATTGCAGAACTTTCGTTGTTTGAGGAACGTTTTAAGGTATTTAGTTTTATATTATAACTAATTATAACTATTATAAATTAATTTTGTGAATAACAAAATATAAAAGTATTATTGTACATATTAATGAATATAGTTTGTTTTTTTAGGAAGCAATCAAAGAGAAAAAGGAAGGTTTGGATTAAATAGATGAGCTAAAAATATATCTATGCATAGATTAAACTTTCTTTTACTTAATACTTAGTTCTTTAACTTTAAAATATATAATAGACACATTAAATATGATAAATTTATCTTGTAAATAATTTAACATGTTTAATTGTACTAATTATAAATCTTGAACTTTATACATATGTACATAACTCCATTTTAGTAAGTATTTTATAAAAACTAATATAAGTTGAAAAATTTATTTTCTATGTGCATTCTATATTATTTATTAATGAAATATTTTCGTAAAATTATACAGACAAATTAATTTAAACTATCTGCTTAAAAAATTATTTTTTTCTTGAGCAATAGCTCAAGCGATGAAATGTCCGGTATTCGGATTGTATTGGTGTACTAAACAACAGTTAATATTTTCTTAAGAAAGGTAAAAAAAGAATTTGAAATTTATAGGATAATTTAATTCTTCAAATAATAATAAATTATAAAATATTTTAATATTAAATTAATGTACTAATTTATTAATATTATTAATTTAATGAAAATAAATACATCACAGTTGTCCTTAGAGAAGAATATCGAATATCATTGGTTAATTTTTTATAGTGAAATCACATGGTACGGGAATCATGTGCGGGACAGAGGATGCGTGATTCAAACAGCCAATCAGCGCGGATAAAAAAATGTGGAAGAGCGCTGATTGGCTGTTGGAATCACGCCTTCTCTGTCCCGCACGCTGATTCCCGTACCGTGTGATTTCACCATTACGGTTTAAGCCTGGAGCATATAAAAAAACTTAGACAGTAAACTTAAGACTTAAACGAATCGACCAATCACAGTGCGTAATAGCACGAGAAGGCCTAATTCAAAACGCGTCACATCTTTAGCTTAGTTTACACCGAGCACTTGATACACGTACTAAGTACTATACTAGCCAATCATGGCCAGTCTTCCAAAGAATGGAATGGCTATGATTGGCCAGTAGTATTTAGTACGCGTATCAAAGTATGTCGGTGTAAACAGGGCTTTTATAAGCGCATTCTGAATACGGACCATGGGATAGAAGCCACATGCCACATGTATCATTAGATCGAACCGAGATTTGGGTTTATAATCAAAACCGAAGTTCGTCCTCCTGGGTTCTATTCTCCGCACTATTCAGAATTCAGATTACTCTGGCAGGGTAAACCAAGTCGTTCTGTGTCAAAAAAACAAGAAGATCAGTGATTCTCCATGACTGCCATGGATGATTGGAAAGCACTAGTAAATATTGAACCACATTTATATAACCACTAATACAATTTTATACATTGTTATCAAGCATGTATCTTCATATATTAAAATATATTATTAATTAACTTAATAATATATAATATGATTTGCCGTTTAATATTGTATTTGTATACAACAGCCTATTATAATTTTGTAGTTTTTAATGTAATAAACATAATTTTTCTGAGTTTTATAAGAGAAAAAAATATATATATATATATGTAGAGAGAGAGAGAGAGAGAAGATATATGGCTAAAAACAAAAAAGATCTAAAATTTCTTTGTGATTGTTAAATTTCAATCTTTAATTTTTCTCAATGCAGAGTCTGATATGGATTTAATTCCTTACAATTTCTTATGCATGTTTAATTTTGTATTTTTTATTGTTCATTGCAAATGAATACTATTCATCATTGATTGATATTTGATACATTCAATTTATGAAAAAGTTAAATTGTTATTAAATAATTAGAGCAATAATTTTTAATTGTAATGGATTTAAATCCGAGAGTGATTAATAACATTGCAAATTTTATCTTGTGTGTTACTCGGAGAATAATGAAAACTCAACTTATATATTTGATCTATTTTTATTTAAAAGAGAGACATTTGTGAAAAATATTGCAAAACAATTGTATGCAAAACTTGTTTAATGATAATATTTTAATAATTTAATATTTTAATGTATAATTATAATAAAAACATTTTCGTACGGTCCATGATAAATTGAATTTAATTGCTCTCTGATTTATTACTAACATATTATATAATAAAATATTAATAATAATAAATAAATTATAAGTTACAAAAATTTTTGTAATTTATAATTTATTTATAAATTTGATAGCATCTTGTATAAGAATTTCTGGTAACATACTTTATTAATAAAAAAATAAATGATTGTTATTAAAAATAGGGGCTTGTGGACACGCTATGTAATACATGTGTTCAATTAAAATGGCAAGAACCTACAAAAATTCAACGAGAAGCTATTCCTTTGGTACTTCAAGGTAATTTTAACAATGATACAATTAAATTCTGGAAAGCAATGTATTAACATTGATGTAATGATATTTATTTTAATTTATAGGCAAGGATGTAATAGGATTAGCGGAGACTGGATCAGGAAAGACTGCTGCTTTTGCATTGCCTATACTACAAGCATTATTGGAGAATCCTCAAAGGTATTTTGCACTTGTATTGACGCCTACGAGAGAATTGGCTTTCCAGATTTCAGAACAATTTGAAGCGCTAGGTAAGAATAAACTTATTTTGCCTGTTGTTCTGATTTATATCATATACTGATATAATTATCATATAGTTATTTTAATAATTATCATATAATTATTTTAGGTTCTAACATAGGTGTAAAATGTGTAGTGGTGGTAGGTGGGATGGACATGCATGCGCAGGGATTACTATTGGAGAAAAAACCTCATATCATCATTGCTACACCTGGTAGATTAGTTGATCACTTGGAGAATACAAAGGGCTTTAATTTACGGCAATTAAAATTTCTGGTAATTATATACATGCTCATAATTTATCTTGAGAAAATTATTGAATTAATTCTAATCTGTCTTCTGTTTTATTTACAAGGTCATGGATGAGGCAGATCGCATTTTGAATATGGATTTCGAGGTAGAGGTTGATAAGATTCTCAGAGTAATACCACGAGAAAGGAGGACATTATTATTCTCCGCAACTATGACGAAGAAGGTACAAAAGCTACAACGCGCGTCCTTACGAAATCCCGTTAAAGTTGAAGTATCCACCAAGTATCAAACTGTGGAAAAACTGCAACAATATTACATATTTATTCCAGTGAAATTCAAGGTAATTGTCGACAATAAATATAACGGCATGACTATAGTACAATCTAAAAAAATTTATATATATATATATATATATATGTGTGTATGTATATGTATAATCTTATATATATTAAACGATTTTGTGTGGCAGGATGTGTACCTGGTACATATATTGAATGAACTAGCAGGCAACAGTTTCATGATATTTTGCGGAACTTGCAATAATACCGTAAGAACGGCTTTATTATTGCGAAATTTAGGATTTACGGCAGTTCCCCTGCACGGCCAAATGTCGCAAAACAAGAGAATCGCCGCGCTGACGAAATTTAAAGCAAAAAATAGATCTATACTAATTTCAACAGATGTTGCCAGCAGGTCAGGCTCAATACAAAATATATATATATATATATATATATATACTATTAAATGTTAAGTATTAAAAGCAAATTTTAAATTATATTTTTCTTCTACAGAGGGCTTGATATTCCGCACGTAGATATCGTTATCAATTTCGATATACCTACACATAGTAAGGATTATATACATAGAGTAGGTCGAACTGCACGTGCAGGTCGTTCTGGCCGTTCGATCACGTTTGTCACGCAATACGATGTCGAATTGTATCAACGAATAGAACAGTTGATATCAAAACAATTACCATTATATCCAACGGAAGAAGAAGAAGTAATGTTACTGCAAGAAAGAGTAAGCGAAGCACAACGAATAGTGAAAATGGTAAGAGCTAATTTAAAACACATAATTTACAATAAACAAGTGCAAACAATATATAAATATTATCTATAATTCTCTAGGATATGAAGAATATCGAAGAAAATAAAAAATCAGGTAAACGAAAGCGAGGCGACAACAATGAAGACGATGACACAGAACAGTCTATGGGGGTGAGAAAACGGATGAAAGTAAAAAGTAAAAGAAAGTAAGAATGCTAGATATTGTGTATAAGGTATGTCATTAATATTATATAATTAATTTTATTACAATAAAGGTCTTTCTTTTCTATGATTTTTGTAGTTTAAATAAAAAAATATAATGATCCTTTCTACTTTATATTAACTCTATATCTCTTTTGATAATCAATAAAAATTTTCTCATATTTAAAAGGCAGTTCGTCTTATATTTGTATATTGTATATTATTTTATATATTTTTTCATATTTACTGAATATTTTATATCTTTTTGTTAGATTATTATTCTTCACATTCGATTTTAATTCATTATAAAATATATTGTTTATTCTGAATGGATTAAGGCTCCTGTAAGGCTTGAAATGCAATAATTAATAAGGCTCAGCAATAAAGCAAACGTTATACTGAAGAAATTAGTACTGTATTTTAACGACTTGTAGTCTTTGCACAGAGCAATATGGTATTTAAATATCACTCAAAGAATCACAATAAAATATATTAAGTAAAATCACAATTTTTTTATCATTTGCGGCGAACGCGTTAGGGGAAATTAACGAAGCATCGAAGACAAAATTCATTATTATACAACAAAGAGAGGTCTCTTCTTTCACGCTTCTTACTTGCATGCTTCTATTTGAGTGTTATCACAAAGCAGAATATTATCCCATTTATGAGAAGAAATGCAAACAAAGAAAAACACGTTCGTCCTTATATATATATATATATATATATATATATATATATATATGTATATATACTACAGAAAAATGTTATAACGATCGTTATGTACAGCTTTTAGACTACTATTGTAAAATCGATAGTTGATTGTTTTTGTCAAACCTCTCTATAGAAAGTCAGTAAAATCCATTGTACAAGGTTTTTGTAGTACAAAATACGGTACAAGAAACACAATAAGTATTTCTTCTTTACAACTACGATGCATTTTCATTAGGGGATTATTAATCGCGTGTATAAAGTGGCAACAGATTCTTATTACTTTTTATGATTTTTTTTTTGAAAATGCATAATATTATGTAATCGCGTATATTGCAAAAATTAAAATATATATATATAAATGTGCATTTCTCTCTTGAGAATATTTCGGTGTTCTGCCATTGTTATCTTGTCATTGCAAGAAACACAATTAAAATGCTGCAGTTTATCGAAGAATTGTGTACCCATCACGCATTTAACTCGATTATCAACGTGATACAAGCTGTTAAGAATTTCAGATTTTCATTTCTAACGTACAGTCAAGTTTTCGATAAAATCATTCTTATGTATCACCTTTTTTTTTGTATGATTTGAATGTACATAATTATATATACTCTCGATATCAAGAAATTGCTACATACATAATCATATGTATATAAATTTCGTAAACATTCGCCATAATATATTATTTACTGTGTTGTTTTGCAGATGTGTATTACAGAGTAAGGAAAAAAAAAAATGGAAACCCTGAAAAATCTCAAAAAATATAAATTTTACAGAAAAATATTTCAAAAGTTATATGGTTTCGAGAGGGATACAAGATAGTGTCATTGATTTGACCTTGAATAGTCGCGTGAAAGTCACCCACCTTCAATTTTTTCAATAAAATACCCTATTTTTAATTGTATAGTTTTGCAATTTACTTTTTAAAACATTATAATAAAACTTCTTTCGAGTAAGAATTTCCTGAGATATTTTACAATTTGTCATATTTTTTAATATAAAATATGAAGAAAAAAAAATGAATAGATCTTGCCTTAGATTGTTTTTCTGTAAAACTTATATTTTTCAAGATTTTTCAGGGTTTCCATACTTTTTCCTCATCCTGTATAATAATGTCTCTTGGATCACTTAGTAAACTTGAAAAATGCGTGATTGTGCAGTTCCATCATGCAAATAATATTACTCATCGCAATATCTCTGCAACAGGAATACATCAGCTTAGAGTACATGTATACGCTACGCTTTACACGATATATATAATTAAATCATACCTCTATCCCGCTAAATAATCGTATAAGAATTTCAACTCAGTTTTTATTACTATGGGGAAGGAGGGAGATGTACATTTAATCTCTCGTTATCGAAGGTTCTTGCGAATGACGCACCCACGTGAAGGTGTCACTTCGATTTGCAATGTGACGATCTTACGTATGAAATTATTTATCTCAAATGATTAATTTTGTAGTGTTTATGTATGTACATACTTAACATACATAGTGCGAATATTTACTTAAAAATCTGACAGAAATCATATAGTGTATAAAAAGATACATCTCAATATCTTTTTATTTTTAATTTGAACAATGTGTTATTTATTTTGTAACTTAAGAATATAAATATTAGTATATCGGATACCCTGATAAATGTAATGTTTTTCTTTTCTAACTTTCTGGAACAATATTGATCGATTTATTTGGAAATAATGCTTTGAAACATTAGCAAATTATGCACTCATATCATTATTATTGCGCTGTGGTGTGTCGATCAACGAGATTTATAATAAATAATTTATAATTAATAAATAAATTCGCGCGCGCGCGCACGATTTTCGATAAAAGAGATACGCACATGCATATCGATAGTGATAAACGTCATTCGACGATTATAGTAAACTTGTATTTGTAAAGTATAATATTGCAAATCTAAGGACTGCAAAGAGTGTAGCATGAAAAGTAGCTTAGCCTACCGCGCTACTGTTATTAATAATATCCGGTACACAATCTTAAAACCTTGACGAGCCTCCCTCGTCCTCGGATCAATCGCATATAAGTAACCTATTTCGAGACAGCAGAGGAATCACGATCGATCTAATCACGATGGATGGAATGTTTTTTCCAAATATAGATTGTGAAATGACATATGCTATAGTGTGTGTGATAAAATCGAAACACAACTTAGGTTTCATTTAAATGAGAAATAAAATATATTCCATAATATTATTATTCACTATTTCTACACATTCTGTACATTAATTCAATTTAAGGGTTTTATACCTCGATACACTTTATACAAAAAGGCTACTTATAATCTAACATTAAGACATACCATAGCATGAGCGCCCCCCACTTAACCGCCAGACGACGGAGGGCCGCACGCATGTTTGTACTGGTATTATAGAATCAGTCGCCAGCAAGTATACCATCCTTTCCCTCTTGTTTCATTTTCATTCTCTCCTATTATCACACAGCACAGTGAATTATCTCATATGGTTTGTGTAGTTGTTTCTTTTTTGCTATCTTTCTTTCTTCTTTTTGCTCTTTCACATCGTTATCATTTACAAATAGTTATGCTTTCTTTCCCAAACAATCTCTTTATTTTTTCATTCTTTTTCTTATGTCATCTATTTTATAATTAATGGTTTTTCTCTTCGAAAGAACGATTAAAAGAGATTTTATCGTCGCAGCATCAAAATGTAATGAAATGCTTTCATTGGTTTTTATGCATGAATTTGTTCTACTTTTTTTCCGTCATATTCTTTACCGAATTTTTTCATTTTATCTGAATCATTTGCAAAAATTTCAGAAACACAATACCGGTACGGAAATGGCGTATCTCGAAGACTTGACGAGTGACAGAATTATTAATTCAAGTCTCTGTCCTCTAAGTACTTATACTCGAAAGTAAATCCTTCTTTTTTCCTTTGTCCCCATTTTTCATAGTCAAAATAAATGTACGTTCCCTAAAACGCAAAAGATTCGTATAGAATGTCGCAAAATATTAGTGATTAATGTACAAATTAAATAATTTCTCCGTAAAGAATTTTTTCTAAAAAAAAAAAAATAAATAAATAAAAGAAAAAAAAGAAAAAATAAAAAATATTAACCTGTTCATATTCTTCGTTAATAACTTTTGGTTCCTCGTGCCTTTGAAACCACATCATATACTTGGTGTGAAACCTCCAGCTTTGCTTCTTTAAAGCTTTTGCTGCCAAGTACTGTCCTTTAGACCCCTCCATATAATAAAATATGAAGAATAATGTTTCTGTAGAAAGACGTTGGAAGAACTCCACGGTATCCGAATGGGGAAGCTGAACCTAATCGAAGCACGTGCGTGTCAGCTCACACTTGTGAGTTGTAGCGAATGCTACGCATCAGACAAAATATAAAACCTATAAAAGAGATATACCTGCTGATAATAAGGTGGCGTGGTGCACGTGTTTCTGGGCAAATACGAACGTAGTCTTTCCGAGTCAGACGGATGTGGCATATGACAGTACGCGGCCTCCATCATTTGGAATTGCAACTGATGTTCCCTCTGTAATGGTACAGGCCCCAGAGGCGCGACTCCAAGCAGCGGAGGAATGTGTGCTTCCGACGTGGCACTGTTGCCGCTGTTGTTGTTCGTCTTGGTACTGTCAAAGATGTTTCTATTCGGCTCGGAAGGCGGTATCTCGAGACCTGCTCGGACAATTACTTGTTGGGCAATGGATTTTAGAGAGGACATGTTCCCATCAGGAAGCTTAGGGATGAGACCATTGGCAGTGGACGGTGCTGGCGAGCAAGAGTTTGCAGGCATCGGGGAGGATCTACTGCTGACCGATGATTGTGGCGATGACGACGGCGGTATCGGCGTGGTCATTTCCGTCTCGCTATTGTGATTCTGACTCTGCTGACTGTGTAGCACATGCGTCGTTTGTATCGGCGCCGAATTACTATTATGCTGCTGCGTAACCGTTTGCGGTACATTTGACGTAACGCTGGACGTAGACAACGACAAGAGACTATTCTCGTTGTTGTGGGCTATAAAAAAAATTGAAGAGATTTATAATTATTTAATTTAATATAAAAATCTAGTGTAAAATAAATATTATAAAAAGCGCGAATTGATTTTCCGTGACGAAAAAAAATATCTTACTGGATGTTTTATTGGAGGTAGAATGGATGGTTTGTGAACTGCTGTGCGAAGCAGCTACGGTGGCGAAATTGCCGGCATTAGTGGTGGCAATGTGATTACTCGTAGAGCTAGGCGAGCTGTGGCTAGGCGTCATGGGAATGGTTTTGCTCGGAGTGCTGCTTGATAATATGTTCGATTTTATGGTGGCAGTGCTTCCCGTAGTTGGAATGCTCGCTTGTGTATTCAATAGCGGCCTGACTGCTGTCGGTTTCACAGGCTGAAATCAAAACGCGACATCGGAATTGATGTGTCCTTTGTGTCCTGATGCCGATTTTATCGAGCTTTATTTTTAACTCGATTCTTATGGTATATTTCGATTTCTTTTTTCGAAATGAAAAATGAAAAGTGTGTACCTTTGTTTTTTTATCGTTATCTGTAGAGCTATCGCTCGAATGATTATGCATAGTTGAACTCAATGATGGTGACGGTATAGGCGAAGTACAGGAATTAGTTGAAGTCGGCGTTCCTCCAGTTTCGTTGCTGTTGTTACTATCCGTCGTTGCTGACGAGGGTATACCAACCCCGGACAACTCGACTTCATCGAGGCCGATAATATCATCATAAATATACTCGTTTTCTTCAAAATCAGGATCTTGCGAAGATTCGATATAATACTCAACATCGTCCTTTATCCTCTTAATCTGTTGGCGATTTCACGGAGAAATAAATAAGAAAAATTGTTCTATGTGACAGGATACGTTATACCGTATATGTATATACGTTATGACGTTGTTTTTACGTATCGAACTAAAAAGACTTACTGTATTGACTTCGACAGACATATTGTCAAGCATACGTAATAACGTTTCCAATTTACGAATATGATAGCGATGCTTGTCGAGCTTCGTCTTCAATTCGTCTACCCTATCTTGCTTATCTTTGTCTATTCTTTTTTTCTTTCCCGCCTGTAATGATTCTATTTCCGATTCAAATGTATCCATCTACATCAAAAATAATGACAGATGTGTTATAGTAACTCGTACTTGAGTAGTATTTATCGAAGACCATCCAAGTAATGCTCTCAATGTAATAATAACTGGTACCTGTAGGTTGAGAGCGTCTATAGAATTGGCGAGCCAACTAGTAACCTCGTCTTTCTCTTTCTGAGCTGGGTCTAATTTCTGAGCTGCACCCAAACCTTCTTTAGAGTAAGCCTTTGTTTTTGTCTCTCTCTCTACTACTTTAAATCTTTCCATTTGCTGCAATGCATATAAAACATTCGTTAGTATTTTTGATAATGCATAATATGTAGATACGCATACATGGTAAGCATACTAACAGTTTCAATCAATTTTCGGTAGTCGAGCAATGTGCTCTTATCTTTTATTTCACCTGACGCGATCCAGCTCTTAATTTGATCACGTAACCTTTGAAGTTTCTTAATTTCCTTTTTGAGATCAGCCTCGTACTTCTCCTTCTGATTGCTGTTGGTGGCATTATGAACTTTTTGCCAAATATCTTCAAAGGTTTCTACACCTTCCGTTACTTTTTTAAGGCACCGATCTATTTCACCTGAAACGATACAGATGTTTATTATAGATTTTGTTTGCTTTTTTAATATACTTAAAATGATTGAATTATTGCCAATTAAGAAGAAATTTATACAATGCTTTTCTTTAGTTTCCAATTTAATCTAACGGATCAATTAATCGTATAAATATTTCTGAAAAATAAACCAATTTTCTTACTACGTAATAGAGTTAAGTTAAAGTTCAGATTAATAATTATTTCATTAACTTTCTGAATAAGATAAATTATAAATTATAATTCACACAATCATACACACAACATATATATGTAAGATAACGTTAAGAGATATCATTAGAGATGTAAAAAAAAAAAACACAAAGAAATCTAGAAAAATTATTACTTTTGCAAGATGAAAATCTGAAAAGGACGAAATATACAAAATGTAAAGTTAGAAAAATTGCCACAAAGACTGTATTTGACTAAATATTCTCTCATAAATTAAAAAAATTAAAAAAAAGCGGACATCTCACAGCTATGCGTAACAGCTTATTTGTGTATAATATTAAAAAAAAAAAAAAAATATATATACGCGGATGTGAATTTCAACAGCAAAACGTATATATTATTCCAAATCATCTTTGGCTGCAATTAATTGAAAAGAAGCTGATTTATAAAGTACAACACTTTTAAAGGTTATGCCAATACGTGTGAAAGAATGGATGCGTTTGCGAGGGAAAATTCGAGGCAATCACGACAAGGATCGCAATGACAAGGGACCCAAGCGTAACCGTGCAAAATCAGGCGGAGTTAGATCCGTCAAGATGTGCCCCGAACACATGATCCGTCATTGGCATCGGGACATGACACTGAAATGATGGTATATCAGAAGGATTGTAAGTAAAATGGCAAGAACCGAATTGACAGGATTGTCGTTAAAAGTCGATAGAATCGGACGGGTGGAGGAGGAAAAGGGCGACGGGGAAAAAAAGCTGTGAGATGCCGCAGCACGACTGATGATCCCCTGTCGCATGTAAACACGCTGTTAGAAAGACGTTTTTCCCCTCACCTTGCAACTTTCTTGTCGCAGCCATGGCTATGTGAACGTGCGGCAAAATGGTTCATGCATAGTCTAGATGTATTGGAAAAGGTACGGAGCAATTTATCCGAAACGAATAACCGCGACTATTATTCCTCGTATATATAATATGGGAGACTCGGACCACACACAAGATGGCTTCCGTTTTCAAATGACAACGTCCCACACCGTCCGTGAGTGTGTGTAGACGCGAGAGATCCCTCTCTCCTGGCCTTTGAGAATCTCCGTTTTTCTCTAGAGATTTTCCTGCCACCTGCGAGCCAAGTGCTATACGCGACGTAAATACGATGCAATCTTGTTTCTTTTTTTCTTTTTTTTTTTTTTCACAGTAATACAGTCGGCTCACGAGAACCAAGTAGCATCAACAAATGTGATATATATGAGATGCGAGAGAAATAAGATAGTATATATAATCGACGTTAATTCGCATACACTCCGTTCTCGAATCTCGAATACGCTTATGTTCCATGTGTTCGAAAATGTGTTGTGATGTCTCTATGAATTAAGGTGCCTTCTCATGTCGACGCTCGACCATAGATCATATATATATAAAGGTAAAGGTGCCTTTTCATGCTGACGCTCGACGCTCATTTTCAGCGTCCAAAGACATCACGTGACCAAAAATAAAAATATCCATTTGTCAATTTTGATCACGTGATCTGTTTTGACGCCAAAAATGAGCGTCAGCATGAAAAGGCACCTTAAAGGTAATTTTCACGAGCCGCTGAAACCATTCAACTACAGTCGGACCTCTTAAGGTGCCTTTTAATGTTGACGCTCGACGCTCATTTTTGGCGTCAAAACAAATCACGTGATCAAAATTGACGAATTGGTATTTTTATTTTTGGTCACGTGATGTCTTTTAACGCTGAAAATGAGCGTCGAGCGTCAGCATGAAAAGGCACCTTTATGCTACGAACCTCATAAGCCTCGTCTACAATGGCCGTAGAACGTAAGGTCGCAAGCAAATTGACCAATGACAGTCAAGCATTTTCGAAAATGGGATGTTTTGATTGGGTAATTCATGACTACGTTTCATGTCACTCTTAATCGGGTTTAATAACATCCCTAGTTCTAAAATGACCCAATCATAACTATTCCTTTGAAGAATGGAATGACTGTGATTGGTTAGTCTTAGAACTACGGATGTTATTAAACCCGATTAAGGGTGACGTGTAAACGTAGTCTATGACGTGACGGGATGACGCATGCGTGACACGCTCAATGAGAACGCACTTTTTTGCAAGTTTGTCTGGATATGTCATAAGGCCTTGTTTACACCGACATATTTTGATACGCGCACTAAATACTACTGGCCAATCAGAGCCATTCCATTCTTTAGAAGTCTGGCCATGATTGGCTAGTATAGTACTTAGTACGGGTATAAAGTGCTCGGTGTAAACTAAGCTATAAAGGTTATATTTCAAGAAATAAAGTTTTGGAACGCAATCTAGTATGTTCATAAACAGGCTGTCTACGCGGAATCGCATCATTTCCCGCTGTTCCCGCTTTCGACTCCTCACGAGAGGTATCAAGAATTTCGCTGATCGGAGGACTAGGCTCGCTGTCGTCGCCGGTTTACTCGCCGGTCATCGGTCCTTGTCGGAATTCCTATGGTTGAAATGAAGAGGTTGGGATTTACAGAGACCCTACAATAATATAATACACTCGTGTGTGTATATATATATATATATATATATATATATATATATATATATATATATACGTTGCCGCGAAATGTATCGTCGTTCGAGATTTCGCGCGGTGGTGGTCCTAAGCAACGGACAAGCGGAGCAAGACATTGGCACTCGCACTCGCTTGTCACCCATTGTATATCCAAGTTAAATCCACGGCGGCAGCAGCAGCAGCAGCAACTACAATAGTAATAGCCGTAGCGTCATTCGCCTGAACTGTCAGTTCACCTACGTCCGCTCGTGATCCGCGGACTAACCTTCTCAGGACGGTCGTTGGAGCGAGCCATGGCACGGTCGCTATGACAAAAGGTGGCATCACTGGGTACGTGTTGGAGGTTGGAAGCACGGACGTTAGAGCGCCCATTGATATGACGCCATTTTACTAACCTTTCTCGTCGTGTCTATCGCGACCAGCGAGTCGAGGCAGCGTCGAGGCATCAACTACGGGTTACGTGTCGTGTTTTCACGCGGCCACCATCGCTATCGAATAATTGGCTCGGTTTCACGCCCTGTGAGAAGTAAGTATAACGTTAGTCACGTCTCTCTCTTTCTCTCTCTCTCTCTCTCTCTCTTTCTCTCCCTCCCTCCCTCCCTCCCTCTCTACGAATGCCCGCGCTCGAGAGTCATCCTCGCGCGCATCCAGCATTTTTGTCACTCGTGTTCCTAGCGTCGTTTCTTGGCCCACGCCAAGGATTGTCGTAGTATTTTACGGGAAAGGCGGGGAAGAAAAAGTGTTTATCGGTGATAGATTTTACCGGCGATTCCTCTCTCGTCCCGTCGTCGCCAGGATATGAAATAAAGGACGGTGTCCCTTAAATCGCTACCGCATTTTCTTGGAGGTTGGCAATTTTGTGCGATCGCGAAATCGGACCTGGTGGCGGTGAGGTTTTTCCGTATTTTTCTAAATGCTACAGGTAACTGTATATCGAGCTTGTGATATTTTTTTTTTTTTTTTTTTTTTTTTTGTTTTTTCTACAAGACCAAAATCTCACGTGTAGAATTAAGAGGGATTATTTTCGGTGAAACACCGCCTACGCATTATTATGTGCACGTTGCGACGCAATAAACATCAATTATCTCAATTTCGATGTCCGAATGAGATTTCTAATGAAAATGCATTAATATGCTGTTTCTATATTTTAGGAAATTTTTGATCACAGATAACTTCAAGTTTTTACTCTACGTCACCTGATACTTTTGGAATATTTCTTTTAATAGTGGTAGATATATTTGTGTTATTGCTAATTGCATTATTATTATTTTATATTTATTTATAATATCATTATTATTATATATTTTTATTATTATCGATTTTTCATGCTTTGGATTTTGATAATTTACATGTACATGTATCTTACATGGTATGGGTATGTATGAAAAAAAAAATAAATGTGTAAATGTAACTAATTAATTGTTTGTTTCAGGTAAATCGCTACAACAGTTTGCATTATTATGGAAGATGAGGATGGAGAAGGTAAAATTATAGATATGTGGAATATCTTGGAGGAACAACGACTCAAAGATTCGACATTGGGTAATGCATTGAGACATTCCATCGACGATGTATACACAGATGTAATAGAGGAGAAGCAGCTGATACGCTACAACTCGATTATAGCAAAAGAGTCTGCTAGAAACACAGTAGCAAATCCGAAATTTACAGGCTTCAAAGGCTTCAAGAAACGCATCCTAGCCCAGGCACGGGAGGTACATACCTCCACCCCGAAGAATAGCACCCCAGAAACGCAACATCCTAATGCGAGGGCCGGCAAGGACAGGAGAACGGAAGGGAAACGAGAGCGTAAGATAACGGAATACGCTCAGTGTTTGGGCCTTCAACCATCCGCGAGATACAAATGCTCCAAGTGTCAGGCGTGGTCGGTTTGCGGTTCCAACACGAAACAGAACTCTTGCACCTGTAATCCTAGTATGACACCGATGCCGAGTACCTCCGAGTCGAGTACTCCAATGTCGCACAGCGCCAGCAACTTCAAGATTACGAGGAAGGTTTATCTGTGCGCGGCGTGCGGTACATATTTCGAAAACTGGAACTTATTCTTACATATGAGGGACATACACAAGCGTCACATATGCCTCTACTGCCTCGGCATGTTCGGCCAGGCGGAGAGGCTGTCGTACCATCTGATGAAGAAGCACAACGTTCCGGAGATGGCGTTTACCTCGGTGGAGGATTTCTATAACGCCTTTAAAGGTTCCTGCTATCTGGTTTGTTGCAGCTGCGAGAGGGTTTTCTCGGAGACGGACGATTTTTTCAACCATTATTGTTCATTGGCGTTGAAACAGGACGCGACCGACACTGAGACGCCGGTATGTACCATATGCAGACAGAGTGCGGGTACACACGCGAGTACCTGCAGTTTCGCGCTATCGTCGGACACGGATAGGGAATTGTACGGTTCCGGGACGCCATTATCGGTCGCCGACGCGACGCACGCGGGCAATGCGTCGCCAGCGGCTATCCTCCCGCTGGAGAAAACTACAAATCTCGGAGGCAGGGGTCCACCGAGAAAAATAATAAAACATAACAAGAGCAAGCACAGCGGAGGAGATGGTGCACAGAATTTCCGCCAACAAAGATCCATCGCATCAGCGAAGAAACTAGGCACGAAGACCCCGTGTAACGAGAGCCAACTCAATCGCAACCTCGATATCCAAAGAGAACTAACAAATAATTTACCTAGGGACACAGTTACCGAGACAATAATGGAGGTGTCCAGGTACACGGGCGATTTGTCTGATGAGAACGACGAGAACGATGAGCAAGCAATGAATAAAGACGTGTATAACAATCGTGACAGGGAATTGGCAGAAACGTTGCCGGCTCAAAATTGTCAACTCGATCGCAATGAACCTTACGACAGTGTAACCGAGACTATTATGGAAGTGTCACGTTACATAGGTGAAGATAAAAACGAGAAAGAAGATTCAACGTGTATTACAGATGAATGTACGTCGCGCACAGGTGAAAAAATGAATATCGAAAACAACGAAATGTGCGATAAAAGCGATATTGACTTGGCGCGTTCGAGCAGTTCAAGACCACCTAGTCCAGCACAATGGAAAACCGAGGAGACCAGGGACACCAAAACAAATGCTACGACGTGCGACCCTGATATTGAGGCTGAATTTCACGCGTATAATAGTCCGGAAAATGCGCAAAGTCCTGTCAATCGATCGCTATTTAGTCCGCAACACGAATCACATGCGTTGGATCCGCAATCCAAAGAAAAGGAACATGTCGATAATATTGAAAAGAACGAGGAAGAAAAGCCAGTTAAGCCATGCGCCGCTGAATCTCAAGCTTCGGTCTCGTTTAACGCTGTTGTCACTTCTGACACGAGTTTGGTCATCAAGATTTGCAACAGAAATTCACAATTTAGCGTTGCAACCACCACTACCGTGAGCAAAAAGTCCGAAGAGAATAATAACGCCCAAGGATCGACATCGAACAAAATGTTAAACGGTTCGAAAATGGAAAGAAACATCAACGGCGGTGACGAAGCGAATAACATGCTGGACGATAGCGATTCCGACAGCGATAAACTGGCGGTAGTGGATAGCAATCCGGAGGAAGATGAAGAAGCGGAAGACGGTGAGGAGGTTGAAGAAGCTGACGAGGAGATGGAAGGTGACAAATGTAATGATGCGAGAGACGACGACGAGAACCAAGGGAATGAGGAAGGAAATGGTGGAATCGGAACTGAAACGAATACTGATCGAGAATCCTTTGCCGTCACACCGATGCCGAGCCACGACGTTGGTATTGAAAAATTCGTTAACAATGATACTGAAGACACGGCGAGAAGTGTTGTCAGCGACCAGACGGACCAGAGGAGAGACGGTACAATTGATGTCGATGGTATCGCATTAGCCGGCGAGGACGCTCCATGTATTGACCTGAATGTTGAAGGTACTTTGGACAGCATGGAGTTGGAGGAGCTGCTAAAACGTTGCATCGAGGCAGCTAGTCCTATCTGCGTTTATTGTAATCATGCGCGACACATAGCTATCAACGGCAAGCAACTGGGTCTGCATATGCTGGCGGAACACAAATTTCAGCCGCAGCATCCCGCGATAATCATACAGATGGAACAGTTCACCACACGAGTGAGGAGGTCTCTGGACGAGCTCGAGTTTCGCTACTTCAATCTAAACACCTATACTAGTACGGATGGCACGTACAATGTTCCGGCAGTGTTGATATACGAGTGCTTTCACTGCAGATTCCATTCCGCGATACACAAGGAATTGTATCTGCACAATCGAAAGATGCACCAGAAAACCATATTGATTTGCATAATGTGCAAATCGACATTTTATAGTTATAGTGAGCTGTTGTGCCACCTGTGTCCCGGTGTTTACTCGCCAAACGTGAACCTGCGATACCGTTGCTGCCTCTGCTCGGTGGCCAGTCTCCCATCGGCGTTTCGACTCATGGTGCACCTGCGCAAGCGTCATCACGTCTGCGACGTCTGTCTAGAATCTACCGGGAACCAACAGCGTCTCTCGAACCACGTATGGAAACATAAGCTACACCATTTGTGCTACAGATGTGGCATTGCCTACCGCAACAAACCGGACATCACGAAACACCTGTTTTGGAAACACGGCACGGAGAGTGTTCTGTGCCGGAAATGCCTGCAGAAGAAATGGCCACACATATATCACTTTTGTATACCACCCACGGCGTTCGTCTGCGAGGAGTGCGGCTTGAGCTTCGGTCGCGCAGTGGCACTCAAGGTACACAAAAGACTGCATTCGGGTGACTCGCCGTATGGTTGCGACGAATGCACAGAACGTTTCATATCGCGGAAACTCCTAGCTAAGCATCAAGCGGCTCACAGAGAACCAAAGTCAAAAGATATCGATGTGAATATGATGGAGATAGTTCATACTCCACCTACGGAAAGAGATGAAAAATCGGACATAGTGGCGTCGACCATTGATGGGATTGCCGTGGTCGGAACGGGAGTCACGGGTGTCGAAACTACGAAGAATGTCAAAGAGGCTGTGAAAAGGGTAGTCGACGTGTACGATCTGCCTCCGCTGAATTTGTCGTCCGAAAGCGACACGGATAGCGAGGAAGAAAAGGTCGCTTCCACGGAGAAACTGCTAGAAAAAGAAAAAATCGCCGAAGACGCAGCGGAAAAGAAAACCACCGAAACCACCGAAGAGCTGTCTGTTGTCGTCGCCGATGATGTTGCTGCACTGAACAACGACATAGTCGAAGTTGAGCGAAACGAGGAGGAGAAGAAACAGGAGGCACGCATTATGGATGGTATATGGGACAACTTCAAGACATATGCCGCCAGTCTGGACGTAGAGGAGTCTGCCAAGAACATTGCGTTAAAGGAGAGCGTACCCGAGACCGATGCCGCGTATCTGAGAAGTATTATCTTCGCCGACCACGACTATTTCGTAGTGTATTCCTCTGATAAGGAGAAGAACGACGAGGCTCAAGCGATTTCCAAGGACGATGACGTAAAGGACGAATGCGACGGAGTTAAATCTAAAAGGAGTCCGTCACCCGGTACGCCAAATCGTAACGCCGGATGCGATAGCGACGCGAATAAACGAAAAGCAAAGACTCCTAAGAAGAAGAAGAGAAGCGGTAGCACGTCATCCACGAGTGATTCCTCGAGCGATACTGATTCGAGCAGCTGCTCGTGCGGCACCAACTGCAGCTGCAGCAGTTCCTCTTCTGGCAGCTCCTCCAGTTCTAGCAGCAGTTCCGATTCTGATAGCTCCACGTCTGAGAGTTCACCTAGGAAGCAATCGAGCAATCGTAAAGAAAAACATAGTAAGAAAGAGAAAGAAGCCGCGCCGGAGGACAAATTGCAATCCGTCGAGCCGGAGAACAAGCCGGAGGTCACGGTAGAGAACGGTCTGGTGATCCCCGAGATAACGAGCGAGCCTCCGACAATCGTGGCAAAGCCGTTGTTGCGGGAATCCGATTTGGAAACCGAGGAGACGGAGACGGACGAGGACTTTTACGACGAACATCCGCAATTGCTTGCCAATAAATTATTGTCGGAGAAACGCAATCAGTTACAGGTATTGGCCGCTGTCGCACCGGCGTCGGCCCCGATCCCAGCGTTGACACCAGCAATGGAACAACCATCGACACCACTCAACAACGGCATTTTGGATGCGGAAAAGGCGTTACCGGAGCCAATCGTGATGACCACCGAGGATCATCAGCAACCACAACAACAGCAGAAGAGAAAAACGAAGACCAAGAAACGACGAAAGGGTGAGAGAGGCGGTAAACGTAATGCTACTACAACAGTTTCTACAGTGGAATCGATCAAGCTAAACATTCCCAAGACGTTTTACCGGAAAAATCCGGGATTCGTCGCATCATCATCACCAGCAATGCTGCATCCCAATAGCAGGTCCTCGACACCGAACCAACTGCCGGCTGTCACATGCAACGATCACTACAGCAGTATTGGCGGTGCAATGGAGATGATGCAGCAGCAGCAGCAGCAGCAACACACATCGATTACTACCGTCATCGGCGTGCCAAATCAGCATATCAGTGCCAGTGGGCCGGAGACGGAGAACAAGAGGGTTTCCAAAAGGAAACGCGTGCCGAAGCGATTTTATGGCGATTCGAGTGATGACGAGCCGCAGGACAAGCATCCAGCGTTCAGTAGATGGCGGAAGGTTGAGGTTTCCGCCAGCCCGTTAACCTTCGCATCGCCACCGCCGCCCCCACCGCCGACAGCGATGACATCGCCAAACCCGAGATCGATCGTATCCCCCAGATATTCCTCGGGTGGCAAGACAATTACGCAGACATATGGAAATAGGTCCCAGGTAGTTCAGATGGAGCAGGTAGCTAGCCAGCAGCAGGCGGTCCTACCCGAGACGTTGCCGCGCGTCATCGCGCCAGCGTCCGCCACCGAATCTGACGATCCTGCGGAGAGCAGCAGTGACAGTAGCGAGTCGGAGGATCAGACGGAGGATCAGACGAAGATTAACCAGATGAAGAACAACCTGACGATGCCGCCGAGTATAAACGCGTCGGCCGTGGAGCGGCCTGGCAAGATTTATTGTTATTGCCGTTGCCCGTATGACGAAGTGTCGGAGATGATAGCCTGCGACGGCGAGGACTGCCGCATCGAATGGTTCCATTTTGAGTGTGTCGGTATAATGGTGCCGCCCAAGGGCAAGTGGTATTGTCCGGATTGTCGGAAGAAACACGGTATTGTACAGAACAATGAGGAGTATTGCGATTGATAGTAAGATGATACAAACGGGACAATGATGATGAGCGACGGCGTACTCTAATTACTAAATTCGAATCAATCGGTGGAGAAATCGTTGCTTTTAGGTGTAATATTAGAATTTTCCTTCTTTCTTTTTTTTCCACGAAAAGGAGAAAAAAGATACTACACACTGTTCCATGTTGATATTTTTCTTAAGCCGATATGTAGACAATGTTTGTACATACTTGTGTAAATACGTCCTAGAGTTTGTAAGAATGAAAACATGAGGTTTTTGTGTACATTTTTTTGTATTTCTTTTAACGACGGCGCCATGTATAAATATAATGAAGTAGGAATGTAGATAAATAGATAAACACACTGATAGGTAGGATAGATAGGTAGGCAGATAAACAGGCTGATAGCGGATGCTGACGATGGTGCAAAATCATAGGAATCTTCATAAAGACAGGACACAGCGTTTTACGAATTTAAAATTTGCATCTGATAGCGATTGTCACGTGGCACTGCTGATGACATTTGCATTGATCTTAGCTGTTCTCGTTGCGTCAATTCTCGCATTTTTTCTTTTTTTTTTTTTTAGTTTCACAAAAGTATTATAGGTCATCTACAATGGCCGTAGAACGTAAGGTCGCAAATTGACCAATTTTCGAAAATGCTTGACTGTCATTGGTCAATTTGCTTGCGACCTTACGTTCTACGGCTATTGTAGACGAGGCTTTAAATTTCTAATGCTAAATATCTAATTGTCGCGGATGATTGCCAGTTTTTTCTTTCTGAAACTTTTATAAATTTTTAAATCGTTAAATTTATTAAGTTTGTATCATTAATCATTAACTGTTCTCTTTAACAAAATGGCTATGTTCGAATTGTAGCGCTTCCTTAAAGCGGTTGTACCTGTTGAGAGGTGAATCTTTCCTTGCTTCTAGTCTACCATGAGGTAAAATATACCTTGAAGTGAAAAAGTTATTCTTTCAGCAGCCGAAACAGCCCTTCCGTCGACAGTCTTGTGTCACATCGAACAGCCGATTAATTATATCGACGCTTGTATATTGCATCAATGAGATTTACAAACGTGTTTAATTAAATTGGAAAGCAGGCGCCATTTTTCAACCATGAGAATAATCTATTAATAAAACAACGATGTGCGGAAAGTACTGTTAATATTAGAAACTACGAGGAACTTCGTGAATTTACTGAAAATTTCGCTTTAAACAGTATTATAGGATATATACGAGGAAACGTGTAACCATCATGTTTATATATATATATATTCCAATTTCACAGTCAGTTCGTATACATATATACAAGGTGTTCAAAGTTAAACGATAGTTCTATTCATAGAGTATGCGAAGTTTAATTATTTAACTTTGAAAAACCTTGTTATATACAAGCTGTCCTGTAATTGGGCGAAAAACCTGCTAATAACAGACTCTCATTCGGGATCATTCGGAGCCGATTTTTCCTCAGCGATGATACGAGAGACGTCGTCATTTCTTGCAAGTTTCCAATTTTTATTTTAATATATATCTTTGTAATTAAGCTTTAAATTAAAATTTTATTAAAGTAAACTCTATCTGCAATTAACTGAAGAATGTAGTTTTAACTTTAAAAATTTTAATTTGCAAAAAACGCCTTTTTTTTTAATCGCTTATAATTCGGAAATTATTGATGCCTCGACATTTTCAATGAGGAAAAATCGTCTCCAAATGATCTCAAGAATCTACATTAGCAGACTATTCAACAATTACAAGGCACCATATATATATATATATATACATGAAATTCGGAAGTGTATATAAAATAGAGAACATGAATGTATATATATTCATGTGTATGTGTACATGTGTGTATGTATATATATATATATATATATATATATATATATATATACATATATAAACACACACACTCACATACATGCACCCGTAAAACTGATAATACCACTGGAAAAGTGATGGTTCTATGAAAAAATAAATTAAAAATATAAAAATTTTTTATATGAGATTTCATTTCCGAGAAAAGACTTTGAAAATTGGAAAATTAATAATAGCATACTTTTTTTAAGCTTAATTGGCGTGATTGTTTAAATTATATAAAGATATACATATTTTCTTTATTGAAAAAAAATAATGTTTATCTAAATATTTTTTTTTCATGTACAATATTTTTCTTTAGTGTAAATTATTTTAACTCGTTAAATCATTTTAATTTGTGTTATTAAATGAATAATAGTTGTATGTTTACATGTTAATAATCACTCTCGAGACGAAAAAATTTAAATATGAGAAAAATTATTTAAATGAAAAAAACCAAATATATTATCGATGTTCCAAATTGTAAAGTTGATTTTTCTCGAA
This sequence comes from Anoplolepis gracilipes, assembly GCF_047496725.1. Lineage (NCBI taxonomy): Eukaryota > Metazoa > Arthropoda > Insecta > Hymenoptera > Formicidae > Anoplolepis > Anoplolepis gracilipes. The sequence continues at coordinate 6,103,748 of NC_132983.1, forward strand.
AACAAAATCTTATGTAAAAAAATTTTGTTGTATGTTTTCGATTAATTTTTGCATATAGAATCCTCGTCAAATCTGTTTGAACAGATTTTGGCAAATGTCCGCTACAAATTTTGTCAGCAGAAAGGCTATAAATTTATTTACAGAGTCCATTAATTTCGATTATGTCTGTCGACAGACTGTCAGCAAAACTAAAATAGAACCTGCTGATATAAGGCCTAAACATAAAGATTATCGTAATCGTTACCTACAGAATCGTAAACATAAATCATAAACGTAAGTTAATGTATAGTGATTGAGGTAAACGTATAGCTATTACATATTCAATATGCGATGGATATGTTTACGTCAATCTTTGATTTATATTTACAACTCTGTCGGGAATGATTGCGACTTTGCGAGTCTTTGTGCTTCAAATCCTCAACATACATATACAGGGTGTCTCTATAGATATAGAAAGCATAGACACAGTTCGTTTGTTTTAGACTTATTGATAGACAAGGTAACGTAACAAAAGAAACACTTGACGGATTGCTTCTCTCTTTTTATTGGAAATAAAGAGCGCGAGTTAAATAATCTTTATTATATTTTTTTTTTATTCGACCAAATACATCATATAGATTGAATGAAGACTATGCTTCCTGTATCTCAAAAGAAAAGAACAATATTTTGGCAGATGATAGTATCAACCATTATAAGGAAGAAATCATTATAGAAAAAAGTTTCTCAATATATTTTAAATAATTCTCGTGTGCGAGATTGACAGCGCTCTCTCTCCCCCCCCCCCTCTTCCCTTTTCCCTTTCTTCTCTTCATCTCCATCCTTCTCTTTTTTTTTCTCCTTTTTCTCATCTCTAATTTCTTCTCTCTTTTACGCACTTTGATTAAATTTGTGAATAAATGCAGCTAAAAAAAAGCATAGACTGCTTCACTGTAAGTAAAAAATATAAAGTCGTTTGAGTAGTAAACATAAAGCCTGCTATATTTTTCTGTGTCCTCTCTAGTTTTGAAAAAAAAAAGAGAAAAGAAAATATAGTTTGTTAAATATATCACTTTTTTTTTTTTTTTTTTTTTTTTTTCATAATCACTACTATCAGATACTATCTCAAAATATTGATCTTTTCTTTTAAGAGGAATATATTATTGCTGCTTTATTATATCCCTTTATGCAAATCTCGAAGGAATGGATGATGGACAAATGTCGACGGCCACTCTGCATTTCTTCTTTTCTTCTCTTTTAATTTAAGTTGACGTTTACAAGAAATAAACAGTTTCGGTTTTTTGTTTTAGGGTTGCTTCCATCACTTTCGTTTATTTCTCATCTCACAGCAGTATATATGTATATAATATATATATATATATATAAAAAAAAAAAAAATCTCTAGTACCGCGCGGCTACGGATAATCATCATGTTGGTTTCTCCGATTGTCAACTTCAGTTTCCTCCAATGTTTCGATACCCATAATGTCCACGGCAAAATCTTTGTAAGATATTGTCTGTATCATAACGTAACAATACATTACTCTCGACGAGTTTATCTGGTTTATTCTACATTTACTGCCTATATTTGCATATTGTCTATTTTTCAACAAATTTGAGGAGATAATTACTGGCGGAAGAAAAAGGAAATTGAAAAACACGTCTCTTTCCGATGGACTTGACGGCTCCGTCGTTTCCTCGTCAGAAGGCACGAGCAATTTAAGATACGTGTATGCCTCTTCCAAAGTCAACGGTTCACCTGTCACACACAACACCATATATAAATTGAAGAGACAAGTCTCGTTGAGTACTGCAAGTAAAAATTGAATTACTTTGAAAAAAAATGAAAATATATTCAACTTTGTTTCAGTTTATGTATTCAAGATCCAATAATGTAGTGTCCGTAAATTTTGAAACTGTTTTAACATAGAAAAGTATAGATTGTTACATTAATTAATATACAGTATATAATAAATTAATTATAATAAATTAATTTTTAATATTTATTAATAATATTTATATATTATTTGAATATTTATTAATAATTATATATTAATTTTTATTAATTACTCATTAATAATTAATTAATGTACAGTTTGAGAAACAATTATGTTCTCTCTAATTAGAAGCACGAGCAAAAATTAAATTAAGCAGACAGATCATATGGGAATTAAAAATTTGACAGATTATTAATTTATATCAAAATGCAATCAATAATGATATAAAATTACAAAGGTATAGATTTTATACATATTTTTGCGATCAAAGTTGAGTGATACTTAATCCTTTGAGTCACAGCGGATCACCCAAAGACCCACCTTTTTTTTCGTAGTTTTTTTTATTGTTTTAACTACTTTTTTATCAACAAATACCGGATTTTTTGTTTCTACAGAGTCTCTAGAACATTAATAAGTGTAAAAAAAATATAAACAGTCATTAATTGTTAATTGCAAAAATACCATATATAAACAGTCAAAATTAGTACTTTTTTACGAAAAAATGCATTTTCCACTAATCTATTATGACAATAAATACGGCAATTTTTTTATAATCTTAGTACACTCTAAAGTATTTTTCAGAATTTTTTTACAATTTTCCACCGTATTGTTTTTGTTAAATCCTTTTTTTGATAAAAAAATATAAAAAGCAATATTTTCTGTTCTAAATTAAAAGTAACAGTCGTATTCTTTTTTAAATTTTTTCTCTGAAGGTTTTTGTAGATCGCAGAATCTGAATCTAAAGGAAAAGAAATTTAATTTCCAAAATTTAATATAGGGATCCAATATGGCGGAAGTAAAATTTCGTGGATCCGCTATCTTGAATTTTGAAAATCTGACAACGGATTCGTAATCAGTGGCCCCAAAAACCCTTATAAACCAAATTTTATAAAATACTGACAATTAGACAAATTCGTGACTCGAAGGGTTAAAGAAGTTAACTTGGACTTGCCGACACGCTCGTCGTCTTCTATCGAGGTCTTCGACGTTACTTTACCGAGTAAAATGTTTATAAACTGCTCTCTTGTCAAGGTAGGATTTTTCATATTAATAGAATTCTCATCGATGAAATTACGGAAAGCTTCCTTTATTTGGCGCATGCAAAGTCCGAACGCCGGTCGGTGATTCACGTAAAGTTTCACGAATTCTTCAAAAGTGATCCTCTCGACGAATTTACCGGTTTCGATATAATTTCTATAGCGCACTTCCGTCTTGATATTCTCTATCTTGAAAATAAATGTATACTTATAACGTGATAGAGTCCCGCTTTTTAAAGTTTAAAAAGATTTCGTCCACGAGTTCAAAAATTATTTATAATAAAATTAAAATTATTTGAAATATTAAGGTTCCTGAGTACTTGCCGCGGAACTTGGATGTCGACGGTGGCGACATATAGTTCTGTCTCTTTCTCTCTTTTGGGAAATATGTCAGAAGCGAGAAATGACAGCGCAATTTATGTTGCGACCTACGTCGTAATTATTTGCTATTTGCTAGTGTTGTCATGTGCAACGTATTTATGAAACTTGTGAAAATGGACGGCTGCCAAGCTGTGTAAGGAATAAACTGTGTAAAGTAACATTTTCCTCTCCTTATTTCGACAGCTGTCAAATCGCGTGTTTTTCCGCATTTCAAGGGTTCATTTCGGACTCAATTTACAGTTATTTATCAATTGTCAGGAGGAAGAATTCTGAAGAGATTGGTAGTATTATTTCGTTGAAATATGTTTTTATTTACATGTCAGTCGCAACATAAATTAGGGTGTCATTTCTCGCTATTTCTCGCTTATGACGTCACGATTTCAATATGGCCGCGGTGACTACTCAGGAGCCTTAACATTATTTTATAAGCACCCTGTATGTACAATAGTATTATGTGCATGCACACACACAAATAATATAATATATAAAGAAATACTTCTTCGTTGGTCAGAAAATATCCGATAGCTCGCATAAGGTTTGGAATCTGTTCGATGGCCACGGTATCGGAGACAATTCTGGCAGCGGCCGTATTTTCCTTTTGTTCTAACATTTGCACGTAATAAAACAGAGCCTTCATCTCGTTTATCAGCCATCGAGTTTTCCTCTCGCCTTCGACGAGACAATGAAACGGTGAGAGTCCTTCTCCGCCTAATTGCGCCATTAAATCAACGGATCTGTTGTGAGAAAAATGTAATAAAGACTCGCAATCAATCACTTTGCAGTCGTATTTAATAGCGATGATGTCACATATGTATTTAGCGTGAAAAGACTGGAATAAATTTTTAATAATTAATATAAATAGGTTCAAAATAAATTAATTTTTCCCATATTGTCTCTCTCTCTCTCTCTCTCTCTCTCTCTCTCTCTCTCTCTCTCTCTCTCTCTCTCTCTCTCTCTCTCATGTATGATACAGAAAAGGTTGCAAATTCTAATCTTTTTTATTAAAAGCAAAACAAAAAAAAAATAAATCGTTTTTATTTTGACGACGATATATTGAAAAGGAAAATATATATATATATTATTTTCAATTTTCTTTTAAGGTCAAAATTTAATCCGGCTGTAATAAAGGGCTAGAAGTCACCACTGCTTGTCAACATTTATCAACCTGAGTTTGATTTTCCACATCAACACACACGGATCGTTGTAGCCTGTGGTAAAGAGTATTTCTCTGTTGTTGCTGACAGCGATATTTGTTATCTAGAAATATATATAAAGACACAAATGCATAAATATATATATATATATATATATCTATCATTTTGTAAAAATGAATATGTGTATAGGTAGCATCTAACTTTTCGTGGATGTCCTGTCATACCGACAATCTTGTAAGGATTGCCGTCGAAAGGCAGTAGCTGCAGACCAATTTCCTTGTCGGTGGCGAATACCATGTAACTATTATGATTGACAAGTTTCTTCGTCAACACCTGTTGTAGAGATTTAAATACGTGAAATTTTTCAATAAAATATTCTAATTGATTTATCATAAAGAGATAGGAGGAAATTTCTCCGATAAATTAAATTCTTAATGTAAACACACAACAGAAAAAAAAAATGTAAAAATTCAGACATGCATTCTACGTAATTTTAATTATTAATAATCGCTGTATAAAATTTTTAATGATTATCTCTTGAGGAAAAATGTCAAGATTAAATTATCTCATATTAACATGACGAACTTAATTAAAATTAAGAGACGTTAGAATGTCTTGACAGATAAGAGTGATGACAGGTCTATCTGTCATTATTTATCATCAAGTATTTCTTTTTATCTGAAATTTTTCTATTAATCATAATTTTAAATAAAATATCTTAATAACAACTATATATGGTAATAAAATTTCTTTCTTTCTCTTTCTCTCTCTCTCTAAAACTTTAAAATTTTTGTGATATAATATTAATGCAATCTTTTAATTTCTATTAAACCGATTAAAATTAGTATAGACTTGATCTCGAGATCTCAAAAGTTTTGAGATATCGAAAATTTCAAAATATTTTAGTTTTCAATGTTTATTACATATACTTGCTAGTAAATAATGATAAATAAAGTTTTTGTATTAAATAGAAAAAATGTTGGCTTTGTAACAAATGTATTTATATATAAAAATTATATATAAATATATATATAAATTTTATAAATATTCTAATAATAATTATAAAAGAAATAGATATATTATTATTCTAGAAATATTCTAATGTAATTAATGTAAAAAAGATAGGTATATTATTATCTAATCAAATATTAATATCAATTAATGTTATATTACATTAACATTATGTATCAAATTCAAATCTAATAATTGCGGACATTCCGTCTAAACCAATCAACACATCGTTCTAACAAAATATATATAAATGTTCAAACGCGTTACTTGGAATTGTTGTACTGGTTCTCCAAAGATCGGTCCTAAATAAGTACCACGAATAGTCTTGGTAACATCGAAGATTTTATATTTGTACTGCAATGAGTGTACGGATTAAATTATTACATCTTTTTTTTACATAACTCGAACAAAACAAATTTTAAAAAATCGCAGAGAACTATTTATTGAAGTATTACTTGGGAATTTGAGATCATAAGGAATCTCTCAACACCAAACTCGGGATACCACGCTAGGCAAAGAGGAATAGCGCTCTGTTCGATTTTGTCAATGCGCAAGATTTGAAGTCCCGGTGTTGGATACGGCCCGCTGTAAACGACGAATTATAAAATAATAATACAGCCTGTACATATATTGTAATAATTACCTCTTTCAAGAAAAATGCTCGACAAAAATATCTACAGAACTTTAGCGCACGAATAATTCATTCATATATCTCTTTTTAAGAAAAAAGATTTTATATTGATTTTTTATAGCCATCATGGCTATAAATATAGCTGTAAATCTCAAACTATATTTTAAATTATGTTTACCGAACAAAGAGCCTTCGATCACCACGATTTCACCACTCTGTATTATTGCCAATGAAAAAAATTGATTTATTTCCCAAGAAAAAGAGGCTGATGATTTTTCGTTTCCATAATCATAACTCAATCGTTTCCCAATTTATAGAATATCATATTAAAATTATTATCCAATTGATTAAATAATTGATGCCATTTTTGCGAATAATATAGTAAGTCATGATGCAACCTGCGTTCGAGATCGTATTCGATAAGCTCGCGATCCTCTCCGAGCGAAAAAAATCGGGACCCAGCGGAGTCGGATGTAGCCGGGCCGAAAAGTATATCTCTGATGGGTAGATAATGCGAATGATATTTTCCGATTAGGTTCCACAGGTTGACCTCCTTCGAAGCGATATTGTTTCTCTTAAATACTACTACTGTCAATGCGTCGTCCTGAAAATAAAAATCTTATATCGATATCTCCCTTAAATATAGAATGTCTTTGAATGACCATGTGTTAGTTTTTTCCCGCATGAATTTAATTTGATTTAAACGATCGCTGCGTTGCTATCCTTCAACCAATATGACTGGTTTGTAATTAATAAGAACTTCTTGTATTGTTAAATTTCAAATAAATCAATTGTATTGTCTTACTTTTATTAATTAATTTTATGTATTTTATCTTACACATACTATATCTATATCTATATTGTGGCAAGCTTTCAGGAATGTTGCATGCAATATTCCAATCTTGCAAAACAATATTTCCGCAATATTCCATAAATATATCGTGCTGTGGGGGTGATGTTATATTTTTTATTCTGTATTTTGTATATTAAAGCGGAGTTTTTTCTCTTGTCCCTACAACACGAAATATTGTTAAAATATTAGATGAATATTTCAATATTGCGACATATTACAAATATTGCAATAATATTGTCCAATTACAAGTTTAATATTTTATTAGAGATATTGCAAAGATATTACTGCTATATTATAATATAATTATATATATTTCGTTACTTCGTTCGCTTACCGTTATGTAACGAACTATGCATTATTTATCTGCGTAATCAAGTTTTTTTTTTAAGTATCTAAAGCCTGCAAAAACATAACAAGTAACATTAAATATATTTTTCTTAATTTATAATACAATCCTAACACAGGGAGTTCAGATATTGGATTAATTGTTTAAAAATTGAACAAATAAGTATTATGCAAATATTCTGCAATATCTTGTAAAAATATTGTATTCACGTTGCAGAAATATACATACATGCAATACGATTTGAAATGTGCCAGCATCATTACAGAATATTGCACAATATAGTTTTGGAGCGAACATATGTATCTATATTGTGGCAAGCTTTCAGGAATATTGCATGCAATATTCCAATCTTGCAAAACAATATTCCCGCAATATTCCATAAATATATCGTGCTGTAGGGGTAATATTATATTTTTTTATTCTGTATTTTGTATATTAACGCGGAGTTTTTTCCCTTGTTCATTCTCTAAATAAATAAATAAATAAACTCTTAAAAATAGATTTTACGTTCGATCGATGAAATATTTCCTCACTGTGTAAGCCATGTAATTAGCACACGAGGCGAAAGTGATTTTATTGACAGCTGCTGAGGAATGTTTGTATGGAATCTCCTCTAAGAGATCCAAGGTAATGTGATGTAGAATCCAAATCGCCCCGTTCTCCATACCGCATACTAACATACTGCCTATTGTAGAGGGAGAAAATAAATAAGCGCTCTTCTATGCAGACTCGAAAAGAAAAATTATGACATTTCTCGAGATACCAACATTTCGGTGAAAACTTTAAAGCTGTAATGGCTTTTAAAGACTCGTGTCTTTGCGGACAAGTGACGTAAATAATCTTCTTGTCAACAGTCTGTTCTTTTTCGAGAATCGGCCGGAAATCTGGTAGGGTCGGCATTCTCCTGGATATCAATAAAGTATGCTCTTCGTAATTGTACAGACGCAGAGTACCCTGCATATCGCCTACGGCTATGTAATTACTGTAATTAAAATTAACAAATGTAACAAGTATTTTACACATTAATTAATTATTTTAAATATTTTCTTTCAAAGTATAATATGAATATAAATAATATAAAAAATACTATTATATAAATATAATTAATATAAAAATAAATTAAAATGAATATATTTATGTGTTTTTAATTATATTAATATAATATTTAATAAATTGAGAATTATGATTAAAAGTGAAAAATGATGAAAATCTTTTTCTCGTGAAATAAATCAACTTTTTTCGTGTATCACTCGCATTTAATAAAATGCAGATTAGTAAAATATATTAAAAAATCTTTCTTTTTTTCAATAGTCATAGATTAATAAATGTAGCTGTAAATCTCGATCAATTGTCATACTAATAAGATCTTTTTTTGCTAAAAAATATAAGACATACACGAATTAATTATCGTGCATTTACTAATAACAAGAGAGAATAAGGGAAGTTTTCGATACAGGGTGGTTCATTTTAATTTTCCTAGGCAAATTCTCGAAAAATATAAAAGATAAAAAGATTCTTTGAAAATGTCATATTTTTCGAAATCCCCCTCTCTCTTTTAATTTTTAAAAATCTAACATAATTTTTAAAAATCTAACGTACCATCAAACACGAGCAGTGATCTACGAAAAAACTAATTTATTTTGTAAGAAAAAAATCACTCTAATTTCTCGCTTTTATAATGCAATATTTAGTTAAAATAAGGAAATTATATATGCAATTTTTCAACAAGTAATTTACTCTACGTCTCCTTTTTCTTCTACCTTTCTGGATGAGCATCTATGCTGATCGCGGCTGCCACTGGATGGTGTAATATAAAGTGCCATTTTTGCTTCGGAATTTCTACTAGTGCTATTACTCCCGTAAAAGAGCCTAAAACGAAAGACTAAAGCTCAAATAAAATACCATAATGTATTTAATAATATTTGTTGAATCGACGAATTTTTATCTGAATCAAATTGAATCGTTATAAAACATGATTTGTAATCAACAATATAATTATTATAGGATTAAATTAAACAAAGATAATAAAGAAAGACTTTGAGCTGAGAAGGATGACATTCCTTGCAAACAAATTTTGCAAGATTGGCACCAACACATTGTTTGTATTAAAATCTTCTCGATTTGAAATTTTCGAATAATTCACACTTAAATGGTAGGAATGTGAATTAACATTTTTAGCGAAATAAAATGTCTTACATGCAAGAAAATTTCGGATGTTAAGCGGAGAACCGTCCAGTAGAGTAGCATCCATTGGCGGATAGCTTGACTTCACTTCGCTAAATGTTTTGTTGTTTCGCGAAACATGTTTTGCATTTGTAATGAATTTGGACGAGGCCATCTCTATTTTACCATTTGCTTCGTATTCTAATTCATGAGAATATTTCATATTACTGTGTGTGATCCGTATAATTGTATACTTTTTTGTTTATATACAAATATTGAAAATTAATTTTTTAATGTTAAAACGAGACCAGAAATTAAATAAAAAATATACTTTTGTAATATATTTTATTTAAAAAATTAACTAAAATATTAATAAAATATCAATAAATTTTTAAAAATTTTTTATTTTAAATTCGTAAAACCATAAATAATAAAGAAAATATTTTAAAACACTCAAAGTATAAATAAAAAAATTTTGGTTTGTATTGTATTTATAAATATAGCTAAATATACGATATATTTTTTGTATTCTCATAACTTTCTTTAAAACCTATATAATACACGTTTTACATTATTATCACATAGTTTTGATATCAACTCTAAAAAAAATTTACGAATAAAAAAATACATAAAAATGTACAAACATAAGAAATAAATAACGTGTATAAAGACACGCATGAAAATGCAAATACAAAAAAATAAGCGATAGAACTTGTACTTGAAGGATAATTTTTAAAGTTAAAAACTGATCGCTCGAAGGAAGGGAAAAAAAGATTTTTTTTTTTTTTTCCAAGACTTACTCTCATTGTCAGACATATTGGTGGTAAATACCGGAGATAATAAGTTTGAATAAGGATCGAAACTTATCCATCGAATGGATTCAATATTGCAATGTTGACACCAGTATAAAAGTTGCAATTGGTAATTATAAAAAGTGATCCGTCCATTTGAACTTCCTGTGACAAGCATACTGCAAAATTAAATTCGTATTACGTATATAGCACTATTAGGCTATTATTAAATCACAAAATACAAATACCTAAAATGGTCTACGGCGTGATATAAAAATAATTTGTGGCTGCAAAATAAATCAAACTTTGCAATGGGTGCACCTTGAAAAATACCAGGGATGGAAAGTTACTTTTAAAAAGTAACTAGTTACCGTTATTCATTACTTAAAAAGTATAACTATTAGTCACATTTTTTTGTTACTTTTTTCATGTTAAAACGAGACCAGAAATTAAATAAAAAATATACTTTTGTAATATATTTTATTTAAAAAATTAACTAAAATATTAATAAAATATCAATAAATTTAAAAAAATTTTTTATTTTAAATTCGTAAAACCATAAATAATAAAGAAAATATTTTAAAACACTCAAAGTATAAATAAAAAAATTTTGGTTTGTATTGTATTTATAAATATAGCTAAATATACGATATATTTTTTGTATTCATTTAATTTGACATTATTGTGACTTTCTGTTCTACCTGGCTGGGAACTAAACCTTCCGTTCCTTGATATTGTATTGGCTCTCGTATCGCGGCTTAAAAAGCTGGCTCCTTTAGAAGAGGTAGCCAACCAAATTTAGAAAAAAACAGGGGTGTTCGTGTACGTCATGATGGGACATTTTTTTTCAAGGGTGCGCCCATTAGAATATTTAATCTACTTATTATTATGCCTCATCGGCTGCTATAAAGTTATTTTTATGTAGCGTTATTTCCTATATAAATTGGGTATCATCTTTTCAGACGTGTATACTTTTCGCAATGAACGATAACAGCAATACTACTGCTCTGTAAATTAATTGTTTTTATATGTTTTTTCTTCTTATAATTATCATGATTGGTCGCCTGTTCCTTGCGAGAAACCTCATTCCAAATCAAAATGCATCCTGAAAGAGTTATTAACGTTAGCACGCAATATGTTAGATAACTACTAATTAATCGGCAAGCTATCGCGTCGTTAAACAGAGGATACCATTCGTAGTCGCTGTAAATGCTTGCTGTATTTTTGAAACGTAGCAAGTTCCAGTGAAGATTTCAACACGTCGAAATTTTGTCATGACTTTGGGACAATCGTAACTCAAAAACTGGCCGTTCTTGTTTGTGAAATTTGACATGGAAATATGAAAATCAGAATTAAATCAGGCATTCGAATTAAAAATGTATGTAAGATTATTTTTCTTGTTTTGACAAAATATTCAATATAATAAAATTATATTTAACGTAAAATCAAGTTGTATTAACGCAGTGTATATTTTATGAAAAATAAAATCTGAAATTTTATGTCGTACAAAGAAAAAGGGCTTAAAAATTCATACGATATATTTCTCACTAACCCAAATTAGGAATAGAACGTGATAATCGGTAGTTAATGCAAACTGTTCCGGATATTCATCATTGAAAGTTATTTCCTTGACGGGTTCAGATGCAGTATCGATCAATGAAATTGATGCTGGAAATATATATATATATTATTAAATAAATCGATAATTTATAATTAATATACCTTTTTACAAAACCTTAATAAATCATAATAATCACAATTGTTTATTTTAATAATTATTAAATCATATTAAATCCGATTATATATCAACAACTTTTGCATAAATAAAAAATTAATCACAGAATAATTACAGTATAAATTTCTTAATAATATAAAAACTATTATTTATAATATTAGGCAGATCTAGAGGGCAAAAAGTTATGATTAAACGAACGATGAACAAATTAAGGGAGCAAACCGTCTGGTTTGTCTCCTCCACGAGTCCACAACCAGACGTGCACATTCTGACACTTTCCATTGCCGACAGTGATTATCTGCTCAGCATCGGTACTGATACGAGCGACTGTCATGTCTTCATTTGCATGTGGATTAAATACATTATACACGGCCACCCTGCAAACGCATCAAAATAAATAATAATATTACGAGGATATGTAGTTTTTCCGAGAAAAAAAAAAAACTTGCCCCTTTTCCGTGTCCCAGACCATCATTGCGGAATCCTTCCCGAAATTTGCTGTCAACAACCATTTGCCGTCTCGCGAAGTCGATAACGTTCCAATAGCATTTCGCTAAAAGGAGGACCAGAAACAGGAAAAATATATATTTTGTGCTACAAGTGTAAAAAAAGAAAACATATACCGACATGGCCCAGAAGCGGCAACATTTCCCTTGAAACATAGTCGTAAATCACAACTACATGCGAACAGGCATACGCTATTAACGTACGATTTTCCCTGGTCAGATTTATCACCGGTACTTCCGGATTTATGCCGAAGGACCATTGCAACTTCTAAAAAAAAAAAAAGGAACGACAATTTTCTGACAGTTATAACAGCGCTGACAGATACTCGTGTCAGTAAATGTTCATCGCTCAATATAGTTTTCACTTACGAACGGGCAAAGATCATGCTCCGTGAATGTCGGTTTATGGCATTTTTCCTTCGCATTTTTTTCAATACTCTCAGTATCTATTCGAGATTCGGAAATTGAAGGAGCAACGGCACACATCGCCATTTTATAACAAATGCGACAGAAACATTCAATTTACAATACAATTGCAAAATTTTGATATAAAATAAAATTCGAATTTATATTCGATTCTTGATTTCCGAGAGATGATGTTATCAATATTGTAGATAACAACTGTTACTCATAAATGTATACAAAATTTATTATTTTTAATAATATATATAAATTTTTAATATTTATAATAATGTAATCGTTCCTAAAGATTCACTTTTTGTTAAAGTAAAAATGCATGTTACAGTATTCTTGTAAATTTATTATGATATGAAATAAATAGTAATTATAAATTACAAATAAAAATTTACAAGATTATTAAAAATGTTAATTTTTATTTTCTTTTACTAATTAGAAAATAAACGATTCAACACAAATAGAGAATTTTCTTTAGCTCGATAAGAAAGCTTATTTTTATTCATAAGGATATTTTTTTAAGCTTACAGCAAATGCTAATTACAATATCAATGTATTATAAATATATTTATTTCTTTTTAATACTTAAAATAATTATAATTTTTTGTCATTGATGCATATGCCATAAAGACGCTTTGTTTCTTGAAAAAATAATATATATAAAAAGTCACTGTATCAATGCAATATTATAATGTATCATTTCTATATTCGATTCTATTATTTGCTGCTTATTCTACGCGATATTTCAGCGCTCTGTATGACAGATTAAAACACTATCTGAGCTGAAAGGATCAGTTGATGACTGTTAAAAATGTCAAAGTTATCTTCGAGTAATAGATAATCTTATGTTAAACGATGACACTATGTATTTATGTACATCAATCTAACTACAACAGCTTTGTGGCTTAGGATCCAGGCCTGAACGTTTGGTGATGGATATACGAGTAAACTCCTCCGCTACCGTTGGATGAATTCCTACAGTGGCCTTCAATTTCGGGATTGTTAAACCACATCTACGAAAATACGACAAAAGTATGCGTTATAATATAGCTTCGTAATGTAATTTTTTTAAAGATAAATTTGTAATTTTAAATGATAATGATGTGTAAACTAAACGCTTACTTAATAGCAACAGAAAATCCTTGAATCACTTCGCCCGCGTTGGGTCCGACAAAGTGCATACCAAGCACTCTCTGATCATCGGTTCTGAGCGCGACAACCTTCACGTAACAACGATCGACGCCTTTTTGAGGAACGAAAAATTCCGTTGGTTTGTAGTACGCGTGATAAATCTCTATCTGTTCCTCTCCGTGAAGTGCGATCGCCGATTCTTCGCTCAGTCCGACGCATCCATATTCTAAAGGACTAAACACCGTTGTTGCTACATTTATGTAATCCATTTGCTCGGTAGAATTACCAAACAGCCTTTTCGCTAGGAGTTTGCCTGCATGTATAGCAACGGGTGTTAATTCGGGCCTTTTCTAAAATGAACATTCAAAAATTAAAAATCATTTTTTCTTAAAGTCGTTTATCATATTTGTATTAAGCTCATTTTAAATATTCAATTATAAATCTTTTTAACAGTTTATAAATAATTATTAAATATATTTATAATGAACATTGCCGCTTTCGACAACAATAAGATAAAAGAAATGGCGTTACTTGTTTCTTCTCTTTTCGAAAAGTTCGGTTTCTTTTTGGACAGATGGTATATATTAAATACATAATATATAAAATATATTAAACATATATTAATACATTAATTAAATGTTTAAAAGATTTATATGTATATTGAATAGTAAAAATATTTATATTTTTAAAATATGTAAAAATCTTTTCTGATCCAATATATATTTTAGTATAAAATTTCACGAAAAACTTACATGAAGTACATCGCCAACTGCGTAAATGTTTGGAATACTTGTTTGTTCATTAATTGCTTCAATCTTGTCAGTTTCTGGAACAAGCTTCAGCCCAGCATTCTCCGGTTTTAATTCTGCCGTAAGCGCTCGTCGGCCAATGGCAAATAAAACGGTATCGTACACGTCTTGATGAATTTCCCCATCCTAAAAAAAAATTTAAATTATATTACAAGTGCTACTACAGAGAAACTTATATTTATTCTGATTTTTTTAAATATAAATTTCTGTAAATTGGCACATATACCTTGTCGACCCAATCAACAAGGAGACGGCCATCCTCTTGTTTCGCAATTTTCTTAGGCTTTGCTTGATATTTGAAATGCACACCACGTTGTTCCATTTCTTCGGCAACGAGGTTTGCCATTTGTTGATCAAATCCGCGCAACACGATCGATCGGACCATTATTGTCGTGTCGTAGCCTAAGCCATTAAGAAAACCAGCACACTCTAGGCCAATATCTATTTCTTCATTAGAGAAAATATTAATATTCTTTTGTGTATAATTTTGTTATATAAATATCTAATGGAAGATGATCTGATAATAAATCGTATAAACTTGGTGGAAAGGATACATCCAGCTCCGACAACAAGAGTCTTGCCCGGAGCACGTTCTAAACTGAAGATATCGTCACTAGTTATGCCATACTCTAGAGCGCCTGGAATGTCGGGATATCTAGGTCTACCACCCACTGCGATTAGTATGTTTTTAGCTGTAAAAATCTTCTCCTCTCCTTTTTTAGTGATTCCAACTATCGTGTGCGAATCCTTGAAATGTCCCAGAGCATTGAAATATTCGACTTTCCTATATTAATGTAAATAATACTTAGCTAGCAAATGTAAAAGAAATTAAATAAAAGAAATAACAACATAAAGATTAAGTAATTAACAAAATAATAAGATTATAGATAGAAAAATTGGAAAACTACTAACTTTGTTCTAAGCTCGACACGAGTGACCCAGTTGACAGACTTGACGTGATTTTGTACAGCAGTTCTCAAAGCTTCCCAGTCAATCTTCACAGTCTTAGGATCAGGTAATTGCCAACCAAATGTTGCCGCCTCCTACAAATCACGTAATTCATACAGAGATCAGACGGAGGCTCTTTATCTTATTTTTGAATTATTACAATAATTTGAAACATTTATATACATGAACAGCTTCACCGAGCAATGCGGCTTGATGCATTAACTTTTTCGGTATACATCCCACATTGACACAAGTACCACCTAAACCCCAAGTGGTACCAAGGGGAGTGGGAGTTACATAATCCAAAACTGCCACTTTTGCATCTAGTCCCACTGCTTCTTTAGCTGCTGCCAGGCCACCGGATCCTCCACCAATGACCAAGAGATCATACGTGTAACTCTGATCAGCTAAAAGAAAGATAATCATATATTATATATATATATATATACACACAGGAAAGAAATATTTTAACAAAACGAGTTCTTGAAAAAAAAAGATGAAGCATTATCGTTAAAAAAGAAAAAAAAAATTAAGAAAGACGTTTCTGTTTTTTATGTATTTGTCTCTTTGAAATGTCACTCGAAGGTTTGAATCGCTCGCGAACCGACAGCTCTTTTACATATGTAACTAGAGGTTTGTTTTTTATTCAAAAGTACAGGAATAAAAACAAACCTATGTAGTGTTAAGCCCGTATCAGACTACGCATTAAAAATTGAGATTAAAGATTGAAGATTGAAATTTGACCAATCAAGACAAAGCAATTTTAGTTTCTTTTATTCTGACTAGTCAAATTCTAATCTTTTATCTTCAATCTTCAATTTTCAATTCGTAGTGTTATACGGGCTTCATCGCGATTGCTCTCCAGGTAGACCAGAAGGCCACAATAATGTCAAACTGACAAATAAAAATATGATCGAAAAGTGAGTTTTTGTAGTCATATTCTCGTCATTTTGACGTCATTCGATGTTACTTCGATATTATGGTGACTTTCTGTTCTACTTGGGTCTTGTCAATGGCTTATACCCTTGTTTCACACTCACTGCACATGCAAGCCATTGCGCTTCCGCCGTAGACGAACTCGTCGCATTTGACAGACGACGGATGCCAACGCGGTAACCCGAGCAACCTGGCGTGCGCGCCTCGAAGTGACAGGAGCCGCGTGAACACCGTTAGAGTCGCCATGATAACCGGCGACATATGCGATTCACGATATTGCAACACGTGACGTCATCGACGTATCGCGTCACATCAGTCGTCACGCGTTCTCCGAACGCGACGCGTTTTTCTCTGCGACCTGTTTTCCACGAGCGACGGAACGATGAGATCGATCCTAATCACCGGCTGCAACCGCGGCCTCGGTCTGGGCCTGGTGAAACATCTGGCCGAAACGTCACCGCCGCCGGACGTCATCTTCGCGACCTGCCGTGACGCGAGCAAGGCGACGGTAAGATATATCTTAGAGTGGGCGGCTTACTCTTACTATTTTATTCGTTCCGTCAAACACAATCGTCGGCATCTTTTAATTTACATACAATTCTGAGGATCTCAGATCTCGTGTTCCACTTACCAATCGGCGCCATCGCGACTCTCTTTACTCCTCGTGTGAAAGAACGAATTTTGCCCGTGCGATACAATCGGCTAATTGTCAAAAGGCGTTCGTGTAATGTCAAAAGTACTGAATTTAAAAACGCTTAATTCGGAGGAGAGCTAAGGTTGTACTGGCATCGATGTACGTTCACTCGTCACCATAAATTCTCAGTCCTCATCACCGCCATCTGGTATACTTTTACGTAGCCTTCCTGAGTCTTCCCCCTCCCTCACTCCTCTTCTTCCTCCCCTCCCCCCCCTGTCAAGTTGTCGCAATTTTGTAATGAGTCAGCGATAAACTAGGGTGACGATGATGATGATGATCAATGATCAACGAACGATTGTGACATCGGTAAACCAATTATGCAATTAGACTGCCCTGGAATGGTCCAGATTAATTTCTTTTGTTTCGTCTTCTTCCTCCTCTCCCCCCCCCCCTCTTTTGTTCCTCAAGTTGTCGCAATTTTGTAATGAGTCAGCGATAAACTAGAGTGACGATGATGATGATGATGATCAATGATCAATGATCAATGAACGATTGCGACATCGGTAAACCAATTATGCAATTAGACTGCACTGGAATGGTCCAGATTAATTTCTTTTGTTTCGTCTTCCTCCCCTCCCTCCCTTCCCCTCCCTTCCTCCCTCTCTTTTGTTCCTCAAGTTGTGGCAATTTTGTAATGAATCAGCGATAAACTAGGGTGACGATGATGATGATGATTAATGATCAATGAACGATTGCGACATCGGTAAACCAATTATGCAATTAGACTGCCCTGGAATGGTCCAGATTAATTTCTTTTGTTTCGTCTCTTCGACCCGTAGTTATTTCGTTTTGAAATATTTTTCACGGTCATTGTTACGTTTAAATTGAATTAAAAAAAAAAAAAAAAATGAGAAAAATGTTTGCAGGAGTTACGCGCACTCGCCGACAAGTCGTCGAACATACATATTATCGAGATAGGTAAGTGATTAACTAGTTTTTTTATTCGTTTCATTTGGTTACGCTAATTTCAATCGCAATGCGTGAATGCAGTTACGTCGTTATTATCTTTATTAGCGTGATAACATTCTTACTGCTAGAACGATTACAACTAAATTTGATGAAAGCGTTTATGGAAGCATCTCGAAACTTCGATAATTACTTTTCGATTGTGAGTTGTAATTAAAATAAATGTAGTTTTTTTTTTTTTCAAATATAAAAAGAATATATATTATATGCAACAAACTCTACACTTGTGCAAGGTAGTTTCAAATTAACGATATTTCGATAAAAATTGTAGTCGCATTGAGTTTATCGAAAAATAGTTAATGTCGAAAAATAAATTAATAATAAATAATTATAAGAAATAAATGCGACATACAACATTCTTCTGTAAACACTTTTATCTCTCAGATTTAAATAAGATTTATTCAATCCTACATTTTAATTATGGTGGTTGATAGATTACATTGTCTTGTCATCAAATTTTCTAATAACTTTTGAAATTAAGTTTGGGTGGATTTGTGCTGATATTTATAAACTTTTTAAAATAAGCTTAGAAACTCTTAGAAAGTAAAAAAAAATTTCGGTCTAAAATGACTTAATAGGGTTTATGACTCATAACCAGACTTAATAACTTTATATAAGTCATTTTAGATTGAAAGTTTTTTATTTTATATGTCACTTATGTAAAGAATGATTAATACAAAGAATATTACAAAAGTATAGCCTAGTGTGTGTTGTGTGTCATTTCATTTTTGGGATATATATTTTAATAATTTAAATCGAAGAATCAATTGTCGAGTTTCCAGTAAAAAGAATGCAAATGTTTAAAAAATATTGAGAGTCTGATACAACAGACATATTATTTTTAAATCGCGCATCCATTAAAGATGCGACTTTTATTTATAGGTAAAACACATAATCCGCAGAAAAAATACAAATGTGATATTAATAAATTAAAATTATATATATAAAAAAAATTTGAAAATTAAAATATGTAGGATAAGTCACGGAAACCCCTGACGATTTTGAAAATGAAATATATAACTGTATCAAAAATAACAATAGGATATAGAATACCGATTTATATTACTTATTCAGTTTTTAAAATTAAAAAAAAAAATTTACACTTGTCAAATGTCCTCCATACTTATCCTATATTACTCCCCCAGTAGAACAGAAAGTCACGATAATATTAAAGTAACGTCAAATGGCGTTAAAATGACACGAATATTATTACAAAAACTCACTTTTTGATAATTTTTTTGTCATTTTGACGTATTTTGATATTTTACATTATTTGTCACTTTCTGTTCTAGTCTACAGCCTTGAGCTCGTTAATATACAGAAAAAAATTACAGAGCAATGTAGAATAAATGCGGAAGACATTTGATAAGTGTAATTTTTTTTTAATTTTGAAAAATGAATAAGATCAAATAATATAACTCAATAAATGACATTTTATATCCTATTGTTAGCTGACAAAAAATAAATATTCAAGTTCATTTATTTATTTCATTTCAAAAATCAGGTCAAATTTTCACGACTCACCCCGTACTATAAGTAATTTTATATGTACATATCATAGACTTTTATATATTAATATGTCTATATAGATTTCTATATATTATTTTATATATTATTAAATAATATGCAAGCTACATAAACAAAATGATATTGTACAAGTTGATTTGAACATAAAAACATTGTAATAAATACCATACAAGAAATATTTGGACAGTCTCAATTAGAGAATGCTTACTTAATATAAAAGTAATATTCCTCGGCTTGACACATCGAAAACCACGTTTTCGACTTGTTTGCTTTCATATCCGCGGCCACGCACGTCGATTTATGTAATAAAGAGAAAAGAGGAATCTGACAATGAGAACGCGTTATGTCGTAAGTGTTTGTAGAAAGAAAATATGATTTTGTCGGAAGTTTACATCGATCGATATGTGCTATCTGATATCAGCTAGCGCTAATTTTCTACTTGAAAAAGATCAAACTTTTTCCACGTGCGATAAGAAAATCAATGTTTATTGTTTATCAGTGCATGACGCGACTGTTTCTATTACAATGCGATAATGACAATCGTATATAACTTGGAAACATTTAATTCAAATATATTTCACACGTACCTATCACATATATGTATATTTTGCGGATTAATATAAAATATATTTAATGGGATATAATAATATATACATGAATCCATGTTTTTTCTTGCATTTTAAAATCAAAAGTATTTATACGTGTTTTTTTTTTTAATTCTCAACATTTTTAGTTGTAATTTTTTGCGTTTAATTATGCAATTATTGTAATATAATTTAGGTTTAATAATATTCAAGGAAACACAAATACAAAAATACTAGTCATTTCCCATTCTTGTTTATTTGCTAATGAGATTGAATACAACTCCAAATTGCTTTGACACGTCACAATTTTGAGAAATTTGCAATTAAAGTAGCAACTAAATTTTGATGTATGTATTTTGTCATAGCTGTGTGGTATATAATGTGTTGGAAAAATTTTATTGCAATCACAATTAAGTTGTTCAGCTCTCAAAAAGAATTTGTTGCGTCAACTATAATTAATAAAATATTCAGTTAAATATCCTATCTATTGCGAATTAGATTATTGAGGATCTATATTAGATAGGTTTTAATTATGTATATTTAATGTTTATATTTTTTTAAAACTTAAGTTTTTTTTAATCGTTTTTGAATCATAATTTTTAAATATAAATTTTCAATGTCAAAGTTTAAAAAAATGTTTTAATTTTTGCAAAAATTTAGCGTATATATATATATATATATATATATATATATATATATATATATATATATATATTTACAGGGTGGCCCATTTTAATCAATCCAGGCGAATATATAATTTGAGTTAATTTTAACATTAAAAAAAATTTGATTTTAACAACTTAAAAACTCAGAAACTTAAGACCTATTAAAATTTTATTTATTAAATATATTAAAAATAATTTATTAATTATTAAGAAGTAGTTTTATTTATATTTGTTAAGTAGTTGATAGAAAAAAAAAAAAAAAAAAAAACAATCTTACCGCATTCATTTGATCAAAAGTTTAGGACTCTCGTAAGATCATACACAATTAATTGCAAGAAAATACAATAAATCATGTTTCGACACATTATAGACTTATTTTTTCGCAAATATAGATTTAGTATTGATTGTTCGTAAAACGGTACTTTATACATTTCCTTTTCTCTTATTATCAGATTTGACAAACACGGATGGCTACAAGAGAGTCGTAGATATAGTCAGCAAAAAAGTAAATGACATCGGTCTCAATGTTCTTTTTAACAACGCTGGTATTTCCAGTAAGTTTACACGCCTCGGCCTTGTGAAGAAACAGCAAATTATAGATGGTTTTCTAATAAATACCGTCGCACCTATTATGCTCACAAAGGTATGCTTATACAATGCATTCACTAATATTTTTTTAATACAATTAAAGTACTCGATTTACACATATATATATATATAACAATTGATTCAAGGCTTTTTTACCATTGCTGAAAGTGGCAGCGAAAAATGTCAAGGACAAAACCGAATTAAGCGTAAGAAGAGCAGCTGTTATCAATATGACTTCTATTTTAGGCAGCATTGCTGAAAATAATGACGGCGGTTTTTATCCTTACAGATGCAGTAAGGTAGGGTACTCTAAGACTTAAGATATCCATATACATATATTCATTATAAAAACAAATGTTTAAAAATTTCGGAAATCTTGTTAAAGTTAAAATGAGAGTTATCTACGAGCATTAACCAGCAACATTAATTTCTTTAACAATTTTTACATCTTGACTATTTCAAATAGTCTATTTGTATTCTAATTTTTTATGTTTTAATATTGCTGAAGAGAGTTCAGTCTAAAAGAACGGTTTGCATTATTATTTATGTGATTCATTAAAATTTTTGCTTTAATATATTGCACATACATCACTATATTTTCTTGAGCTTTCCCTATTATTTTGTTTAAAATATTATCTCATATTATCTTGGTAAAGTTCATAATATGCATTCAACAAAATCCGCGCGTGTACTTATTATAATCTATTATGTAATCTTCTATGAAACTAAAATGTTATATTAAATTTATGATCAAATTATAATATCGGTATGTATTTCATATCGCATATTTAAATATACTTGAAACAAATTTTGAAAAACAAATATATCTTATCTAATCTCATACACACAGACGGCACTTAACGCAGCGACCAAATCGATGAGCATCGATCTGAGAACAGATGGGATTTTGGTGACATGCTTGCATCCTGGATGGGTACGCACTGATTTAGGTGGCAACAACGCTCCGATGGATGTTGACACCAGTGTCAACAGTATTCTAAATACCTTGAACTCGTTGACAGAAAAGCATACTGGTTGTTTTGTCCAATATGATGGTAAAATACTGCCCTGGTAATAATGGGCAAATAAAATATTTACTCAAATAAAATGTTTTTTATACATTTTACACAATATTGTTTTTAATAATGTGTGTTATATAAAAAGATATAAATAATTTAAATAATATTAAATAATATTATATACTTTGTAAAAATTTGTCAAGTAAATAAAAATTTATCTCAAGATGATCAAGTTTTAACTTAATATTTTGCATTAAATAACTTTAGGGAAAGTATTTCTATAAATATTAAATATTTTCTTTTCTCGTATCTTTTTCATACTCAAACCGAAATACTTGCTATAAGAGCTAGTGTGAATATCTTTGTACAAAGTTTAAAAAACAAATATATCACACTTTTTCGTAAGCTATGTATAGTATGCACTGATTTAACTATTTTATTTGTATGAGCTCAAGCTTATTTTGTACATATCACGGTGCTATAACGCAAAGGAATGCAAAGTCTTCTATAGTATCAATCATATAAAATTCTATAGTAAGTCAAATAAAAAGAAAAAATGATATTTGGTATATATACAATGATTTGATGACTCACAACTTTTTAAAAGCAAAAATGTGTTGAGACAAAATGTACTTGTGTTTTTATACACATCAGCAGTTAATTTATAATAAAAATAATTCTAACGATATTCGAATATTTTGTAAATACTCTCTGGTATAGTAATATATCATTACAATCAGAAAAATAGCAAGTAAAAAAAGAAAACAAAAGAAAATATATAATACTTCAACATTGTTACATATAATTGCTGCAAATGTACAATTTGTTATCAATTTTTATTTTTACTGACTTTCAAGATTATTTTTGTAATATTGCAATTTTTTTTGGAAAAATTATATAAAAACCTGAATTTTAATAATAAATTGATTGAGCATTTTCCAGTTTTTATCTACCAAATTGATGAATCATTATTATAATTCCTAAATTCAATGGAGAAATTTATAATAAATCCATGTGTAAAAAAATAAACTCCATTATACATAATTCAGAACATTTCATAAGATTATTCATAGTTATATATATATATATATATATATATATATATATATGTGTGTGTGTGTGTGTGTGTGTGGGTGTGTGTATGTGTGTGCGTGTGTGTGTGTGTATGTATGTATGTATGTATGTGTATGTATATATATTATCTCGAAGATTTCATACTAAATTTGTATAAAACAAAAATTTTTCTTGTAATTCAGCCATGTCAAGAGGTACGATTTAACACAAAATTATCAAATTTACAAAATAGATAGATTCCTAAATGTCAAACTGTATATGACAGTGACGATGTTGATTATGAATCAAACATTAGTCAGTCTTTAATCTCTTAGGTGCAGATTCACTATTTTGTGAATTGGAATCCTCCGAGAAACCCAAATGTGCAGAAAAATCTGTCAGTCCTTGGGAATCGCTAACAGTGGAAAAACCTAGAATAAGATCAACACATTTTATTAATCATCAACAATAATATTTCTTTTAATAAATCTTTAAAGCCAAACTCACATGTATTAGAATCTTCTGTAAGTCCAAAATTAGAATTTGACGAATCTATTCCTGCTTTTCTTGGTAAACCATTCTCCTTATCAGAAACTGTTTTACTTTTCTTCTTCTGGAAAAATAAAACATTTACTATTAATTATTTTCTTTCATTATAATTTTACTCATGATTCAAATTATCTTATATACTTGATCAAGAGTGGAAATTGGAACCCATTTGTATATTTTCATAGTTGTCTCTCCTATAGTAACCCATTTTTTTTCCCTGCAAGATACATTCAAAATGCTAATTAATTATTTACTTTTATATGAATAATATTAACAAAAGATGAAAGAAAAGCTATTGGCTATTTTTCATAGCAAAAAAAAATATATATATATATTATATATTTATTATTGTACAATAACAAATAATATAGCCATCCAATTAAATAATGTAGCAATATTATATGCATATAGATATATGTTATAAAAGTTATAACATATGAAATAATGTAAGCTAAACTATCATTACATACAAAGAATAGTTTACATAAAATACAAAGAATAAAGTAATTTTACTTTCAACAAATTAGCTCTTATTGCATGTGATAGTATTTACTACGATCTCATACTTAAAAACAAATACATAATTTAACTTCAATTATTAACAATTAATCTAAAAACTCTAAAAATAAAAGTTCTCTCCCTCATATGTTATCTTCTAAGCGAATGTAACAAATGACAATCGCAAGACTTGGTAATTCTTCCTCTCCAAAGCTTCCATAGAAATACTTACCAGTGACGAACTTTATCGACTACCTGCATCACACGTTTAATGTCATCCTTGGCACGACTACGGGTCTCTGCGCGCACTGACCGCGACATCATATTATTGTTTCTCGCACGATTAAATCACCGGTAATCGATTATTGCACCAGTCACTACACCAAAAACACCGGGACATCCGTGAAGCTGCGGGTGAGATGGACAGGTTAGAAAAGTGACAGGAAGCCACCGACGAATACCGATTGTTTCGTGCTCGATATATATAATAATATATATATACATATATATATATATATATATATATATATATATATATATATATGTGTGTATGAACACTATTCCATCCACCGATGTCTATATAATAAGTAGACGCACATACATATACATGTATTTGTGCCTTCGATGGTCTCACGAATACCACTCGCAATCATGGTGTAAATACCATGCTCGCGATTCGCGAATAGTATAGGGAATATAATATACACCACTCCCAAGACTAGGGATATATCGGGTATATAAACAACCCGGCCATCAACTGGTAAAGTAAAGGTGCCTTTTCATGCTGACGCTCGACGCTCATTTTTGGCGTCAAAACACATCACGTGATACAAAATTGACGAATTGGTATTTTTATTTTTGGTCACGTGATGTCTTTTGACGCTGAAAATGAGTATCGAGCGTCAGCATGAAAAGACACCTTAAAGGTGCTTTTTTATGCTGACGCTCGACGATCATTTTTGGCGTCAAAACAGATCACGTGATCAAAATTGACGAATTGGTATTTTTATTTTTGGTCACGTGATGTCTTTTAACGCCGAAAATGAGCGTCGAGCATCAGCATGAAAAGGCACCTTAAAGGTGCTTTTTTAGACTGACGTTCGACGCTCATTTTTGGCGTCAAAACAGATCACGTGATCAAAATTGACGAATTGGTATTTTTATTTTTGGTCACGTGATGTCTTTTGACGCTGAAAATGAGCGTCGAGCGTCAGCATGAAAAGGCACCTTAATTCACCTCCAGCCGACAGAGGTCATCACAGTGTCTCCTGGAGATCGTCAAAGAAAAGAAATAAGGTTGGCAATTCTTACAATTATTCTCGATAGATATTAGAGATATGAACAATTAAATTTAGAACTTAGTACGCATATTAAAATATCGAGATAAGTTTGTTGAGCAAATTCTTTTTTTAAATTTTGTGCGACATACAATGATATCATATAATATATATTATGTTGCGTTTATCTATACTCTAACCTACATCTAATCTATACCTGTAGCATGTTTGACATGTGTTCAGCAAATAGTAATGGATTTTATTCATTTGTGTAGAATTTAATGAAAGGTGTATGACTGAGACAAACTTTGATAAATATGAGCAAAGCTGAGGAAGAAAAAGTAAACCACGAAGATCGATGGATGGTACTTTATTACATTTTTCTTCTTATGTATCATCTTTTTATATTATATTATTTTATACATTCTCTGTCCAAAAAGAAACCGACTTTTTGAAAATAGACGAAACAAGTAACGTTATCTGCTTTATCTTATTGTTGTCGAAAGCGACAATGTTCATTATTGTGTATAAATTTCATGCCATTTGGTCCATTAGAAGCCGAGTTAGAGTGCCAAGAGTTACAGTGCGTTTTGACGACTTTCCGTCGTCCTCATATAGCATGAAATTTGTACACAACAATATTCTATTTTTGAAAATTTCGGTTTCTTTTTGGACAGAGGATATATTATTCGAATATCTTATCAATTATAAATTATATACTCTTTTGTTAGGTGAGGCCATGTATGATATACAAGGCCGAGTACGACGATTGTAGCAGTATAAGAGCTCGTTTCAATCAATATTTTATATTCGGCGAAACGCTCGATTGCAGTCAATGGAAGGCCGATTATGTCAATTGTTATGAATGGGAAAAAAATAAATCAGAAAAGGCATATGTATGTGTGCTATAATATTTTAATATATAATCTTAATGTAGCACAAAATAATGTTGCGGAAAATTGCAGGAACAGCTGATCGCGAGCGAGAAGCAGCGGAGGAAGGAGCGTTTACGCGCACATTATGAGAACGACGTCTGGGAGAAAAGGCAGAGACCGCCAGAGAACTGGAATGCTCCTTTACCCGAATGGATGCGAAAGGAGTTTGAGAACTCGTACCTGCATATAAGAAATCAGGAGATGAAGCAGAACAAGGAAATTTCCCAGCTTGATTCGAGATGCACTATTTTGTAACAATTAAGCAACGGATTTGATGTTTAAGAGTAAGTAACATGTACATAATATGTATATATGTATTTATTATTTATTATATAAATCAAACTACATACATTGATATATATGTGTTATTTGGTGGTTTCAATATACACCATTGTGTATATTGAATTTTACTATATCTTTCCATGCAAACAATCATTTGACATTGCTTTGGATTTTATTGTGTCAAAAGGTGTGCAACTGAAAGAAGAATGAGAACAATGTCGAAAGAAAACAATTGCAAAAGGACCTTCTCATATACCAAAGCATTGAATTGTTTTAAGTATTGTCTCGAGGGATGCAGAACAGAAAATCGACATAAATTCCCATACCATTTTCTTTCAGCATTTATTTATTCATTTCTCGGCATAGTATTTCATCCAACGAACGGAAATCCAAGAGGAAAAATAAATACATAATGATGATCTTATTTTAGTGCCCTATGCACAAAAAGTCGGAAACTTTGTCACTACGCATTATCACCTAACGTTGGCTCTTAATGGTCCGCGAAACTTCAAAAATTAGTTTTAATATTCTTATTTAGGAGAATTTCGACAAAGATTGTTTTTTCATTTTTCTTTAATTCTTTCATCCCTCTAATAATTAATTAAAAATATTCATTTCCCGCCAAGTACCTATAGTCCTTATCGCGCTGAAGCGCTGCGCAGCTGCGGCTCGTTGGCAAACTCCGCGCATGCGCAGTGGAAGAACTGGTTTCCAAACGAAACCACCGGCCACAAGTGAATGCAATGACGTGTTTCGTGTAAAGTCGCCGATATCGGGCATGCGCAATTGGCTATCTTATTTTTCTGTCACCGTCTCGCGATAAGTTTACGCCGATGTGGATGACAGTCCACAGTAGTAAAAAGAGACGGACGAGAGACGCGAAGCGGGAGAGAGAGAGAGAGAGCGGAAAGGACGCTTGACGTTTCGAACGCTTTGCGCGCGCGTCGGGCATCCCTGCTCCACTTCGCACCCTTTCTCCAGTTCCGCATCGGAGCACTGGCTCGTTGTTGCGTACGTGCGTATATATACGTACATACGCAACGCAACGCAACGCAACGCAACGCAACGCAGCGCGTATCCGTAGTGATTGTCGGCGTACACGAGACACCGTCAGTGAATGAATGACGTAACATCTGTGTACGGACATATCGGCCGGGCTTTATCGTTTTAAGTAAGACGGTAGTAAAGTCTGAAGTGAGTCTGAATCGAATCTCTCGCTCGACCTTTATTACGCGTCTCGTGCGCGCGCCGCGCGTTTCCCGCGGCACGTGCATCAGTGCGTTGTAGCATAGCAGTGCGACACGCAATGGCCACGGACGTGGTCGACGGCGATTACCTGGGTGCGTACTCGCGTTTCTTCGCGGAGTTCGTCGCCCGGGTGAATCCGAACGATCAGCTGCCGGTGAAGGTGAGCGCTTACGACGTCGACGAGGGCGAACTGGTCGGTGAGATCATCAACGTGACTCTACAGTACCTCAATAAGCACACGATGTAAGCACACAAACGCCTTGCTTGTTGTTTGAATTAATTGCCTCGCGTAGGAGAGACGTGTGTATCTGACATTTCGCTCGCATTTTTATCGTAAAACTGCGAGACTCGACGCTTTCGAATATACCTTAGATAAATAACTTTATCCTTGAAATGTCCAGGATAAATATTTGGAATCTCGTACAGAAATGTGCTCTCTCTAATTAACTCTGACTCGTTTCCATGAACGTTAATTGGAGAATCGATTATGATTTCATTGATTAGGTCTGTTGTTTCCTAGAAATAGATATTGAAAGAGCCGCGAAAAAGTAACTTTAATCGTAGTTGATTGTAATAATATTTTATACTTCTAGAATACAGTGCGTTAGATCCTTGATTTTTTTTTTTTTTTTTTTTTTTTTTTTTCCTACATATTCCCTCGCATTCGCAGATAAAGAAATATATATTATTTCTAACACAAAATATTCAATCACTTTATGAAAAGTTCCGATCAGATCATATTTTTTTTGTTAGATAATTTCTTTATTTAAACCAGTTTTTTACTTTTTATACAATTTATTGGAGCGAATGCAAAAATATTAGTTAAAAGTAACATATTTAATATTAAATATTAAAAGTATATTTAATATTATAAAGATATTTAAATTGGTGCACGTTGTATATATATATATTTTCATTAATATAAATTTTAATAGAAAAATAAATGTAAATTTTTAAATCAAAATAATATTGACAATAATTTATTATTAGAAGGATGAAAAAATTAAAGAAAAATGAAAAAACAATCTTTGTCGAAATTCTCCTAAATAAGAATATTAAAACTAATTTTTGAAATTTTGCGGATCATTAAGAGCCAACGTTAGATGATAATGCGTAGTGATAAAGTTTCCGACTTTTTTGTGCATAGGGCACTAAAATTTCTTGGTCTTATACCAAGTAACATAATATAAAATCGACGCACTATCATCCTTTACATTCAAATATTATGCATATCGAAATACATCAATTTTACATTTTATTATGCTAATCTGGCATACAAAAAATTATGATTCTTTTATTTTAAAATTAAAAAAATTAATATTGTAATCTCTTTCTTTCTAAAGTTTTAAGAAAAAAAAATGACGTATTGACAATATGAATTTTTTCGTCAAATTTCAAAATTGCTTTCATATAAGGAACCTTACTATTAATTTAATTCGTTTATTAAAATAAATTTCAAAGCATCTTTATACATGGATTTGAAACTCATCATTTTTATAAAAGAAAAAAGAAAGCACTCGCAGAGTTACGAGTTATTTTCTCAGTTTTTCGAGTAAACGCGTAAATTTGTATTGCGATTCTAGTGCAGAAATGCCCGAGCGCTTTTAAAACCGCGAGAATATCTCGTGTGCGTGTGTGAAAAAAAATAAAGTTGGCACGCAAAAAAGTTACGCATAGCTGCGCGATGTATCACGCGAGAGGGAAAACGTGCAGGAAGAATGGAATTTTACTTAGCGAGTGTGTACTCTCTTGAGTACATATACGTATATTTGCTCTTTTGACATTTGCAAATTTCGCGAAGAGACGCGAAGAAGAAACGCGGCGGGTCGTCGTCGTGCAATGAAAACCACTTCCGCGCCGACTTGGCGGCACAATAAATTTTATCAGTCGCAAGTGAAACCATCATGAAGGCTATCACCGTTCATCGTCGTCGTTGTCACGCTCCGTACGAGAAGGATAAACGATGAAAGATAAACGATAAGAGAGATAACGGGGCGAACACGGACTTTTCTCGTTCGTTTAGAATATTTAAGTTTAATTCCCTCAATTTCGTGTATTCCTGTTTTAATAGATATTTTTTTTCCTTCTCTTCTAAATTAAGTATTTATTTATTTTATTTTAAGTGCAGAGAAAGAGAGAGAGAGAGAATACAATACGATAAAAAAAAAAGTTTGCCATAAAAAATGCGCACTTTTTATTTGATTTCTTTTTATTTTAATTGCATTGATTTAAGATTAAAATATAAAAATTAGATAGACTATATAAATTAATATATGCAAAATATTATAATTAAACAATTAAATAATCTTATTCTATTTATTATATACATTCTCTGATTTAATTTTTTAATCTCGTTAATCATCTTTTTTAAAATTTATTACTATATTATTACGTGTTTATCGATGTATCTTCTCGAAACTTTTATTGTGCATTAAAGAATGGAAGGTAAAGGTTTCTTTCTCGTTTATTTAATAAATAAATAAATAATTTTGAGGCTGCAAAATATATTTGTTATTTGCTTTTATTTTTCTCTCTTGGAAGTTTTTTGCAAACAATTATTGTAACTTTTAATTACTTATAACTGTTATAAACTTATTGCTACAAAAATGCCTTCATATATTAAACAATTAAAATCGATATTGAATTAATCAAAGAGTGCATTTTGCAAAGTTTATTTAAGCGTTATATAAACACTTGTAGAAAGTAAACAGAATAAACACAAACACGTGATTGTGATTTCAGATATTGTCCACCTAGTTTACAGTCGTATATCGTGCATCTCGTGATACAAGCAATCAAATCAACATGCAAGAAGCAACCCGAAATCTGCGGATTGAGACAGCAAGAGAATAGTAAGTTTAGTTGTTTATTCGTTCATTTACATACATATTAACGGGAAGAGAAATTTTTTGACAAATAAACGTATAAAATAATTACAAGTGAATCGCTCGAGAAATATTTGCTGAAGGCGCGAAACACGATCATCCATCTCGAAAATGATATACGAATTCAATGTCTAAACGTTAAGATCTTAATGAGATTAATAATAAAAATGGGATATATGTATACATATATATATATTATCTAACAGATTTTATTGCATTTAATTTTACCTATATATTAAAAAATGTAATATGTTAGACTAAACGGAGAGTATCTTGTAGAGACGAAATAATTTATATTCGATATTTTTAATCATCATTTTTTTCGCAGTGTACGCGCCTTTGAAGCTTATGCAAGCTGTCACGAACGAGGTAAACGAGATCTGCAGGCGATATTTGGACAACAGCAGGTTGGCGCTTTTACCGCCGCCTTCGTCGACGCCGCAGGTGACGGTGGGTGCCACCAGAAATGCCAGGAGAAAAATGGAAGATCGCCACATGGTCCTACATGACTTGCACACTATTTTTAATATCCAAGTAAGGAAATTCAGCAAAAAGTCTCCTGACAATTAAAATTAAACTCTGAAATTATAATACTAACAAGGAAAGGTATGGAAGTGTCCCCCTCCGATTTTAATCAGATTTTTCAAAAATTGAAGGGTGAAGGGGGGATTTAAAAAAAATATGACATTTTCGAAAAATTTGATTATGCAGTTTTAAAGTACATTAAAAACATTTTTTATATCTCTTATCGTTTTGACAGTATCCGTTCAGAAATCTAAAAACCGATTTTTTTCAAGAGGGTGTTTCACCCCCTTAATGGCCGTAAGAGTACGTATAAAAAAATACGTGTCTCCTATTTTGACCTAGACTACAATATATGTTTTGAATATTCAAAACGCATTAAAATCGAAAGGGGACACTTTCATACCTTTCCTTGTAAGAGAGATCAAAAAGTAAGGTTCTTTGTTTCTATTATAACTTGTGCATAAATTGAACTTATTAAGTTAAGATATAGAAACTAATAACTGCTTTTCAATATAGTTTTGAAGAAGATTGATGCACTTGTCTCATCTTGGCACGAGTTTGAGATTTTCTCTCTGTAAAAACTATATTTTGTATTACTGCATCATCAAGAAGGCAATTCAACAAAGGAGAGTTATGCTTCTGTAGAGAGAATTGATTGGAATATTAGGTCTGTTCTTTTTAGCTGAACTGGCTGCACTAGTTCAGCTAAAAAGAACAGACTTGTTGTGAAGCATCCTTCTTACAGCCCGGATTTGACTTTTTTTGATTTTCATTTGTTTGAGCCACTGAAGATATATCTTGAAGAAAGACAATTTCCAGATCATGCAACAGAATGTTATTTAAGAATGATTTAAACATTGTGTCGGATTTTTAACAAGAGGAAATCTTCAAACTCGTACCTAACCAAGGTGGAATAAGTGCATCAACCTTCTTGAAGACTATATTGAAAAATAGTCATTAATTTACATATATAGTTCAACATACAATATGTTCAATTTGTGGATAAGTAGTAAATGAACAGCTTTCTAGAAGGGGACTAAATCACTCAATTATACAACTGAGACTACAATAAACAAAGATTTATATAAATTCTCTATTAACTCTCCATTAATTTTATTTCATCATTATGGACTTTTGGAAATTGTGAGCTATATTTTATCTATCTGGTTAGGATTTTTTAAGTACCTTACTAAAATGTTACAAAATCTGAGTTTGTTTGTGGATTGGTTCCTTTCTGCAGAAAGCTGCCTAAATAAAAGTCGTAATAAAGTAGAAAGACAACTTTACTATTTATTAAAATTTATTGCCCATCGCAGGATGACACGATCGCAAATTACTATGCTGTGTTCGACGGTCACGGTGGACAAGATGCTGCAGCATATTGTGCGACGCATCTGCACCAGTATCTGGTTGAGAGCGTCCACTATCCCACGGATCCGGAAAGTGCGTTGCGCGATGCCTTCCTTACTACTGACGCGCAATTCATAGCGAAATCGAGTACGCAGGTAAACATTTTTTACACGTACACAGTGTCTCTAAGTTTGTCCTATATATACAGCTGAACTGAGTTAAACTGGTCGCATTAATTCAGTTCAGTTCAGCTATAAAGAATATAATGGACCTAATATTTCATTCGCTTCTATCTCGGTCATCCACTAATCTCCGTTGATCGTTATCTGCTGCAGAAACTGAATGGTGGAACCACCGCGGTGTGTGCGCTGATATTAAATAAAAAGTTGTACATTGCCTGGGTCGGCGACAGCATGGCCTCGCTGGTCTCGCACGGCAGTGTGAAACAGTTGGTGAACCCTCATCGACCCGCACGAGAAGTAAGTGATCTGGATTTCTATTTTAATGTAATAAAATTAGATAAATAAACGTAAAATGTTGTCATTTTCAGCGGAACAATCTATATTTAGATTATGTTGGCCCAGTTGTCTCGATTCCCAAAATGTCCCACTCTTGCGACGTTAAATGCGCATTCTTGAATGTGAAACTTCGTGATTTAACTTATTAGGTTAATTATGAAATTTTTATTTTTACTGACAAATTATAATGTATAAATAGAAAATCTTTGAAACATACGCAAGTATGAACTTATAAATTGAACTTTTTTGTTTATTAAAATACTTTTCAATTGTCGCACTTATTTTTACATTTTTTCTTCTTTGGAAAAAGGATAAGGGGACAAGACAAGATTAATTTTGCGATTTCGTAAAACATCTAGTCAACGTAATAAAGTCGAATGCTATTGTGTCTCTAATTTTCAAGAATGATTTTGCTTCTGACCACATGATCGTACAATATCACATGCTCATAAAACGGACAATGTATCCGTACTCTTGTTGTGTGTAGACCAGGTGATGTGGCAGTTGGATCGACAGTGATTACCTGTCTGTCATGAATATTTTTAAACAGCAAGCCACGTTTGGGATCTACGATCGGTACGTAATTGCGGGTTTCATTCAAGCACGTGCTGCCCGTTCTCCAGTGATAATACGCAAGATCTCGCTTGAGTGGCGACAATCTTCTCTCGCCGCGATAATACGGCAGCCAATTTTCCGACTCGAGTCGGTCGCCGAAATCGATGTAGGCCGACTCCTCGAATCGCAGTTTCGTAACGAAGTGACGGACAAACACGATAGTCGACAGGAGCCCTAATCTATTGGGTCGCTCACGTAGACCGAGTTCCTCCATTAACCTACCGGCGGGCGTTACGTATTCGCAGGTGAGTACGTATGGCCGATGAACGGGAAACAGCAGATTCTTTACGATTCCTAAGCGACGATAAAAGTTCCTCTCGCTCAGGATCTCGCCGGTACAACGGTAACCGAGTTCGGCCAATTGTCGAGCGGTTTTGCTGCTTCGAAGGTAATAGATATCTTCTGGACTCACCAGCGAGTCCAAATATTCCTCATAATTTTGAAAGTCCAGCAATCTTCTGTCGCTGTCGGTCTGCGTCCCGATGACTGTCATGTTGAGAAGGAGATAGATTCTTAAACTTGTAATTTTACCTTGTCATCGTACAATGTATTTAAAATACCTTGTCCTATATAAACAATCGAGGCGCGTAAAATGCACATTCGAGCGAGAATATCGAAGTATCGACATGTGTTTGACACCTGTATGTATCCCGAGAATGTTATTTTCTCGCAACGACAATTTTATTGGCAATATCACCTGAATGTCACACTCGAGATTTATCGAGCCAGACAGCAACGACGTGTCCTATTTTTCACCACCTGTATTTCTTCCTTAGGATGAAAGCGAACGAATCCGCAATATGGGAGGAGTCATCGTCCATTGTATGGGAGTCCTACGAGTAAATGGGTTTCTTAGCATATCCCGAGCCATAGGTAAGTTGTTATGGCATATATGATATATGTATGATTTTTTTTTATTACGATAAGTTTCTTACTTTTAATTTTTTTTTTTTTTTTTTTTTTTTTTTTCCATCTCTTGCTTGAGAACATTTGTAGTGAAAATATTACGGAAGAATGTATTTTTTTTCAGTCTACATATCTTTCGATTAGGTTTTCACTTTTCACTACCGATGATTCACTAACTGATCTTTGCCGCGATGTGGTACAAAATTAATGTACAGATGGAGACAGCGACACAGTGGTCGTTCATATCACAATATGGGATGATGGATTATCTCAAGCCTAGTCCTTGTATTTTTTCTTAAATTAAAAAAAAAAGAAAAATGTGACAGCAATATGACGCTCGCGCATTATTTCGCACAGTTTCCTCTACAGGAAACACGATATCTTTCTTGGTAAATTTATAGTCTATAGATGTAATATACATATATAAGATATATAATTCTATTAGACTTATTACAAAGAGATATTGATAAAATCGCATATAAAAGGTTTAATGTAACAACAATTTAACTCGCATTTTAATCTAATTAATTATTTTACTCTGTCCCTGGCTACATATAAGTCACAATGTCTTATCGCAGTTTCAATTGTCTCAAAGTGCTTGAAAAAATTCACAAAGGTTTATATTCCTTGACATCTGTACAAAATAATTTTGCATACCAAAGGCTAAAAAATAAATTTTAAACATTTTTTTTATTACTGATTAAGATTTTTAAGGAAATTTTATTGTTAAAATATCGATAAAGTCAAAATGACCCATATGACCTTTGAGGATTAAGAACCTGAAAAGAGGGGAGAGTGTAATTTGAAGTTAACTTTTCAGGCTCAGTTGCCTCTAGTTTCCAGAAAAATTTAATCTTCTTCGTCATTTCCCTCTTTTTTTTTTGCATTTTTGAATTCTTTTTTCTTTCATATACCTATTTATACGCGATCAGAATTTGGAGAACACAAAATTGGCGGTATTTCGGCAAATATTCAAATTTCCATTTGAATGAAGATTAGCAGACTCTGGGAACGCGACTATCGATATTTTTTTCATGAAAAATTCGAGTCGCGGATCGAAATATTTACTGCTGGTCGCGTCTAGCGTGAGCCAAGTATAAAGGTGCCTTTTCATGCTGACGCTCGACGCTCATTTTTAGCGTCAAAACAGATCACGTGATCAAAATTGACGAGTTGGTATTTTTATTTTTGGTCACGTGATGTCTTTTGACGCGGAAAATGAGCATCGATCGTCAGCATGTAAAGGCACCTTAAGGCTCCTGAGTAGTCACCGCGGCCATATTGAAATCGTGACGTCATAAGCGAGAAATAGAGAGAAATGACACCCTAATTTATGTTGCGACTGACATGTAAATAAATTAATAATAATTTTAACGAAATAATACTACCAATTTCTTCGGAACACTTGTAAAAATGGACGGCTGGTAATCCTTTCTCCTGACAATTGATAAATAACTGTAAATTCGAAATGAGTCCGAAATGAACCCTTGAAATGCGGAAAAACACGCGATTTGACAGCTGTCGAAAGGAGAGGAAAATGTTACTTTACACAGTTTATTCCTTACACAGCTTGGCAGCCGTCCATTTTCACAAGTTTCATAAATACGTTGCACATGACAACACTAGCAAAAAGCAAATAATTACGACGTAGGTCGCAACATAAATTGCGCTGTCATTTCTCGCTTATGACATATTTCCCAAAAGAGAGAAAGAGACAGAACTATATGTCGCCACCGTCGACATGGAAGTTCCGCGGCGAGTACTCAGGAGCCTTAAGGACGGGCGACGAGTAGGTACCCAATTACGGCTCGCGACGCGAACTTGAGCTTGTGTATGTAGGTGCAAAGAGGAACGAGAAAAAAATTCTCGCCACGTGTGTCGGGTATCCTGTTGGTTCCGTTTGCCCGCTGACACAATAGTACGTGCAGTTACGCTCCGGGAGCGCTCCACCGAGTGGCTCGCATGTTCGGAATACAATTAAAAAGATTATTTCTGCTTCCATCTTTAGCATAGACAGAGCGATAGCGAGGCTTGCGACATTCGAACGTTCATAAATTTCAATGCTGCTGGTCTGGAGATGAAAGGTGATGTTTGGATCTTTTGGAAAAAAATGTTTATCATACATACATAACTTCAATTATCACAAGTTTTTTAATTTCTTAATCAAATATCACGCTATACATGTATGAATTTTACTCAATAACGTGAATTATATAAGTACAGTAAGCTTTATCTTTTCCTCGAAAATTTAATTAAACAAAGTCAACTTTCAACTCTTTGTGTTGGTGGAACGGGTATCTCAAGAGATAAATAAATTTCGAAAAATTAATTTGCCTTGCGGCGGATGTGAGGTAATACTTTCAGTTGCGTGATATAAATATTTCCACGTATATATATATATATATATATATATATAAGCGTCTACGTAGTTTCGCGAAGGCGGGGAAGAGGAAAAAAGCGGCTAGTTCAGAGATTCATAATAACCGGAAGCGCATTGCGCGGTGGCGTCGTTATTTAAATTAGCGCGTTATTCATTAAACAGTTAATTATAGCTAATTGCGTGCCGCGTGGCATGTTTTTTTTACGTGTAAAATATCTGAATTACTGGGTTTTAGCGATGGATATAAACCGCAGGCTACGATCTTAATACGTGCATACTTTCGGAATCGAGCATTCCTTTCCGCTTTTCGCGTCCGCGAGAAACAGCCTGAAACAGCGAAGAGAGAACGGTCGTTCTTTCTTATAGTTTTTCTTTTTTTCTTCTCTTTTTCAGGCGATGTCCCATATAAACCGTACGTTAGCGGTGAGCCTGAGGTTCGATGTGTATCTCTGGATGGTAGCGAGGATTTTCTCATAATCGCCTGCGACGGATTGTGGGACTACGTGGATCAAAGGACCGCGGCCCTCCGCGTTTACCGACAGGTGCAGCAGAATCCACGTAAGTAGTTTTTTTATTTTTTTCATCGTAGCACGTAGTATTTTTTTTTTTTTTTTTTTTTTTTTTTTTTTCAACACATGTAATCGTAATGAGTTTCGCTGCATCATAAAATTTGACGCTATGTTCGCGATTTCCAAGTTACGACACTTATTTTTTTAGTAGCAGACGATATAACGGCGAACGTGATGATTTTATGTGAAAAAATAAGCTGAAAATGTAAGATATTTTGTTCATGTAATAAGACTTTGTTTTCACGAAGATTTAGGCTTTTTTAAGCTTAAACATATTTAATGCTTTTTACATGTCTATCGTTGATTATTTGTCTCGTGGCAACGATTATTAATACATAAATATAAAAATTTTAACAATCTTCTATTTACTAAAACAAAATATTTTTAGGTGTATAAAATATCTGGATAAATTTTATGTATTTTTTACAGAAAAAATATACTTTTTATGTACACATTTTAATAATCATTGTTGAGATAAATTTCAAATGTATACAAGCTGTTTTAAAAATTATTCAAGTTAAAAAAAGCGCTATACATATATATATATATATATATGTTATTTTTGAAATTAATTTTTTGGAAAATAAATCCTCGTACGAAAAAAAATTTATTTCACATTTTTATTAATTTTTTCATGTAGAATCATCATCTTTCTGATTATATCATCAGTTGTGAAAAACAAGCGTGTCATATATTATATATAAGGAATTTTTTTTGCGCGCTGATAACAAGCTAGTGCGCGAATTGTGATAATTTTTAACTTGCAAAACCTTGAAAATAAAATCATAAAATATAAGTTCTTTACGAAAGGAACTTTTTAATAAAAAGCGAGAGAAGAAAATTGCCGCTCGATAAATGCAGGAAAAGCAGATCGAATTATTTTCATTATAGTATGATCGTAGAAGATATTCGAGACGTTAGGGGAAACGATGTGATCTCATTGGGGAATATGCGCTAGAAAAGACGAATCTCTTTCTAATTTAGTCGCTTTCCTCCTCGTGGCCTTTACTTGTCATGCTCTGCTTCCCTGATTTCCGGAACGGACGTGTCGTAAAATTTGCGTAGCATTTTGTCGATTAACGACGTTTTTGGCAAAGGATGCAAAAGATGACCTCGGTAATCCTATTGTTTAGACCAACTATTCGGTGATCAATTTATTTCTTGTAGATTGAGCTACTTTTTAGCAAAGAGTAGAGACGAGAAGGAACAGCTGAAGCAGCAGGTGAGCGAGAAATCACCACGATTTCGTGCATCAGATGCACACAGCTGTGACGAGATATTTATCATTTTTATTCGAGGGAATAAAAAGCTCACAAATTTTCACGTCGTTAAATAACATCAATAGTTATAATAACACACACTAAACTTATTTTTACTCATCAATCTTTCGATATTAAAAATTGCCTAAGAATTTATACACATTTCTGTCTCATTTTTCAGACCTGGAAAGTAGATTTCAGACAATCTGTCTTAATCATCAGGCTTATTTTTCTGAAAGTTTCGTCGTTCTTATGAAAATTCGGACATCGTGTCTGTAAGAAAACTTCAGATACTTTTGCTGCAGTTATTTATTCGATAAAAAAAATAATATTTCGACATTTTATAAAGTCGACTCGATCAAACAATTGATATATATCACATTGGTATTCTCGTTTTATTTATTTGGAAATCAATCATAACTCTTGCAGTACGTGCAAACATTTTTTTTTTTTAATATTAAGAACCTCCAGCGCAAAGTTTTCTTTCAAATTTTGCAAATTCCACTTGGAGGATAATCTGATCGATAATTGAATCATCTTTCTCACCTTCTTAAAATTGTAAGGTGATCTCTCTAGCGTAAAATGTTCTCTCTGCTCGCCATCGACCGCTACATCTCTCGCGTGCTTTTGTTTCTCCTTTTTACGGTACTGAAGGGAAGTCTACCGAA
This sequence comes from Anoplolepis gracilipes, assembly GCF_047496725.1. NCBI lineage: Eukaryota > Metazoa > Arthropoda > Insecta > Hymenoptera > Formicidae > Anoplolepis > Anoplolepis gracilipes. Next base: position 6,144,130 of record NC_132983.1, read on the forward strand.
CGTATAACGCAAACCCGAATGCCTCTTCCTTCGTCCTCGAGCGAGCCAAGTCGATGCCTGGCGGCTCTTTCCATCATTCGCTCGCCTGTCATCCGTTTGCACGGTCGGTCGTCTTCTCTCTCGGCACGTTTTTCCTTCGATTGATTTTTCGCGGCCAAACCTCTTATACGTCTTAGTTGGTGACTCAGTGATTCACAGTGATTCATAGTGTTCCCGAGGAGGAGGCCCTCGGCTTGCATATTACGAGTCCGACCAATAAGCTTTCACGCGAGTCTTGGCTGGTAAGTCGCAGACCACCTGCAATCGATTAAGCCATGAATAATGAAAAGATATATGTATTTGGTAACCCTTGAAAGAAAAAAAAAAACGTTGAGAAAAGCTTTAGAATTCTAGGACCGCGATCGAACAATTTTACATGCTCTTAGGATCGAATTAAGAAATAATTGAGAGTATCTATGAATAAATAATAGAGTAGGTTTTTCGAATGATGAAATTAATAACTAGAATTTTGTACCGTGATTTTTCAGTAATTTTACTGAAAAAATAATGAATTACTTTATATTACTTTAATTACGTTGCAATATCTATTAATTTTCTATCATTGTATTGCCCCATTTTCAATTATCTCGCTCGGTTTTATTATTTACCTTAGATTTTTAATTAATATCCGAAATTGACACTGTGAACAATAACTGCAGACAAAGTGTCAGAAATTTTCTTACAGACACCCTGCCCGAATTTTCAGACCATTTCCTAAAGTTTCAAAAAAGAACGATTCTAATGATTAAGACAGATTGTCCAAAATTTCTTAAAAATTTCAAACAGATCTTTTTCAGACAAATCTGAAAATTCAGATAAAATTTTGTCTGAATTCTTAGACAATTTTCTTACGGTGAAGTCATGTGAAATTAGTGTGTTGGTCGATTATGGACGTCATGCTTATACGTCATTGACTTACATTGTAAAAAATAATAGACAAAGTTTTTTTTACAGACACGCTGTCTGCAATTTTCAGACATTTTTTTATTATATACCTTAGATTTTTTTGTAATTAATATCCGAAATTGACACTGTGAACAATAACTACAGACAAAGTGTCAGAAATTTTCTTACAGACACCCTGCCCGAATTTTCAGACCATTTCCTAAAGTTTCAAAAAAGAACGATTCTAATGATTAAGACAGATTGTCCAAAATTTCTTAAAAATTACAAACAGATCTTTTTCAGACAAATCTGAAAATTCAGATAAAATTGTGTCTGAATTCTTAGACAATTTTCTTACGGTGAAGTCATGTGAAATTAGTGTGTTGGTCGATTATGGACGTCATGCTTATACGTCATTGACTTACATTGTAAAAAATAATAGACAAGTTTTTTTTACAGACACGCTGTCCGCAATTTTCAGACATTTTTTTCTGAAAAATAATCCTGACGATTAAGACAGATTGTCTGAAATTTTTACTTTCAGATCTGAAAATTCCGGCAAAAAAGTGTCCGAATTCTTAGACTAATTTCTTGCAACTGATAGAAATGGCGACTGACGTAGAATGACAAGATTCAACATTTTCTTTTCTGAATAAAAAAGGAAGAGGAAAACTGATCTAATCGAGTAAGTGGCCGGCCATTGTCGTCATGTGCGAGAGACATTTTTCCCAGCGACGTTGTGTCCGTCATTCACCGCGAAAGGAGTCCGGAAATCTCCCCCCTCTCGCGAAATACCGTATTGTCGTCCGCGAAAATGTGTCTACCCGTTAGGAAGTGCGCGATTATTGTCGCCATCCGCCGCGCCGACGTAATCTTTCTTCCGCGCTTTTACGCAAAGGAATTCGAAAATTACGTAAATCCTGTGCCGGATTCGCGCTGTTGAATTCCGTAGAAGCTGCACCGCATCGAATTTCAAATATAGAATGGCATAAGCCGCATAAATTTCCGCTTATTTTTAACACGGTAAAGCAATTTAAATTCTTAACAATATTGTTTCAACAAGCGCAAACAGATTTTTTAATCACAAATAATTATGCCAAGACAGACGAAATTTCGTTTAAAGAATAGACAGAGAAAAAGAAGCAAAAAAAAACGTTAATTTCTATTTAATTTCCAGTAAGTTATTTCGATAAAATGCTTATTTAAAATTGTAATTTCAGCCAAATAATTTAATTATTTTCTGTTTGCTAAAAAAAAATTATATATAATTATCTAATGATTGTAAGCTTACTCAAAGTTAATTATTAGTTCGATCATATTTATAATCATATGTGTCAAGTAATACTTTTCTAAATAAATAACGAAATGGACATTTAGAGTACAGGATTTACAATAAATGGCTTAAATTAACTTAAATTATTAAAATTCGTCGATTATAAATTCTCATTGTTTCTAAAATTTGTCTTAATAAGTAGTTGATTAATCTCGTAAGTCGACTAACTGACTTAATAAAACTTAAATTATTAATTTCAAACACATGTTATATACGTTTTAGTCTGCTAATAAATAATTAAGATTCTTATATATATATCCATGCATTATATATTATATTCATATACATATGTAATAATAAGTAAAGTTGATATGGACCACTTTTGATAAAAAAGAGTCATAAAAAATAGAGATAAGAGTATTTCTAATCATTATTTGTAGAATATGTCAATGTGTGACGTTACAGTTACAATCACACATTGACATATTCTACATTTATGCACTAATGTAATTTTTTAAAGAGACAAATGGGGATGAAATACACCCTCTCTCTTTTTAATGTAAGGATAACTTGAAAATAATGATTTATAAAAGAAAAAGGTATCTCTTTTTCTAAACGTAATCCATCTCTATTTTCATCAAAATTGATTCATTTCGAGAGAGAGAGAGAGAGAGAGAGAGAGAGAGAGAGAAATGAATATTTTTCAAAATTTTTTATTAAATTTGGCTGGTCGAATTATTTGAGGGATTGAGAAAATTCAATAATTTAATGTAATTTAAATAACTCTATTTAACATTAAAAGACGATAGAATTTAAAAACGTGAAGTACACATATTAAATTGCTAAATTATATTGTACACTACGCAAAAAAATTAAAAGGCCACTTTCTTCCATATAAAAGAAGGCCAATTTTCAAGTACTTGTAACTTCCTTAAAAATAATCGGAATAAGAGCAATAAAAACATATTTCAAAGCTTAAAGTTTCTAGTTTTAGAATCTTTAAATAAATTTCAATTTTTTCTATTTGTTACAAAATTACATTGTAAAAAACCGACGTCCGTCGATTGAACAAATTTTTCAAAAGTTTGTCCAAGAATACCGAATTAAAAAAAAAAAAACAAAAAAACAGCACGATTTCATTGATTGGGCGTTAAAGTGCAGAGTTTTAGCTTTAATTCTTTCTTTAACGAATGTTCTATGATTCTTTTTCGCCGAGATATTCGTTATTAAAGCAAAAACGAGCTATGACTTTGAACACTTATAACTAGTGAAAAAATGATCGTATAATAATCAATAAAAAAGCAATTTAAAGAGAAAAGTTAGAACTTTAAAATGTTCCTATTGCTTTTTCAATCATTATTCATTTATAAAGCGTAATTGTTATTTAAAAATCAAGTAAAAATTGCATTTTTATCTTTTTTTATTTAAATCAATAAAAGTTAACGAAAAACTGCTAAAATTTTCATGAATTTACAAGTAAAAAAAGATAGATAGAAATCGTAACAATAGGGAGTTTGCATTAAAAAAAAAATAAATTTTTTTATATATGTAATAAAAATATATATTATTATAAATTTATTTATAAGAAAATTTTAAATTTTAATCAATAGAAAGGTATTAAAAAATTAAATTAAAATTTAATAAAATTTAAATTGTGAGAAAACGGTTTTGATTGGTTGGAGGGCGTGACGTCATACAGGGCAATAGTTTCAAACGTTTGTTTTCTGTATTCTGTATTGCGATATTCGGTCATTCTTGATCTCGAGGTACAAAGAAAAACAATTTATTGGCTGTTTTAATTATTGTACTTTTACATAGAGGTACAAAAGAGGTTTTTTCGTGTTACCTTTGCCCATTTTCACAATAACTGGATATTTTAATAAATAAAAATAGTGTGTTGACACTGTATATATTGATTAGGTTCGAGGAGACGCTATTTCACGCTATTTAGCGCTATTAGTGTCTCCCGGAATGCAGATATTGCACTGTGACGTCACATCGCGTTCGGGAGGACTCGGTCGTTTCCGGATCGTATTGGACAATTTCAAATAATGTAATTCTTATTATTGATTTTCTCGCTTAATTTGCATGAAAAAATTACGAAAAAAATAATTACATTTAAAAGTATATATAAATTATAGAACGCAATTGTTTTTCAAAATCATGCAAACTCCCTATTGATAGAACACGTTGTGTTCTTTTCTCGCTCGAGGCGGATTTTAAAAGCGTAAAGGTCAGTATCTATGTATACACGATGGGGAGAAACTCTCGGAGGAGAGTACAACATCCGCATCGGCATTAAAGATCCTCTCTATCCGTCTCGCATTCCTGCAGTTGTCGAATCGGGAATAACGCACCGCGGAAATTCGCCTGTAGAATCGCACGACGTACGTCTAAAATTGACGACGTTTGCGCCAGTTATATATCTAGTAGCCGGAGAAGCGCGGTTGGTCGCGCAGCATCACAGAAATACGTCGGTGATTCTGTCACGCTCTGACGCATCGTTGACACGATGCATAGTCCGACATAACTTTGCTCTTCGTATCTTAAACAACATTCTAAACTAAATCTGCGATGACGGCACAGCTGTATATTCAGCGTGCGCTGTATCTGCCTTGGTACTGGAACTAGTAATCGTATATACATAATTATTCCAACGGGTACTATAACGTACCGGTAATATGCTATAACGTAATAATTTATTCGATGAAAACAAATTGAGAGAAATAGTTGCAATAATTATATATGAATTTTTTTAGAGCATGTTGCTAAAAAAAAATCATAAATTGAATCTGCAATAGAGAGAAAGATGATTGAAAATATATATTCAATTATTTATGAAGTGAAGTAAAATGTAAGTACCTACCGCGCTTGTTATTATCAAATTTTTACATCCTTTGAAAAAGCTATTACTTAAGATTGAGTTCATGTAACAGTTATTCCTGAAAATATTAAAATACTTGTATTTATTGTATTAAGGAAATGCCAAGTGGATTAAATAATTTAATTCCTAAAGAGAATCATAATTGATTCTCAATTTTTGCTATAACTGCTAATGATGAATGAAAATAAAAATGAAATAAAAAAATTTGAGTCAAAGTCTTTTATGTAGAGAATATATAAGTACAGAATGAGATCTTTAAAAAATTAATTCTCGTGTTACATTTCGTCATTACCGATATGTACATGATATGCAAAATGTACAAAGAATAAAAATAAAAATTATAAATTATAAATAATTTAATTTGCATTTAACTTTACGACTCTATTTATATACCATATATATAGCATCCCTATTGTCACATGTTTGGTCATTTTATGACGTATTAGATTGATAGCAAAATATATTTCAGGCACTTTACAAAGCTTTATCCAATCGCGAAACAATAATTCTGACTAATTATAATTAATTGACGCTATAATTGAGGACTTGTACTAAACTGGAATTTCTTTACTTTTATTGGTTGATTATCGCTCGGCCTGCAACTTTCTAGTAATAAACGATTAGCGAAACCAGTTTTGTTTAATCTCGGTTAATTGAAATCTTCGAAGAAGAGACGCGATTCTGCTGGACTCGGCTCGGCTCGGTTCGGCTCCGTTCGCTGACGCGCATGGCAACAGTGCAATGGCGTTAAAATATCGCAATAAGGCATTAAACAAAGGAATCCGGGAGGAGCTGAACCAAGACCGCGGTTACTGAAGCGAAACGCCTGGAGCGTTTCTTCGTCTCGAAAGGACTCGTCGCTCGTCGGGGGAACGAGGGTTCCGGGGAGAGGGGCAGGATGAGGATGAGGACGAGATGGGGGTTAGGTTCGAGGGACGTTGGAGGGAGGGGGGTATCCATTCACGAAAGGTGAAATTTGGGTTACACCAGTTCCTTATTGCTGAGCTACACTTAATTCCCTAGTGGTTCCTTCCGATCTTGTCTGTTGTCCCATTTCCTTTCTAAAGGATAGATATTTTCGATGTACGATGATCAAAAAATGTCTCTCAATGCTTATTAAACGTAATATCGATTACTACAATTTTTTATACAATTATAATATTAATTTTATTTAATTATAATTATCCTTCTGATCTTATCTCTTTTCTTTCTCTCATCTTCTTTCTTCAAGAAGAGAAGATTCTTTTAAATGTACAGTACCGGCCAAAAATATATCACCTTTTAGTACTTTTGAGTATAATTTTATTCAAAGTGCACGTGGATATTTATAATATCATAATATATGTTTTGATAGTAAATACAACTTAGCGAATAAAATATTTTTCATAAAATAATATAAAAACTGAATTTTAATGATATAAAAAAATTAATTTTATAAGTAAGTAAATTAAATTAAATTTATGCTCAAAAATCCTAAAGGTGATATATTTTTGGCCGGTATGTACTGTATAATATAATGATAAAAATGTCGCTTAATATTGTCGATTAAACGTAATATCGATTGTTGTAATTTCACATTAATTATTTTTTGTAACATAATTTATACTTTTATTTAATGTTTTATTTTTTTTTACTGTAAATGTAGCTATAATTTTTTTCACTTGTTTTTGTACTTGTAGATAAACGTATTATCTTGTGCAAATCATTACGTTTTTATTACGTTCGAACATAGTGAGTTCAAATTCTAATATTTATTTTCACATATCTATTTCAAAATCTGAACTCATTCTTCTTCTGTCTCTTATTAAATTTAATACTGATTAAAATTATTCTAAATTCATATATTAAGATTGAGTACTATTTTAACCATGAATATAAAAGATGTTTCTCTGATGATATTATTTATAAAAAAGGGGAAAAAGGAGAGAGAGAGAGAGAGAGAGATAAACAATTAAATGATTTATTTTATTTACTTATATAAATACTGAAAGAAAATTCTTTTAAATGCATGTAAAAAAAAAACAATTAAATAGATAATAGATATTCAGAAAGAGGAACATTAATTGAATAAATATTATGATCAAAGTTAATCGCGAAGGAGACCAAACACAAAATTATTATTGGACATATTCGGAATACGAAATATTCGCTGGTGCTTATTTTCGCGACGCATATTAAATATATGTACATACACGACCGGTCTGACAGTGGTGGACCTCGTCCTCAAAAAGATCGACTTTATAAAAAAAAGGTCGAAGGCCATGATCAAAGGGTGACACACATACTGGACTCTTCCCTCTCCGATGATACCCCGGATAATCCGAACGCTTTGACAAGAGACGATCTGCAATCGAGACCGATCGGTCGTTCCGTACCTCCTTTTTTTCCGTGGCTGAAGGGAAAAAACTCGGATGTACCTCGTTATTCCGTGCAAATGATCGGCGTTTTGTCTCGCGTAACGAGTCTCTCGGATCTTGTTTCGCATGAGAACCGCTGAACCGCAATAGCGTTCGCCACGATCGCCCGTACAGTCATCGCAGCTCGGAGCGACTTAACCGCACACCCGATGAATCATCCCAAGGATATCGCGCTTATCCTTGTATATATCTCCACAGCGCATTTTTTAGATTATTAAAAGAATTTTTTTACATTATTAAAGTAGATCATAGAGTATTATATAAATAGGTATAATGAATTTATTAACAAATATACATATATGTATATGCACAAAGCAAAAAAATTAAAGGGCCAATTTCTTCCATGTAAAAAAAGACCAATTTTCAAATAGTTGCAAATTTCTTAAAAATAATCGGAATAGGATCAATAAAAAAAAGCATTCCAAAACTTCAATCCCAAGGATATCGCGCTTATCCTTGTATATATCTTCAGAGCGCATTTTTTAGATTATTAAAAGAATTTTTTTACATTATTAAAGTAGATCATAGAGTATTATATAAATAGGTATAATGAATTTATTAACAAATATACATATATGTATATGCACAAAGCAAAAAAATTAAAGGGCCAATTTCTTCCATATAAAAAAAGGCCAATTTTCAAATAGTTGCAAATTTCTTAAAAATAATCGGAATAGGATCAATAAAAAAGCGTTCCAAAGCTTCAAGTTTCTAGTTTTAGAATCTTTAAATGAATTTCAATTCTTTTCATTCGTTACAAAATTACATTGTAAGAAAGCGACGTTCGTCGATTGAACAAATTTTTCAAAAGTTTGGCCAAGAATACAGAATTAAAGACAAACCCTAGGACGATTTCATTAATTAGGTGTTAAAGAGCAAAGTTTTAGCTTTAATTTCCTTTTTAACGAATGTTTTATGATTTTTTTTTCGCCGAAATATTCATTATTGAAGCAAAATCGAGCTATTGACTTTGAACACTTATAATTAGCGAAAAAATGATCGTACAATAATCATTAAAAAAGCAATTTAAAGAGAAAAGTTAGAGCTTTAAAATGCTCCTATCGTTTTATCAATCGTTATTCATTTATAAACCGTAATTGTTATTTAAAAATCAAGTAAAAATTGCATTTTTATCTTTTTTTATTTAAATTAATAAAAGTTAACGAAAAACTGCTAAAATTTTCATGAATTTACAAGTAAAAAGCATTCCAATTACTCGTACAAAAGGTCGAAGTGTTAAATTTTTTTTCTGTACATTTCAAAAACTTAAATTAATGATTATTATACGATCTATTTCTCCCTAGTTTTAAGCGTCCAAAGTCAATAGCTCGATTTTGCTTTAATAATTAATATCTCGGTGAAAAAATCATAAAACAATCGTTAAAAAAATTAATTAAAGCTAAAACTTTGCTCTTTAACACTCAATTAATGAAATCGTGATAGGATTTTTTTCAATTCGGTATTTTTGGACAAACTTTTGACAAATTTGTTTAATCGACGGACGTCGCTTTCTTACAATGTAATTTTGTAACGAATAAAAAGAATTGAAATTCATTTAAAGATTCTAAAACTGGAAACTTGAAGCTTTGAAACGCTTTTTTATTGATCTTATTCCAATTATTTTTAATAAATTTGCAACTATTTGAAAATTGGCCTTTCTTATATGGAAGAATGTGGCCCTTTAATTTTTTTGCGTGTATATATATATATATATATATATATATATATATATATATATATTTATTTGTTATATATTTATTAAGTAATAAAAAAAGTTTAATAAATTATAGTCAACTATAAATATAAAAATATAATATTTTCAAAATATAAATAAATATAAAATTGATATACATATATGTATATCTAATATAATGATATTATATTTAGATAAAAATATGTGTAGAATGCAAACAGTTAACGTTGAATTATACTTTTTAGGACATTAAATTTAAATGGACAATGAAGAGTGTCATATTAAATTAATGACATACATTCTCGAAGATTAGAGGGTCCATTTCAAACAACTATCATTGTGAAATTATAGACATCTCGATATTTCATCTTAAAAAGTAGTTATTTTACTTTAATTAAGTTTACATAATTAAAAATTAAAATAAAAATTTGCATAGGTTGGAACAATATCAATTAGAATAAAAACTATAATAAAAGGTCAGTATTAGAGCCAAATCACAAATGCATGGACGAGTTTATTATTTATATTCAATTAAAAACAAAATATTTGATATTTATATCGTATGTAACGTTTTAATTATTATGTTTACGTACCACTGAAGATGATTCTAAAGAGAAAGACCAAAACATCTAGTAACATAATTATATTTTATCTTTCATTGAATATATAGATTCGTTTGCTCTTACATCTGCTGTTTGCCTCTGGTATTGGCCTGTCATTATAATTTTTATTCATTTAATTAAGTAGTATACGCATTTGAAAGAAAGAAAAAAAAGTTTCAAATTTGATACATATATTTCACTTAAACATTCTTATCAAAATCGGAGACGATTTTAATTACATTGTTCTAAAATGTTAATCAGTGCGATACCGTTAGCACTTTCCCGAGGCGTTAACAAAAAGCCGGATACAATCGCATCCGATATTAATAGTCGAAAACAAAACCTAGCCTGAGAGAGAGAGAGAGAGAGACGAGGTGTCTTCGTGCTTTTTACGCTTATGACGCCAGCGAGTAGTTCCAATTTTAGTGTAACGTGCGAGAGCATTTGCTCGCGTCGAGACATTCGTATCTGACTCACGACGACATTCCCAACATCGCTCGCCGGATGAAATTGATTTTTTAACGCGTGTCAAGCTCGCTGGTTGGTCCCAAGGAGGGAAGAGAGGTTAGGTTCTCTCTTGCCTCCTGGAACGACTGAACGAGATCCGCGCGTACGAAAAGGTAGAGAAGAGACGGCGCTCTTGAAAATTGCCTCCTCGCGGATGTCACTTGGCGGCGAGGGCTAAAAATACGAACTCTCGCCGCCTCTCGCCTCCGTGTTAGGGCACCTACACGCGCTCACCGTTTGAAGGATTCTAACAGCTGAAAGGCATTTCTCGTCCTAGGACGCGACACGCCTAAGGTCGACGACCTCGACGACGGCTCTTTTCCGAGAGCGACACGTCGGGGACGGCGAAACGACCGTGGTATTGTAAACTCTCTGGTTCCGAACCAGGAGGCACTGACCCGCACAACCTGACGACTTGGGCGCGATTTCCACGAATCCGGCCGGGTGATAATGACTTTTTTCGCCTCTTCTATCGTAAAAGCCAGATCGTAATCTAAATCGCGCTCGTATTTCATTATCCTTGGTCACAATTGAAATATTAATCTCTTCCCTCATAGCGCGATATATTGATGGAATATTGCGGGAATATTGCATGCAAATATTCCTGTGAAAGCTTGCCACAATATATATAGATATTGTGGCAAGCTTCCACAGGAATATTTGCATGCAATATTCCCGCAATATTCCATCAATATATCGCGCTATAAGGGAAGAGATTAATATTTCAATTGTGACCAAGGATAATGAAATACGACCAAATATATTGTGCAATATTTCTACAACGATGCTGATATATTTCTGCAACCTGAGTACAATATTTACAAGATATTGCAGAATATTTCTCATTTGCATAATACTTATCTGTCCAATTGAAATATTAATCTCTTCCCTTATAGCGCGATATATTGATGGAATATTGCGGGAATATTGCATGCAAATATTCCTGTGAAAGCTTGCCACAATATACATAGATATGTCTGCTTCCAAATATATTGTGCAATATTTCTACAACGATGCTGATATATTTCTGCAACCTGAGTACAATATATTGCAGAATATTTCTCATTTGCATAATACTTATTTGTCCAATTTTGAGACAATTAGTTCAACATCTTCTCTGTATTAAGATTGTATGTAGAAATTAAGAATAGAATAGAAAAACATATTTAAATGTTACTAGTTGTATTTGCAGGTTTTAGATGCTCTTATAAAAAAAACTTGAATACGGAATAGATAAGCGTAAAGGAACGAACTAGCGAAAGATATGCGATTGCATTATAATATAGCAGTAATACATTTTGCAATAAAATATTAAATTTATAATATTTGCACAATATTACTGCAATATTTGTAATACATGTTCCAATATTGAATTATTCGTACAATATTTTAGCAATATTTCGTGCTATAGAAATTGGCACACAAATTTAAATCGACTTTTATTGTACTTTTATCAGCTATAAAATTTGATCCCTTTCAAAGGAAATAAATAAAAGATGCTGTCTGCTTGGAAAAAAAAAAAAAAAAAAATTGACTGATTAAATACGCGTCAGTTGCCGCGGAAGGGTCTATCAAATTTTTCTGTCAGACTTTGGATTGTCGATGAATTAAAAATACATCAAATTGCATCGTTTGATTGCTATTTTTAGTTTTATGTCATACTTATCGTTACGTCATTCTGACTATCTTTATCAGAAATACCCCATTAACGACTTCCGCTTAGGACCTGACTGCGGATGTTTATTCAGAACGTGTGATCGACACTCTGTGAATATAATAATAGTTCATATGAGGGAAAGGGGGAGACTTTCTTTTCTGCCATCGCGCGTTTTCACCGAGGCAAAATGAACAGCGCGAGCTTTCGTGCGAGCTTTTGTGACGCGATGATAAAGGAGATGATGTCACCGACGCGACGGGAGCGGTTAATCGGTATAAAGCGTGTAAAAATATATGATACACACATATATATATATATGTATTATGATATGTGCCATCTGGTACACTTCCTTGTTCGCGTTGGGAAGTATCAGCCACACCCACACAAATGGTCGGTCCGAGTAATTAGGAGTTTTAGACTGCACGTATTATATACTTTACGACTATTAATTTATGCGGTTTTATTTTCTTTAATTATATCTAATATACGAAAGAAGAAAGTAGGCCGGTTAGCATGCTTCGTTCATTGCGATGCGTATAATGATCTAGATATAAATTTCATATTCCTTCTTCTCGCGGAATATCTTGTGCGCAAGAAGAAATTAAAGAATTTTATTTATGACATTTATTTTTAATCACAAATGAGATATTCTTCTTTTACTTATTTGTTATAACAAGATACTTTAGGATTCTGTATGTAGTCGCTGATGTATAATTGTGTATGATTTTGATTAATTAAACATGAAATATCGTCATATCTATATCGAATGTGAGAAATACATTTTTTTTTAGTAAATAACATATTGTTACAGGTGTATTATATAACTTGAATATTAAATCATTATAATTTTGTTACAAAAAGATAGGAGCTAATAAGAATCAAGCTTTTTGATTATATTTTAGTAGAAGATGGCTTGAAACTGGACCGAGTTTGTAATGTATTTAAAAAAATAATTATTATCTGAAATATAATTTTAATAAATAAAATAATAATTATTATCTGAAATATAACTTTAATAAATTATTATTTTTCAACTATTAGACCGATAGAATTAATATGTTTGATGTTTCAATTATATTCAGTTTATTTAGTTAGTACTGTATTTTAATATTACCTAACTTGTAATGTTTAATACAGTTTAAATTTAGACAAGATATTAAATTTTTTTATAATAAAGAAAAGAGAAGTTAAAAGGACATTTATAGTCAGTCATATTTGATAAAAAAATTTTGTGAAATGGTCTATCCCTCTCTCTCTCTCTCTTAAAAATGGATCGGTTTTGATAGAAAATATATGATTTACTTTTAAAAGCGACATCTCTTTCTTATACTATTTAATTTTCGATAAATAGATTATAATTACTTTTTATATGGACAAAAAATATTGCTAACACAATATTAAGATATATAAAAATATGTATTTAATTTAGAAAACTTTAAGCGGAACAAAAATTTGGGAACGCTATTAAAATTGTTGAAAATAATATCAGTATAAGTGTGATTTGCATACGTTTTGAGCAATGTTCGCAAATTTCAAACAACATTTTAATAATTAATTTAATAATAAATAATAATTTTCATTATATAAATTTATTATACGTATAATTGTACATATGTGTTTATTTTTTATTTGTATATTTAAAAATTATTTGTTTATAATGTTCCTAAAAATTTAAATTTATTTCTTCCTCTAATAATTGTTATAAAAACAGTTTCAAAACATTATATTTTCCTCATTGGTCCATTTATCCATGTCATCCGGTCCCATTATGCGGTTAACCGTATACTAAAGGAGGTATGGACTCACCATACTGTTTCTTCTCATCGCGTAGTCATAAAAAATTTATTTTAGTACACAAAAAGTGTGTTAGAGTGATGCTTCAGATCGATATTGAGATGTTGAGATAAGAAAAAAAAAAAAAAAGGTAGTTCATCCCATCTGGAATTATATCATACATTCCTAAGTTATAGTTATTGAGATAATTACGTGATATTACATAAAATGGGCCGCTTTATGTACGAGCGAATAATTGATTTTTTATTCACAAACACGTCGTTTCTAGAAAAAAATAGAAGTGCCGTCGCGTGTGGACGACTTCTCATAAATGGAGAAATTGGCGAATTAAAGCGCGAGGAGTTTCTCGTAAAGAAAAACACTTTCCAGGTACATAAATGCACATCTCTCGAGCTATTTACGCCCGCCAAGCGATACATGCGAGTTTGATAAATTCAAAGTTGAGAGCTGTATGTATGTGTATGTTATCTCGCGAATAAACGTCGACTTGTAACTGCGTAATTTTAACACGATGAGGCCCGATAATTATATGGTAGATTATCGCCGAGAAAGTCACTCAAAGCCAAGGATTCGCGAGCGTTCGTTACGCTTGTACGACCGCATTCGCGATCGTTCCACGTCGCGGAGATCGAGCAAAAATCATCCATATTCATTTTGCTTTAGGTCTGGCCGGTTTTTTTAATTGGAGCTTTAATTCAAGATGTATTTAGAATCGACAATAGATCAAGGCTACCGCGCCAGAACATCGGAATCCTTTCTCCTGATTTTGGAAAAAAAATTAAACGGCCACTTTCTTCCATATAAAAAAAGGCCAATTTTCAAGTTGTAACTTTCTTCAAAATAATCGAAATAAGAGTAATAAAAAAGGGTTTCAAAGCTTGTAGTCTCTAGTTTTAGAATCTTTAAAGGAATTTCAATAGGGAGTTTGCATGAGTTTGAAAAACAATTGCATTTTATAATTTATATATAGTTTTAAATGTAATGATTTTTTTTGTAATTTTTTAATGCAAATTAAGCGAGAAAATCAATAATAAAAATTTATTGAAAAAATTATTTGAAATTGTCCAATACGATCCGGAAATGACCGGGTCCTCCCAAACGCGATAGTTCAATTTTAGTTTAATAAAAAATATCTCGGCGAAGAAAAAATCATATAACATTCGTTAAAAAAAAATTAAAGCTAAAACTCTGCTCTTTAACACCTAATTAATAAAATCGTGCTAGGGGTTTTCTTTTAATTTCTTTTATTCTTGGACCAACTTTTGAAAAATTTGTTCAATCGACGGATGTCGCTTTTTTACAATGTAACTTTGTAACGAATAGAAAGAATTGAAATTCGTTGGAAGATTCTAAAACTAGAAACTTGAAGCTTTGGCATGCTTTTTTATTCATCTTATTCCGATTATTTTGAAGGAAGTTACAACTGTGAAAATTGCCCTTTTTTTATATGGAAGAAAGTGGTTTTTCCAATTTTTTTTTTTTTTTTTTTTTTTTTTTTTTTTTTTGCGTAGTGTATTTCCGGAAAACTAAGGAAAAGAGAAATTTGCAGAAAAATATAGATTTCATATCTTTAAACGTACTTAGTTTCTAATATTTTTTCAATAAATAAAATTTCTTTTATATTTTATTTATCTTTTATATTTATTTATTTTATTCGTATATTTATATTTTATGATTCGTATGATATGGCTTCATAAATACACTGCAAGAAATTGCTTAAGAATTCAAACATATTTTTATCTGATTTTTCAGATCTGGAAGTACAAAAATCTGCCACATTTTTCTGAAAGTTCAAAAGAATGAAAATTTAGATACTTTGTCTGCAATTATTTTTTTATAGTATAGAAATCGAAACATTGTATATCACATACACACATATACCTTTTACACGACTTTATCTCAACGATTTGTGGAAATTTATTTCTCGATTATCGAACTCTAACATTTGTTATTAAATTCAATTTATTTGCTGGAATATTTGAAAAAACTAGGCGAAATCTCTCGAAATAAAAACAGTTATGGCAGAGAAAGGCAGCTAAACTCGGACAAACTTATTCACTCGGCCATGAATGCCCAGTGTTCTCGAATTCCTCGCTAATGTCGAAAAAGAAGGAATTAGAGCCAGTTTTATAAATTCTTTAATCTCTTTCTCCTTTCTTCTTTTTAGCGCGGGACCGAATAATGAATTAAATAAAATCTTGAATTTATCAAGATTCTATTGTAACGCTCGTTGAACTTTGAATTTATTTTTACTTTTATTTTATTTTTTTTATTCTTACGCTTATAACATTTATTACTTTTCCCAAGGTTCCTTAGAATGTGTATGAAAACAATTTGTATTATTTATAAAGAAATACGGAAAAAAAGAAAAGGGAGAGAAGGGGAACATGAAAAATTTGAAAAGTTTATAACTATTTATTTAAAATTCCAGAAGTCCAGCATGTGTATTATTTCAAAAAAATTGTTTACATACTTGTTGTTATATTTGATATTAATGACAGAATGTGTATATAATCTAGTGATGGGCGATTTTTTAGAAAGAATCGATTTTTGAATCGATCTTGAATCGAAGTAACTGAGATCGATTTACTAAAAAAATCGAACCAAAAGAATCGATCTAAAAAATCAAAACTACACAACAAAAACTAAAAAGTCATAATTTTGTAAGATGGATTATATTTGCATAATTAAAGTAAATTATGTATTTTACTTTAAAATAATTTGATTTATAAAATTATTTGACATTAGTTTCGGAGACACTCAGAAATATTTAAAAAAAGAATAAAAATATTTTAAAACATTTTTTTGTTTTTTTTAATATATTTATTCAATTTTCCATTCGTGCGGAACTTCTGGCACCACTAAACGTACAACGTATATCAAATCAACAGATCGGAATTCGATTTTCTACAAAAAGAATCGATTCGTATAAGAATCGAACAGAAAAGAATGGATTTTTTGAAAATCGAATCGAGATCGTCCATCACTAGTGTAATCCAATTCAAATATCGCAAAATTTTCAAGAGGCTTCAATACCGGACTGCAATTTGTGTTGGCAATTTGTCGCCTAATTTGGATACGATTTGGCTTGTTGTTAGTGTGGGACAACGTTGTGCATGCACGTTCGGGCTGCAATTTTTGCGAGCGAAAGGTACTGTCACGCACGACAGGACAAAGCTCGCAGCTGGCTAGGTATTGACGTGCATCCATAATTTGCCAATTATATGCCCGACTATATATGTGAGTCATTCGCACCGATCGATCGCTTCACGCGTTTGAAATATATATTTTGTGAACGTTGTTAAAATTAAAACTTGACGACATTATCGCTCATATTATACAGTACCGGCCAAAAATATATCACCTTTAGGATTTTTGAGCATAAATTTAATTTAATTTACTTATAAAATTAATTTTTTATATTATTAAAATTAAGTTTTTATATTATTTTATGAAAAACATTTTATTCGCTAAGTTGTATTTACTATCAAAACATATATTATGATATTATAAATATCCATGCACTTTGAATAAAATTATACTCAAAAATACTAAAGGTGATATATTTTTGGCCGGTACTGTACATATGTATAATCCAAAATTCATGCTACAAACAATTGATCTTGAAATAGATTTCCTCCATTCGGATTGAAATAAAACTTTGTGAAATGATTAGACTCTGGACCTTTATGTGAAAACAAATATTTTGCAAAATTTTGAGAATTATAAACAGGATGTGTAAAAAAGGACCTCGGAATATATTTTGAAAAATATAAATTTTATAAAAAATGTTTCAGATAAAAGTCGCAGGGTTTATAAAGATCCATCTTGTTAGTTTAATTTTGGGTGGCGCCCTCAAGGTCGAGACAAGGTAATCTCGAATTTTTTTAATGCAATTACTATTTTTTATTGTATATTTTTGTACCTGATGTCGAGATGTATTTCAAAACACTATATATAATGAAAACAATCGATTCCTTACATTATTCAAAATAATTTAAATAATCACTGTCCCACTTAAAAAATTTTCTTTAATATATACATAATATATAATGGAACTCTTCAGTCAATAAAATTAAAAAAATACTTTATATTGATATCTTTAATAAATAAGGCGTAACAAAATTCGTGAAAAATCCTGTATATAATTGTATTTAGTAGCTTTCAGTTTATGAAAGGCTTTCATATTTATTTGCAACTCGACCTGAATTTTTAAGCAATTTTTTTACATACATTTTTTTATATATACATATATATTATACTTGTACCTAAGTATTAAACGCGTCATTTTATTTTTATCATAACGTAATACTTATCGCGATTATATACACTATGAAAAAAAAAAAAAAAAAAAAATTAAAGGGCCACTTTCTTTCACATAAAAAAACACCAATTTTCAAGTAGTTGCAACTTTCTTAAAAATAATCGGAATAAGATCAATAAAAAAGCGTTTCAAAGCTTCAAGTTTCCAGTTTTAGAATCTTTAAATGAATTTCAATTCTTTTTATTCGTTACAAAATTACATTGTAAGAAAGCGACGTCCGTCGATTAAACAAATTTGTCAAAAGTTTGTCCAAGAATACCGAATTGAAAAAAATCCTATCACGATTTCATTAATTGGGTGTTAAAGAGCAAAGTTTTAGCTTTGATTAATTTTTTTAACGATTGTTTTATGATTTTTTCGCCGAGATATTAATTATTAAAGCAAAATCGAGCTATTGACTTTGGACGCTTAAAACTAGGGAGAAATAGATCGTATAATAATCATTAATTTAAGTTTTTGAAATGTACAGAAAAAAAATTTAACACTTCGACCTTTTGTACGAGGAACTGGAATGCTTTTTACTTGTAAATTCATGAAAATTTTAGCAGTTTTTCGTTAACTTTTATTGATTTAAATAAAAAAAGATAAAAATGCAATTTTTACTTAATTTTTAAATAACAATTACGCTTTATAAATGAATAACGATTGAAAAAACGATAGGAGCATTTTAAAGTTCTAACTTTTCTCTTTAAATTGCTTTTTTATTGATTATTATACGATCATTTTTTCACTAGTTATAAGCGTTCAAAGTCAATAGCTCGATTTTGCTTCAATAATGAATATATCGGCGAAAAAAAAGTCATAGAACATTCGTTAAAAAGGAAATTAAAGCTAAAACTTTGCTCTTTAACACCCAATTAATGAAATCGTCCTAGGGTTTGTCTTTAATTCTGTATTTTTGGACAAACTTTTGAAAAATTTGTTCAATCGACGGACGTCGCTTTCTTACAATGTAATTTTGTAACGAACAGAAGGAATTGAAATTCATTTAAAGATTCTAAAACTAGAAACTTGAAGCTTTGGCACGCTTTTTTATTCATCTTATTCCGATTATCTTGAAGGAAGTTACAGCTACGTGAAAGTTGGCCTTTTTTATATGGAAAAAAGTGGCCCTTTAATTTTTCTGCCGAGTTTAGATCGGATTGCAGCCGTAGCAACGCGACAGCGTAATATACGTCGTATCGCCCATATTTTCATGTATGTACGGACCACGCTAGGTACTCGAGAATGAATCATACCGGCCGGAATGCGATGTAGCAACACAGTGCTTTCCTCTTCGAGGCTTCGTCTCGTGGATCGGTAAAGGGTGAAGGCGCCGCGACCACGCTTCGCCGGTTTTCTTTCTCTCTCTCTCTCTCTCTCTCTCTCTCTCTCTCTCTCTCTCTCTCTCTCTCTCTCTCTCTCTCTCTCTCTCTCTCTCTCTCTCTCTCTCTCTCTCTCTCTCTCTCTCTCTCTCTCTCTCTCTCTCTCTCTCTCTCTCTCTTTCTCCTTCTTCCTCTTTCCATCCGTCTTTTCCACCTCCTCGGAAGTCGTCCGGATGCGTGATGTGGTTGCGTCACGTTCGACCCGGTGCGATATTCGTGCGGAGCGGAATAGAAAACAGAGTTTCGTGCACTATGACAGTTTGCACATGCTCCTTTTCAAATAGTATATTTAATAAAATAAATATAAAAGTAAATATTAGAATGCATTTAATAAAATAAATATTAAAGGAATATTAGAATATATTATAAAATATTAGAAATGTTAAAATATATTCTTATGTTATATATGTATATTATAATGTTATATTTTATAACATTATATATATATATATAAAATAAATACTCTACTTTATAAAACAACATTATAAAAATATATTTTAATATTTCTAATATTACAATTAGAATATATATTATAAAATATTAGAAACATTAAAATATATTTTTATAATGTTATATTTTATAAAACAAAGTATTTATGTTATATAAAATATATTGTATAAAATATATTATTATTGGTATTGCGATATATCTTCCTTAATTTTTTTATTTTCATGATTAACTTGTTATGAATGATAAATTGAATATTTTATATGCGCGCATGTATTTGTAACTTTCTCCGCAATTGCATAATTTTAATTATCTTATCAGGGAAGGATACTTTTTACATTTCGATATTTCATGCAATTTTTTAAACGCAGCAAAGAAGCGAACGAATGCAGTCTTTTTAAACCTGTGAAAAACCTCCTTATAAAAATGTAAAGAAAGCACGTACTTTTTTTATAAGTAGAAATAAATATACAAATATGCTTTCTTATGCATAATCAAAGCTCTTTAATCGCGGAGGATAGTTCTGTATGGAAAATTAAGAAAATTTCTTGTAAAAATTATTCTTTCTGTTGAGGATAAATTTTCAGAAGAATTCACAAAGAATAGAATTGAAATTTTGACTGCAAATATATAGAATTTTCTGATCACCAAGAGAATAATGAAACCGCGAATACGGAGCTTTGGCTTTACTATATGAAACAAATTAATAAAATTATTAATAAAATTCGAATTACTCGATCTCCTTTAAGTTTGGGTAAAACTTATTGCGTCTGGAATTTGTTGGTAAGAAATTTTGCTGTCACCGTTGCGACGTTATATAATTCGAAAACATGATTTAAGAGTCATGTGGCCAGCTGGTGGGAATATTAGCCATGATTCATCGCGCGTCGTGTAGAAAATATTAAAATCCGTGTAAACACTTTTAAACGTGTCCTTGGTCTAGCTATTTGCTGAAGAGGCCCATGATCCTCTTGTCCATTAGACTCGAACGACCCCGTTTGTTTCCTCGTTTCGCGCCCGAGAGCGCGGCTAATTCACAAAAATAGCACATATCGTATTTATTGTGCTAATTAACGTCGTTGTTATTTCGGGTTCGAAACTTTCTGACCCAACCCGGAAAGAGGATAGTAAAAGTAGGTATCTTTTAAAATATCTTTTAGAAGGCAGATAAGATCAGCAGGGCGATTATTTCTAACTTCCTGTTTTCATATAACGCAAATAAATGTGCGATATCGATATTTTTAAATAATTCATAAATTCATAAATTCATATGTTTTTCTCATTTAAGGATGTTTAGCACTTACAATTGCAGCAAAAAGTAGTCGAAATTGACGAATATATATACTTTTCTCATATATTCTTAATATATGATTATTATAAAGATTGCATAAAATCTTATTATTTATTCATAGCTAGAGTGTAGAAATGTATTTCCCAACTTTTGTTGCTTTTTTTCGGAGAATTTTCGTGTTTCTTAAATTATAATGAGAAACTTTTATTATTGACGGTACCCCTCGATTTCAATATTACAGCACAAAATTGGAATTATAAAAATAAAAGAATTTACTCGTACAGAGTAATTTAAAATGTCAGAATGAAAATTATAATAGTGAGTAATGACAAAATATAGAAGATTTTTAACTATTTCTTTGATAAATTTCATAATTTGTCATTTCTCCGAGAAGAAAGAAATGTGGCAACATGGTAATTTTTCATAAATTGATCAAATTGCAAATTAACATATGAGGCCTAGTCGCTTCTCGCTTACACGTTTGTATACAGAGGCTTCTTCACATGAAAAGATAGCTTATTTAAAATGTCAAAAGAAGGCTCAGCTGAATGCTATGTTGCCACGTTTTCACAATAAATAATGTGTCATCTCGGATAATAGGACGAAATTGAGAAAATTATATTCAATATCTTTTCAACTAGTCAATACCTGACCAAAATTATGTGATCAAATAATTCCTCTATATTTAAACTATATTTTTGCAAATTTTGAATAAATTCCTATTATTATTTCTATCTATTTTAGCTCTTAAATCAAACACGATCACAGGTTTTTTTATAAGATAGAAAATCTGTAATCGTATCAATTTAAGGGCTAAAAAGGACAGAAATAATTATATTTATACTTATTTATATAAATAATTATATTTATAATTATATTAATACTTTTACTTATAATTAGATGCACAAAATAATTATATTTATAATAATATCGACGGGTAAATTCATTGCAAATTAAAATCCTTAAAACTTTTGATTGCTTCAGTGAATCAATTCCAGGTTTTTTTATAAGTTTCTGAACATGTATCAGAACAATCTGTGCAAATTTTATTAAATTCCTATATTTTTAAAAATAGGTACTAAACATCCTTAACATCGATACATTATACAGTTTAAAAATGCGTGCACAAATATGTTTCATATAATTCTATACATCACAAAAGGATGTCTTAACAACACTAAAGGATATTTTAAAGATGTCAAAAAGAATGATAAAGCGTCTTTAAGTCGTTTTTCTGATGTCTTTTTTAAACCTTTGAAAAACCTCCTTATAAAAATGTAAAGAAAGCATGTACTTTTTTATAAGTAAAAATAAACGTACAAATATTCTTTTTTATGCATATAATCAAAGCTCTTTACTTGCGCAAGATATAGTTCTATATAGAAAATTAAGAATATAGAATTTCTTGTAAAAATAAGAAACACATGCTATATGAAATATGTATTTATAAAATTTCTTTCTTTCCAATATTTAAAGTCGATTTTCTTGAAAATTAATCTTGTATAAATAATGTCATTCCATACATTTTTAATTTATTTTTTCATATAAGGAATTACACTTTATTTGCGGTTGCTTCTCTCTTTCTCTCTCTCTCTCTGTCTATAAATAAAATATATCTCTGAATATCCATTAATAATGAGATTATATATATAAAGTATAAAGATAGACTATAGTTTCTCTCAAGGCTTTTGCATAATATAAAGTATATAGTTTGAATAAATCTAAATTCTGTGGAAAAAAATAGCTTATGTCAAGTTATGTGTTTGCGGTTGTTTGTTATCCTTAGCTATATGTTATGACAACATTTTAACCGCGAAACAGAAACGCACATTATTGTGGTACGCATGTCATTTGTTAAAATGTATAGAAAATTAAATTAACCAATATTTTATAACTTTTAGTATTAAAAAACTTTTAAGTAAATACGTTTAAGTAAATTTTAATGCCACAGAAACAGTGAAATTTTTTTATCTGACACACACACATTTTTTTAAATAAAAACTTGTCATATGAACCATTTGCATTATTTGTTCACAAATAATTTTGAATGAATTAAAATAATATTGTATATTCACAAGTAAAGCTTGAAATTAGATATATAATTAATATATAATATGTATAATTAGTATAATTTTGTTATTTACACTAGAATATGCAAATGCAAATTACATTTCATTTAAGTAAAATTAAAATAATAAAATACAATAATTATATATTTGAGATATAAAATAAAATTATAAGATATTTTTTGATTAATTATACTTGTTAAATAGTTTGTCTTATATTTGACATCTTTTCCAGATAAAATATTAATTTTTATCATACTAATGATTCAATATTAATGGTCCTTATCTCTTTTTCGTCTTGCATTCTTATTAATATATTTCATATATATTATATTATGTTTATTTTTTATCTAAAAGTTCTTTGTTAGATTAATAATAATAATAATGCTATCTCGAACAACTTTATTCATTTTTCAAAAATTCCTTTAATATGATAACTCGAACTTTCGTTTTATTATTGATATTATGATTGAAAGGGAAGAAAGACTAGCCATTACATATCATAAAACGAAGTTTATTGAATATTTTACACTCTTTGCGTTTCTCCATATTTGTTCGAAATAACGCTCTCTCATCGACATAAACAATCGCGCGAGAGCATCGATCGTGTTCGTTAAAAAAGAAACTTTCTACACTGGTGAAAGCAGCGATTGAAAGCAACGGTATAATTTCGATGAGTTCAATCTTCAGCGCCGCAGATATATAAAAAAAAAAAAAAAAATTGTATCGCGAATATCCCACGAGGGTGGCGTCGCGTGATGAGTCATTCGGTGTCATTTCCGGGAATGTCCGACGACAGAAAAATTTCTGCATAGATGCGTATATTCAGATTTTAGATGAAGAAGGAGTGTAAAAAAAATTCAGATATAAATAAAACAGATCTCACGAAAGAGATATAATTATATCTTTTAATTTTTTCGAAAAAAAAAAAAAATTAATTTTCGAAATCTGATGTTTTTGATTAAAAATTCAATCATACCTTAAACATATACGTATTACATGGTACTTACTACGTCAGAATTTGAAACTGTTGCTATCTTTATTAAAAACAATAATTATTTATGCCGCAGATTGTTTTGTAAAGGCTAGGTTGGCTATAGTCATGTTTTTATCGTCAAGCTAAACAAAAAAGTTTTTATAAAACATGTTTCTAAAATGCTTTGTTTAATAGTTAATATAATGACAATCCATGACGTGAAGAATCCAAAATTACATTCTTTTTTTAATTTTTTAACATTATTTTTTATTTTTTTAATGTTAACATGGAAATTTATTCTTTTAATCTGGACATTAACTTTTTAACGAAATATGTTAGGAACTTTTTGTCTGCCTTGAGAGAATATAAGAACATGCATGACTACATTATAGCCAACTTTTATGTACCTACATAAAATGAAATTATTTATAAAGTATTCTTTGATTACTTATACTTGTTAAATATTTTGTCGTGTATATTTGGCATTTCTTTTTGAGAAAAAGAAATTTTTCTTTTGCCAATGCAACATTAAAGAGTGGAGAAAAAAAGAATTATTTTTCCTTTTTCATAAAAAGACCGATTTATGAACTCTTTTTCGATAAAAATGAGTATTCCGAAAAGTTCGCAGATAACCGAATGGACACCCCATATAAAACGCATGCGCTATATGGGGTTAGCCGGCTGGCGAGCGCACGAGGCACGAGGGTGACGTGAGTCATCTTTGCTCGCGCCGGGGCTCGCCGGTGGCGACATCCCGTGGCGGGAAATTGCGACGGACCGGCGAGCGAGAAGCGAGAAGTCGCCGGCGAGAGAATCAGTCGTGATACGCCACGCCCGGTGTAAAGTCGTGGAGGCAGCTAACGTAGGGTTTGTACGTAACTTGGTCCGCGCGCGACGTCCGCCGCCGCGGTCAGGTAGAACACCTTCCTCGGAACACCTGCGTCGCGTATATCTACTGCCCGTAGTCGGTCCCCGGATTCGAGAAAGACGTGACGTTCGTTTCGCGATTGTTTCACCGGCTCGGAGTCTGCGCCAAATTCCGCCGCCGGTTCTCCCTCACGATAGTTTTTTTATCATCGGCATAAACTTACGAGTGGATTCAACGAGCGGATCTGCTTGCGAATCTGTTTGGGATCCTGCTGCCCGAACCGGCTGGGGTCGCCTCTGACAGAGAGAGAGAGAGAGAGAAAGAGAGAGTGAGTCATCGCTACAATTTTTTTCTCTTTTGTTTATTTTCACCTCGACTTTTTATGCGAGAAAATTTTAAATGATTGTCAACGATCGTTTTTTGTTTTGCTTGTTTTCTACGAGATCGAATAAAGGGATTTTACGAAAAGAGAAAAAATATTTGGAATAAAAGAAAGAGAGAGAGAAATTTTCTCGAGCGACGGAAAAGTAGTGCATTTTTTCTTTACATGTTTTGAACAAATTCTTTATATGTTTGAACATTGAGTATATATTACTTTGGATATAAAAGGTTGAAGGTAACTTTAACCGTTTGATAAACATATAATGAACAATTGGATAAACCATTTGAAACATTTCAAATTTTGTGTCAACGAAAAAAAAAAAAAAAAAAAAAAAATGTGTTATTAAATATCGAGCTAAGTTGTTTTTATTTTTTAAAGAATTTTTTTAACGAAAAAAATTAATAAACTTTTTTTAACAATACTTGAAATTTTCTTACACAATGACATATATTAGAACTTGACATATTCGCGATATCAGTAAAATGAAAAACGGGAATAATTATCTCGGAAACGAGATAATAAAAAACTTGTCCGATGATTGCAAGAATTTGTAAAATGCTTGCAAAATACTCGATATTGACACGAAATCTGGAATTTTCTTCCTTAGTAACAGCTCAAGATACGCAAAATCAAGTATTCTCCTCAATTATTGATTTGTGCGCAGCAAAAGATCTCCGAAAATATGTGTATTAAATATTGTATTAACAAAGAATTAGTTTGGAGAATCACATTCCTATTTTTACCAACGATAAATGCGACCTTTTTATTATTGCATATAATTAATTAAATAATTTCTCTTATTTATCGGATATAATTAGATATCTTCCGAGAAGAATTTATACTACCATTTGTTAGTGAAATCGAATAAAATATGAGGAAATATATATAACTTTAGGATCTTATAATACATAATTATTAAAAAAAACTACATTATTTCATTTTTTTAACGCAAGTAATTATATTAAAATAATCAATAAACTAATCCTACGACCTCATCCACGAGTTAGTTTAACAGACGCGGATATTAAAATCGATAAGGTCCAAAATAATATGGTTGTCACGGAGTTGAGAGTTTCTTCGATTTTTTTTTTTTTTTTTTTTTTTAATCAGCTGAGATACGTCAAAGCATAGTCTCTTGTAAAACGTTGATTCACTTCGCGAGGCGCAGCCTTAGACGAACAGACAGGCAGTCGGCTCCGATGAACATTGGTTCAACGATCGTTCCGCGAGCGAGAACCTGGATACAATACTTACGCGCGTGCCACCTACATAATTCATATCGGGTATAAGAGCCGAGCGTTTTGACGAGGAGAAAAAAAAAAAAGAGAAACTGCAGACGATGTTCTTGAGAGTCGTGGAGAGAGAATTCGTGACCGAGACGATTGGCCGCGCGAAATTCCGATCGGTCAGAATCCCGAGATCGAGAGAGCGGATGTGGAGAAATAAGCTCCGTTTTCTTTTCTTTCTTTCTTTTTTTCTTTTTTTTTTTTTTTTTTTTTCCTCACAGTAGCCACACACCGCATCTCGACACGCGTAATCCAATATTTCCGTGTAATTTATATCGCCGTGCGTTGGCTGCAAAGAGAACCCGTACATCGCAGCCCGACACAGGCTTCTCTCTCATCCGATAAAAAATTTACTTTTCTATACTTAAGGAGGAACTAAACGGATCAGCCATGTTTAAAGTTCATAAATTTAATACACTTTGAGATTCATGAATTTGACCTAAAACACATTTATTAAAATTTGTCCTGTAGAATATAATTCAATCTCAAAATTATAAATATTATCTTATATCGGACTAATTTTTTATAGGGACTGTGTGTTAGGAGGGGGGAGGGAGAATTTTATATACAAATTGTGTAGCTGTGAGAGATCCGTTCCTTTTTAAGTATATAATTCATACAAAATGCTACGAGTCAAATTACTTTTTTCCAAAACCTTGTGCAATTCTATTTATTTACCATTTACATTTCTATAAGATTTAATTAATTCGCAAATAAATCTAGATCTTTGTTTGACTGAAAAAAATTACTGATTTAACGAAAAACATTATTTTATTCGCACATATATACGTAAGCTATTTAACTTTTTCATCGATATAATTATTATATTATATATGTTTTAATTAAATAATATCAATATATATTAGGATTATAATTATTTATCAACGTACAAAGTCTGTAACCGGATTCAGCCTATTGTAAGGTCGCGAACTGGTGTGCGTCAAGCGCTATCTATGAGTTTTTCATTCATGGCTTTATCACAGTTTCGCTATCAATGTATGCAGCCAGTTTGTACTATAAGTGACCTTGGACAGCCATAATCGCTGCATTGAAACGCGGTTGGGATCCATTAACCTTCTTGAAGGGTGAATCCATTCATAGTAAAATTTCTTTTACGATTATTCTTTCAGAATAAATAAATAAATAAATATATATATATATATATATATGTGTGTGTGTGTGTGTATGTGTGTGTGTATGTGTGTGTGTATGTGTTTATCCTAATTTTATTATATTCTTTTCTATACATTTTTTTTAAAACATTAAAAATTATATGAAAATTATGTAAAAATAAATAAATAATAAAAATGAGATACTCTCATACTAATAAGAATTCGAGAGAGAGAGAGATTTAAAGCACGAAAGAAATATATTTTTAGATTTAAATAAATATGGTTTATATATGTATAATAAAATTAATTTTATTTATATATAATAAATAATTTTCTTATACAATTTATGCAAAATATTAATGCGCTAACAATAAGTGCGACGTGCTAAAAACCTAGGATCATTTATGAGAATAAACGGGAATAAGCGTCGTTCTGTGACGTCATTTACGCATGTTCCTGAACGTTCGTTTTTTTTACCCTCTTCGCCGACTAACAATGTGACACGCGTTAACTAAATCCTCGAGTACGGACAATCATTAGCGCGAATCGCTGTTTTTTTTTTTTTTTTTTTTTTTTACTTTTCGCTTTTCCCCTATATAATCCACTCTCCTGCAAAAAAAAAACGCACGAAATGTTAGCTTTCATGGAAATATTACGCACCGTGTAATCAATTGTAATCACGTACTCGGATATTATAGAGATATCCATCACACACATACATACACACACATACAATTATCACTCCGTATATTTATCATTGATGCACTGGATTATCGATCGATGTAACGATCCCCCTGGTTGGCCGATGCGTCATCAGCGTACCATATCCGGATATCCGTCACGTGACCGCGCGTTGACATTGATGATTTCGATTTGCGTCGGTTATTTCGTGCTGCTAGCGTTGTCAAATTTCGGTGTCGAATCTCTCAATCGTTCAATTTTTCCTTTTTCGACTCAAAGGACCTCGTTTGTGCGCGACGATATCGTTCGCGAAAGAGAAAGAGGCAGAGCGGTAGATAATACGAAGAAAAATGAAGATCGGTGCAAAAATTAACATCTCCCCCTCCTCCAGATGGCAAGCGAATGCTCTCGCAACGTAATAAAGTCACTAGAGCGCGAATGCAAGAGAATGAAAGAGAAGACGACGAGAGGTGAGCGGCAATGACTGGCCAGAGGGGGTGGGGGGAGAGGGGAAAGAGGAAAAGGGTGAAACGAAACGAAGAGAGGCGGAGGACGAAGGAGCGAGGAATGAGAGGGAGAGGACTATACGCAGGCGTCGATAGGCGGTGTAGGTCAATGTACTTTCCGCCAGGGCCGCACGATATTCGCGGATATATTCGCAACTACACATGTACACGCAACGACAGAAATGGTGTCCGTCGGCAACTTCAGGATCACACGCATACACATAAAGTTAGTGCATATGTATACGTATGATTTCTGTTGTATGTGTGTAACGCTGAAGTTGTCGACGGACACCATTTATGTCGGTACCCGTACACGCAACGACAGAAATGGTGTCCGTCGGCAACTTCAGGATCACACGCATACACATGAAGTTAGTGCATATGTATGCGTATGATTTCTGTTGTATGTGTGTAACGCTGAAGTTGTCGACGGACACCATTTCTGTCGGTACCCACGCAACGGCAGAAATGGTGTCCGTCGGCAACTTCAGGATCACACGCATACACATGAAGTTAGTACATATGTATACGTATGATTTCTGTTGTATGTGTGTAACGCTGAAGTTGTCGACGGACACCATTTCTGCCGGTACCCGTACGTACATATGTGTGTGTGTCGTCAAATAATTTTTTGTCTGGAAAGTTTAAAAAAGGTCGTTTATTATTTTTTATAAGGGGGAAATTTTTTTATAAGAAACTTCTACACATATGAATTTTATTTAAAAATAGTATAATTAAATATATTCAATTAATTAATTTTTTTTCAACTTTTTCTTGCGGATACAAGTTGACATATTTATGGTATTTTTTTTTTACTTTTGTAAAATTTTTTTAGCGAGTATGTACAATTTCTAACAAACAATTGTATAATATGAGTCATTTGTGTAAAATTTTTCTCTCTTTTTTTTTCTTTAAAATATAAACAAATTTATCGTTCTTTGAATAATTGAATATCGTGCGATATCCGGATATTTATTAATTCTATCCATGAAACACATCACGAAAATTTGCTTCTGATTCTATATCCAAATCGAAATTTTGCTTTTAATCTACTTTTATTAATGAATTCTAGAACATTTTGATGTGAGTAGTTTCATTTGCGTATGTATATTTATAGGAATTTGTTGAATCTACACTTTGTACCTGAAATAAACAGTAAACAAACAATTGTTTACTTAGAGGTTAAAAAGAGAATCTTACGACACAGCCGTAAAACATAGATTAAATAGTTTTAAATTAGAATGATCTGATTGTTGCCAAAATAGATGTTAGCTGGAACAGTGATGTAAGTAGGAGAAAAATTTCGATTTGGATAAAATTGGAGAAACGTGTCGCGATAACTTTCATCTTTAAAGTCGATTAAAAATTATATTTATAGTAATTGATACATTGCATAAATCAATTCAATTTTTTAACTTTAAGAGTTAGACCATCTTCATGTGAGAAGAGTTTCGAATTTTATTATAAATAAATATTATAAAAAAATATAAAAGAAAAAATATACATTAATTAATATGAAAGAGATAAAAATATAATTCAATTTTCCTAGATTTTTTTTTTAAATAATTGTATATGATAATTTGTCCATGGCAATTTTTTAAATAAAAAGTCTTATATTTATATTTATAGTAATTGATAGGTACATTGCATAAATCAATTTATTTTTTTAATTTTAAGAGTTAGATCATCTTCATGTGAGAAGAGTTTCGAATTTTATTATAAATAAATATTATAAAAAAATATAAAAGAAAAAATATACATTAATTAATATGAAAGAGACAAAAATATAATTCAATTTTCCTAGATTTTTTTCTTAAAAATAATTATGTATGATAATTGTCCATGGCAATTTTTTAAATAAAAATTCTTATATAATATATTATAAAGAGAATACATTCTTATATACAACAATAGCAACAGCGATATTTAAGAATAAAAAATTTAGAAATTCAGATTACGTTTAACATAAGTATATGCGGAGATTTATAAGAGAATCAGAAATGCTCATTTTTCTCGCTTATTGTCCAAGAATCAATGCAATTTACATGTCATCATAATATCATATAATTATACATGCCCAGACGTTTTTACAGACGTAAAAGCCAAAATAAAAAATGTCTCCAAAACTTGTCTTTCTTTTTCTTCAGTCTTCTTTTTATATAAAAAAAATCATTTAATTCTCACGTCATCAATTTATATCGAAGATATTAATCATGACGAGGATGTCAAAAGAAGTCATAATTTTTGGAAATTTTAATTTTAATATTTGCAATTATATATCTTTCTAACTAAGCCTTAAATTAAAACTTTAGTAAACTCTATCTAAAATTAACTGAAGAATTATATAAGTAATTATGTTAATGTCTTGTAATTCCACAAAGTTTGTGAAAAGCTCTTCCTTTTCAATCGCTTGTAACTCGAAAATTATTGATGCCTCAACATTTTCGAGGAAAAATCGTCTCCAAATATATTCAGTCACCCTGCATATATTCATATTTTACAGGAAACGATATATCTCTGATATTCGCGGGACGGCTCTTGAACGCGATCGCGTGATGATCTTCGAGCGTGCTTTATTCACGAACCATTGACTTTGCCGACTATAAACCGTGGCCGCACTTTTATTATTCGATGACTCCCGCCGATAAGCTAATTGACTACGGAATAGCGTATTCATTGAAAAATATCTGCTACATTTCCTTCGCGTTTCCCTTTTTCGTGTCTTGTCTTCCATTTTTATTATATTAGTGTAGGGTATGATGGCCATATATAGGCTCTATATTTTCTAATAAACGCTACATAATGCGCTTTTTTAGTCATTATCAAAGATAATCGATACTATAAATATCGATTAATGATTAAAAAAGCGCATTATGTAATGATTATTAGAAATATCACAGCCTATGTGGCCTATAGCCATCATACCCTATCTTAATTTGGATTATTACATTTATCTCTCTCAAGGAGTAGATGAGATACTGAGGCAATTTTTCTATCGTAATTGAATTGCGAGACAACATAAAAATATGTGGGATTGAGGCTCCTGAGTAGTCACCGCGGCCACATTGAAATCGTGACGTCATAAGCGAGAAATAGCGAGAAATGACACCCTAATTTATGTTGCGATTGACATGTAAATAAAAACATATTTCAACTAATAATAATACCAATCTCTTCAGAATCTTTTCTCCTAACAATTGATAAATAACTGTAAATTGAGTCCGAAATGAACCCTTGAAATGCAGAAAAACACGCGATTTGACAGCTGTCGAAAGGAGAGGAAAATGTTACTTTACACAGTTTATTCCTTACACAGCTTGGCAGCCGTTCATTTTCACAAGTTTCATAAATACGTTGCACATGACAACACTAGCAAAAAGCAAATAATTACGACGTAGGTCGCAACATAAATTGGACTGTCATTTCTCGCTTCTGACATATTTCCCAAAAGAGAGAAAGAGACAGAACTATATGTCGCCACCGTCAACATGGAAGTTCCGCGGCGAGTACTCAGGAGCCTTAAAATAATTCGCTTGGTTAAAAAGGTACGTCGGGAAATTACCTGCAGACACACAGTGTGTGTTTCCGTCGCGGACTTTTGGCAGGCGGAAGACTGGAGAACGGGAACCGTACATACAAGATTTACGTACCGTTTCAAAGTTATGCTCCCGACGATAATACTGTAGTAATTAAAAAGCAATCATAGTATATAGGATTGTGGAGAAAAACTTTTAACGACCTTTTCTATCTTTGCAGACGATCTCAAGCACGTGCATCAGGCGCTACTGCAGAGTGCGAAACGCGCGGGATCCTTGGACAATATCACTGTGATCGTCGTGTTCCTGACACCGCCGGTCGAGATTGCCTTGCGGCATTCACTCTTGACACATCAAGCACCGAATGGTCTACTACTGAACAACATGGACCCGAATAATCCGGTCTCGTCGAATTCCGGCCAGTTCGACGTGAACGCTGCTTTCCTTAAGCAACAGCAACAGCAGCAGCAGCAGCAGCTGACGACCGACACTGATTTTGATGTAAATCAGATGATCTACGGGATGGCCAGGAATGGCAAGCATCAGGACGGTGATGGCAACGATGACGATTACGATTACGGTGATCTGGGTCCGGAGACCGACGTCGACGCCGGCGAGGACGCGGCCGACGTTAATCGCTCCTCGGAGCTTCTCGTCACATCGTCGTTGTCGAACAATCGCGAACTCGTCGCCGAGAAGTCACCTTTGATGGAAATCGAGGAACCTGACAACAAGGAGGAGGATCTACTTAACCGGCGCGATAACGCAAACGTCTCTCCGGTGGACTCGGTGCTAAAAGACGTGTCCGACAATCGTGTCAGATTGAGTGACAGGGACGTTCGTTGCGATGAAAGGCCGTACGGCAACAATGATGACGACAACGACGACGACGAGGACGAAGCGCGCGTGGAATCTACTACCGGCACGCATACCCACGTGGACGATGACGAGTCGCCACCCTCGCCTAGTCGAGCTGCTAGTAAGTGCACCTTGTCCGTTGTAAAGACTCGCCTGTGCGCCGTCTTGGTGTACGGTTATGCTTATCGCACGGTGAGCAATCTGTTTATATCGTTAACGAATTACATCTCGGCCTCATTCGCTGCACACGTTTTTGGTCTACGCAGGAAGTGAATGCGTCTCCTTGAAGTTTGAGACGAATATACAAATATATATATATATATATATATATATATATATATATATATATATATATATACAAATTATGACAAGCAGATTTAAAACGAAACGATGTAAATTATAGGTAGATTTTCAACGTTGCATGCAAAGTCTGCGATAAGATTGCACTGGTCATTATGCATCGCGTAGCACGAAGCATTTTTATACTTATATCATAGAACGAATCCTCGAAGAAACGATACGAAATCCGCAAACGTCTTGAACCAGTATAATAAATCTTTTGTCGAGGATAGAGACACATGTGTCGCTTGCTGATAATATCACTTATTTTGAAAAAATACGAGAAAAAGATTATAATATTATATACTGCCATTATTTGACATTTCTCGCGATATACATATATGTATATTCCATGTCGTATTTCTGTGTATGTACATCCTAGAAGAGTAAAATTGAATGCATTCCTACGCGATTATATCACTAAAAATAGAATTCGTTTTGCAATGATTTGATTTTCGTGCTCGCGATCCGTAAAAGTGAGGTGTATTCTTTTTTATTTTATTTTTATTTTATTCTTTTTAACATCAAAATATGACAAATTCATATTTCTCTTTTTTATCGATAATATCTCTCAGAGCAATAGTTTTATTCAGAATAGAAAATGTGAGATTAGTTAAAATCATTCTTTTTTCTAGAAGGAATCGACGCATCTTTCTTTTTTAACATTCTATACTCTGGATGTTCTCAACGTTAATAGGCTTACAAATTGCAGTAGCATAATTACAATTGATCGAGTTTTAGATGACGGAAAGAATCATTTTTTTCTTACAAATTAATAAACTCAATTTTATTGTAAAACCACAAAATTTTACGACTTATGTGCCAATCTGACAAACAACGAAACTTAAAAAATCGCGAATTAACGGAAGTAACGAATATGTCAGCAAAGATACCGCACGCGAGGAAACCTGTTTCTCTAATTGATTTTGAAATTGATTCTACTTAACCCGCATCGGCAGCGTCGCGAAAAGATTGAAATGCAATGAGGGTAATAAAAAGCAGTTCTTCGTTGTAAAATGCTTTCCTGATTAACGGAAATATCGAATATCGAGTAGGCAAAGTTCACTAGCATAAAACTAGAAAATAACTAGCATATTATTAAATATGCAATTTTTCTAAAAGCTTATTATATTCAAAAAGAAAGAGAATTTCTGAAAAGAACATAGTTTCTAAATAATTTATTTATAGAAAAGAAAAATAGATAATATTGTCACAGAGTAATAATTAATAATAAATGTTTGACGTGCATTACATTTTAATTATTAAAGATTGAAAAATTAAAATTTATTTTATGTTAATTAAATTAATGAAAGTAGCAAAGTGATTTTAGTATTAAAAAATTTTAATGTTAATTTGATTAATGAAAAAAGTCCAAATTATATATTAATTTATTTAATAAGTAAATGGAAAATAATTTATTTGATAATCAAAGATGTTTAAAATTATTCTTTAATATTATGTTAAAATATTGTACATGACATAACTGTCAGTTATTATTGTTCATTATAAATATTATCATTGGTATTACGAATAATTATCATTTACAAAGACACATAATGATTTTACTTTTTAAAAAATATTTATATCTGGTAAAAAAGAAAAATGATTTTACAACATTTATTTTCGTTATCTCTTTTTTTTTATTAATATAATATTTATTGAACATCCATCACTAATGTATGCAAGAAAGGAATTTTTACAAAAAAAAAGTGTTATTGTATTCTCTGTCGGTAATGTTTGATCATCGACGAAACAGAATACGATGTTTATGTCATGATAATGTTAAATTTATATATTTCAACTAATCAAAAGACACGTCAATAATACAATGACTTGGCCATTAACGTTATCGCTCAGCAGATAAGTAAACAAATATCATCACATGTACATATATGTCATTATACATACGGAGTACCGTTACGTTACTTTCGAATTGAGCGCGTCGGCGTCGGAAGGCGCGCTCGGTCCCGCGGCGATTGGCCGCCGCGCCACGCTCGCGTCACCGATAGGCGGAGGCGCGACCAATCGAACGGCGTGCCGCCAATTGTCGCCGGCCGCGTGGAGGGGGAGCCACCGACAGTTCTTCCTGAGCCTCGCACGGTCGTTTTGTGAATGTGCATCTTTCGTGTCGCCTTCGAGTGCATTTTCGCAGTGCTCGCGTGTTAAAGTCGACTCTTTCCGTCGGATATAATCATCCCTGCAACGTCACCGTCGCGCTTTTCGCAACAGGAGGACAAACACGCACGCACGAGCGTCTCCGAGAGAGGTACGTTGGAGAAACCGCGTGCGTTCGCGCGCGGGCGCGCGCGCGCGCGCGCACACACACGCGCGAGAGAGAGCTTGCCATCGTTGCCGGGAATCCAAATTGCGTATTTAAATTTGCAAGTCGTAATATTCCCGAGCCTTACGAAATAACCACCCGGCGAGCGTCCGATCGCCAAGGACTTTACCCGGCCGGACGTAACCGGCATCGTAAGTTTGATGACGTCTTTGAAATCTATCCGATAGATAGGAGACATAAAGGGAGATAACAAAAAAATGCTCCCTTCGCTGCGTCGTTATGTGTGGAGATTTTCGCCCACAACGAAGGCTCGATCGACGATGTTAGCTATATACCGGTTTTGAACTTGGAGCTACGCCGGTGTTTTTCCTTCTCACCCCCTCCATCATTTCTCTCTTTTTGGAGGTGAACAGATTCCTACAATAGCTGCGTTAGCTCTCAAGGCCCGCCTTGTCTAGTCTCGAATACTCTCTGGTTTCCGCCTTCCGTGCGAACGAGAAAAAGGAAACGAAGGAGGAAAGGAGGGTGGAGACCGGCGGACGGGGCGGGGGAGAGGAGGAGAAAAACAGTGTTCTCCGGCGCGCCGCATCATGCGAAGCGTGTACGAAAATACCGTGTGTTGTGAAATCGTTGTGTTGTGTATTATTCTCTGTCGTCATCGTCGCGTTGTCGCGTTGAGAACCGGGTCACATCGAGAGACGACGTGTTGTGACATATTTTGTCTGGAACGGTAGAGATTACTTCGACAAGTCCGATTCGCGCGTGATCGCTCCATCCGATGAGTAAGCCCGGCGATTTCCGCAGGAAAGCTAATGCGATATCGAGAATAAAAATGATCCCGGGACTCACATCGAGAGCCACCGAAAAACTCTCTTCGCCGATGCGGGTTAAGATTCCCTAATTTTGCAAAAAAAAAAAAAAAAAAAATACATTTTGACAGGTGTAGACTGTCTCTGAAAATTCCCGATCTTATGAAGAAAGTAAAGAAATATTCAAATTATGCTACTTGAGATAATAAAAGATACATATGTATAATTTTACGAAGGATATATTTAAAAATTTGAAATTCTGATAGTGATTTTTTTTAGGCATTTTAATTGTATTTGGCAGTGAATTGGGACCTTATCTTGTCCAATCGTTGCCAGTTTCAAATCGTAGGAGTGAATTGGGACCTTATCTTGTCCAATCGTTGCCAGTTTCAGATCGTATTCTGTATATCCCGAGCACGACATAATAAAACGAGTATCACGCGGAAGAGAGAAAGAGAGAGTCGAAGTATGTCGTAATTTGTAGGAAGATTACGATTTTTACAAATTCGCGCAGAGATGCAGAGAAAATGATTAATATGACTTTCCCCTATCGGTTTTGCGATGCAATTAATTCGCCAATTGCGTGTCCTTTCTGCGTCACGCGCTTTTCTGTCTCTATTTATAGATATGAACACATACACACATACAGTGCAATTTTAACGTCCCAATATCGTCTTTCAAACGTGAGGTGATTTTGTCGTGCGCGGTGTCATACAAAATAATTGAATCTATCGCCACGGCAGGCGATATAATCCTTATCAGTCTCGTCTTATGCTGAATTTAAGGAGGAACTATATATATCAATTAGTTAAAATTAATACATTTTGAGGTTCATGAATTTGATATTGCGCAAAACATTTTTACTCTTTTAAAATATAAGATAATTAATTTTATAATTAATTTGTGAGTTAAAACAAACATTTTTGCTTGTAGAATTAAAACTTTCAGTTTCATAAATTTGTACAGTCTGCAAAATTTTTGTGGTACAGTATATCGCTATAATAAAAGTTAATTCGATATAAAATAATATTTACAATCCAATATTTTATAGTAATTACGATTATTATTAATAAAATTACGATAATTATTAATTTTATATTTTAAAATTTTAGTAATGCCAAATGTTTATGAATCTCTGAATATATGTCTTCTGAAATATATTAGATTTATTAACTTTTAATGTAACTGATCTGTTTAATCACCGTAACTCAGAACGCGATTGTTACTGAGATTTACAGATTTTTATTTCGTTTTTTTAAATTTAAATTTTTTATTTATTTTTAAAATTTATTTTTATTTTTTAATTTTTCAAATTTTTTATTTATTCTTAAACTCCCCTTATTTTTTTAATCTTGATTTAACCTACCTCAAATAATAATATTTTATTTATTTATTTTTTACTTTTGAGTCACGCTTTTATGACTTTTATGAATTTGTCAATTTTTCTTACTTTTTAACAAATATTTGTACAATAAAAGTTTTGCAAAGATTTGTGAGGTAGGTTAAATAAAGATTAAAAAAATGAGGAGTTATATTCCGAAAAAGGAAGAAAGATGACAGAGAACGAACGTGACTCGAAGAGACAGAGCAGATTTATCTATTCTTCTGGTTGCAAAACTACACGTCCTGCGCATTTTTTCCTTTTCAAAGCAAAACAGGAATTTATCTCTGTTTGACAAGTATGTAATATTAAATATGCAGCACATTAATCCTACTGACTGCTGTGATAATATTAACCTTTGACATTTTTTCTGCGATTTTAAATTGCACAAATAAATTTACGTACACGTACAGTATCCGCAGATAAATTACACGTTAAATTCTGATGAAATGAGGGTCGACTTTTTTCGTAGAAATATTTCACGTAAGACACGAAGGTCTAAATTATTATTTTTATTTAAATTATAATTAATTTTCTCTATCTCTCTTCAGTGGCAAAAACTAGATTAATGAAGTTAATAGATTTTATATAGAGATAGCCTCTCATGAGGGAATTTAATGAGCGGTTTTACGTTTTTTAGAGGCAGAAATTGCCATCTGGCAAGAAGACGCTATGCAAAAACGACGTTAAAGTAGCGAATGTGACGTGATAGCTGCAGCAACCGTAGCAATAACGTTAAGACAGATAACAGACATTTTTTTTTTTTTTTTTTTTTTTTTCAGATTTTAATAACGGTAATTTAACGCTATCTCTCTCTCTCTTTCTCTCCAATGCTACAGTTATAATGCTGTCGCACAATTTGTGCCGGGGTTTGCTTCCCGCCGTATCTACGCTTTCTGCGCTTCTTTTCTCTCTTTCATCGGATGCACAAGCGTAAATAAACTCGGTTTTGCTTGAAAAAAAAAAAAAAAAGTAATAAAAGAAAAGCAGCTGAAAGAGCCAGCCATATGAGCGCGACTTTCGGTCTAACAGAGAAAAATGATTGGCCAGTCGGCTCGATGAATTTGCATGACCCGTATGCACAGTTTGTTCTTAAATAAACGCTTGGTCATTTTACTTAGATAACTATTTGTGGAATATATAATGTCGATGTGATCCTCCGTTGCCGAGGTGAACGAACGAGAATACGATGTCGATATGTATACACTAGGTGGAAACGCAACTCCTGATGTCGAGCAATTAAACTTGCCATTTATTAGAGACTAGAGAATAATTCAGAAGAATCTAGGTATTGTGTATGTACATTTTTTCGACTTTGCTTTTTTTTTTTTTTTTAGATCGATTATATCAACCTGTATGTGCGATTTCGTGATTTGAGGTGGCAGATATACATATTTGAAAATGACTAAAATATTCAACTTTTTTATTTTTTAAAAAGGTAAATATTCGGAATATTTTGAGCTCTAAAATAAAAAAAAAAAAAATAAACTACGATTTAAGATGTTTAGTTAAAAAAAAAAAAAACAAATTGTAATTTGATTTTATGAAAGTTACGAAAGATCAAAGTGTATTTTATTCAAACACTAATTAATTCGGAAAACGTGAAAATTTCTTAGATCAACTGTTATAAACAAACGATCATTTACAACCATCGAGCTTTATTTATAGTAATTTTTGCACTCGAATTCCTTTTCAGGCTGCATCTGGTTATGCGAAGTCGAACACGTGCACTTTAATAACGTTTTCGTATGTAAATTAGTTACAAGTTGTCTATTAATAAGCCATCGATAATTTTCCCTTCAAAAAATACGTAATATCATACAAGTGATATTAATAATAAATTATTTATTACTCTTTCCAACTGTATTATGTTGCGTAATTATAATTTATATTTTTTTCTCTTTTAATCCGGAATATTAAAATTTTTATTAAATATATATTTTTCTTCATCATCATTATTAGTACAACTTAAAAGTCAAGCTTTAAAAATTTTTAATATTTATGTTGAATACAAATGCTTTCTATCGGACATGTTTGTCTTTTTTGGAATATACGCCAGCCATAATATATTGAAAATCTCTCAAGATATAATCGCAATTACATCTCTCTCTCTCTCTCTCTCTCTCTCTCTCTTTCGCGCATTCTCGTTGGTTCTCCTCTGACGTTGGTTTAAAATTAACTCTTCCTCTTTGCGAACGATACACTTTACACTTTAGACGCGACAGTAGCGTGAAAATAAAAAGAAAAATATATTTGAAAAAAAAAAAAAAAATAGTTGAATGTTGAAATTGTGCGGCGCGTCTTCTTTTTTAATGAAGCAAAGCAAAAAACGGTTCTTGAAAAGGACGTTACTCCAAATTGTTATATTTCGAAAGAAAAAATTCTGCAGTTATGTACTTACTTTACTACTCTGGTTTTATATTTCCAGTGACCAACATATTTCTGTTTAAAAAAAAAAAATTCTATATGTTGACAATGCATTTTTAATTTAACTTTTTGGAATAAAACTCTCTCTAAGATGAATAATTAGAATGGATATTCCTTTTGTTTGGGTTTAAAGATTTATTAATTTATAATATTGGAAGAGAAAGAGCCGATTAATTATGCAATACTATTATTAAGGAGATCTTTCTAATGTAGAAATAATGTTTGTGAGAACTCTATAGCGCTACAATTTTTCCAAATAATTGAAATAGTTATAAAAGGTTATAGTTTGTAAGCTATATTTTTCTACCTTGTACATCAATAGATAATTTTAATACAACAGGCTTTATTGGGTGTTGTGCAATCCTTGTATATATATTTTAATATTTATTAGGACTGACATGATATTGGAATTTAGATGAGAAATATCGACAAAGTTGATGAGAAGACAAACTGAATATTCAGGGTGTCTACTCTCTGGACCAACTTGGCAAACTTGAATTTTTTTGAAAAAGAAAAAAAATAAGAAAATGGAATTTTATTGAAACTCATTGTCAGAAATTTAAAAAAAATTCTTTGATATTGACTTTTGCTCTTATATTGCAATTAGTAAGCCAAGTAAATTGTATATTTAAAATATATTACAAATAGATATTTATATCTGTTTTAATGTCTCAATAAAATATCGAATATGCAGTACATATTTTTTATTGTAATTTTTAGTGATAAAAAATGATAATGTAATGCGAGTAAAAACGCTTATCTTAAATGTGGTTTTTAATGAGTGCAAAATGTTAGAAAACAGATATGCAAGAAA
The DNA here is from genome assembly GCF_047496725.1 of Anoplolepis gracilipes. Taxonomy (NCBI): domain Eukaryota; kingdom Metazoa; phylum Arthropoda; class Insecta; order Hymenoptera; family Formicidae; genus Anoplolepis; species Anoplolepis gracilipes. Next base: position 6,185,629 of record NC_132983.1, read on the forward strand.
AGAATGTAACTTAGAAAAAATTTGCCCCAAAAAATCTCCAAAATATTTTCTTTACTTGAAACATTTTGAACAGAAATACCCCTTTGAAGACCAGGGAATTTTCTCCCAAGATTTCAGTAGACATCCTGATATTTCAGGAATGAGAACATTTACATTTCCAGTAAACATCTTCAAGATACGGCGGCGAAAAACACACGTTGCGAGATATTATTATCCGAAATCGTGTGGACCAGCGCTCTTTAGACGGATGCAAAATGCGTTAGTTAGATAAAGTATGTGTGTGTGTGTGTGTGTGTGTGTGTGTGTGTGTGTGGGAGAGAGCCTTCGTGAGTTGGCGCGAGTTTGCATTAGTGGCAAAGAGACTTGGAACGGAATTAAGAAGGGATTAAGCGAGCGTGGGTTGAGTTTTTTTTAGCCTCCCTTAACCAGTTTTCACGTAGCATTTTCCTAGCTTCGACCAGATGGGCCCGACGTTCTTATCTCTCTCTCTCTCTCTCTCTCTCTCTCTCTCTCTCTCTCTCTCTCTCTCTCTCTCTCTCTCTCTCTCTCTCTCTCTCTCTCCCCCCCCGACTGAGTGTTTCTCACACTCTTATACGAGTCTTTTGTTCGCCTTCTCCTTCGCTCCACAAACTCGTGCCCTCACTGAATTTTTTTGAATCCTACGAATTTTACGCAAGTATCTCTTGCTCTCTGTAATTTGTAAGAAATATCTTTGCGTAAGAATATTTTTGATAAGTAGATCGAAACATATTATTAATCAGTATTAATTCGTGAAATCATTGTATCTTGATAGTATTAAATTTGCAAATTGACGGATTTACGTAGATTTATTATGCCCATTCACCTCACATTACATTAATGTTAATCTTTGGTTATTTATTGTTTATTCTGGAATGAATTTTCTATCTTCTATTGGGCATATTAATTATTAATTATGTTGGAAAAATTATCATACATTCTGTATATGCAGAAATACATTTTATTTTGAAAATTGAAGTCCGGAGAATGGTATTGTGCTGAGGCTAGGATTTTTCTCGACAGTTAAAACGCAAAATGTAAAGTGCAGGAATTTTTATCACGAATCTGATGATTCCGCGATTCATTTATCTTATTAATTTTATCACTTTGCGCAGAAATGCTTGACTGCTAAAACCAAGTGTTCAAGGATCTTTTTCAGTACATTTTACTAGAAATATTTCGATGGAAAACCTGGAGCAATTTCTGAGCAATTTCTTTTGTACCTGGAAAAATCAGAGAATTTTGTTTTGGGATTGGAATTTTATTCGGGGAATTTTTTTTTTTAATTCCCTTGTTGATAATCTTCTTCTCATGTTATAAAAAAACAATCAGCCTTCAAGCAAATGATGCATTTAAAATACATATAAATAGATATCTATTTTTGTTTATATATTCAATGTCTTTACAAAATATTGAATATGTATAGTACGCATTTTTTATAATTTTTAATGATAAAAAAATGAAAATTTTATGCAAGTGAAAAAATTCTTATCTTATAAAAAATTATTCAGTTTATTTTAATACGTTTACAAATCCAGCACCTGAAACTTTGCTCTGTGTTTCTTTCTTCGTAAACAAATTTTTTAAACATTTAAACATTAGAAATGGCATGGGATGAAAAATTTATTTTGGAGAAAAAAAAAATTGTATTAAAAAATCTTTAAAATATTCTCTGGAATTGTGAACAAAAATACCTGGAAGGTCAAGGGGGATTTTTTCATAAAATTTGAGCGGATACCCCGTCCGAAAAATATTAAAAAAAAAAAAAAAAAAAAAAAAAACAGTGCAAATCGCAAGAGAAGAGCCGAGAATACTCCCCCAAATGGATATATGTATGTCGTCGATCGATTTCCAAGGCCCATCCCTCCAATCGTGGAGCGGGGTGGTCGCTCTCCTGTAATCGTCACGACGGGGTGCACAGGTGGGTGGCGGCGGCAACGAAAGGGGCGCGAGGGGGGAGGAGGAGGAGGAAGAGGGGGTGAAGGGGAGGGGGAGTGAGTGCTCCGGCTCCGGGGGCTCTGGACTAGATCGATAATGCATCTCTTGGCGGGCGTAGTTCCTCTTAGTCACCGAAGGGCGATCATCGCTCTCGTGAAGAAGATACCCGTCATTTTACGGGTCGAAGAGGAGGTCAGTAATGTGTGTGTGTGTGTGTGTGTGTGTGTCGGCCCATCTGTCATCAGGATTAACGTGAAAACGAGCATGTAGATCGATCCAGAATAATCCACCATAGTGCGGATCAAGTGGTTGATGATTTCTGGCATTTTGATTTGGAAAAATTTACTTGTTTATCGCACAATTTTTGTCCTTTTTTTTTTTTTTATTTCCGGTGATAAGTATCACCAAAAATGTCAGCATTTATAATTTGAAATAGATAGAATAGTACGTCCACTAGCTAACGTAATCTATTTTATGATTAAGACACGAGAATGACATGATAAGAAAAAAATTGATTGTTTGATTCTCTCTAATTTGTTTGGACGTTTATTTCAGAATCCCTTCAGCATGCATTAATCCCTGAAGCGGAGAATGTAGCGGAGAGCGAAGATTCCGAGGACGAGTGGAATTATTACCGTATCGATCCGAATAAGAAGGAATCCGGGACGACGGCTGAAGCGACAGGCGAATCTGGCCAGGTCGTTGAAGAACAAAGTACACAGGATTCCGAATCTGATCCGAGAGGTGATTCAGAAGTCCAGTCTTCGAAAGTCGAGGCCGATATTAAATGTGAAAGATCAGAAGAAGAGATCTTTTCCAAGCCTATCGACATTGATGTAAATATAACTTGCATTATTATTATTATTATTATTTTTTTTTTTTTTTTTTTTTTATGGAAGAATTTTTCTCATAAAAGTATGCATTTCAAAATAATTCTGCTGTACTTTTAGATAAGCTATCAGAAAGAGCCGAGCGAATCCGAGGAGAAGGATCAAGCTCATTGCCTGGACGACGAAAACAAGCTGGCAGACGACAACAAAGAAGACATGGATTTCCAACTAAATCCGGAAGCGGCCGAGTTTGTGCCGTTGTCGCCACCACTGCTGAATAACAAGAATATTTTGGATTATCCCATCAGCGGCTCCCCCCTGAAACAGACGCCGGCGATGGATGACATTCTGATACCGAGCCAAAGTGAATTCGAGAAAGAGATTTGCCTCCGACCGAAGGACATAGACGAGAACAATGAGCAGCAGCAACAACAACAACAACAGCGTGCGCCGTGTGATTTGTTGGACTTGGACGCGTCCGAGATCTCGTCGACCAAAGCCGAGGTGGACGATGAATCGATAGCGCGTACCGTGTCGACAACGCAATGGCAGGATAACTCCTCGCAATGGAACTCGACGACGCGTAACGACGCAAGTTCCGACACAGAGGAATACGAGATCGTCACCATGGATAATGCTATGACGATGTCGTTTACCCCTGGTGACTTTGAGGCGGCGTTCGAGAAAGGCGTCGATCTGAATGCCGTGCACGAGCTGAACGATAGCTCGGACGATGCCGAACACGTTGACACGCCGCCGCGTTCACCTGGTGGTGAACCGTGCGTGAACGAGAATATACGCGCGGATACACCTTTGTTGGACGAAAAGGGACCGATCGATCTTCTCTCATCGACCCCACATCCCGCGGATAATCAAGCGACACGTACTGCCACCTCCGAATCGGACGAAGTCAAAGACACGTTCTCGGTCTTTAAAGCGGAAAGTCTACCTACGGACCAACTCGGTGTCGCTCCTCTCCCAGACGACTCTTCGCATCCTACTCAGAAAGATACATCTCCTGATCTTGAGCTTGATAAATGTACTGTCGATGAATCCACGAATTCTGATGAATTCAAACCTATGAGTTCCGTGGAAGAAGATGTCTTCTGGAAGGAATTGTCATCAAAAACAAATGATGATCATCAGTTGATAGTCGAAGGTGGTGATGTAACACAACCTAACGTATTCGATGAAACGACGACTGACTCAAGTAAGTGTGATCTTGAGATATCGGACCTCTCGGCGGATCAGAAGATGCAATCGGCTGATGAAATGGAGAGGCTGAAAGAAATGGATATTAGTAATAATAGTGAAACAAAATCTCATGTTCCTGAAGTTTGTTCAGAGGAAGAATTCGATAAAAAGGGTTCAGTTGAGCAATCTAAGGATATAACTAAATTACTTATTCTCGACTTTCCTCTATTAAAAAATTCCACACCCGTACCAAATTGGGAACAATACTACGAAGACTATAGCAGTAGCTCGAAGCTTTTCCCGAAATCTGATGTTGATCAGGACAGATGCAGTCAAGCCAACGATAAAAAGACTGATTCGGAAAATGAAAATGATAAAGACGGTAAAGACAACAAAGACGACAAAGACGATAAAGACGATAAAGACGATAAAAACGATAAAAACTACGATGATAACTACGATTTCAAACCTGATAATACAGAACCGTCCGATCCGGCAGAAGACTTCACGATTGTGGAGAAGCCTGAAATCCAACTTGAAGACCAACCACATCAGCAAAGCGATGTGGAGATGCCGTCTTACACATTGTTAACTATTGCGCCAACCGAGCAAAAGCTAGTAGAAAATGAACCCATTCTAGCTCCTTTTGTGATATCTACGAAACAGGTCACACCCGAATATATTCCTACGAAGAAGGAAGAAGAGACCGAGCCGGAAACCGCGAAAGCATTGCCAGAAGAGAACGCAAAAGTAACCGAGTTAAAGGAACAGATCACGGAAACCGCCGTTGCAACGAGCACCGTAGGTACGACAAAGGTAAAGGTAACCGCGAAACGTCCAACGAAGACTACGACCACGGCGACGAAGGTAACGGCAACAAAGACGGCGACGAAAATTACGCCGACATCGCCCTCTAAGGTGGCCAGTACGACAACCGCGCGAGTAACCACATCGTCCTCATCGCAACTGGCTTCGAAGAAATCCGTTGCGGCTCGTCCTAAGCAACTGGTGGACGGATCGACCAAAGCTATCTCAAGTACTAGCAGTAAAGTCACTGGCACCAAGACAACGACATTGTCTAAAGCCACGACGACGACAACTACAGCGACCAAGACCAGTATTTTACCGCGCGCTAGCACGACCAAATCGAGACCTAACACTGCCATCAGTTCCTCGTCGAGGAGCACCGCAACGTCAGAGAAAAAATCAACGACAAATCTTGGTGAAACAAAACAGGTCGGTAGAGTCGCCGCCAAACCAGCAACTGCGAAAACCACAACGACAACCACGAAGACCACGCTATCCGCCAAACCATTGCCGTCGACAACCGCGAAAACGTCGACAACGTCCAATGTAACGTCGAAGCCGAGACCTACGTCTGCCGGTACAACTGTCAAGACGTCCATGACGAAACAGCTAGCGACCGGCGCGTCATCAAGACCGAAAACCGCGCCGGCGACTTCAGCAGCCGGCGCAACTAGGCCGCGTGAAAGTTCTGCGAGAACACTCGCAGCCAAGTCACCGTTGACCGATAAGCAGAGTAAGGATTCGGTCAACAAGGAAATCTCTCGTTCCAGTGCCACTGGAACGTTGTCACTGTCGTCATCAAGAACCGGTAGCAAACCCTCCACGCCCCTCGGCAGCACGGCTGCGAAACGCTTGTCACTTGGGAAATCACCCGGCAAATTGCCTGGCAGCACGGTCTCTCCGATCAAGAAGTCCGCTCTGACACCCAAGGCCGCGCCAAGGACTGCTCCCGGCACCAAAAGCACGCCCTTGGCCGAAACCACCCCTGTGAAAGTGTTGCAGAACGGAATTTCTGAGAAAGTGGTGGAGGTAACCCGAACCCCTGTCATAACAGCGACGAGCGACAAGCCTGAAGACGACGTGCCACGGAAGGATGCGTCACCGGTGAACGTACCGACTGACAATCAGCTGATAGTCACCGATTGAAATGTCGATCGAGAAGCCAGAAGTTAATCCGCCGTGGTAGTTCGCAACAACGCAACGTCGGCCTAGGGCTTATAAGACATAGGGTCGCAGATTTAACGCAAACCGTTATAGGTTTCTTCTTTTTTACAATTCTTATTTAATGGATACAACAAGAGCGCTCGTGCGTCGTCAGAAGAGAATAGTATTTAGAAGATAAATATATATATATATATCGAATATGAAAAAAAAAAAAAATTGCTGTCCTTACGCGCAAACATTTATGTGTGACAGATATGTTTGATCTAACATGAGGCGAGAGAAAAGGCATTCTAGTATTCTAAACAAATTACTTTCAACAACTGCTGCCTTATCATAATAAAGAATCGATAATCTCTTGTTATGTAAATATAATTCGGATGCGTTTTCATGCGTCATTTTTCTTTTTCAACCGATATGTTCGCGCTTGGGATCGGATGATGCTCCAGTAACTGTCTGGCAATAGATTTTCAAATTCTGATACGGCAGTACGTTAATTTTTTCAACATTCAATACGGAAACTCACGATAAAACATAAATATGGATTTTTTACCATTTTTTAATTTTATATGCGCAATTGCAATTGATAAATACCATTACTCGCGATACATTTTTACTCGAATGACAGGAGAAAATGGGGGGGAAAAGAAAAGAAAATAAAAAAAAAACAAAACAATAGGGGTAAAGAAAAACGTATATTTATTCTTGTTTGTTCCTATTTTTTTTTTTTGAAGTTGAATTTGTTGCGAGATTTATATATCGACTCGTAACCATGATAATATAACGCTATCTAATCTATGTACAGCACCCTTATGATTTTAATGTGATACCTTACAATACTATTAAATAAATTTGAATATTGAAAGAGAAGTTTACAATAATGTGTACGGATAAAGGAGAGGAACGAAATTGAAAATGTTAGTGAGGGAAAATGGAAGGAGAAAAATATAATGAGAGAAACACATATATCCTACAATATCATGTGTATGTATTTATATAGATATATTTCTATTCGTTTCCAGTTTTTTTTTTTTTATTTTTTTTTTTTTTTTTTTTTTTTATTTTTCTCTCACTAAATATTTCGAATCTCGCTCCTTTTCGGAATTACAGCGTCGGAGATCGCGCGCGCGCTTAATGCCTTTTTATTTCGCATAAATATCTTCATGCAGATTTTCTAAAGTAAGCTTTTATAGCGCTCGAGGTTTGTGATGCTTTTTGTTTAAAAAAAAAAATTTGGATTTTTTTTTTTATCACCTCGACATTCGCATTACCACCTTGAAACATTAATCTTTATCTTGTTCGATAAATCCTGTTGTCTTTAAATATGCAGCGAAGAAAAATGTGAAATCGGAAGATCGATCGTCACCAAATAAATGTGTCTTTGAATGCGCATGCGCGCGCGCGCGCGCGCGAGAGAGAGAGAGAGAGAGAGTCCTTTTTGCGACACCGACGAAAATTTATATACGCGCACAATATTCAACCCGATATGCATTAATAACGCGACCTCGTGTGTTGTCAGAGAGAGCATAACTTAGCGTTTTACACGCGAATGCGTGATATTCCGATTTTTTGCGTATTTGTCACCATTTATTTCTTAGAATTCATACTTAAATAAATAACATATTACGTTGAAATTTAAGCGTGTTCAGTGTACGTCCTTCTCTATCCACGCCATGGATATTTTTTTTTTTTTTTTTTTTTTTTTTTCTTTGAAGGAAATTGGTGGAGAGTAATATGTAAGACACCTTCTTTACTCTTCGAGCTCTTTAATAGAATGATTCGATATCACATATTACATGCTATTTAAATTAAAAAGTGGCGTTACAGTCTTTTGTAAATACGCTTGATTTTAACATCGCTTTTATTGGTGGATACGTGCTGAAAAAAAAAAGAGATGGCAAATGTATGTAAGAATTTTTATAACATTGTACTCATCCAGTGGCGTAGCCAAAAGGGACGACCCCCCCCCTCCCCCCCAAGATTTAAATTAAGGACTAAGAGTCCAAAGAAAAAATTTTATAATTTCCAATAAAAAAGAAACGTAGTCTTCAAAGATGCAGAAATATTTTTTAGCCCCTTAAAAGGTCTGGCTACGCCTCTGCATTCATTGGTACTAAAAACTACACTTACCGCGGTCATTCCGGTGTCTGTGAATTCATAGATTCTGATCACTTTGAGATCTGCAGTTAAAGACGTCTCCGTTTTAAAGCCATTGCCCTGTTTCGTGGTCACGCTCTGCAAGGTTGAGAAAAATAACAATTGTACATCTGTTAGAAAACTGATGTAACTTCGAATGAGGTAATAATTTTTTTCAGGAGAGCGCCATCACTTGCGCTCTTAGTTGAAGAAAGTGACTTTCTGTGTACTTTGGTAAGATGAATTAAAAAAAAAAATGGAAGATCGCTTCGAAATCGACCTCTTAAATCAATATGTTAATCATTTATTTTGTCCAATTTCAATTTTATAGAATATAATTTCTGGAAAAGATGAGATGAAACAAATTTATCAAGTCCCAAGTGCTAATCTTGAACGAACTCTATAAGCGCTTTCAGAATCTTCTTGAACTTGTTATGACTTATTCAAACTTGTTATCTGGACGCACTCTATGATCCCCCACTCACCTGGAAACTGAGGCTCTGAGATGGAAACCGCTCATCGTAGGCCTCCCCGAGCTTGAAGGTGCTGGTGACAGTCTTGTCCTGATTGGTGACCGCGACCACCCACTGATCGCCGTTCATCTGGATCTCCACGACCGGCGTAGACTGCAGGAACGTGTCCGTGAGATCGAACTTGCCGATGCTCTTGATAAATTCCTCCGCGTTCTCGCTGGACACGTACTGGTACTTGCCGACTATTTGCGCCATGATATGACAGGTGATATACAAGGATTAACTGTCGCGCACACGAGTCAAGACTATAAGGTAGTCGTCGAAGAAACACACCCGGTGAAGCCGAAGCGCGCTGGCTTTTATATCAACATCCGTGGCGAGAAAGGGGAGGGGAAAGAGATTTCATGAAGGGATATCTCTGCGCAAGAGAGAGGGAGAGGGAGAGAACCCCGCCGGCCAATCTGCCGATGATTCCGGACAAAGTATTCGACGGATTATATTATCCGTCAACGGACACATGGATAGAGAGAGAGAGAGAGAGAGAGAGAGAGAGAGAGAAAGACTCGTCGTTGCTTCTGATGTGCCCTTCGCGCTCTCCTCGACCAAGGGGCGGAAGGGAGACGCCGCATTTATTCGCGTCCATTTGCGGGGTACTTGTGCGTTAGTTACTTTGCAACTTACATCCTGCCCCGGCTCTCGGAACGGGTGAATTTAATGTCTTTCTTGATGCGAGAAGGGTTCTTGTCGTCAATTTCATACTGTGTTGTATTCGATCAACATTTTTACGATTAATCATAAAATATATCATTCCTTAAATTTTATAAATCATCATTTTTAAAATTATATATATAAAGAAATACATAAACATATATAATTTTAGAAAGAAATATATATATTTATATTTATAAATGTCATATATATATATATATATATATATAAATATATATAATTCGCCAAATCCTATATTGTTGTGTAAAAAAAATTACGTATAATATATTGCATTATTATATATATTTTTATAATAATAAAATATATCATTCCTTAAATTTTATAAATCATCATTTTAAAATTATATATATAAAGATTTAAGATATAAAGAAATTTATATATATAAAGAAATACATAAAACATATATAATTTTAGAAAGAAATATATATATTTATATTTATAAATGTCATATAATTCGCCAAATCCTATACTGTTGTGTAACAAAAATTACGTATGATATATTGCATAATTATATATATTTTTATAATAATAAAATATATCATTTCTTAAATTTTATAAATCATCATTTTAAAAATTATATATATAAAGAAATACATAAAACATATATAATTTTTTAGAAAGAAATATATATACTTATATTTATAAATGTTATATAATTCGCCAAATCCTATATTGTTGTGTAACAAAAATTACGTATGATATATTGCATAATTATATATATTTTTATAAAAATACGAATTATAGTAAAGCACAATTGTTTAACTAAAACAATTATTTAAAATATCTATTGATATTATAGTTTTATTAGCATTAAATTTACCATGTGTGAACTGAATTGATAAAATAATTGAGGTAGATTCTAAGCGATATCGATAATCATAGAATCGAAAAAATTAAACATCTATGTAGTGAGTTAATAGTTGGTCGACAGAAAATTGGTATCGTGTAATAAACAAGATCATCAGTTACATTTATATCAACGATGAATAAATAACCATATTTACCAATTTTCAAAATCGCTCTGATATTATCAACTTTTCTGGACTTTTTTTTATCGCGTTTTTATTTCAAGAGGGTATATCTTTTTAGTGAAAAATTTACATCGCTTATCGCAATGGAACAAAGTTAAACAGGGCAGATGGATGCGACGTCGAGTGTTACGGGCAGCGTAAATCTCAATTTGAATAACACTTGAGACGGAGGACGGAGCATCGATCACATAAATATGTGTGTGTGTGTGTGTGTGTGTGTGTTTGCTGTGTGACAGATATGAAGGTACATAGGTCGCACATGCGCGTGCTATACCGGATATGTCACCTGTTTGTTAATACCTGTTGGTCTTTTTCCAGAAAGATTAGATAGACACGTGACTAGATATTTCTTCTTAATAGCGATATCATCATACAGAAAATAGCTGTTGATTAAAAACGACTCACTCTGATGATATCATTGACAACAGTTTTTATTTAATTTTATCTTTTATATATATATATATATATATATATATATATATATATATATATATATATGTATATATATAATATACAGGATGATTCTAAATAATTGTGAAAAATTTTAGGAGATTATTTTTTGCCGAAAATTAATGGGTATGTTTTATATATGAACATATACTTCCCCTTCTATACATCCCTCTTGAATTACACTCTTTCAAAAAGGGAGATTTTTCTTGTTTTCCTTTTGAGAAGATTAAAAAAATATAAATAAGTATTTTTTTGTACTAGTGGAAAATGTCCGTCAAATTTAATTTTGTTTAACTTGTCCAAAATTTGAGAAAAAAAATAAGAAATAAAAACTTAATTTTTATCTTTCCTTTTAAAAAAGTGTAACTTCTCAGAGAGATGTTTATATGAAAGACCTCCTTTAATTTTCAACAAAAATCATCGGAAATTTTTCGCACTTATTTAGAATTACCTTGTATATATACATAAATATAAAATAGAAAGATATGTAATGTAATATAATATGTATATATATGTAACTTACGTGCGTATATATATATATATATATATATACGTAATATATATACAGAGTGTCACAAAATTATTGGATATCCTTTTAATGACAGATTTTTTAGTCAATTTGGAATCAATTTTTCGAAAGTATTATTATTTATTTCGACATAATTATTAAACAAAATTGTCTCTAAAGTTTTGGATTAAAGAAATGTTTTATTATTTTTCTAAAACTCTTCAAAATTCCGTTTGCGCAGAGTCTTTGTTTTTCAATTGTTTATAACTTGAAAATTACAACATGACATTTTTATTAAGAGAAAAAATCGACTCCGACAATCAAGGAGTCTTACCTATTAAAAGTATATCTAATGCTTTTCGGACACCTTGTATATGTATCGTATCTCGACGGAGGGTCAAGAAAACAGTTCCAAAGAGCGATCGTTTCGCGTTTCACGGTCACCAGACAAGAAGGTCAATGATCATTATTTATTAATCATACGTCGTTTCAATTAATCAAAGTGAAAAATACATCATCTTTATGTAATATGTATTAATAAGGAGTGAATCATGACGCGAGATTAAATAACGAAAAATATATAAGAAAGTTCAAAAGGAACGGTCAATAAAATTCTCATACTTTTCTTAATCCAAGTAAAACAGAAAGTCACGATAGTGTCAAAGCAAAATGTCAAATGACGGGAATATGAGTAGAAAAACTAGTCCATCATTTTTTAATCATTTTGATTATATTGTGACCTTCTGTTCTGCCTGGCAATATTTTATAATTTTTAATTCTTGTGAATCAAGTCTTTTCACACATACCTACATTAAATCTTTCATTTCCGTCGTCAAAATCGCTTCTATACGATAAGAATAAGTATTGAGAAAATATATCCAGATGATTAAGAAATGGATGGACAAGTGAGTTTTTTGTAGTCGTAATCTCGTCATTTTCACATCATTTCACATTACTTTGACACTGTATCGTGATTTTCTGCTCTACACTTGTACGTCTTCTTCCAAGGGGCCAGGGGACAACCATCGCCACTCCTCGCAGATTGCTTGTCCCCGCCTTCCAAAACCATAAGTATAGCCATGAATTGACAGCTAATTGCCGGCGATGAGGATACATCAAAGACTTAGACGACACGCTGGGTCACGTGACGTCTCCGCCGTCTCATCTCGTGTAATACGGCATGAATGAGCTTATTCCTATTAAGAACGTATGTACATGCGATTCTTTACGACGCTCAATTGAATTTATTGTACCTACAGTATATTATATATCCTCTCGATTCCCGGTTACCCGAACAATTGCACAGTCGACGATGCCAATGATTCCCAGACAGCACACAATATTTATGATAAATATTTATGAAACTATATTTTTCTGCAATATTATATAAATATTTGATACATTTATTTTTTATATAAAAATCTTTATTCGACATATTTTTAAAATATAGATGAAATATAGTTTGTATAATATTTATGATAAGTAAAAGATAAATATTTATAGTAATTATTTTGTAAATATTTCTCAAATATTTGCTAGGATATTTATGATCTATTCAATCTAAAATCTTAAAAATATAAAATATTTTAATAATAATATTTTGTGTTGTCTGGGTTTTTTTCTCTTCCTCTACGATGCTGCAAAATAATAAATATCAGCCATAATTATAATTGATTCATATAAGGCATTAATCTACAAAAATATCTTAATTAAAGAAATATTATTAGTAATAATATTTCAATTCAAATTGAATTAATTATTAATCAAATTAAATTAAAATATTAATATATTAATATTTGTATTAAAGTTTTAATATTAGTATTTATACATTACGTGAAAAAAAAGCAAAAAAAAAAAATTTGCATTACGTTTAACTTTCCAAGCGATAACAGACTTTCTACGTTCAAAGAGCAGCAGAAGAGAGATAATCATTTGTTTCTTCAGGAAATGTACAAAGTAATAAGATTAATGTCTCGAATTATATAATTCGATGAAAAAGAAAAAAAACATAGGGAAGAGATTGGTCATTTTTCGCATTTTGTTGACGCCGAATATGATTATCGTTCACATTACATTGCTTCATCGTTACACAATTTTGAAAAATGTACAATTAAAGTTGCAAAAAGGGGCTATTTTATCGTATCATAACTACACGATATGTGCGACGTGTAGGAAAATTTTATTTCAATTAATATATTAAATATATTGTTATATAAAGGTTTTCAATAAAACTTAAAAGGCTTAAATGTTAAATTTTAAAAACCTATCAAATTATTTATTTACAATTATTTGGTTTTGTCATTTTGAACTTGTCGACGTCAGATTTGTATTTAGCGAAAACTATTGAGTGTTAATAAATATGTTGAAAAATGTTTAATATATTTATAATAGCACCTCATAATTTTTCCGCAATAAAGATTATTTATGAGATTTATAATTATAAATATCTTATTAACCATATAATCAAATACAATAAATTTTTCTTTTGGAGCCTAAAGTTCTTAACAAAGCATATAATTTTCCAACATCAACATCACATATGGCTTTAACACATAAATTTCATTAAAATAGCTTTTTTGCAATAAATTTCTCAAAAAACAGTAACGTAACAAAGCAAACTAAAATAAAAGAAAATAATATAAAAAATGTGGAAAAATATTTATTTTTATTATACTAAAGTTGTTTGTGTTATGTAGATAATATCGTCTAATATGTGTGTATGTGTATACGATATGTAATATTACAGCTTCGAATCGATAAACATGAATCGAGGCTTCGCTTTTGTGTATGGAAAAATATATAATGTAAAATCGTTTTATATAATAATAGTTTCTCTCATTTATTGTTTCTCTTTTTCTGTTTCAAACATGCAAAAAAATTGATATATTATGAATCCATATACTTTGGTGTTTAATGGACTATAAGATTCTCAACTTATTGTTAAACATGATATCTACATTCCGACCTTAAATTAGAGAGAGGTTTTATTCAAACTCTCTGTATTAAAATAGAAAAAACATGAACACAAAATATGTATACAAAATATTTCATAATATATAATAAATTCTAATAAACAGTAAATCTAATAAAACACTTTATTAGAATATAAAATAATCAAACAAAAAAGTGTCGTAACAAAATTTGTCCCTGGAAATTATATAGTTGTCCCAAGATACTTTTAAGACAACTATATTTACCTAATATATACAGAATACATACATGTATAGATTTTGTAACAAATGATAACCTCTTTCAAAATACAATAGAAATTTTTCTTACAAAGAAATTGACTTCAAATTTGTTGCGAAAATCCAGCATTAAAATCAAATATTTTAAAACACTTTTTTTATCAAACATCCTAAATATATTCTCTGCATTTTCATTTATCTTTGAAATAACTATATTAATGTTAAAGCAATAACAATTTTTGTTTTTCTTTTAAATTTAAGCAATTAAAATTTTTTAAAAGCGTTTTGCATACACTAGCAACAGATAAAGATTTAGTTTTAAATTAAATTTATTATAATTTTATGAATTAAAATTAGAATTACAGTAATTTTAATAGTTAGAAATTTATATATGTAAATATATAAAATTACTCAATTAAATAAAATTAGATGTTTAAATGTCACAAAGTTTTGTGTAAAAAACAATATCTTGTTTAAGTTTCATTCGAAGAAACGTCTGCAATATTACAAGTAATTCATATGAAAGCACTAGAAAGTGGGGAGAGAGAAGAGGTGACTATCTAGATTTATAAATTAATAATAAATACTTCTCTCATACATTTCCTCTTTAAATCTGGCAACGCAATGCAAAGGAGCATTAATTACTAATTATCTATTTACATATTTAGACGTTCTCTCATGGATGGAGTGAGCCTAAACAATCGGGAACATTGTTACCCTTGTAAGTACAATGCGTTCCTATGCACATGTGCGTTTGTTGCTTGCTTATAATTTACACAGGCAGAATAATAAGGGAATAAAAGCACCGATGGCTATGAAAACAGGTAACATTACAGACGAATCATCTATCGAGTACGGATCGGGTGTTCTAGGCCCACTCGTGTGTCGACTGCGCACAGTAGGTTCTTCTTCCTCTTCCTGCATGTTATGATATTCCTCCGGATCTTGCGGTATCGGTCCCAACTGTGGTATATCTATATAGAAATATGCAAATTATAAATTTTTATTACAAACAGACTGCTCATTCATTAAAATGAAAAAATGCAAACCTTCCAAAGTGCCTTTTACAACAGCTATAGCATTTATTTTTGGATTGTCCCTGTAACCCTGTACAAAATTACAGAATTGATACAATTATACATGCTATATGTATGAAAGAAAATGTTTACATAGCTATTATATATATATAAAATATACTAATCTTACCTTTATAAATTCTACTCTTATCTTTCCCGCCAAAATGTCTGATTCTTCATCATTGTATATTAATTTTCCACCCTGTACCCTGAACGGCACATATTCGTCGTGTGCGACGCCTCGGCCGACCCTTTCGAAGATATCCAAGTCGGTGACTACGGTATGATCACCATTTAGTACAACATCGAAGACCTATCCAAGAGAATATACGTTACAAATTTAATCGACAGTTTTTAAGGAATATAAACTGTATAGATCAGCTATATCAAAGATTAATAAATGTTAATATATTTCAAGATTCATTAAATTTGACATTTTTTAGTCTTTTAAAATATATAATTAATAATTAATTTGCGAATTAAAGTAAAGATTTGCCCTGTAGAACTGAAATTTTTATTTTCATGAACAAACAAGTTAATTCAATATAATATTTATGATTTAAAGGTAATTAAATTATAATATTCTACAGAGGAAAAATCTTTATTTGAATTCACAATTAATTGTTAAGTTTTATTTTAATATTTTTAAAAGTTAAAAGTACTTGTCACAATTATATATTTAATTTGAGATCTGTGATGAATTTTTTCCAGTTTCTATTGTTTTTCTTTCAGTTTTGCCATTATAGCGATATATTGGAAATTATATTTGAGTATGCTATATGATTATTCTTACGTTACATTGACAAAGATGGTCCCACAGATGGACCGAAAAATTCAAATAAATGCGTTTTTTTTTTTTTCAATTAAAAAAGACTTGAGTTTTGATTTGCACCCATGCATCCTGCGCTGGCTTCTACTTCCTTTCTCCGTAAAGTTATTTAATTTTATGTAAGACCCTTATAAATGATTATTTTTAAATTGATGAACTTTTGTGATAGCCAGTCCATGCAGTTCCTCCTTAAGGGTGCAGTGAGCATTTGGCGGAGGAAATTTACCTTCATATTCGGCGAGTTGAAGTAAACTTCGCAGAACTTGAGTATCATAACGTAATCGCCATCCTGACTAATCGGCACGTCGTATCCGAACGTATTGTGATGGTAGCGCTCAGTCTGATAGAGAATCTGGTCCACGTTGTTGACGCGTCCTATGATCAGCTGTTTACCGTAATCGGACGCCGTGCCGACCTTGCTCATCAGAGGATCCTTGGCGTAACGTATCCCGTAACTGTCCGTGTGCGACTCGCCACCCGCGTTTATGGCATATATCACCTCGAGGCAGTGGGATCCGGGAATCCAGGACACGCCAAGCAGCAGCAACAGTATCGTCGAGGGACTGTTGCTTCTCCTTGTTATTTTCACGTTCCCCGCTGGCGATCGCATCCTTAAAATAGACGAGTCATTCACGATTCGAGAAAATTCGGCTCGAGGAGCACGAGGTTTTCATAACTCGTGTCCTTCAGGATCCGTCGTTGCCGTCGTGGTTTCTCCGGGCGTCCCCTGTCCGGAATCGCATCGAGAAGGAAAGAATCGCGATCGCACAATTGGCTTTTTATATCGCGTGCTGCAATCAAACGGCACGTCGAGTCGAGCTTGCCGAGCCTGCGGGAAAATATTGATATACAGCTGACACGCGGCCATATGTGTAATGCGACCTGTTATCCAGCTAGATCTCTGACTTATCGACCGTACTCAGTTCATGGTAATATCGAAAACGCCCGTGCGATGTCGCTACTTGCGATCAGATTCGTAAAACTGTAACATTGAAGAGAGGGATTGGAATTTATAACTAGAATTGTAATCAAATTTTTTTCATAGTGGCCACTATGTTTTTATCGGGCAAAATGTACAAAAATGTGTAAAATTGCATAATTTCAGTTAAATATTATTTAATAATAATAATTATTTTTTAATATTTTATTATAATTTATTATATTTATATTTATATTATTATAATTTATTTGATTTAAATTTTGATAAATAAAAAAAAATCTATAAATATAATTTATCTATATTTATATATATAATATAATAAATACACGCGATAGTATAATATACATATACATATATTTGTTTGTATCGAGACTTGTATTTTTATTTTCATTTCTACATTTCAGCGTTAAGCTCGCCATCGATCTGATAATCGATGAAACTATAAAGCATTAATAATTTCACTTTCGTAACGTTCAAAGATAAAAGAAATTTGAGCATCAAAAAGAGACGCTTCGCTTGATTTACATATTTTTCTTACAGATTACGTCACGCAGTAGGTATTTATTCTATTCATCGAAAATCTGTCTACTAGTTACAAAAGCGACACAACAAATTTATGTCCGTCCGAAATAAATCCTCTACAGTCTTATATATATCATATATTGCTAATATTATATATATTACTGCTATATATATTCGCGAGGTCTTTGCGCTTATTTTCAGTGACAGTTTCAATGAAAATCAAAAATACTTCGCGTGACGTGCATATATATTTATAAAAATATTTAAGTCATATTTTCCGCCTCATAACGTGCATCTGATATTTTATGCACTTTGTATATATACAGGATGTAAAATCATCTCCAAATGATCTCAAGAATCTGCCATTAGCAGGTTTTTCACCAATTACCGGACACCCTGCATATATATATATATATATATATATATATATATATATATATATATATATACAATGTTCTACAACAAATTTATTTATTTAATAAAGTTAATAAATTTTCTGTATATACAATTGAGACTCGATATTTTTCTCAACAAAAATGCTGAAATACAAAAATTGTAGGAAAAAACGAGTACCTTTTTTCAAACTAAACTGAATAAATAAATCTTTATTCCTCCTTTAATTTCAAGTAGATCTTATTATACTCTAATATCATCATTAAATTTAAAAATTTTAAGTATATAATGAATAAAAGAAAATGCATTTGTATTATTAAATTTGTATTAAAAACAAAAAAAAAAAAACTTTAAAATTAATAAGGAAAAGTTACACTTTAAATAATTGTTGAATTTTTTAAATAATTGTTGAAATTTATTTCGAATTTCTGCAGATGTGATATATATATACTTCGTTTTTGTTTGAAACAAAGAGCTTAAAACTTCGGATATACCTGGTGTATTGTTGAAAGAAACACGCAGGGCCATCTGAATGTGGTCAATGCGCCAGAAAGAGAGAGAGAGAGAGAGAGAGAGAGAGAGAGAGAGAGAGAGAGAGAGAGACAAAAAGAACAAGGACGATTTATTATTATCTCCTTTTTATCAGAATAAATGAGAGCACGAAATAGTAGCAATTTTTTTTGAACAAAAAATTTCACAAGCGTAAAATTAGATTAAATAATTCAAGACGTCAGATTTTCTTTTATTTTATATGTAATATTTTTTCGTTTATTCAGCAATGGACCATTCAAAACCTCGACGAAATAACCGAAAAATATCCAGCAGCTTTTGAAAGTTTCCATGAAAACCGATGGAATATTAACGTAGGGTCGTAAAAGAAAGGACAGGAAAAGACCTGCACTAATACTTGATGTTTGTCCTTAAAAAAGGACAAATATGTGTGAAAAGAAACGAAAATAGAAGAGATTTTTTTTTTTTTTTTTTTGTAAATATAATTCCGTACGAGGAAAATATATGTTATTCCGAATAAATTATTTCGTCGATTAATTATCGAATTATCTCGATGACATCACAGTCATTATTTTGCATAGCTTTCGTTTAATGTTTGATACTTTCAGAATATTTTAACGATATTTAACATGTTTGATGGTTGGATTAATTTATATTTCTCAAATATTTGCTGCGATATTTATGACAAATATCTTTCTGATCAGTTCAATCTAACAATAAGATTACAAAAAATTTATAAAATATTTTGATAAATATGTATAATAAACATTTAAATAATTATTATAAATAAGAGAGTTATATATTTATATAAATCGAAGTTCTCCTCGCGAAAGCTACAATATTTCACCTGCATAAAAACTATGTATGAGAAAGCGTCTGATTCTTCGTATAAAGATTGCTATGGTTAAAATTAACTGATGCAACTGGCCTATTAGCTCTCTCTCTCTCTCTCTCACTCTTTTTCCTTCTCTCCTGCCTGAATTTAGTGTACGTGAGTGTTTCCAAGGAGAAACCGTTTGCAGTGTATTGTTGTATCGCAGCTTCCTCAAAGGAGTCGGGGACCGTTAAACGCACCTGGCAGGTCTGGCCTAGCAACACTTTGAACCTTGAACTACACGTGATAAGAATGTCTCGTCAAATATTAGACTCCTTTTTTCCCATAATAGCGTATTTTATATAAAGCAAAAAACATTGCAATAAAAATATATGAATAAGTTAACACTGGGTGGATGAATCATCTCCTCTCTCTTTTTTAAATTATATTCCCCTCGACAAAGGAAGAAGATCCAAAGGAAAAAAAGAAATATCTATATTTTCATACATTTATTTTTCTAACGTCATATCGATCGACGTCGCGTTATATCTTATCTTCCTTTGAAAATTACCGATATAACATACATTTCAAATGGTATGGGTCATAAGCAGTTTTTCGAGATAAGCGTTTACGTAATAATAATTTGCTAATTCTACTGCGAAAAATGTGCGTCATCAATGACACGTGAATTTAATCAAAGTGATTTAAATTGTATGGATTAATTGTAGGATGTAAATTTACGCTTGGGACTCAGCTTATATCCTTTATATTTGTATTTATATTGTCAGAGCCGGTTTTTTCCACGTGATGATAATTTTGTTAACATTTAAAGTATTTTTATTATAAATATAAAAAATTTACTTTTTTATACTTGCTGTTTTTTTTTTTTTTTTTAGAAAAAGAAAGTCATCTCAAGATATCTCTCGTGTGTTTATCTCTCCTATACGTTATATTTTTCCCATATCTATACAACTATATACTTGATGAAAATTTTCTATTGTTTCGCTAAATGTTCGAGAATCTCGTCCAGCACATTGCTGAGTTTATCATTATATCGACCGCATAAATTGCACTTTCTTGCAAGTTTTTTCACGCGAACACAATAAAATTGACGTCCGTGGTACGTCACGTATGAACATATAAAGTCGCTCGTACATGTCTTATACATAGAAAGAATAATGTATGACTCACATGTGTAACTTTTTTTCAGACCACTGATTATTTTTTACAAAGTAAATGTTCCTGCCTGTCTTAAATACCAGAATGTAGCTATTGATTTAATTAGTATCCGAGACAGCACAAAATATTTACAACAATTATTTCAGTATTTTATAAAATGTATCAAAATATATTTTACAAATATTTTTAAAATTTTAGATTGAATAGATCATAAATATTTATCACAAATATCCTAGCAAATATATTTGAGACATAATTACAAAATAATTACTAATAAATATTTATTTATTTTCACTTATCATAAATATTATATAAAATATAACATTTATAAATATTTATCATAAATATTGTGTGCTGTCTGGGATAGTTTTGGGATTTTATGAAATCTAATTTTTTTTCTTCTGTAATATACAATAAAATTTCCTAAAAAGGAAACAATTTCCATATTTAATTTATACCATTACAATAAATTGTTACCGTGAGTTGGAAAATCGAATAAACATTCTATCAGTTATATATATATATATATCACTTTTATTGGATTTTCCTTCTCTCTCTCCTCTCTACCTCTTTTTCTCGAAGTTACCTAAAGCCACGTGTATCTAATAGTTATGCATGTATTTGTAACTCATAGCATTATATAATCGCAGAGTGGAATTTTTTCTCTTCTTGTGGTTATTCCCGGAACCACGTGTATCCAACACGTCATCATGCAAATATATATAATTTTCCGCTTATGAAACTTAAGATAAGATAATCTAAAATCTAATAATTGCGAGTCATTGTGAATTGTACATGACGTCAAATTGTAAAAAAGATTCGATCGTACAAATAATAAATAAGCACAAAAGACTCCTTTGTGCTCTCTCTCTCTCTCTCTCTCTCTCCCTCTTTTTCGTATCAATACTTCAAAACGATGCTCAATCAAAATAAACAAATCCGTAATCTCTCCCGTGTCTAAAAATCCTCTCCCAAAAAACGCGCGGGAAGAAAAAAACAATCGATCTCTTCGCGCAATCAATTTACAATAGGCGCGTTCGGGGAGACGCTATTAGCGCTAACAGCGTCCTTTTATCTTTGTTTAACTTTTAATGAGTGACAAAGATAGAATGACACTGTTAGCGCTAATAGCGTCTCCCCGAACGCGCCCAATGACTTTACAGATACCACGCGAGTGTCATGGAACCTTGTAACGAGCACGCGCGTTCTGCGCATGCGCGCGCACGAATGTGCTCCGCGTTTCTAGAATCAACGAACATTCTCCATCCTTCCATTCCGTTCGATTTCCGTTGTTCCAGCGACGGATCCTCTCCCCACGTGACAATAATCTCCCTTCCAACGTCCGATCGGCCGAGAATTATCAGAAAATACGATAGCGAATCGACGGGAATTCGTTTTCACGCTGATCGGGAATTCATTTCTGATCGATATAAACAGCGCCTCGTTGACGGACGCTCGATTGATTCCGACGGTAGTGGCGGCCGGGAGGGGCGGGGAGGGGAGAGGAGAGGGCGCCTGGGTCGATCGCCGTTCGGCCAATCGCGCGTCAGGCGCGAGCGGAATCCGGCGCGCCGATTGGTCCTGCGCCCTGAGAAGGTTCCAGAATCCCATCCGGGCTTTATATATACCGGCCGAGGGCGCGGACGCTGTTACTCACGTTGCGAATCGTCAAACGAGGAACTTCTTCGCTGTCCTACCTTACAACTTCACACGGAAGTGCAAACCGTTAACGGAGCTCCAGCAAGTTCGAGAGAGAGAGAGGTGGGTTTTCTCTTTCAACGTGATAGGTGTTTGATTTTTTTTTTTTTTTCCCTTTGCTTGAAAAAAAAACCTCACGGAAATCTCTCGCCTCGTGTCGTTGCAGAAATCGAAGAGAAAAAAAAAATGGCGAAGGCACCCGCGGTCGGTATTGATCTTGGCACGACCTACTCCTGCGTTGGAGTCTTCCAGCATGGCAAGGTCGAGATCATCGCCAACGATCAGGGCAACCGAACGACCCCCAGCTATGTGGCCTTCACGGAAACCGAGCGACTCATCGGGGACGCAGCCAAGAACCAGGTTGCCATGAATCCCAACAACACCATTTTCGGTAAGTTTCCGCCTTCTCTTTCTCCTCGCGGAAATATTAATTACGTTACCGAATTAATCGTGACTCATCGATTTAGTTCGACGTCAACGCGGAAATATATATATATCTCTCTCTCTATATATAAAAGTTTATCTTATTAATGGTACTCTTTATTGATTAACATGACCAAAATTGATAACGTCATGTGCATAAAATATCTTTGTATAAATTATATATTACATTTGTATTTAAAAAAGAAATCTATTTATTTAATAATTATTTATTTTTTTTTTATTTAATAAATTTATAATTTATTAATCTTGATAAATTTAAATAAATAAATTTATAAAATCTATTTCGAATAAATAAATATTATGGTATTATTAATTGTGGTATTATTTTAATGTTGTTGTTTTAACATGTTATATTTATCGTCAATCTTGCACTATTATTTAAAAAAGAAATGCTCACATATTTATTCAAACAAATAATTATTTAGTCTTAATAAATATAAATATAAGTAAATAAGTTGAAGTTTATTTTGAATATAAAGATAGTGTAATATTACATATGTATGTTACGTTCTTTCTCTCACTTCATAAAACATTAAGTACAAACTCTGCAAGATTACTAACTTTATTTTCTCATTTTAATTTAGATGCTAAGAGGCTGATCGGACGTCGCTTCGAGGATCCCACCATCCAGGCCGACATGAAACACTGGCCCTTCACTGTAGTAAATGATGGTAGCAAACCAAAAATTCAAGTACAGTATAAAGGAGAGACGAAGACTTTCTTCCCCGAAGAAGTGAGTTCGATGGTTTTGGTAAAGATGAAGGAGACCGCAGAGGCATACCTGGGCAAGACCGTTACCAATGCCGTGATCACCGTCCCCGCTTACTTCAACGACTCGCAGCGTCAGGCAACCAAGGACGCTGGTACCATCTCGGGCTTGAACGTTTTGCGTATCATCAACGAGCCCACCGCCGCCGCTATCGCCTATGGTCTCGACAAGAAGGCCACTGGTGAGCGAAACGTCCTCATCTTTGACCTCGGTGGCGGCACCTTCGATGTATCCA